>NC_084795.1:191284213-191909213 GCF_963169125.1 Humulus lupulus | reverse complement strand
AGTCAAAAGGTCCCTCAAAATTTACTTCCTCACAAATACACCCACCCTACAAAGGGACTGTGTCGTAGAAGATAAAAGAGGAGCTCAAAGAGTTCCCTAAGTCTAGATTGACTAAGTTGCCTAACCCATGAAAAAAGGGCCCTAAATGAGGTCATTGCATAATACTCCCTTGCAATCAAAAAAAGGGCCATGAAATTAGGCGTTTGCAAGACTTCACAAGTACCATCTCCCTATAAGGGTCGCAATCTAAAGGGAGATCACATCAAGGACCAAAAAGGGTCCTCGTAGTAATCCTAGGTCCACTAAATCCACCTAGCCCAAAAAGGCTCTCAGAGAATATGCTTGTGAATTGATCTCAAATAATACGCTTGTGAAAAGGGTCTTGAAGAAGACGCTCATAGAAATAGTACTATGCATAATAACGAGAAAGACGCTTCTCGATAAAAAAAATAAAAGGTCAAAAGCGCACGCATCAAGAATATCGAAAAATAAAAAGAAAGGACGGGAGAACCCAAAGGGTCAACACATTCTTAAAATAAATCAACCTGTATACATAGGAGGAGTTCAAATTCTCCTCCAATGAGCATGAAGTGCAACAAGACCAAGTGTGTTTCTTCAACACGCAAGTATTGGTAGATTTCGCAGTCAACTCGACCTGCTTCTTTGATAATGAAGAAGAAGCTAACGAGACAAAAGGACCACAAGAAAAATTGTTAAAGCATGATTCACTATGAAATCTGACAAGCAATGGATATGGGCAACATCTTACGAGCACCACACAAGAGCTCACCTCGTCTACAAGGTACTTCTTGGGCCATTCCGAGTAGTATGCCTCAAGATCTTTCATTCGACCCAAGGTTTTGTACACCAATGACACCAATGGGATCTGTAGAAAGGAATGATTGGCATTACTTAAACTTCAAAGGAGTGCTGGGGTTCATCACTTATGAAGTATGTTTTTCCATATCTCATAAAAATAGAAACACAATTGCACCTTGCATATCATAAAGACTGCACAAAAAAAGTCTACAAGGATGCCTGAAGTCCTTCTCATAGACTGGGGGGAAAGTATGGATGTCCAAATTCTACACCACGTAAAGACCGCAACTCGTGTCCAAAGCCCCTAGATAATCATGTGACTCCATCATTTGCGCAGGTCTTTGTGTCTACGCAAAGTGAGCCTCTGGCGTATTGTAAATATGGGATATTATTCCATAAAGCATCCCATGCTGCGAATATGGGAAAGTCATCCCATGAAAATCACACTATGATCCATGGAGTTTGGTCTCGTCACACTTATGGGCTGCCAAGAAGTTACAAGAGGACACGTGTAGAGCTCCCTGCATAGCATGGTCAAGCGAGTCAAAGCGAGGTTGACGTGCACCAAGTGTCGAGATGCATCCGCATGGATAAGTGGCCTCGCATAGTGAGGCCAGACATTCCTAATCGTCGAGATGCCTCCACGTGGATAGGGGGCCTTGATATGTATGACTTACGCCTACCTCTGTCCAAAGGGAGACTCGCATAGCGAGGGCCAACATGCCTTGACGCCAAGAATCGTCGAGGGCACTCGAGACCCACGCCCACCTGTGTACAAAGGGAGCCTCCCATAGCGAGGTTGTACATGCCTTGACACCAAGAGTTATCGAAGGCACCTGAGACTCACGCCCAGCTCCACGCAAAGGGATCGTCGCATAGCGAGTCCCTAAATGTCTTGACGACAAGAGTTGCCGAGAGCACCCAAGACTCACGCCCACCTCCACGCAAAGGGAGCCTCACATAACCAGGCCCAACATGCCTTGACGACAAGTGTAATGCCCTGCTTTCCTATAGTCGTTAATAGTTTATTTTAAAATATGCCATTAACTCGCTAATCAAGGTTTTAGACTAAAAATGTGTGAGTAGATTGGAATAAAGACTCATATACAACTCAAAAGTTAGTGTACAGTCGACCTAAGTGATAAAACTAAACATTTTAACATATTCCTCAAAAAAATCCCAGTTGTGGTGCCTAGGTAGGCCAAACATGTATGCATTTCTCCAAGCCCTCCAACTCATGGTTGATTAACCCTTTCTTTGCCCTTACCTGCACCACAAAGCACCCGCGTGCCGAGGCCCAGCAAGACAACTTTACAACACAACATATAATAATATATTTTAACAAATGCATAACTAATCAAACACGTCAAATATTCTACAAGTTCCAATCTGAATTCACAATAGCACATCAGCACAATAGCACGATAGCACAACAACACAGCAGCACAAAAACACAATAGCACTACAACATAGCAACACAACATCCCAAATAATTATTTTAAAATATATTTACAATTCAAAAGTTAGTGTACAGTCAACCTAAGCGATAAAACTAAATGTTTGCATATTTTTCCTCAAAACTATAATTGTCATGGCAGCTAGGTAAGCCAAACATGTATGCACCGCTCCATGCCCTCCAACTCATGGTTGATCGACCTTTTCCTTGTCCTTACCTGAACCATGTAGCACCTGTGAGCTGAGGCTTAGAAAGAAAACTTCACTACACAGCGTATAATAATTTATTTCAACAAATGCATAATTAATCAATCACGTCAAACAATCTACAAGTTCCTTTAAGATTTCACAACAGTGGCCTACGCTTGTCAGGGAGCGCTACCAGGCACCAAGTTTGTTGTCTTAACCAAGCGGGTGTGTACAACACCCGTAGAGGGACCTACCCTAGTGGACTGCATTTACCATGCTTAATGTCGATCCTGGCTTTTGTCGTTCCCGACTTTCACCGTTTCAGACCTTTGCCATTGTCAGCCTTCGCTGTCCCTAGCCTTTGTCGCTCCCAGTTATTGCCGATCTCGACATTTGTCATTCCGTCACAAACACATGTATGAATTAATAGTTACAAGCAATTGACACAACACTAAGCACAATCTAGCTCTATGGGCACAAACAATATTTTACCATGAGTCCCAAGCAGCTAGCATATGGCAGTCCCGAGCACGATCCCTAGCCTTGAGCCCTAGCGGTATCACCTAGTCACCAGCAATAATAATAAATATCCATCAAACCCTAAACCAATTCAAACTTTGGAATAATATTCTAGCATCCAGGACATCAAATTCTACTTATTCAAGTAGTGGAATCCTTCTAGAGTCTTTAGGTTTGAGTTCCCAAGCTTAAAGGACTGTTTTGGGTATTTTCTACAATTACACTCGCAACCCAGCACTTAAGGCCACGCGCTACAAATTAGAGAGCCTCAAGGCTTTCCCCTGCGGGACACGGAACACGGCATGCCCTTACCTACACCACTGTGCCTTGGCATTTCAGCAACCCTCTAGGCTTTTTGGGTTTAAGTGGGCTGCGACGCTCAAATACAATGCTGCGGCGCAACCCCGCGAACCCAGAAAATAGCGATTTCAGAAATCACAAACCTCTCCCAAACCATTTCAAACACAATTTTTACCCCAAATAAATAACCCAAATCATTCCATCAATTCAGATACACGATAACTAACAATCTATAGCTTCTAAAATACTCCTAAAACTAAAACCTTAACTCCTCAAAAACACCACAGAAAGGTTACGAAAATGGATCTTACCTCTGTATTTCCTTAGTCAAAATTTGATTTCCCTAGCTTTAGGATGTCACAGCAGCCACAAATCCCTAGCCACTGGCTTTAACTCCTCCAAAGTGATTCCAATCGCCTCTTTGCCTTAAGGTTGAGAGAGCAACGAGAGAGAGAGAAGAGAGGCTCTGTTTTTTGGTTTTGTTCCCTTTTTTTTTTCATTACTTCTAGACTCCCTAGGGTCCCTAGATGGATAAGGTTGCTCAGTACTAAGCCTATCCATTTGCACAAGAGATTAAATTCCCCTAACTTCAAGTCTTTTCCCCTTTAATGCCCTCAAGGGTGATACCGTCATTTGCCACATTTCTCGCTAATCCTCAAATAACACAATGAATTACAAATTAATCCCAAAATACCTAATTAATCACCCAAATAACTACATGTTACTTGATAAATCCTAAGTACGTACTACGTTCCCAAAATACTCCTAGGTTGACCCCGACTCAGGTATTCGACCCCGTTGTGATTATTCCTCAAATCCGCTTACTGGGTTCGCCTCAGACCACACATCTCAAATATATCCCCATAACACTGGGGTCTCACTGATAACACATACATAATAAAATGTATGCCTTCAATGGGCCCCTATTTACAGAAATCGGCCCACATGCATATTTAATACACATAAACATGCATATCTAGTCACATTACCACACAAATAATTTATATCACATAATCACACGTATAATCAACTAATCTAACATGTAATTCCAATTAGGCCCTCCAGGACCAGTAATTAAGGCACTTAGCCTTAATAACAAATTTGGGACGTTACAGCTATCCCCTCCTTATTAAAATTTCATCCTCGAAATATATTCAAACATCTCGGTATAATATTTCTGCAAAACCTGACTATAACTCCAGAGTCAGGTGCTTTACCTGGCCACTTCTTTGTGACACCTTCACAAGAAGGATAGTCTTAATCTATATGACTTTATCTCTTTATCAAGAAATTCCACTAGCTTTTCCTTACACAATATGTTTAACCAAATTTCCAAGGTCTCCTCACCCATTCAGGTGTTGTACTTGACACCCCTTCCTTTAACATTGACACAAGTAACACTTTATGAGCCTCTACCCATGCTGGGGTAAGGCTAATATGTAACCCTCTCGCCTAATCCATATTAGGATCGCACAAATATATCAAATTTTGAGTCAAACTCCTCTTTCCTTCCCAACCATCTTATCCATGTCAGTTCATAATAATCGAAGAAATGCAATGTAACACCCCAATTTGCTAATAAGGTTTAGGACCTTGATTAGCGTGCCTGGAGGGCAATAAATGAATGAACATGTTAATATATGAGTTTAAATGAATATGTGATTAGAATGCATGTTTAAGTGAAATAAATATGCATGTGGGCCCCGTTTGTTTGTTAGGGATAAATTGGTAATCTTAGCCCGCTGAGGGCATAAATGTAATAATTATGTTATATGATTAATACCACGTGTGAGTGGTGATATTATTGTGATGCACGTGCCGAGACGGTCCTAGGGAACTAATTTGTAACGCCCTACTTCCTTAGAGCCGTTACTAAGTAAGTTTAAAAACGTGAATTTGACTCGCTAATCGAGGTTTTAGAACAAATAGTGTAATTAAGCCATAAACAGAGGAAAAACTCTGGAAATAATTCCATTTCATTGAAAATCATAAAAGTTTAACATCTGGGATCCCAAAATACAGTTTAGAAATATTTACAACGTTTAAATTGAACCAAGTCGACTAAACGACAAAATCTAAGTTTATTTACAATCATCTCCCAAAATCTGCTGGCTGTGATAGCCAGGCTGGCCCAACATGTACACGCCGCCTCACGCCTGCTACACTCATGGTTGGTTGGCTTTCTCCTTACCCTTACCTTCACCACAGAGCATCTGTGAGCCGAAGGCCAGCTAGAAAACCCACAAGCAAATAACATATGCAAAACATACACCAAACATATGAACAGGCCACCAATGGGCTAAACACATACGGCCTAGCCATCCCAGGCGCTTACCAGGCCCTGGGTTCGCGGTCCACACCGTGAGGATATCCCAGGTATCCTTTTAGGGACCCGCCCTGGAAACTTGCACTCCACGGGCTCAACGTTGCTCCCGGCCCCTTGCCGTACTCGGCCTTGCACTCAACGTGCCTTTCGCCGATCCCGGCCCTTGCCGACCTCGGCCTACACCGTTCCCGACTCTTGCCGACCATTCACATAATTTCACTCATAGCATATTAAACAAGTATAGAATACTAGCAAATACAATCAAAGGGCTACGCCCTGCAATTCAAACACATTAGGCTCAGCCCTGCATACAAGCTCTATGGGAACAAGGGTTTTCTTACCTGAGTCCCGAGCTCTCCGAACACCGATGTCCCAAGCACAGTCCTCTAACTTGAGCCTTGCCGAAACCCTAGTCACAACACATTAACAATATCCATCCTTCAAGTTCTAATCCATTAAATAACTTTGAGCCATAACCCTAACCTTCGGGACCTTGAATTTTATCAATCCGGGTGATAAAATCCATCCCGAGCCTTAACCATTGAGTTCCCAAACCTAAACAACCTTAAAAATACAAACTAGCTCTAAGAGCCGCGGCCCTACCCACAAGCGCCGCGACTAGCCTCGAAACAAAGGCTAGCCCCTCACTGACACCCACACGGGCTGCGGCGCGCACACCAATCGCCACGACGTGCATGAACTTCTCGGCCTCCCACGGTCGCGCATGCACACAGGCCGCGACCCTCATCTCCAAACCCAGATATCTCACCCTTTAACTTGCATTTTCTTCAAGCCAATCCTCCCCAAAACCAAACTAACGATCCCAGCTTATCACCCTAATAATTTCTAGCACAGAATCAGCTTCAAAACCCAACAGAGTCTAGCTCCAAATTCAACCAAACCATCAAGAATAAACTACAACCTCAGCCAACATGCAAACTCAATTATTCAACCTTAAACCAACTAATAAATTGATACAATTCAACATGATAGAAACTTACCTTTGCTGGATAATACTTCTGAGCCAATCCCCTAGATTCCAAGCTACAATTCTCCAATATTCCTAGCATGAAACTCTGAATTTCCCTGGCTTTTCCTCAAGAGTTTTTCCCTTAGTTTTCCTTGAGTTTTTCTTAGAGAGTGAAAAAGAGAGGAAGATGAAAGCTATCTTCAGCTGAGAGGGAATGTGTATGTCAGTTTCTCCAAGTTTCCTAACTATTCCTCTACTTTATTTTATTTAACTTAATCTATGTGGTTACCTCAAGGCTTGGGGTACCCAAATGTCCCCGAAGGAAAAAATGGTAAATTTTCCTGATATTCTCTCCTAGACATTCTATCCTCGAATATATCTCCAAATATTTATTTTCATAACCCGATAATCCCATAACTCATCTAGTACCCAAATTACCCCTCGACTCGCCCCGAGTCTGAATCTCAACCTTGTTGTGACTTTCTGACAAACCGCTCCCCAGGACTGTCTCAGATCGTGCTGCACAGACATATCACATATATATAGCATTATCACATTTATACCCCTAAAATCCAGACGGGGCCCACATGCACATTAAACTCAACTAAACATGCATCATTATCATATATTCACATAAATCCACATATTAACATATTAAATCATTTATTGCCCTCCAGGCACACTAATCAAGGCCCTAAGCCCTATTAGCAAATTTGTGTCGTTACATAATTAGTTTAAAAGTCACAACGAGATTAAATACCCGGCTCGGGAGGTGCCTAGGGGTATTTTGGGAATTTTATACTTTGAGTTTGTGAGTTAATGGTTAATGGTAATTGAGTAACTTGAGTGACCATTGGTTACTATTGAGAGTAACAATTTTAGATGAGAAAAATGGTAGAATTGTAGGAAAGGTGAAATGGAAAAAATGCCCTTGAGGTTTAGCTAGGAAAGGAAATACATGGAGGGGTAAAGTGGTCTTTTGGCAGAATATAGAAACCTTCAGCTGAGGGAAAAGATGATTCACATTTTATACTTAGCCATATTCTGATATTGGTGAAATTGGAAGAAAACCTAGAGGAGAAAAGGGAAAACTAAGGGCAAGAAGGAAGGGAGGAAGGGCAAGTCTCTTGGGATCAAGAAGGGGATTAAAGCTAGGAAATTTAGAGGATTATTCAGCATATTGAGGTAAGGAAATTCTGTGCATATGTTGTAGAATTCAGTTAAGAATATCATGGAATTGAGAATTGAGTTGTGTGTTTTGTTTGGTGAATTCTTGGGATGAATTGAGGTTAGGTTCAGCTTGAGTTTGTGATTGAGTTTGGAATTTGATTGGGAAAGCAGCTCCAAGTTGAATTCTTGGTTGAGGTAAGAGTTTTAAACATCTTTGAATTTTCGTATCTGATGTGGTTTAAGAATTTGGAAGCATGGTTTACAATTTTCAAGTCTTGGTTTAAGTTTTAAAAGCTATGGTTTAAGTTTCTGAAATCTGAAATCAAAGTGTGGATTATGGGTGTGATTGTATGTTTGATTTATAGGTTGTTAAATGGTTTATTTGGCGAATTAAATTGATTTTGAGATTTAGGTTTGTGTTTGGGTTGAATTGGAAGTGTTTTGGCTCGGGGAAAATGCAGGGGAAAACCCAGAAATCTGGGTTCGCGAAGGGGCGACACGGCCCTATTCTTTGGTGCCGCGGCGTAAGGCTGCATCAGGAGTTGGGGGACTTTCTTGGCGCCGCGGCCCTCAAAGGGTAGTGCTGCGGTGCTAGGCTATTTTCAGGACAGGGAACTTTTGCATTTTTGGGCATTTGTCTCGGGGAATCGAGGGATGTTTCCATTGTGTTGCTTTGGGAAATTGGAGGTCCCGAGAGTATGGGATTGGTCCCGGGAGGTGGTTTTGGGTTGATTAGTATTAAAGAGTGTTTTATATGTGTTGTGACTAGGTTTTTGGAGAGGCTCGAGATAGAGGACCATGCTCGTGACTTTGGTGCATTGAGAGGCTCGGGACATAGGTAAGAAAACTGTAGTACCCATTGAGCAGGGCATGGGCCCATAGTGTTGTTGCAGGGCATGACCCTAGATTGTATTACATGTTAGCGTGTAGCCTTGATTGAATTATTATATGCTTGAATGTTGTTTGAGTTATGCTATATGTGATTATAGTAGAATGAGCGGCAAAGGAGCCGGGAACTGCAAGGAGCCGAGAACGGCAAAGGCCGAGAATGGAAATGGGGCCGGGAATAACACTTAGCACATGGAGTGCTTATTGTTAGGGTGAGACCCCAATGGATACATGGGATATCCTTACAGTGAGAACCGAGACCCCAGGCTTTGGTAATGCTTTTGGGAGGGCATGGTCGTATTTGTTTAGTCTAATGGACTATCTGTTTATCTGTGGATTTTCTGATATGTTGATTATATAATATGCATATGTTATGTGCTGTATGAGTTTTCTTGCTGGGCGTTAGCTCACGGGTGCTCTGTGTTGCAGGTAAGGGCAAAGAAAAAGTTAACCAGCCATGAGTACGGAGAGCATGAAGCAGCGCGTACATGTTTGGCCTGCCCGACTGCTTTAGTTGGGGGAATTTTTTGAAATGGCTGTATTAAACTGTGATTTTGATAGTTAATTAACTGTAAACCTATTTTGAGTTGTAAATATTTTGTAAACCTTATTTTGGGATCCCAAATGTTAGACACTTGAAATTTTCAATGAAATGGAGTATTTTCAAAGATTACAGCCTTAACTTTTGCTTAGTCACACTTTTGTTCTAAAAACCTCGTTTAGCAAGTTAATTGCACATTTTAAACTCACTTAGTAACGACTCTAAGGTAGTAGGGCGTTACATGCATTGTTCCCAATACTGGAACTCCACGTTCCCGTATTTAGATTTGCGAACCCTTATGTCCTTTCAATAACACAGACACTCTTGCCCTAACGATCCTTAATAATTTTATTGGTCCTCCGAGGAAATTTTGAACCAAGATACTTCCTATCCCTGGTTTCATTTTCCTGGAATAAATACTTCTCATTCCCTATCTTACAATATCTTACTCAAAGCCACTCTAGTCATCGACTGACATTCATTACCCTGACAATCCACTCCAGGGTCTGTATTTACCTAAAGTTTCCAAAAGTCACATATTCAAAGTAAAACACTCAAGGTCTGAGTTATTCCTTTAGGTTATCAATTTGTTTGAAGGTTCCACTTAATTCCAAATCCCAATCGTATAATCATCTGCAATCTGAGGGGATCCACCCTTACGGTCCATAATTATATTCCTCCATACTAACTCCAGGATGCCCTAGAGTCATAATAGCCATTCTGGCTTTTGATTATCATTTCTTACTTACTAAAAGAATTGACATCGCGCTTCCCAATATAAATATTTTAGGTTTTAATGCCCATTCAGACTTCTTGGATTCAACAATCACAAGGGTTAGTATAAGATTTATCCAGAATCTCAAACTCGATGCCAACTCCATCGGATCACTTATCCGATCCTCATATTTTAACCTATCCATGTTAAACTTGTAGGATCCTTAACCTTTCCCACCAAATCTAATTCTTCTATATTTAATTCTTCATAGAGGTAAATATGCCAATTATCATTCACAGCTTCCACACCAATCCCAGTAATTACCTCACCTGTCTTTATTGTGGTCTATTACTATCAAGATAATGTCCCATGCAGAGCATCTATGTTCTTATTTCTCTTTCCACCATGAAGCACGAACAACCCCCTTTTCAGTCCACATACTAGTGCACCCAAATCCTTGACGCACCGCATTAATACTCCACGTTCTAACAAAGATGTCAATTGCACCATCCTCCTATACTAGTCCATCATGTGCATATCCTAATACCATGTGAGAATCAATCCTTATTTCAACATTTGAGAATCTGGCGCAACTATCCATTCAGACATACTTTAGGTTTCTATGCTACTTTAATCAAGGGTATAACATGTTGGGGTTTTATGCCCTAATTAAAACCCAATTTCTTTGTAATCTCAATTATTATCAATAAAATAATAGAAATAATTTTTTTACTTGGTCAATCACTTTGCTCACATGTTTTATTTTCATTATTATTTGTTTAATATAAATTTCGATTAAATCCCGAGCATATAGCTAATCGTATTTATAGTGACGTAATCACAATGGAATATAAATATGGTTATATGTTCAAAATAAGTTAGTCCTAAGATTAGTCAGTGCATAGGATTTACACATACTTGCCAATCTACGATATGAGCTACTTACACATCAAAGTGTTATGTTCTTTCCAGAACATTAGTAAAGTAGATAAGATCAGATGTATTTGTGACATCAGACTGGATCGATGTTGACAGTTAATAGGATAAGTAAACATACCGTTGTTATCTATTCTAGTCATATCATATAGTTGACCATAGGTGAATTCAATCTCAATTCTGAGTGGTTAGTATTTTAACTGATTGTATTATTTGAGCTCTTTGACTTGTTCGTTACCAGCTTACCCTTCGGACTAGCCCATATTTACATCTTGGGAACTCAGTAGTATAATTGAGTGGGAGTGTTAATCATAGATATGAACATCTATAACTTTTGATGAAGAAGTGAAACGATGGTTTCCTTTTAGTTTGGTTCAAGGTGCTAAATGAAAGAGATATAATTTCAGTAATTAATATTAGTTTATTGGAATATCATTTACAAGGAACTAAGTGTTTTAAGGATAAAATACAATGAGGGGTAAAACGATATTTTAGTCCCATCTTATTGTGGACCGTCTATAGAGGAATGAGTGACAATTATGATTGTAACAATGGATAATTAATAACGTATCTATGTTTGTTATAGATCGTTCTACGAATTCAAAAGTGCAATTTCGAGTCTTTAGTGGAGTCACGAGAAATTAATAAGTTAGTAAATTTATTTGTTAGATTTATGATAACCAATTCGAGCTTGATTTCATAGGCCCATGGTCCCCCACTGTACCTTGGATAAAATCATCTAGATAGTCTCAATTAATTGATTTAATTATCAATTAGAATTATTAAAGTTGACCAGGTCAATTTTGGATAGTTTCACAGAGTTATGTAATTTAGAGAAGAAAAGAGAAATTATGACAGAATTATTAATTAAGATAAATTGGTATCTAAATTAATATATAAGTTTAAATTATAAATAATTAATTTGATAAATGATTTAAATAATTATTTAATTAATTAAATCAATAGAAAATAATACATGCCTTGATTTTAAGTCTAATGGGCTTATGATAATTTAATTAATTAAATCAAATGGGAAATGTCACGGACCTAAAGCCCATGATAATTTCGACCTAGGGCTGTTAATTGGCTATTATTTTATTGATTTTTTAATTAAATAAATGAACTAATTGAGTCTATAAAAGAAATGCTAAGAGAGAGTTGAAAACACACGTTTAATCACTGGTTTTCTGATAGTTTTTAGATTCTCTCTAAACATAAGTCCTTTTCTAAGACTCATTTTCTTTTCTTCTCTCTTTGTATCTGTTATCCAAAATACAAGCACGAATGACGTGGCAAGTGATTTCTGGACATGTGGCTGACACCTGGCGAAATTCCGCTAAGGTATTGACCAGTAGAGAAATTGCATGCAATAGGCAGTCGAAGTTTACCTGCGACCAGTATGGTCGCAGGTTCCGCGTGTCTCATGATAATTTTATAAAGATCTTAGTCAATCCCGAGACTAACCCCCATGATTTCCTGAGTATCCGATTATTTATGAAAGAATATTTGTAACAAATTAATTTAATCCCCCTTAAGCCTATAAATGGAGAAAGATGGCTCAAGGAAGGGACTTTTTGGCTTTCGAATTATCTGAGATTAGAGTTATTCTATTTGAGATATTGTCTTGTTCTTCAGAGGTTGGTGAAACTCATTGAACCCTAGTTCTTTGATCACTCCTTTGAATTATATATCAATAACAGTTCAAGTGGACGTAGGTTGTTACCAGATTCTGGGGCCGAACCACTATAAACTCTTGTGTTCTTTATTGTTTTTGTCATCACATTCATTTCAACGTATTTGTCCACATCAAGAAAATTTGACTCCGTGTCAGTTGACCAAAATCAGGGTCAACATTCTGGTGCTTTCATTGAGAGCTTAATACATTATCGTTGAAAGATCAATGGCAAAATCTACCAAGAAAACTGGACAGGCGGCCGCCGCTGCACCATCTCACTCGCCTCCTCCTCCTCCAAACGTGGCTGAGGATGAGCCACATTTGGAATTCAGTGAGGAAGAGATGGACTCCGAGACGCTGAAGAATACCCTGGGGGTTATTGCAGGATGAACTGGCCAATCTGAGGGCCAACCAGGAAAGTGTTGCCGAAATCATGGCGCTGCAGCAACAGGAAATTGAACGGCAGCGCCTGGAGCTGAGTGAAAGACAAGCGGAGATGGACTGTCACCAGAGGGAGGCCATGGCAACCCACGAAGCAGCCCTACAACTGGCTAGGAACCAGGCTGCACTTGCCTCGCAGCCTGATCAACCTACGAATGGGCCTCCACAGGGGGGTCCTAATCTTAGTCCGCCTATCCAACCCTCGAGCCGACAAAGGCCCGAGCATCCACCGATGCCTCAGGACGATGTCCCGCTAAGGGACCCTAAAGCACAACCTCTATCCCAAGCTGGTTGCGGCAATCCCCCGCAACAGAGGTAGAATACGGCCGGGCAGCCACCTCGCAGTCCTAGACGCCATAGGGGCGACGAGCCAAACCCTCCGAGCAGAGGACAGCATCCTCCTGGTAACAGGAGGAACTTAGAGTTAGGCTCTGCGGTCCGAGGCCCCTCACGGCATGATAATGCACGGGGACCTACTGACCAACGCAGGCCATCCTCTAACGCTCAGGAGGTTCCTGCCCAGGAAGGTAACCGAAGGAATAGTCGATCCCACCATAACCAATCAAGATTCAGAGATGGCCATGGTTATAACGAGGCCGACTCAGGTAGAGGACATGTCGGTCGGAGGAATGAAGAAAGAGGTGGAGGCAGAAGCCTGCCACCTCGGGATGACCAACCCGAAAGACGGGACGCCGGGGGGCAGCCCAGACAAAATAACGTCTTCAATCGGCTCGGAGCTAGCGAGCAGCGGAGGAGAGACGAGGATTTGAGAGACGTACTCAACGATCGCTGGGAGCGGCACGACGAGTATGTCCCTCCAGCACCAGAGGCCCTGGCGATTCCTGGCACCGTGCAAGCCCAGATAGATGCCCTCAACCAGGCAGAGCAGCAGCTGGTCGGGGGAAGAACATCTTATATCGACCACAATAGGAGAAAGGGCACTCGTTTCATCCAAAGGATAGCTATGGCAGAAACTCCTAGCAAGTTTAAGATGCCTACGCTTCCGAACTTTGACGGGTATGGTGACCCGGTATCTCACATCAACAAGTTTGAGATACAAATGGACATTCAAAAAGTGTCTGAAGACGCTCGGTGCAGGATCTTCCCTGCAACACTTTCTGATGCCACACGGGAGTGGTTTTTCAAATTCCCTCCTGCAAGTATAGTTCCTGGGAAATGTTTGTGAAGGAGTTTTACGGACAGTTCTATGCGGGTCGTGTGCACCCGACTGAGGCAAATCAGCTGGTCGAAATACGCCAGCAAGACGGAGAGCCACTGAAGGACTACGTCCAGCGCTTTATGCGAGCAGCTGCTGGAGTGAAAACAGTGGGAGACGAAGGCAAAATGATGGCCATAACTACAGGGGTTAAGCGCCGCACGCCTCTTTGGGACAGCCTCAGAAAACATGGGGACAGAACTACCCAGGAATTTTTGGATCGAGCTGATCGGTATATCAAGCTCGAGGATGCCATCGCCAATGAAGGGAAGCCCCCAGGCAAGGACAAGGGGACTGCCGAGCCCGCCAAAGCCGCCAATGGGTCAAAACCCAATGGCAACGGCCAGGGAACGGGAACGGCAACGGCAATGTCAAGAATGAGGGGAAACGGCCGCACAATGAGCCTTCCACCTCTAACAATAAACGAGCCAAGGGTAATCGTTATGAACCTCGGTTCACTAACTACACTGCCCTTATTGAGTCTTGGGGAGAGGTTTATTAGGCCACGAGTTCCAGTGTGCCTTATAAGAAACCTGCTCCCGTTCGAAAGGATATTTCGAGAAGGGATATTACCAAGTTTTGTCGTTATCATAACGACTACGGACATGATACTAATGAATGCAACTAGCTGAAGGATGAGATCGAGTTCCTTATTAGACAAGGACACTTGAGAAGATATATACGGGCCTCGAGAAATTCCCAACGAGAAGCTCCAGGTGCCAACGAGCAAGCACCAACACTCGCCACCTTTGCAGCCTGATCTCGTAACTGGCACATTGTTAACCATCTGCGGAGGCCTGCACCTCACTGGAAATAGCAGAAAGGCCAGAGAACGATATGCTCGGACTCTGCGCCACGATAAGGACATCGAGATGATGACTGTGGATGACCACGCGCCAAAAAAGGCTCGGTCAGAAGAGGGTGAAATAACCTTCTCTAATAGCGACGCCCAACATGTCCAGTTCCCACATTCCGATCCGCTAGTCGTGGATATCCAAATGGCCAATATGATGGTAGAGAGAGTGCTAGTTGACACAGGAAGTTCAGTGAACATCATGTATAAGTCTTCGCTGGAACGCATGAAGTTTTCCGTTAAGGACTTGGAGCCCTGCAACCAAATGATATACGGCTTCTCTGGTGAGGGAATCGCCCCAGCAGGGTCAATCAGACTACCAGTGACAGCAGGTACAATGCCTGCTACAAGGACATTACTCGCTACCTTCATAGTAGTCGATTGTCCTTTAGCATACAATGCCGTCATTGGGAGGCCTATACTGGTTTATCTACAGGCCGTCACCTCTATATGGCACTTAGCCATGAAATTCCCGACAGACGCAGGGGTAGGACGCGTGTTGGAAAACCAGAGGGAGGCCAGGGAGTGCTACAATGCCTCAGTCACAAAGGCGAAGAAGGGAACATCAAAGAGCACTCCCCAAGATAGGTTGCAGATGGCAATTGATACGCAAGCCCAATTCGGTGATGATAGAGATTTAGATCCTCACTTTAGGGATTTTGAGGAAAATGTTGGACCCGTCGAGGACCTGGAAGAGATCCAACTTGACAAAAAAGACCCGACCAGAGTCGTGAAATTCGGGAAAAACTTAGAACCAACCACGAAGCATGCACTGGTGGAGTTTTTGTGGAAGAACTAGGAAGTCTTTGCCTGGTTGCACAAAGACATGGCTGGGATAGATCCCGCAGTTATCAGCCATGTCCTGAACATAGACAAGAGTTTTCCACCCGTGCAACAGAAAAAAAGGCTACTCGATAAGGATCGGTCGAGAGCCTTAAAAGAAGAAGTTGAAAGATTAATGGAGAATGGGTTCATCAGGGTGGCGTTTTATCCATCATGGGTCTCTAATCCAGTGCTGGTTCCCAAACCTAATGGAAAATGGCAAACCTGTGGGGATTTCACGGACCTCAATAAAGCCTGCCCGAAGGATTGCTTCCCACTCCCAAGGATCGACCAGTTGGTCGATTCTGCTGCAGGACATGAGATCCTCTCTTTCATGGATTCATACTCGGGCTACAATCAGATCAGCATGCATCCTTCTGACGAGGATCACACCAACATTCGGACCGATACGGGATTATACTGTTATAAAGTAATGCCCTTCGGACTGAAAAACGCAGGTGCGACTTACCAGCGATTGGTTAACCACATGTTTAAAGAGTTGATCGGAGTAAACATGGAGGTGTACGTGGATGACATGCTGGTAAAGTAAAAAAAAGCAGAAGGACATGTGAAGGATTTACAAGAGTGTTTCGATGTATTGAACAAGTACCAAATGAAACTAAACCCTCTCAAATGTTCCTTCAGAGTTGGATCAGGGAAATTTTTGGGGTTCATTGTTAATTCAAGAGGAATCGAGGCCAACCCCGACAAGATAAAAGCCCTGATCGACATGAAATCGCCAGAGAAGATCAAGGATGTACAAATTTTAACTGGGATAATTTCCGCCCTAAATAGATTCATTTCCAAATCAATGGATAAATGAGTCCCTTTCTTCAATCTACTTAGGGGCAACAAGAAGTTTGAATGGACAGGAGACTGTGAGCAGGCTTTTCAGGCCTTAAAAGCCCATATGGCATAGCCACCTATTTTTTCAAAGCCTATTGAAGGAGAAACTTTGTTCATTTACCTGGCGATCACTGAAGTTGCTGCTAGTGCTGTACTAGTACGAGAGGAAGAAGGCATACAAAAGGCGGTTTACTATGTAAGCAAGAGGCTAATCGGAGCAGAATTGAGGTATCCTCCCGTCGAGAGGTTAGCTTATTGTTTAATCTTGGCCTCAAGGAAGCTACGTCCTTACTTCCAAGCCTATCCCATTACAGTTTTAACTGATCAGCCCCTTCAGCAAGTCCTCCAAAAATTGGAGGCGGCTGGGCGTTTATTAAAATGGGCAGTCGAACTAGGGCAGTTTGATATTACATATTCACCGTGAGCAGCAGCAAAAGGACAAGTCTTGGCTAATCTTATTGAAGAGTTCACCTTGCTCCCAGACAACGAGCAGTGCGAAAAGCCTATTGCGCCCGAGCCCCAAGATGAAGCTCCTTCGTGGAAGTTATTCACGAATGGGTCGTCAAACGAATCTCACGCGGGAGCAGGAGTGATTTTGATAACGCCAGAGGGGCATCGATTTCACTGCGCCATTAGATTCGACTTCACAGCATCGAATAATGAAGCCGAATACGAAGCTCTCCTCGCTGGATTAAGAATGGCAAAAGACATGAGTATAAAAGTGCTGGATATTTACAGTGATTCACAGTTGGTAGTGAATCAGGTTCTAGGGGAATATCAAGCACGAGGCCTCAAAATGGTGGCCTACTTGAACAAAACTAAAGATCTGTTGGCCCAGTTCAAGAAGTATACCCTCCAGCAAATACCTCGGGATCAAAATTCGAACACATATGCCTTAGCCAAACTCGCAAGCACAAAAGATGCTGACACTTTGAATATTGTCCCAGTAGAAAGATTGAGCAAGCCGAGCATACAAACAACTGAAACCATTATGGAAATCCGGATGGGAAACACATGGATGGCGCCTTACTTGGAGTATCTTACAAATAGTGTACTACCGGCAGATAGGAACAAAGGCAGGCTGCTAGGTATATACTGGTTGATGGTGTTCTGTACCGAAGGGGATATTCCATGCCACTGCTTAGATGTATTACACTAGAGAAAGCTAAGGAGCTGATGAGGGAAGTACATGAAGGCTTCTGCGGGGATCACGCTGGGGGGCAAAGTTTGGCAAAAAAGATTCTAAGGCAGGGCTATTTCTTGCCGACTATGAACGAAGACTCAATGGAGTTTGTGCGAAAATGCGACAAGTGTCAGAGATTTTCCAAGATCCCGCGCACAGCTCCCAACGAGTTAAAACAGATGCGGAATCCTTGGCCTTTCGCATTATGGGGTATAGACTTGATTGGATCCCTGCCAACGGTAAAAGGAGGAGTAAAGTACGCAGTTGTAGCCGTTGACTACTTCACCAAATGGGCCGAAGCTGAGCCACTCGCTACCATAACGACCAAGAAAGTTCTTGACTTTGTCATCGAAAACATTGTTTGCCGATATGGTTTGCCTCGAAAAATTGTCTCAGACATCGACACCCAGTTTGACAGTGACTTATTCACAGACTTATTCACTCGTAAAGACATGTTTAGTCCATTTTTAATACGAGATTATAAGGGACTGTGCGCAGGTAGTCATTCTTGCCAACCTTTGTAAATTTATTTTTACAAGTATTTGTTCATTACATGTGTTGTTTTGCTGTATTATAAGTGTTATGTTTACTATCGAGCCGTAATGTTCACACAGGTCGTGGTCAAGGAAAGTGACCAAGAACCTAAAGCTCCTTGATCACTTGGGGGGCATATAAGGTACATCGATAGCAAAGCATACCAAAAGGTATGTAAACACATGAACAAAATAAGTGAAAGCATGCTACGGTACTTAGAGTATTTTTCAAAATTTATATTTTTTTAAGTCAAGCCAAAGTACTATGGTAAGTTCGGTCATGCGAACAGATGTTATAATAAAAAGAAAAATATTATAATATCATAAGGCATTCCTTTACATCGCAAGAATCACTACTTGGATGTAATTGTTTAAAGTAAAAGGAAAAGTTTGCTGCCCGTGCAGCAAATTTAAAAGTAAAAGTTGTCTTTAAAACACGACCTGTTTGTCTTGTAATTGAAGAAAAATAAAAAAGAGAGAAATAAGTTTAAGGAACAGGAGGGTCTTGCTCAGCAGTCTGATTGGCCGCATTCTCAACAACTCCTCCCTCCTCTGCGTCAGCGGCCGGCTGGATGCTTGGGGAAGCAGGAACCCTTGCTCTTTCTTCTTCTTCATCAAATCGAGCAGTGCAGCGAGCCAACTCAGCGTTCCTGGCATCTTCTGGAAGGTAGTTAAAATTGGCACCCCGGTTGTGTTTCCAAAAGTCATAGAAACACCGAAGTGTCGCATTATTGTACCTCTCCAGATTATTAACATTGGTAAGCTTCAGCTGCTCCACCTGGCTCTCAAGAACAGCTATGGCCTTGTCCTTCGCTAGGAGCTCCTCCTTGAGCCTCTTGACTTCTCGATATTGGGTTCGGCTGGAATCCTGGTATTCATCCCTCTGCTTCTTCATAGCTGCCTGAGAAGCTTCAGCCTCCGCCAGCTTTGCCACCGCAACATCCTTCTGATGAGTAACCACCTCCAACTCACAAGCGTGCCTGGCTTCTGCAGCCTGAAGCTCCTCGATGGCTCTCACCTGGAACTCCTAGACGACCTTTGCTCGAGCCTGGTCGATGGTAGCCAGGGCACGGGTGCGAGCGGCAGTTATTGTCAACATGGCCTGTGCGACCGTGCCTAGCTTCTGCAGCATGAAGCTCCTCGATGGCTCTCACCTAGAACTCCTTGACGGCCTTTGCCCGAGCCTGGTCGATGGTAGCCAGGGCACAGGTGCGAGCGACAGTTATTGTCAGCATGGCCTGTAGTCAGGGAAATAAAAGTTAGACTATACTACAAAAAGGAGAAGTAAAATTCAAGTGGAAAAAAACTTACACTGGCCACTTTGTTAAGAGCCCTGTTGAGGATCTGGTCAACCCCCATGCTCTCAGCTTAAGCCATTGCCTCCCTGCAATGGTCGTGCTTCAAGATATGGGCAAGGCGATCTTTGGCTTATCGCAGGGAGCGGTTCGAGAGCTTGGTCCCAGGAAGCTCTGCTTGCGGGGTGTGCTCCCTTCAGGCCATAGGTGGAGGGTTGGCAGCAGGGGTAGCCTCCTTCTCAACAGGAGCAGAAGGCTGAGCAGAAGCTTGTCCAGTTGGCGCATCCTTGGAAGGATCTTCTGTTCGACCCTTCTTGGCTGGGGGTCCTTGGCTTGATTCGCCATTATGCCTCCTGGATGTCTTTAGTCGAACCAGGGGGACTTCTGCCTCGTCTTGAGCCTGGTACAGATCGAAAATGTTGGGAGTAGCCATCTCTGCGTACAAACAAAAATATGCAGATGATAAGACAAAGGCGAATGAAAATTCTTGGTAAAACAGAAAAGAGGTCACAAAGTTTAATACCCGAGTTACAACTACTGGTTGCTATACTACTGACTCTATTAGTCATACACTCACTATCTGGCACGAAGAAGTTTGGCCCTAGATTTTGAGTATACGTAAAATTGCCGTCCCTGTCAATCAAGTGACAAGGAATTGGCAAGCTATTTAAAAGCAAGATAACAATACCTTTTTCATCTGAGGATTCATCCAGGTCTATGACAGACTCTGTTGCCTTTTGTTTCCCCTTGCCTTGGGGCGCAGAAGGCCTCTCTGCTGAAGGGACGCCAGTGGGTTCCCTGATCGTAACCCGTTGGCCTCCTTTGGTGAGGAGACGCCGAGGGTTGCTGCTCGGGATCCCCCTCGGCCATGGCATCTGCTACCACAAGTCCTCTTGCTTCATGGCGAGGAGCCAGGAGGCCAGATAGCCTCAGATTTTCATCGGTGACCAAAGACTTGACGCTTTTTTCTGCGTCTGCCATCCTGGCTAGAGCGTTGGACCTCAACACCATGTCTAGTGTTGGGCTCGGACGTAACCATGGTCCTGAAAGGCATTGCATTCTTTAGAAAGGTTCAGGAGAATTTATTAAGGAAAAGTAGCGACTAGTGGAAAAAGCATTTACCTCTGCGAGCGAAGGCCAGGTTGTTCGTAGTCATGTCCGGTGTGAGGAAGTACTTCCTACTGTACTGCCCCACGTTGGAAATGTGGGTAGTGTCACTCAGGAATGTTTGGTTAGTCTCCTAGTGACAGAGATGGAAGAAGCCCGTCCCGTATTGTTGAGGGTTGGACTTAAGGTCGAAGAGGAAATTGACCTCATGAGGAGTGGGTTCTGACCATTTTTTAAGCTTATAAAGGATATAGAGTGCAGCCAGCATTCTATATCCGTTTGGAGTAATTTGAAAGGGGGCGACACTGAAATTGTTGGCCACCCCCTGATAGAAAGGATGTAGAGGGAGGATAGCCCCCGCCTCTATGTGATATCTGGACCAAGCGCTATAGACACCCCCGGGAAGGTTAGCTCTTTGGTCAGTAGCTGGGATTGTGAAATTGACTCTTGTAAGAGGATACTTCCTGCGATAATTGGCAAGCATCCGAAGAGTCACTTGGCTGGTGGAGGAGAGATACCACTCGACATCAGGAAGGTTTTGATGCCGAGGGCGGGCCATGATTTGGATACGAGGGTCTGGGGTGGAATTTTCTCGACCACTGGTCGAGGGAACCCTAGCCTATGAATCAGGCTGGGCAGGAGAATTTCGAATGTTTCCAGAGTCAGGTCTTTTCTTGCCTAGAGATTTAGAGTGGGCCATTTGAGGTGGCGATGGATGAGGTCTAGAGGAAGATCGTGAAAATGGAATCTCGTGAACTCGGTCGATCAGTTGTTCTTCACCTTCGAGCAGTTGGGCAAGAAGGTCGTCTTCGATGGGCCGCTCACCTCCCCACAAATCTGGCATTAAAGTCTGCAAACAGAAGAATGGGGAGGTGAGGATGAAGAATTTTGAATGTTTTTTAGAATAACGCTGGTCGAGTATAAAAGTTAAGCCTTTTATACAACAGCATTCTAACAAAAAACTAAAAAAATTTACACGAACAGTTTGAGAAACAGATCAAAAGTTAAAGTAAAATTTTTTTTTAAAAAAGCTTTTTCAATCCCTTTTAGGGCGGGAAAAACCTGGTTTTTCAGCTAGCATAAAAATCGAATTTTTACTTCGGTTTTACGTCCTAAAGTCATGATCTTAACTATCAAACTAACTCATAACTCCTTAGTAATAGAGAAACATCACACAACATTTAATATCACTTATTAAACCCCCCTACTGACATGCATTTCAACCCAAAAACGAGTGAACCCAACAGTCGGTCTACAGAAGCATGCACGGCAAAAATATAAAGCATAAGAGTCCAGAAACTTACCAGGATGAAGATCGTGGAGAGTTGAGAAATTTTTCGAGCGTAAAAGGGCTCACGGACTGAATCTTGAAACGCCGAAGGATGGTTTCCAGAGGAAGACAGGGGCTATGGCGTTAGGGTTTCTTAAAAGAGTGATGGCTTGCGTAAAATGAAAAAGGAGACTTCGAAGAGGCTATATATATATATTTTTGTCCGTAAGCATTAAAAGGAAGTAATCATCGGCTTCCCCTTTTTCGAAGCATGGGGAAGGGTGATAGGGGCCGAAAGGTTACTTGGGAAGCGTAAAGCTGTGATTAGACAAGGGTAGGTTGCTTTTTCCAAGATTGCACGAAGTGTTCTGACAGGTATGGTGGGGTAACCGAAGGGTCGTTTCCTCAAAAGTTTATTTATTGCTCGTAATAAATAAACTTGGGGGGCAAGTGTTATCCAAAAAGCAGGCACGAATGACATGGCAAGTGATTTCTGGACACGTGGCTGACACCTGGCGGAATTCCGCCAAGGTATCGACCAGTAGAGATATTGCAAGCAAAAGGCAGTCGAAGTTTACCTGCGACCAGTATGGTCACAGGTTCCGCATGTCTCATGATAATTTTATAAAGATCTTAGTCAATCTCGAGATTGATTGCCATGATTTCCTGAGTATCCGATTATTTAGGAAAGAATATCTGTAACAAATTAAGGTAATCCCCCTTGGGCCTATAAATGGAGAAAGATGGCTCAAGGAATGGACTTTTTGGCTTTCGAATTATCTGAGATTAGAGTTATTCTATTTGAGATATTGTCTTTTTCTTCAGTGGTTGGTGAAACTCATTGAACCCTAGTTCTTTGATCACTCCTTTGAATTATATATCAATAATCGTTAAAGTGGAGGTAGGTTGTTACCAGATTCTGGGGCCGAACCACTATAAATTCTTATGTTCTTTATTGTTATTGTTATCACATTCATTTCAACGTATTTGTCCGCATCAAGTAAATTTGACTCCGTGTAAGTTGGCCAAAATCAGGGTCAACAGTATCTATCTCATGCGTTGAGAATTGCCCACCCTAGTCTAGGTGATTCTAAGGATACTTTAGAAGACTGTGAAGAAAATTTATGATTGGTTCAGTTTCTTGGTAATACTATGCTACAGAAAGGATACAAGGGTTAGAGAAACTAAAGGAATGACTCATTCATTCCGCTGCGTATAATGTAAGTGTTTGTATCATTATTTCTCTTTGAATTCAATTTTAGAAACATGTTCTACTTTGTCTCAAATTAACTTTTTTAATATTAGATCTATATTAAAATAAATAAGATCTTGTATAAGTTTCCCAACTACTGGCCTTAGGGCCTTTGGTAATGTTTATTTTCATGAATTAGCATGTTAAAAATTGAGTTAGATGATGTGTTATTGGAAGGATTTCATGATTTTATGAAGCATATTGAATTTTATGTGATTATTAGCAATTTTTAGGTTATTTTCTTGTGTTTTCTATGCTATTAATTTTTATATATGCTTTATTTTATGGAAAACTTGATAAAATTAATTAGAAAATGGTTTTGGTTTGAAAAATTGGACAATTTTTTTTTTTTGGAAATTTGACCTGGCTCCGAGCACCCACGCGCGCACCTGCACGCACCGCCCAGCAGTCGTGTGCGCACCTGCACACACTGCCCAGCACCCGCGCGCACCCCTGCGCACACAGTCAGCCACCTGCGACCGCATCTACACGCACTGCCCCACCCGCCTGCATGCGTCCCTCGGCGTTGCCCCCTCATTCGTTCGCGGACGTCACCAGCCAACAACCACAGTGAACAGTTGCCATCACGGCAACTGTTCATCCCAAATTTTTTTAGTTTTTTTTTTAAATAAATTTTTTTGAAAGTGATTATTTATAATCAAAGCAAAAAATACCAGATTTATTTTATCATTTAAATATGTTTTTAAAATAACATATTTTTGTTGTTTGAGATTTAAATAATTATATATTTTTACAAAAATTTTAATTCAAATTTAAAAATGGACTAACAACTTAATTTTAAATATTTTAATATATTAAAATATTAGAATTAAGATATCAGATATTTAAGATATTTTCTTTTGAATACTTGTTATTTTTATTAAATCTTTATTTGAAAATATAAATACCTATTTATTCTATAGTTTTTAATATTTAAATTATTTGAAATTTAAAATTTGTTAGTTATATATTTTCATGAATATTTGAATTTATTTAATTGTGTTGAGATATTTTAGGGTTGCTATAACTATTAATATTTTATTTTTAATTTTTTTAAAATATTAGCTTATTGTTTTAACAACACAAAATATTTTTTTGAAAAACAATTAAGATATTGTTTTTAAAATTTAAAATTTGTTAAATTTTGAAAAATATCATTGTTTTCAACCAATTATTAAAAATATTTTATGGTTAATTATTGATAAATCCTGTTTAAATTAAATTATATTTTTTTTCAAATTATCCTAAACCAAGTTGATTGTTGATAAATGAAATTTAAATTAACTTATTTTTGTAAAAATTTAATTAATTCGAATTTTTTGATAAATTCTAGATAATTAATTGTGGTATTTTTGCAAATGAAATAAATTGTAATATTTTTGCATAAATTCATAGACTTGCTCATATAGTAACATGATTAGGCCCATCCAATTATAACATGTGTGTTTGCACTATATGTGGTATTTTTGCAATTGGGCTTATATGCATATAGTGACCCATATGTTTGCTAGATAAATGGTATTTACCAAAAAAAATATTCATAAAATGATAGGTGTTATTTGGGCCCATTAGAAAATGTAAAGTTTAAATTCCTCTCTTGTGGGTGATTCCACTTGTGAAGCCCCATTTTCTTTGCATGACTATAGTGGGCCTAATCAATTAATAAAACGAAGGTTTAAATTCTAGTTTTTTGGACCTTGTATGAAAGTATGGGGGCGTTTGTAGTGGGAATGACATACTGGACTCAGCCCTCTTCCACACAACCCCAATTATTAAGGCCCATTTACCTCAGTTGGACTTAACTGTATAGGTTTATTGTAACGCCCTACTACCTTAGAGCCGTTACTAAGTGAGTTTAAAATGTGCAATTAGCTTGCTAAACGAGGTTTCTAGAACAAAAGTGTGATTAAACAAAAAGTCAAGGTTGTAATCTTTGAAAGTACCATATTTCATTGAAAATTCCAAGAGTCTAACATTTGGGATCCCAAAATAAGGTTTATAAAATATTTATAACTCAAAATAGGTTTACAGATGACTAACTATCAAAATCACAATTTAATACAACCATTTCTCAAAATTCCTCCAACGAAAGCAATTGGGCAGGCCAAACATGTAAGCGTCGCCTCACGCTCTCCGTACTCATGGCTGGTTGACCTTTTCTTTGCCCTTACCTGCAAAACAGAGAACCCGTGAGCCGAAGCCCAGCAAGAAAACTCAAACAGCGCTTAACATATGCATATTATATATCCATTATATCAGATAATCCACAGATAGATAGATAGTCTATCAGACTAAACATATACGGCCATGCCGTCCCAGAAGCACTACCAAAGCCTGGGATCTCGGTCCTCACCGTAAGGATATCCCATGTATCCATTGGGGTCTCACCCTGGTGGTATGCACTCCGCGTGCCAACTGTTACTCTCGGCCCCACTGCCGTTCTCGGCCTTCTTCATTCTCGGCCCTTTGCCGTTCCCGGATCCTTTCTGTTCTCGGCTCCTTTGCCGTTCATTCAACTATAACCACATATAGCTTAACTCAAACAACATTCAAACATATAACAGTACAATTAAGGCTATATCCTAGCATATAGTACAATCTAGGGCCGTACCCTGCAACCACACTATGGGCCCGTGCCCTGCTCTACGGGTACTATAGTTTTCTTACCTATATCCCGAGCTTCACAATGCACCAAAGTCACGAGCACGGTCCTCTAACCCGAGCCTCTCCAAAAACCTAGTCACAACATATATAAAACACTCTTTAATACTAACCAATCCAAAACAACTTCCCGGGACCAATCCCGTACTCTCGGGACCTCTAATTTCCCTAAACAATGCAACGGAAACATCCCCTAAGCCCCAGGGGAAAATGCCCAAAATTGCAAAATTTACTGCCCAAAAAATAGCCTAGTGCCGCAGCACTACACTTTAAGGGCCGCGGCACCCAGAAAGTTTCCCATCTCCTGAAGCAACCTTGCGCCGCGGCGCCAAAGGATAGGGCCACGGCGCCCCTTCGTGAACCCAGAATTTTGGGGTTTCCCCGAGCCAAAACACCTCCATCCCAACCCAAACACATACCTAAACCCCAAAACCAATTTGAAACCTCAAATGAACCATCTAAAAACCTATAAACACCAGCAACAAGGTCAAACACACAATCACACCCAAAATCCACACTTTGGTTTCAAACTTCAAAAACTTACCCCAGTAGGCCAAAAACTTAAACCAAAGCTTGAAAAACTTAAACCATGCTTCCAAATTCTTAAACCACATCAGGTACGAAAATTCAAAGATGTTTAAAACTCTTACCTCAATTAATAACTCAGCTTGAACTCCCTCCAATCCCAGCTTTAAGCCAATTCCTCTTGATTATCAAGCTGAATTCTCATGCAAAACCAGCCATAACTATCTTTCAATTTTCATGCTTACTCTGTAAAAATCAAACTTGAAACTTAAACAAAATAGGGGATAAACTCTTACCTCTGAAAAATCTTGGTTATGATCAACTTTAATTGCCTTAAACCACTTAATTCTCCTCCTAGGTCTTTCAAATTTTAGCTCCCTTCTTCCTTTCCTTTCCATCTAGTATCTTCTTCCAATTTCCAGCAAGAGCAATAATATGACTAAGTGTTTGAACGTGAATCCCCTTTTCCCCCAGCTGAAGCTATCTAAACCTCTGCCAAAAGACTATTTTACCCCTCCATCAAAATCCTTTCCTAACTAAACCTTAAGGGCATTTTTGCCATTTCACCTTTCCTACAAATCTACCATTTTCTCATCTAAAATCTGTTACTCTTAATGGTCACCAATGGTCACTCAAGTTACTCAATCACCATTAACCATTAGCTCACAAACTCACATTATAAGATCCCCAAAATACCCCTAGGCTCCTCTCGAGCCGGGTATTTAATCCCATTGTGACTTTTAAACTAATTAGCTCCCGAGGACCGTCTTGGCACGTGCATCAAAATAATATCACCACTCACCATGGTACTAATCATAAAATACAATTATCACATTTATGCCCTCAGCGGGCTTGTATCACCCTAAGTTGCTAATAAGGTTTAGGACCTTGCTTAGCGTGCCTGGAGGGCAATAAGTGAATTAACATGATAATATATGAATTTAAATGAGTATGTAATTAGAATGCATGTTTAGGTGGTATAAATATGCATGTGGACCCCGTTTGCATGATAGAGGTAAATTGGTAATTTTAGACCGCTGAGGGCATAAATATGATAATTGTATTATGTGAATTGTACCACGTGAGTGTGGTGATAGTAATGTGATGCACGTGCCGAGACGGTCCTAGGGAGCTAGTCAATTTAAAAGTCAAAACGGGATTTTATACCTGGCTCGAGAGGAGCCTAGGGGTATTTTCGGAATCTTGTAAATTTGAGAATTAGTGGTTATTGGTGGTTGAGTAACCTGTGTCACCATTAGTAACTGCTGAGAGTAATAAGGTTAGATGGAAAAAATTGTAGAATTATAAAATAGGAGAAAGGACAAGAGTGCCCTTGAGGTTTAGTTAGGAAGGGATTCTAATGGAAGGGTAAAGTGGTCATTAGGACAGGGTTAGATAAGGTTCATCTGAGGGAAAAAGGAATCACGTTTTATACTTAGTCACAATTGGGTTTATGCTGGAATTTGAGGACAAATCTAGAAGTAGAAGGGAAGAAGAGGAAAGTTGAATTTGGGAACCTAGGAGGAAATTCAAGAGGGTTGAAGGAAACAAAAATCAAAGTCAAGCTAGGATTGTTCAAAGGTAAGAGTTATGCTCTGTTTTTGCTTGAGTTTAAGGTTGATTTTTAGAGATTGAGTGTGGAAATTTAAAGATAGGATGGATGGTTTTATTTGAAAATTCAGCTTGGGTAAGCAAAAGGAAGGTGGCTTGAAGCTGGAGTTTAGGAGAATTCAAGCTGAGTTTTGATTGAAGTGAGAATCCTTAGCATATTTAATTTTCGTATCTGATGTGGTTTAAGATTTTAGAGGCATGATTTATAGTTTTCAAACTCTAGTTTTAGTCTAGGAAGCCATGGTTTAAGTTTCAAGAATTTGAAAGTCAAGAATGGATTTTGAGTGTGATTGTGTAATTGAGGTTGTTTTTGATGTTTGTAGGTTGTTAAAGGGTTCATTTTGGGTTTTAAATTGATTTTGGGGCTTAGGTACTTGTTTGGGTTGAATTGGAGTTGTTTTGGCTCTGGAAAATGCAGGGGGAAAACCCAGAAATCTGGGTTCGCGTAGGGGCGTCACGGCCCTGTTCTTTGGTGCCGCGGTGCAAGCATGCATCAGGATTAGGGGAAAGCTTCTGGGCACCGCGGCCCTTGATAGGAGTACCGCGGCCCTAGGCCAGTTTTGGCAGCCAAATAATGCATTTTTAGGGCTTTTTCCTTGGGGCTCGGGGGATGGTTCCGATACATTGTTTTAGGGTGTTAGAGGTCCCGAGAGTACGGGATTGGTCCCTGGAAGTGGTTTTGGGATTGGTTAGAATTAAAAGTGTTTTATATGTGTTGTGACTAGGATTTTGGAGAGGCTCGTGATAGAGGACCGTGCTTATGACCTTGGTGCATTGGAAAGCTCGGGATACAGGTGAGAAAACTGTAACACCCGTAGAGCAGGGCACGGGCCCATAGTGTTGTTACAGGGTACGACCGTAGATTGTATTATTGCTAGGATGTTGCTTTAAATGAATTGTTATATATTTGATTGTTGTTTGAGAATGCTATATGTGGTTATAGCAGAATGAACGGCAAAGGCCCGAGAACGGCAGTGGGGCCGGGAATACCACTTAGCACATGGAGTGCTTGTGGTTAGGGTGAGACCCCAATGGATACATGGGATATCCTTACGGTGTGGACCGAGATCCTATGCTTTGGTAACGATTATGGGACGGCATGGCCGTATATGTGTTAAATTCCTATCGACTGTTTGATTATATATGAGTTATCTGTTATAATGGTTGTATGATATGCGTATGTTATGTGCTGTATGAGTTTTCTTGCGGGGATTCAGCTCACGAGTGCTCTGTGTTGTAGGTAAGGGCAAAGAGAAAGTCAACTAGCTATGAGTACGGAGAGCACGGGGGCGGCGCATACATGTTTGGCCTGCCCGACTGCTTTGGTTGGTGGCATTTTGAGAAATGGCTGTAATAAACTACGTTTGTGATAAATAGTCATCTGTAAACCTATTTTGAATTGTAAATATTTTACAAACCTCGTTTTGGGATCCCGAATGTTAAACTCTTGAGTTTTAATGAAATTGAGTACTTTTAAAGATTACAGCCTTGACTTCCTGTTTAATCACACTTTTGTTCTAAAACCTCGCTTAGCGAGTTAATTGCATTTTATAAACTCACTTAGTAACGGCTCTAAGGAAGTAGGGCGTTACAAATTGGTATCAGAGCGAGGAAAGGTTTATTGGTTCTGGAAACTGACTGACCATGTACACACGCTGCCGTTGAAAAGCTCGACTCAGGGTTGATTGGTATGGTTGATTAATATACTTGAATATGTGTTTGAATGACTTATTTGCCTGCTTAGTTTATGAAGAGCATGATGAATGAGATAACATATGCATGATGGCAGGGCAAGGCCCGTTGTGTGTTATATGCTATTTGTATCTTGTTTGGATTATTGATTTTGGTTGGTTGTTTGGAATGGGAGGTGGAATTGGATCTTGTTATCATGCCTGATGAGCGGTGTCACTGATTGCAGGCATATAGCTGTAATTCCTCGGCAATCATCTAGACTCCGCGGCAGCAGAGCCGAGGATGACAATCAGGGTCAGGACCCTCCTCCTGCCCCACAGAACTGGCAGGAGATATTGGCCGAAATGGAGGCTAGATTACAGAGAACGGAGGAAGAACTTCGTCAGATGAGGCAGTAGGCCCCTTCATAGGTCACAGGGTTACCGATTCAGCAGAATGTAGCGTCAGTGCTGGTTCAGCCTGTGGTTGAGAACAGGTGGGAACCCTTGTATGAAAGATTCAGGAAGAAGCAACCTCCTTCCTTTGAGGGTGGGTTAGACCCACTGCAGGCCGAGCAGTGGATGAATATGATTTCCTTGATCTTAGACTTTATGAGGGTTGAAGGAAGTGAAAGGGTAGACTGTGCTAGCTACATGCTCAGGGAGGATGCCCGCACTGGTGGGATGTAGTGAGTTAGTGGAGGAAAATTTTAGTCATGACATGGGAGGAATTTAAGAGTAACTTTAATGAGAAATGCTATAGCATAGCAGTTCGAGCAGCGAAGGTTGATGAGTTTATCAACTTGACTCAGAATAGTTTATCAGTTACTGAGTATGCCCTGAGATTCGACAGACTGGCAAAGTTTGCGCCAGACTTAGTGCCGACGGATGCGGCCAGGAGAGATAGATTCATATGGGGGTTGAATGTGATGATCGCTCGTGATGTGAATATTACGTTGATTCCAGAGACCACTACTTATGCTCATGCTGTGGATAAGGCCCTTACTGCAGTGAGGGTTGAGGATCAGATATTGAAGGACAGCACTGTTAGGCGTGATGCCAGGAGGATGGTGCCTCCTTTTGTTGGATCTAGTCGGGGCAGTGGCCCCAACGAGCAGAAAAGAAGGGTTCTAGATTCATGTACTCCTCCTAGTTCTGATAGGAGGGTGCGGGGTTTTGTTGGTGGCCATCAGGGTTGTGGTGACAACTGGAGGAGTTTTCCAGTGTGTCCTCGGTGCAGACGACGACATCAGGGTGAGTGCCAGATTAGGGCATGTTTTATCTGTGGGAGTGCCAACCATCTGAAGAAAGATTGCCCACAAGTTTAGAAAGAAGAGCCAAAGCAGGGAGATAGTCTCGCTCTCGCCAGGGTATTCACTTTGACTCAGACTGAGGAGGAGGCTAGTCCATCATTTGTGACAGGTCAGATCTCTAGCGCTGGTTCTTTGTATACTGCATTGATTGATTCAGGGGCTACCCACTCATTTGTATCTACTAGGGTGATAGACTAGCTTTGTAGTCCTAGTAATGTGTATGCTAGGAATTTTCAGACTTTGTTGCCAACAGGAGAACTGGTAGTCTCTAGGAGATGGGTTAGAGCATTACCAATAGAGATAGATGGTAGAGAATTGTTTGTTGATTTAGTTGAATTAGATATGGATGACTTTCATATAATATTAGGGATGGATTGGTTAACGAGGTATGGAGTAACGATTGATTGTAAGCGGCGAATGGTGACTTTTGAACCAGAAGGCGAGGTACCTTTTGTGTTTGTGGGGACGGTGAATGGACCGCGAGTGCCTATGATCTCAGCACTGAAGGCTAGAGACCTGATGTAGGAAGGCTGCATAGGATTCCTAGCGAGTGTTGTAGATACCTCTATGGTGGAGACAGTGGGACCGAATGAAACCAGATTGGTATGTGAGTTTCCAGAATTATTTCCAGCGGACCTACCAGGGTTGTCACCACAGCGAGAGATTGAGTTCGTCATAGAGTTGGCATCGGGGGTGGAGCCAGTTTCCAGGGCACCCTGTAGAATGGCTCCAGCGGAGTTAAAGGAATTAAAGATCCAACTACAGGAATTGTTGGATTTAGGGTTTATCAGACCGAGTTTCTCGCCATGGGGTGCTCCAGTGCTATTTGTTAAGAAGAAAGATGGGTCACTTAGGATGTTTATTGATTACAGGGAGTTGAATAAGTTGACCATTAAGAATAAGTATCCACTGCCTAGGATCGATGATCTATTTGATCAGCTTCAGGGGAGTAAAATGTTTTCAAAGATCGATCTTCGGTCAGGCTATAATCAGTTGAGAATTAAAGAGGAGGACATACCGAAGACAACTTTTCAGACAAGGTACGGGCATTATGAATTTCTGGTTATGTCCTTTGGATTAACCAACGCCCCAGCGACTTTCATGGATATGATGAATAGAATTTTCAAGGACTATCTGGATAAGTTTGTGATTGTATTTATCGATGATATACTAGTATACTCCCGGTCAGAGATAGAGCATGAGCATCATCTGCGCTTGGTGTTATAACGATTGAGGGAGCACAAGTTATATGCTAAGTTTAGCAAGTGCGAGTTCTGGTTACCGAAAGTTACATTTCTGGGCCATATCGTTAGTAAGGAGGGGATACTAGTTGACCCAAGTAAGATAGAGGCAGTGAGAGATTGGCCTAGACCGAGCAGTGTTCCTGAGGTTAGAAGTTTTCTTGGGTTGGCAGGATATTACCGGCGATTTGTAGAGGGGTTCTCTAGAATTGCTACTCCATTGACAGAGTTGACAAGAAAGAAGACCAAGTATGTGTGGACAGATCGGTGTGAGAATAGCTTCAAGGAGTTGAAGCGGTGATTGATTACTGCACCAGTGTTGAGTCTGCCGACAGACAATGAGAAGTTTGTGGTCTACTGTGACGCTTCTAGACAGGGTTTGGGATGTGTGTTGATGCAAGCCGGGAAAGTAATAGCTTATGCATCAAGGTAGTTAAAGGAGTATGAGCAGAGATATCCCACGCATGATTTGGAATTAGCTGCGGTGGTATTCACACTTATGGTTTTGAGGCATTATCTGTATGGTGAAAAGTGTGAGATATATACTGACCACAAGAGTTTAAAGTATTTCATTACTGAGAAAGACTTGAATATGTGTCAAAGACGGTAGCTGGAATTGGTAAAGGATTACAATTGTGACATCCTGTATCATCCTGGGAAGGCTAATGTTGTCGCTGATCCATTGAGTCGGAAGGGCCCAGGACAGTTGTTTAGTTCGAGGCAGATATCAGACAGATTAGCTAAGGAGATGACCAAAGCAGGTATAGAGTTAGTGGTTGGTAGGTTAGCGAACATAACTCTCCAGTCCACGCTCCTCGAAAGGATTAAGGAAGCATAGGGAAAGGATCCCCAGTTAGTTGAACATAGAGAGAGTGTCCTGGCTGAAACGACCAGGGACTTCTCTATCTCAGAGATAGGCTTATTGAGGTACAAAGGACGGATTTGTGTTCCGATTGATCCAGATATTCTACGGGAGATTTTAGATAAGTCTCACACCACTCCCTACTCTTTACACCCAGGTACTATGAAGATGAACCAAGATTTAAAATTTTTGTACTGGTGGTCAGGCATGAAGAGGGATGTGGTAGATTATGTGGCAAGGTGCCTAACTTGTCAGCAGGTCAAGGCTGAACATCAGAGGCCAGAAGGATTATTGTAGCCTCTAGGGATTCCCGAGTGGAAATGGGAAGATATTACCATGGACTTTGTGGTTTGATTGCCGAAGAACGTGGGTCAGCATGACTCGGTGTGGGTGATTGTAGACAGGTATACTAAGTCTGCCCACTTTTTGCCTGTGAGAACAACTTATACTGTGGAGCAGTATGCTGAGCTTTATGTAAAGGAAATTTTTCGACTTCATGGGACTCTGAGGTCGATAGTATCCGACAGAGACCCCACCTTCTCCTCCATGTTTTGGGAGAGCCTACAGAAGGCAATGGGCACACAACTATGGTTCAGTACCGCTTATTATCCTCAGACAGATGGACAGTCTGAGAGGACGATTCAGATATTGGAGGACATGTTACGAGCCTGTGTGTTAGATTTTTGGGGATCTTGGAGAAAGTATCTCCCATTGATTGAGTTCTCATACAATAATAGCTATCAAGCGACTATCGGAGTGGCTCCATATGAAATGCTATATGGGAGGAAGTGTAGGTCATCGATACACTGGGATGAGACAGGTGAGAGAAGATATTTGGGTCCTGAGAAGGTTCAGAGGACCAATGAGGCAATTGAGAAGATTAGAGCTCGTATGCTCGCCTCCCAGAGTCGTCAGAAGAGTTACTCAGATCTGAGACGCAGGAATGTGGAGTTTCAGGTCGGCGATCATGTGTTCCTCAGGGTTTCACCCCTGAGAGGAGTGAAACGATTTGGTGTTCGGGGCAAGCTGAGTCCCAGGTTTTTTGGCCCCTTCGAGGTTCTGGAACGAGTTGGAGAGGTGGCCTACAGATTAGCAATGCCTCCAGCTCTATCAGGGGTTCATGATGTGTTTCATGTGTCCATGCTCCAGAAATATGTATCAGATACTACTCATGTGTTGAGCTATGAGAATTTGGAGTTGGATAAGGATTTGTCATACGAGGAGAAGCCTGTTCAGATCCTTGATAGGAAGGATAAAGTCTTGTAGAGCAAGACCACCGCCTTGGTTAAAGTGTTGTGGAGGAACAACAAAGTTGAAGAGGCGACGTGGGAGCTTGAGTCTGTTATGCGGGAGCGGCATCCCGAGTTGTTCAGGTAATTTCGAGGACGAAATTCTTGTAAGGAGGGGATAATTGTAACACCCTAAGTTGCTCATATGGTTTAGGACCTTGCTTAGCGTGCTTGGAGGGCAATAAGTGAATTAACATGATAATATATGAATTTAAATGAGTATGTGATTAGAATGCATGTTTAGGTGGTATAAATATGCATGTTGACCCCGTTTGCATGATAGGGGTAAATTGTTAATTTTAGCCCACTGAGGGCATAAATGTGATAATTGTATTATGTGATTTGTACCACGTGAGTGTGGTTATATTAATGTGATGCACGTGCCGAGACGGTCCTAGGGAGCTAGTTAATTTAAAAGTCACAACGGGATTTTATACCTGGCTCGGGAGGGGCCTACGGGTACTTTGGGAATCTTGTAAATTTGAGAATTAGAGGTTATTGGTTGTTGAGTAACCTGTGTAACCATTAGTAACTACTGAGAGTTACAAGGTTAGATGGAAAAAATGGTAGAATTGGAAAATAGGAGAAAGGACAAGAGTGCCCTTGAGGTTTAGTTAGGAAGGGATTCTAATGGAAGGGTAAAGTGGTCATTAGGCAAGGGTTAGATAAGGTTCAGCTGAGGGAAAAAGGAATCACGTTTTATACTTAGTCACAATTGGGTTTATGCTGGAATTTGAGGAAAAATCTAGAAGAAGAAGGGAAGAAGAGGAAAGCTGAATTTGGGAACCTAGGAGGAAATTCAAGAGGGTTGAAGGCAACCAAAATCAAAGTCAAGCAAGGATTGTTCAAAGGTAAGAGTTATGCTCTGTTTTTGCTTGAGTTTAAGGTTGATTTTCAGAGATTGAGTGTAAATTTAAAGATAGGATGGCTTGTTATATTTGAAAATTCAGCTTGGGTAAGCAAAAGGAAGGTGGCTTGAAGCTCAAGTTGAGGAGAATTCAAACTGAATTTTGATTGAGGTAAGAATCTTTAGAATGTTTAATTTTCGTATCTCATGTGGTTTAAGATTTTAGAGGCATGATTTATAGTTTTCAAACTCTAGTTTAAGTCTTGGAAGCCATGGTTTAAGTTTCAGGAATTTGAAAGTCAAGAATGGATTTTGAGTGTGATTGTGTAATTGAGGTTGTTTTTGATGTTTGTAGGTTGTTAAAGGGTTCATTTTGGGTTTTAAATTGATATTGGGGCTTAATTACTTGTTTGGGTTGAATTGGAGTTGTTTTGGCTTGGGAAAATGCAGGGGGAAAACCCAGAAATCTGGGTTCGCGTAGGGGCGTCACGGCCCTGTTCTTTCGTCTCGCGGCGCAAGAATGCATCAGGATTAGGGGAAAGCTTCTGGGCGCCGTGGCCCTTGATGGGAGTGTCGCGGCACTAGGCCAGTTTTGGCAGCCAAATAATGCATTTTTAGGGCTTTTGCCTGGGGGCTCGGGGGATGGTTCTGATACATTGTTTTAGGGTATTAGAGGTCCCGAGAGTACGGGAATGGTCCCCAGAAGTGGTTTTGGAATTGGTTAGAATTAAAAGTGTTTTATATGTGTTGTGGCTAGGATTTTCGAGAGGCTCATGATAGAGGACCGTGCTTGTGACCTCGGTGCATCGGAAAGCTCAGGATACAGGTGAGAAAACTATAACACCCGTAGAGCAGGGCACGGCCCTAGATTGTATTATTGCTAGGATGTAGCTTTAAATGAATTGTTATATATTTGATTGTTGTTTGAGAATGCTATATGTGGTTATAGCAGAATGAACGACAAAGGGCCGAGAACGGCGAAGGCTGAGAACGGCAGTGGGGCCGGGAATACCACTTAGCACATGGAGTGCTTGTGGTTAGGGTGAGACCCCAATGGATACATGGGATATCCTTACGGTGTGGACCGAGATCCCAGGCTTTGGTATCGCTTCTGGGACGGCATGGCCATATATGTGTTTAAATCCTATGGTCTGTTTGATTAGATATGAGTTATCTGCTATAATGGTTGTATGATATGCGTATGTTATTTGCTGTATGAGTTTTCTTACTGGGCTTCGGATCAAGGGTGCTCTGTGTTGCAGGTAAGGGCAATGAGAAAGTCAACCAGCCATGAGTATGGAGAGCGTGGGGGCGGTGTGTACATGTTTGGCCTACCCGACTGCTTTGGTTTGGGGCATTTTGAGAAATGGCTGTAATAAACTATGTTTTTGATAAATAGTCATCTGTAAACCTATTTTGAATTGTAAATATTTTACAAACCACGTTTTGGGATCCCGAATGTTAAACTCTTGGATTTTAATGAAATTGAGTACTTTTAAAGATTACAGCCTTGACTTCCTGTTTAATCACACTTTTGTTCTAAACCCTCGCTTAGCGAGTTAATTGCATTTTATAAACTCACTTAGAAACGACTCTAAGGAAGTAGGGCGTTACAGGGCTAAAATTACCATTTTACCCCTAACATACAAACGGGGCCCACATGCATATTTATTCCACCTAAACATGCATTCTAATCACACAATCATTCATATTTATTCCACCTAAACGGGGCCCTCCAGGCACGCTAATCATGGTCCTAAACCTTATTAGCAAATTGGGGTGTCACAACTATCCCCTCCTTACAAGAATTTCGTCCTCGAAATTACCTGAATAACTCGGGATGCCACTCCCGCATAACAGACTTAAGTTCCCACGTCACCTCTTCAACCTTGCTGTTCCTCCACAGCACTTTAACCAAGGCGATGGTCTTGCTCCGCAAGACTTTGTCCTTTCTGTCAAGGATCTGAACAGGCCTCTCCTCGTATGATAAATCCTGATCCCGCTCCAAATTCTCATAGCTCAACACATGAGTAGAATCTGATACATATTTCTGGAGCATTGATACGTGAAACAAGTTATGAACCCCTGATAGAGCTGGAGGCATCACTAATCTGTAAGCTACCTTACCAACTCGCTCCAGACCTTCGAAGGGGCCAACAAACCTGGGCCTCAACTTTCCCCGAGCACCGAATTGTTTCACCGACCTGAAATTTCACGCTCTTGCATCTCAGGTCTGAATAACTCTTCTAGCGACTCTGGGAGGAGAGCATACGAGCTCTAATATTTTCAATTGCCTCATTGGACCTCTGAAGCATCTCAGGACCTAGATATCTTCTCTCACCTATCTCATCCCAATGTATCGGTGATCTGCACTTTCTTCCATACAGTATCTCATACGGAGCCACCCCGATAGTCGCCTGATAACTATTATTGTACGAGAACTCAATCAAAGGGAGATACTTACTCCAAGATCCCCCAAAGTCCAACACACAGGCTCATAACATATCCTCCAATATCTGAATCATCCTCTAAGATTGCCCATCTGTCTGAGGATGATAAGCGGTACTAAACCGTAACTGTGTGCCCATTGCCTTCTGCAGGCTCTCCCAAAACTTGGAGGAGAAGGTGGGGTCCCTGTCGGATACTATCGACCTCGGAGCCCCATGAAGTCGAACAATTTCCTTGACATATAGCTCAGCATACTGCTCCATAGTATAAGTTGTTCTCACAAGTAAAATGTGGGCGGACATAGTATACCTGTCCACAATAACCCACACTGAGTCATGCTGACCCACGGTCTTCGGCAATCCAACCACAAAGTCCATGGTAATATCCTCCCATTTCCACTCGGGAATCCCTAGAGGTTGCAATAACCCTGCCAGCCTCTGATGTTCAGCCTTAATCTGCTGACAAGTTAAGCACCTAGCCACATAGTCCACCACATCCCTCTTCTCGCCTGTCCACCAAAATAAAACTCTCAAATCTTGGTACATCTTCATAGTGCTCGGGTGCAAAGAGTAGGGAGTGGTATGAGACTCGTCCAGAATCTCTTGCTGACTATCTGGATCAATCGGAACACAAAGTCGTCCCTTGTACTTCAATAAGCCTATCTCTGAGACAGAGAAGTCCTTAGTCATTCCAGTTAGGACATTCTCTCTATGTTCAACTAACTGGGGATCCCTTCCCTGTGCTTCCTTAATCCTCTCAAGGAACGTTGATTGAAGAGTTATGTTGGCTAACCTACCAACCACTAACTCTATACCTGCTCTGGTCATCTCCTCAGCAAATCTGTCTAATACCTGTCTCGAGCTAAACAACTGTCCTGGCCCTTCCTGCTCAATGCATCAGCCACTACATTAGCCTTCCCAGGATGATATAAGATGTAACAATCGTAATCCTTTACCAATTCCAACCATCGTCATTGGCGCATGTTCAAATCTTTCTGAGTAAATAAATACTTTAAACTCTTGTGATCCGTGTATATCTCGCACCTTTCACCATACAGGTAATGTCTCCAAACCTTAAGTGCGAATACCACTACAGCCAACTCCAGATCATGCGTGGGATATCTCTGCTCATACTCTTTTAATTGCCTTGATGCATAAGCTATTACTTTCCCAGCTTGCATCAACACACATCCCAAACCCTGTCTGGAAGCGTCACAGTAAACCACGAACTTCTCATTGTTTGTCGGTAGGCTCAACACTAGTGTAGTAATCAATCGCCACTTCAATTCCTTGAAGCTATTCTCACACCGATCTGTCCACACATACCTGGTCTTCTTTCTTGTCAACTCTGTCAATGGAGTAGCAATCCTGGAGAACCCCTCTACAAACTGCCGATAGTATCCTACCAACTCAAGAAAACTTCTGACCTCAGGAACACTGCTCGGTCTAGGCCAATCTCTCACTGCCTCTATCTTACTTGGGTCAACCAATATCCCCTCCTTACTGGAAATATGGCCCAAAAATGTAACCTGCGGTAACCAGAACTTGCACTTGCTGAACTTGGCATATAACTTATGCTCTCTCAATCGCTGCAACACCAGGCGCAGTTGATGCTCATGCTCTGTCTCTGACTGGGAGTACACCAGTATATCATCGATAAATACAATCACAAACTTATCCAGATAATCTTTGAAAATCCTGTTCATCATATCCATAAAAGTTGTTGGGGCATTGGTTAATCCAAAGGACATAACCAGAAATTCATAGTGCCCATACCTTGTCCGAAAAGCAGTCTTTGGAATGTCCCCCTCCTTAATCCTCAACTGATGACAGCTTGACTGGAGATCAATCTTTGAAAACACCGTACTCCCCTGTAACTGATCAAATAAATCATCGATCCTAGGCAGTGGATACTTATTTTTAATAGTCAACTTGTTCTACTCCCTGTAGTCAATGCGATCCATCCTTCTTCTTAACAAATAACACTTGAGCACCCCATGGCGAGAAACTCGGTCTGATGAATCCCAAATCCAGTAACTCCTGTAACTGAATCTCTAACTCCTTTAACTCTGTCGGAGCCATTCTATAGGGTGCCCTCGACACCGGCTCTACTCCCGGTGCTAACTCTATGACGAACTCGATCTGCCGCTATGGCGGCAATCCCAACAAATCTGCTGGGAATAAGTCTGGAAACTCACACACCAATCTGGTTTCATTCGGTCCCACTATTACCACTCTAGAGGTATCTACAACACTTGCTAGGAATCCTATGCAACCTTCCTACATCAGGTCTCTAGCCTTCAGTGTTGAGATCATAGGCACTCGCAGTCCATTCACCGTCCCCACAAACACGAAAGGTACCTCGCCTTCTTATTCAAAAGTCACCATTCGCCGCTTGCAATCAATCGTTGCCCCAGACCTCGTTAACCAATCCATCCCTAATATCATATGAAAATCATCCATATCTAATTCAACTAGATCAACAAAAAATTCCCTACCATATATCTCTACTGGTAACGCTCGAATCCATCTCCTAGAGACTACCAGTTCTCCTGTTGGTAGCAAAGTCTGAAAACCCCTAGCATACACAATACTATGTCTACAAAGCTGATCTATCACCCTAGCAGATACAAATGAGTGGGTAGCCCCTGAATCAACCAATGTAGTATACAAAGAACCAGCGCTAGAGATCTGACCTGTCACAACTGAGGGACTAGCCTCCGCCTTAGTCTGAGTCAAAGCGAATACCTTGGCAGGAGCGAGACCATCTCCCTGCTTTGGGTCCTTTTTCTTGGCTTGTGGGCAGTATTTCTTCAGATGGTTGGCACTCCCACAAATAAAACACGCCCTAATCCGGCACTCACCCTGATGTCTTCGTCTACATCGAGGACACACTGGGAAACTCCTCCAGTTGTCACCTCCGCCCTGACGGCCACTAATAGAACCTCGTACCCTCCTATCAGAAATAGGAGGAACAAATGAATTTGGAACTCTCATTTTCTGCTCACTGGGGCCACTGCCCCGACTAGACCCTTTAAGAGGAAGCACTATCCTCCTAGCATCGCTCCTAACAGTGCTGTCCTTCCATATCTGATCCTCGACCGTCTCTGCAGTAAGGGCCTTATCCACCACTTGAGCGTAAGTAGTAGTCTTTGGATTTAAAGTAATATTCACATCACGAATGATCATCACATTCAACCCCCATATGAATCTATCTCTCCTGGCCGCATCCGTCGGCACTAAGTCTGGCGCAAACTTCAGCAGTCTGTCAAATCTCAGGGCATACTCAGTAACTGATAACCTGTTCTGAGTCAGGTTGATAAACTCATCAACCTTCGTAGCTAGAACTGCTACACTGTAGTATTTCTCATTAAAGATACTCTTAAATTCTTCCCAAGTCATAGTTGTAATATTCCTCCGCTAACTCACTACATCCCACCAGATGCGGGCATCCTCTGTAAACATGTAGCTAGCACAAGCTATCCTTTCATTTCCTTAAACCCTCATGAAGTCTAAGATTAAGGAAATCATATTCATCCACTGCTCGGCCCGCAATGGGTCTGATCCACCCTCAAAGGTAGGAGGTTATTGCTTTCTGAATCTTTCGTACAAAGGTTCCCACCTGTTCTCAACCACAGGTTGAACCGGCACTGGCGCTACATTCTGCTGAATTGGCAACCCAGAGAACTGTGAAGGGGCCTGCTGCCTCAACTGACGAAGTTCTTCCTATTTTCTCTACAATCTAGCCTCCATTTCGGCTAATATCTGTTGCCAGTTCAATGGGGCAGGTGGAGGGTCCTGACCTTGGCTATTATCCTTGGCTCTGCTGCTGCGGAGTCTAGATGATTGCTGAGGCATTACAGCTATATGCCTGCAATCAGTGACACCACTCATCAGGCATGATAACAAAATCCAATTCCACCTCCCATTCTCAACAACCAACCAAGATAAACAATCCAGATGACATACAAATAGCATAAATCACAAAACAAGCCATGCCCTGACATCATGCATATGTTATTTCATTCATCATGCTCTTTTAAACTAAACAGGAAGACAAGGCATTCAGGAACATACTCAAGCATAATAATCAACCATACCAATCAACCCTGAGTCGAGCTTTTCAATGACAGCAAGCGTACATGTTCAGTCAATCTCCAGAACCAATAAACCCATGCTTGCTCTGATACCAAGTGGTAACGCCCTACTACCTTATTGTTGTTACTAAGTGAGTTTAAAATGTGCAATTAACTCGCTAAATGAGGTTTTTAGAACAAAAGTTTGATTAAACAAAAAGTTTAGGCTGTAATCTTTTAAAATACCTTATTTCATTGAAAATTCCAAGAGTCTAACATTTGGGATCCCAAAATAAGGTTTATAAAATAATTATTACTCAAAATAGGTTTACAGATGACTAACTATCAAAATAACAATTTAATACAGCCATTTCTCAAAATGCCCCCAACTAAAGCAGTCGGGAAAGCCAAACATGTACGCGCCGCCTCACGCTCTCCGTACTCATGGCTGGTTGACCTTTTCTTTGCCCTTACCTGCCACACAGAGCACCCGTGAGCCGAAGCCCAGCAAGAAAACTCAAACATAACTTAACATATGCTCATTATATATCCATTATATCAGATAATCCATAGATAAATAGATAGTCCATTAGACTATACATAAACGGCCATGCCATCCCAGAAGCACTACCAAAGCCTAGGATCTCTGTCCTCACCGTAAGGATATCCCATGTATCCATTGGGGTCTCACCCTGGTGGTATGCACTCCGCGTGCCAAATGTTACTCTCGGCCCCACTGCTATTCTCGGCCCTTTGCCGTTCCCGGATCCTTTCTGTTCTCGGCTCCTTTGCCGTTCATTCAACTATAACCACATATAGCTTAACTCAAACAACATTCAAACATATAACAGTTCAATTAAGGCTATGTCCTAGCATATAGTACAATCCAGGGTCGTACCCTGCAACAACATTATGGGCCCGTGCCCTGCTCTACGGGTACTACAGTTTTCTTACCTATATCCCGAGCTTCACAATGCACCAAAGTCACGATCACGGTCTCTAACCCGAGCCTCTCCAAAAACTTAGTCACAACACATATAAAACACTCTTTAATACTAACCTATTGACGGTGAGAACTCGTCAACTAAGTTAAGTTGGAAAAAATTGCAAAATAAAGATTATCAATAGAAAAGCCTTAGAAATTTAAGTATCAACTCCATGAACAATTGCAGAAGAACAATGGGGAAATCAGTTTTTCATTCACTATGGTGCACTTGCTACAGTAAATTCTCCAACCCCCTTCAAAGAAGAAGAGGGGTTCCCTTTATAGGGGGCTCTAATGTCCCCTGATACATTGTGGTCCATGGGACCCATCTGTGCACAAGTACACTATCAGGAGAGTGGTATCAGATGCAGTGGTGTCGGCTCTGGTACACGGTCAGAGTTCATGGGAGCACCTCACCTTTTGTGCCCGGTCATGACTCCACCACTCACCTTGTACCGGTGTCAGAGACATGGTGGTGGTGTAGCCACTCCGTGTACTATTCCTAACCGCTACTATTTGTCGGGTACAGGTGTCAGGCCTGTCCCATGATCCTTGCAGTTATGTACGTACCCCTTTAGAGGTACATTATTCGTATTCTTTTTGTCTATTGTGGGCCACCTCGGACACTGGCATGATGCATGCGGGGCCTTTGGACGAGACCCATTGGGGCGAGGTCGCCATATATGCGTAGCCCTTTGGACGAGGCCCTCACGAGATTTCCCCCCGCGAGGCTGCTGGGCATGTAACGCCCTACTACCTTAGAGCCGTTACTAAGTGAGTTTAAAACAGAAATTGTGCATCTAATTGACTCAAGTGGTTTCTAAAACCAAAAGTGTGAATAGACCAGAGTTTAAGGCTGTACTCTTTGAAAATGTTTAGTTTCATTAAAAACGTTAATTATAAAACATCTGGGATCCCAAAATAAGGTTTACAAAATATTTACAACTCAAAATGGATTTACACTTGATCAGCTATCAAAAGAATGGTTAAATACAGCCATATACAAAATGCCCCCAACCAAAGCAGTCGGGCAGGCCGAACATGTACGCGCCGCCCCCACGCTCTCCATACTCATGGCCGGTTGACTGACTCCTTGCTTTTACCTGCCACACGGAGCACCCGTGAGCCGAAGCCCAGCAAGAAAACCCAAATAACACATAACATATGCAAAGTAAATAGCTGGCAATAATTCACTGATACATAAGAAAACCACCATCATAAACAAGTACGGCCATGCCGCTCCCAAGGCCTTACCAAAGCCTGGAGTTTCGGTTCTCACCGCGAGGATCACTCATGTATCCCTTGGGTCCCACCCTGAATATAAGCATCCCATGTGCTGTGTTACTTTCGGCCCACGGCCGCCCCGGCCTATGCCGTACCCGGCCTCTGCCGCTCGTTTCATCATAATAACACATATAGTGCATTCAAAATAAACATTCACACACATCATGGTTCATTTAAGTTTATGTATTTGCACGTAATACAATCCGGGGCCACGCCCTACAATCACACAGTGGGGCCATGCCCTAAACTCGGGTGTTACGGTTTTCTTACCTGTATCCCGTGCTTTCCAAAGTACCACGGTCACGAGCACGGTCCTTTAGCACGAGCCTCTCCGAAATCCTAGTCACAACACACATAAAACACTTTTAATACTAACCAAACCCAAAACCACTTCCCGGGACCAATCCCGCACTCTCGGGACCTCTAAAACCTTAAAACAACACCCCGGAGGCATCCCACGAACCCCCGGAGCTAAGACCTAAAATTGCCAAAAAGAGCTACCCTGAAAATTGCCTTGTGCCGCGGCACCACATCCTTGTGCCGCGGCACCCATCAGACAGAAGCTCCCTTGCCGCGGCACACAAAAACCCTGCCGCGGCACGCCTTCGCAGACCCAGAATTCTGGGTTTTTCCTGCAATTTTCCCCGAGCTTTAACCTCCCCAAATCATCCCAAACCAAAACCTAAACCCCAAAACTCAAATCCAAACCTCATATGAACAATCTAACACCCCATAAACACTAGAATCAAATCCAAAACATCAATACACACAAGATCCACTCCTTTGATTTCAAATTCAACAACCCAAATCAAAACTCATGAAAATCTTAACTCAAGCATTAAATTCCTCAACCAACACAGAAAACAAACTTAAATAAGCATAAAATCCTTACCTCAAGAGTAGAATCCACCCTAAAAGTTCCCTTGATCTCCTTCTAAGCTTCCCACTTCAGCCCCCTTTCTACACCTCTTCTTCTTTCTTCTTCTTTGCCCTAGCCTTTCTCTCCTCTTCTTTTCCTTCTCTTCTAATTTATCAAAGCCACAAGTGACCCAAATGCCCAAACCGTACCCCCTAAATCCCAGCTGCATAATGTCTATTTGCCTTGCCAAAAGACCAAATTACCCCTCCTTACTAATCCTTCTAAGCTAAACCTTCAAGGGTACTTAAGTCTTAACACTTTCATTTCAATTCTACCACTTCCTATCTTAAAACTTGTTACTCACAGCAGTTACAAATGGTTACCAAATTACCAATACTAATCACTCTTTCTAAACTCAACTTACAAGATTCCCGAAGTACCCCTGGGCTCCTCCCGAGCCGGGTACAACAACCCGTTGTGACTTTTAGACTAACTGGCTCACTAGGACCGTCCCGATGCGTGCATCCTGGTAAAACATCACACTCACATGGCACAATTCACATAGTATAATTATCACAGTTATGCCCTAACATGGCCAAGTTACAATCATGCTCATTTTAAGACAATCAGTTCTACATGCATACCGATTCACATAGTCATGCATCTCAAATAATCCAATAGTCATATAACGTGCAATAAATCATAATGATGCATTAAACTTAATAAAGTCACACACAAAATCCCATCATGCCCTCCAGGCACACAACTCCAGGCCCTTAAGCCTTAACATTGAATTTGGGTCGTTACAACTATCCCCTCCTCATGAGAATTTCGTCCTCGAAATTTACCTGAACAACTCGGGATGCCGCTCCCGCATATCTGATTCCAGTTCCCATGTCGCCTCTTCGACCTTGCTGTTTCTCCACAATACTTTAACCAAGGGGATGGTCTTGCTCCTCAAGACCTTGTCCTTCCTATCAAGGATCTGAATAGGCTTTTCTTCGTATGATAAGTCCCGATCCAACTCCAAGTTCTCATAGCTCAACACATGAGTAGAGTCCGAAACATACTTCCGGAGCATGGACACATGAAACACGTCATGAACTCCTGATAAAGCTGGAGGCATTGCTAACCTATAAGCCACCTCCCCAATTCGTTCTAGAACCTCAAATGGGCCAACAAACCTGGGACTCAGCTTGCCCCGAACGCCAAATCGTTTTACTCCTCTCAGGGGTGAAACCCTGAGGAATACATGATCACCAACCTGAAATTCTACGCTCCTGCGTTTCTGATCTGAATAACTCTTCTGGCGACTCTGGGAGGCGAGCATACGAGCTCTAATTTTCTCAAGTGCCTCATTGGTCCTCTGAACCATCTCAGGACCTAAATACCTTCTCTCACCTGTCTCATCCCAGTGAATCGGTGATCTGCATTTTCTACCATACAACATCTCATACGGAGCCACTCCGATAGTCGCCTGATAACTGTTATTGTACGAAAACTCAATCAGAGGGAGGTACTTACTCCAAGATCCCTCAAAATCCAAGACACAAGCTCGTAACATGTCCTCCAGTATTTGAATTGTCCTCTCAGACTGTCCATCCGTCTGAGGATGATAAGCGGTACTAAACCGAAGCTGCGTGCCCATTGCCTTCTGCAGGCTCTTCCAAAACTTGGAAGTGAAAGTGGGGTCTCTGTCGGATACTATTGACCTCGGAGCCCCATGAAGTCGAACGATCTCCTTAACATAAAGCTCTGCATACTGCTCCACAGTATAAGTCGTCTTCACAGGTAAGAAGTGGGCGGACTTGGTATACCTGTCCACAATCACCCATACCGAGTCATGCTGACCCACGGTCTTTGGCAATCCTACCACAAAGTCCATGGCAATATCTTCCCATTTCCACTCGGGAATCCCAAGAGGCTGTAATAATCCTGCTGGCCTCTGGTGTTCCGCCTTAATCTGCTGACAGGTTAGGCATCTAGCCACATAGTCCACCACGTCCCTCTTCATGCCTGACCACCAATACAAAACCTTCAGGTCATGGTACATCTTCGTAGAACCTGGGTGCAAAGAGTAGGGAGTGGTATGAGACTCGTCCAAAATCTCTCGCCGAATGTCTGGATCAATCGGAACACAAATCCGTCCTTTGTACTTCAACAAACTCATCTCAGAAATAGAGAAGTCCTTAGCTGCTCCCGATAGGACGTTCTCTCTACGCTCAACTAACTGGGGGTCCTTTCCCTGTGCTTCCTTAATCCTCTCGAGGAGTGTTGACTGAAGAGTAATGTTGGCTAACCTCCCAACCACTAGCTCTATACCTGCTCTGGTCATCTCTCCTGCTAGTCTGTCAGATATCTGCCTCGAACTATACAACTGTCCTGGGCCCCTTCGGCTCAATGCGTCAGCCACCACATTAGCCTTCCCAGGATGGTATAGGATATCACAATCGTAATCCTTTACCAGCTCAAGCCACCGTCTCTGGCGCATGTTCAAGTCCTTCTGGGTAAAGAAATACTTTAGACTCTTGTGATCAGTGTATATCTCGCACCTCTCTCCATACAGATAGTGTCTCCAAATCTTAAGTGCGAATACCACTGCAGCTAATTCCAGGTCATGCGTGGGATACCTCTGCTCGTACTCCTTTAATTGCCTTGATGCGTACGCTATCACTTTCCCAGCCTGCATCAACACGCATCCCAGACCCTGTCTGGAAGCGTCACAGTAGACCACAAACTTCTCATTATCCGTTGGCAGGCTCAGCACTGGTGCAGTAATCAACCGCCGCTTCAGCTCTTTGAAGCTATTCTCGCATCGATCTGTCCACACAAACTTGGTCTTCTTCCTTGTCAATTCTGTCAACGGAGTAGCAATTCTGGAGAACCCCTCTACAAACCGCCGGTAGTAACCTGCTAGTCCAAGGAAACTTCTAACTTCAGGAACATTGCTGGGTCTAGGCCAAACCCTCACTGCTTCCGTCTTACTTGGGTCGACCAGTAACCCATCCTTACTGATAATATGGCCCAAAAATGAAACTTGCGATAACCAGAACTCGCACTTACTAAACTTGGCATATAGCTTATGCCCTCTTAACCGCTGCAACACTAGACGCAGATGATGCTCATGCTCTGTCTCTGTCTGGGAGTATACTAGGATATCATCAATAAACACAATCACAAACTTATCCAAGTAATCCTTAAAAATTCTGTTCATCAAATCCATAAATGCCGCCGGGGCATTGGTTAATCCAAAGGACATAACCAGAAATTCATAATGCCCATACCGAGTCCGAAATGCAGTCTTTGGTATGTCCTCATCTCTGATCCTCAATTGATAGTAGCCTGATCGGAGATCAATCTTCGAAAACACTATACTCCCTTGAAGCTGATCAAATAAATCGTCGATCCTAGGCAATGGATATTTGTTCTTGATGGTCAGCTTATTCAACTCCCTGTAATCGATGCACATCCTGAGCGATCCATCCTTTTTCTTAACAAATAAAACTGGAGCACCCCACGGCGAGAAACTCGGTCTGACAAACCCCAAATCAAGTAGTTCCTGCAGTTGAATCTTCAATTCCTTCAATTCTGCTGGAGCCATTCTGTAAGGTGCTTTGGATACTGGCTCTGCTCCCGGAGCCAACTCAATGACGAACTCGATCTCCCGCTGTGGCGGCAACCCCGGCAGATCTGCTGGAAACAAGTCTGGAAACTCGCAGACGACTCTGGTTTCATTCGGTCCCACTGCCGCCACCTTAGAGGAATCCACTATACTTGCTAGGAATCCTATGCAACCCTCTTGCATCAGGTCTCTAGCCTTTAGTACCGAGATCACAGGTACCCGCGGTCCATCCACCGATCCCACGAACACAAAGGGTGCCTCGCCCTCCGGTTCAAAGGTCACCATTCGTCGCCTACAATCAATTGTTGCTCCATATCGCGTCAACCAATCCATCCCTAGTATTATGTCAAAATCGTCCATATCTAGTTCAATCAGGTCAACAAACAATTCTCTACCATCTACCACTACTGGTAAGGCTCTAACCCACCTCCTAGAGACTACCAGCTCTCCTGTAGGCAATACAGTCTGAAAACCCCTAGCATACAAAATACTAGGTCTACACAGCTGATCAATCACTCTAGCAGAAACAAATGAGTGCGTAGCACCAGAATCAATCAATGCAGTAAACAAGGATCCAGCGCTAAAAATCTGACCTGTGACCACTGATGGGCTGGCCTCTGCCTCAGTCTGAGTCAAGGTGAAGACCCTAGCAGGCGCGAGGCTGTCACCCTGCCTAGGCTCCTCCTTCTTAGCCTGCGGGCAATCTTTCTTCAAGTGGCTGGTGCTTCCACAAACAAAACATGCCCTGATGCCGGTACCCGCTCCAGAGGCGGACCGGCACTCGCCCTGATGCCGTCGCCTGCATCGAGGACACCATGGATAACTCCTCCAGTTGTCATTACCGCCCTGGCGGCCACCCACGGAACCGCGAACCCTCCTGTCGGAACCATAGGGAGTAAATGAGTCTGGTACTCTCCTCTTCTGCTCACTGGGGCCGCTGCCCCGACTAGGCCCAGAAGAAGAAGGCATTACCCTCCTGGTATCACGCCTAGCAGCGCTATCCTTCCAGATCTGATCCTCAGCCCTCTCAGCAGTGAGGGCCTTGTCTACCACTTGCGCATAGGTAGTCTCTGGAGCCATTGTAATACTCACGTCACGGGCGATCATTGCACCTAATCCCCGTACAAATCTGTCCCTTCTGGCCATATCAGTCGGCACAAGCTCTGGCGCAAACTTCGCCAATCTATCAAATACCAAGGCGTACTCAGTGACAGATAACCTGCCCTGAGTCAGACTGTTAAACTCATCCGCCTTCGCCGCTCGAACGGCTACGCTGTAGTATTTCTCGTTGAAAAGGCTCTTGAATTCCTCCCAGGTCATAATAGCAGTATCCCTTCGCTGCCCCACCACCTCCCACCATATTCGTGCATCATGTCTAAGCATATAACTGGCACAATCAACCCTATCCCTTCCTTCAACCCTCATGAAGTCCAGGATTACCGACATTGTACTCATCCACTGCTCAGCCTGCAGTGGGTCTGCTCCCCCCTCAAAGGTAGGAGGTTGTTGTTTTCTGAATCTTTCATATAGAGGTTCCAACCTGTTCCCAGTCACAGGTTGAACCGGAGCCGGTACCACACTAGGCGGTGGTGGTATCACAGTGGTCGGTGGAGGAGCTGGTTGCCTGTACTGACTAAGCTCATCCTCTGTTTTCTTCAACCTAGCCTCCATCTCTGCTAAAATCTGTTGCCAGTTCTGAGGAGCAGGTGGAGGGTCCTGCCCCTGGTTATCATCCTCGGCCTGAATGCCGCGGAGTCTCGATGATTGGCGAGGCATTGCAACTAAATGCCTGCAATCAATGACACCGCTCATTAGGCATGATAACAAGGTCCAATTTCCACCTCTCAATCTCAACAACAACCAAGATCAATCGACCAAAGTGCCATAAAAATATCATGCAGCATACAACGGGCCTTGCCCTGGCATCATGCATATGTTATTTCAATGATCATGCTCATAATAATTTAGGCAGGCACACAAAGCATTAAACACATATTCATGAATATATCAACCGATCATACCAAACTACCCTGAGTCGAGCTTTTCAATGGCAGCGTGCGTACATGTTCGGTCGATCTCCAGAACCAATAAACCTTGGCTCGCTCTGATACCAAGTTGTAACGCCCTACTACCTTAGAGCCGTTACTAAGTGAGTTTAAAACAGAAATTGTGCATCTAATTGACTCAAGTGGTTTCTAAAACCAAAAGTGTGAATAGACCAGAGTTTAAGGCTGTACTCTTTGAAAATGTTTAGTTTCATTAAAAACGTTAATTATAAAACATCTGGGATCCCAAAATAAGGTTTACAAAATATTTACAACTCAAAATGGATTTACACTTGATCAGCTATCAAAAGAATGGTTAAATACAGCCATATACAAAATGCCCCCAACCAAAGCAGTCGGGCAGGCCGAACATGTACGCGCCGCCCCCACGCTCTCCATACTCATGGCCGGTTGACTGACTCCTTGCTTTTACCTGCCACACGGAGCACCCGTGAGCCGAAGCCCAGCAAGAAAACCCAAATAACACATAACATATGCAAAGTAAATAGCTGGCAATAATTCACTGATACATAAGAAAACCACCATCATAAACAAGTACGGCCATGCCGCTCCCAAGGCCTTACCAAAGCCTGGAGTTTCGGTTCTCACCGCGAGGATCACTCATGTATCCCTTGGGTCCCACCCTGAATATAAGCATCCCATGTGCTGTGTTACTTTCGGCCCACGGCCGCCCCGGCCTATGCCGTACCCGGCCTCTGCCGCTCGTTTCATCATAATAACACATATAGTGCATTCAAAATAAACATTCACACACATCATGGTTCATTTAAGTTTATGTATTTGCACGTAATACAATCCGGGGCCACGCCCTACAATCACACAGTGGGGCCATGCCCTAAACTCGGGTGTTACGGTTTTCTTACCTGTATCCCGTGCTTTCCAAAGTACCACGGTCACGAGCACGGTCCTTTAGCACGAGCCTCTCCGAAATCCTAGTCACAACACACATAAAACACTTTTAATACTAACCAAACCCAAAACCACTTCCCGGGACCAATCCCGCACTCTCGGGACCTCTAAAACCTTAAAACAACACCCCGGAGGCATCCCACGAACCCCCGGAGCTAAGACCTAAAATTGCCAAAAAGAGCTACCCTGAAAATTGCCTTGTGCCGCGGCACCACATCCTTGTGCCGCGGCACCCATCAGACAGAAGCTCCCTTGCCGCGGCACACAAAAACCCTGCCGCGGCACGCCTTCGCAGACCCAGAATTCTGGGTTTTTCCTGCAATTTTCCCCGAGCTTTAACCTCCCCAAATCATCCCAAACCAAAACCTAAACCCCAAAACTCAAATCCAAACCTCATATGAACAATCTAACACCCCATAAACACTAGAATCAAATCCAAAACATCAATACACACAAGATCCACTCCTTTGATTTCAAATTCAACAACCCAAATCAAAACTCATGAAAATCTTAACTCAAGCATTAAATTCCTCAACCAACACAGAAAACAAACTTAAATAAGCATAAAATCCTTACCTCAAGAGTAGAATCCACCCTAAAAGTTCCCTTGATCTCCTTCTAAGCTTCCCACTTCAGCCCCCTTTCTACACCTCTTCTTCTTTCTTCTTCTTTGCCCTAGCCTTTCTCTCCTCTTCTTTTCCTTCTCTTCTAATTTATCAAAGCCACAAGTGACCCAAATGCCCAAACCGTACCCCCTAAATCCCAGCTGCATAATGTCTATTTGCCTTGCCAAAAGACCAAATTACCCCTCCTTACTAATCCTTCTAAGCTAAACCTTCAAGGGTACTTAAGTCTTAACACTTTCATTTCAATTCTACCACTTCCTATCTTAAAACTTGTTACTCACAGCAGTTACAAATGGTTACCAAATTACCAATACTAATCACTCTTTCTAAACTCAACTTACAAGATTCCCGAAGTACCCCTGGGCTCCTCCCGAGCCGGGTACAACAACCCGTTGTGACTTTTAGACTAACTGGCTCACTAGGACCGTCCCGATGCGTGCATCCTGGTAAAACATCACACTCACATGGCACAATTCACATAGTATAATTATCACAGTTATGCCCTAACATGGCCAAGTTACAATCATGCTCATTTTAAGACAATCAGTTCTACATGCATACCGATTCACATAGTCATGCATCTCAAATAATCCAATAGTCATATAACGTGCAATAAATCATAATGATGCATTAAACTTAATAAAGTCACACACAAAATCCCATCATGCCCTCCAGGCACACAACTCCAGGCCCTTAAGCCTTAACATTGAATTTGGGTCGTTACAGGGCACGCCAAGACGTTCCACGCGAGATGGTGCGTGCGGCCTAGGCATGGCCGAGCCATGGCCTCGTGGGTCATATGGGCCCCCCACGAGATGTCGAGATGATGGCACGGCCTCGCGTGGGCGTGCTGAGAGCCCGACGAGGCCTCGCGCCTAGGCATGGGCGAGGGCCTCGCATGGCCTCGCTTGGTCGAGGCGAGACGCTGAGTGGGTGACGACGGCCTCGCGTGGGCGTGCTGAGCGTGAGGCGGGGCCTTGCGCCTAGGCACGGGAGAGGGCCTCGCATGGCCTCGAGCGGCTGAGGCGCGGTCTCGCGTGGCCGAGATGAGACGCCGAGTTGGTGACGCGCGGACATGGCCTCGCGGGTCATATGCGCGCCCCGCAAGACGCTGAGTAGGTTGTAACACCCTACTACCTTAGAGCCGTTACTTAGTGAGTTTAAAATAGAAATCGTGCTTTTGACTGACTCTATGTGATTTCTAAAACCAAAAGTGTGACTAAACCAGAATTTTAGGCTGTACTCACTGAAAATGTTTAGTTTCATTGAAAACATTAAGTATCAAACATCTGGGATCCCAAAAATAAGGTTTACACAATATTTACAACTCAAAAATAGATTTACACCAGGTTAACTATCAAAAGAATGAGTTAATACAGCCATATACAAAATGCCCCCAACCAAAGCAGTCGGGCAGGCCGAACATGTACGCGTCGCCCCCACGCTCTCCATACTCATGGACGGTTGACTGACTCCTTGCTTTTACCTGCCACACAGAGCACCCGTGAGCCGAAGCCCAGCAAGAAAACCCAAATAGTACATAACATATGCATAGTATATAGCTGACATAATCCACTAATAAATAGGAAAACCATCAGACTAAACAAGCACGGCCATGTCGCCCCAGAGGCCTTACCAAAGCCTGGGGTCTCGGTCCTCACCGTCAGGATAACTCATGTATCCCTTGGGTCCCACCCTGGCTATATGCACCCAAATTCGCTAATAAGGCTTAACGACCTTGATTAGCGTGCCAGGAGGGCATGATGGGATTTTTGTGTGATTTTATGAGTTAAATGCATGATTATGATTTAAAGCGTGTTATATGACTATTTGATTATTTGAGATGCATGACTATGTACATTAGTATGCATGTAGGCCTGGATTGTGTTAGAAGGGCATAATTGTAATTTTGGCCATGTTGGGCATAACTGTATTGATATGTGATGATTGTTGAGACCACAGTGGTATGTGGGTGTATCCGTGATTTGTGACTCGAGACGATCCCAGAGAGCAGATTAGCGGAAAAGTCATGGCGGGAATTTATACCCGGCTCGGGGCGAGCCTGGGGGTATAAGCAGGAATTTAGAGAATAGATTGAGAGTAATTTTGATGATGGGGAATACTTATTTGGTGATTTATCAGGTGTTGGAAAGCAACGGGAAAATATTAGAGACACTTGAGGATTAGCGGGAATTGGGTAAATTGACTAAAATGGCCCTACATGGACAAAAGGGTTTAGAATTAATAGGGAGGGCATTTTGGTCAATTGGATTTTTAGAGATTGATTATTGGGGCTTTATATACTTAGTGGGATTGTTAGGAAAAGTGTAAAGGCTGTGGAAAAGAAAGAAAAAGGAAGAAAAGAAAAGAGAGAAAAACAGAGGGGTTTTCCAAAGGATCAGTTTGGGGTTCTAGCACCTCTTCTCTTCAAATTTCTTGGGGCAAAGCTCAGTGGAGTGCTAGGACAGGCTGAGCATCAAGGATCTTAAGTTGGACTTGAAGATTTGGCAAGGATTAGCAAGATCACATTAACTTTTGAGGTAAGTTTTTAGAGATTTCAGTTTTAAGGGTTTGGCTGGTTTGAGCTGTGTTTTGAGTTGAGATGATGGAAATTTTAGGGAATTTCTGGGGAATTTTTGAGGATGAGCAAGCTATGAAGGTCTAGGGAATGAATCAAGGTCGATATTGCATCAACGGTATGAATTCTAAGCCTTTAACCTTGTTGTTTGACTAAATTTCTGGGTTTAGGGTTGATCATGGTTAATTTTGAGATTTGGGATGAATGTGCTTGGGTTTTGAGGATTTGAGATGCTTGGGATGAGTGGAGAGTGTTTATAAGCTTGATTTTGAGTTTGGTAAAGATTTGGGGAAGTTTGGGTTGAGTTTGGTTGAAAGAAATCGCAGAAAACGATTTCTGGTGTTGCTTGCCTGCAACTAGCGCTACAGCGCTAGTCTTTGGGCGCTGTAGCGCTAGGCCTTCTTTCTGGGGTGGTGCTGATTCTGCTTGTAGCGCTAGAGCGCTCTCTTTTGAGCGCTGTAGCGCTACCCTGCGCCCAAAATGGGGTTTTTGGGCTACTTGTGAGGGATTTTGACCTAGGGTTCGGGGTTCGACTCCGCCACCTTGTTTTGTGGATCTAGGACTTCCCGGGGGGCTCGGGATTGGTCCCGAGGCTAGGTTTTCGGACTTGGGATTTGGTGTTGACTTTGACCTATGGCTATGTTTAGGTGTGCGCTAAGGCTCGTGTGGGATCGTGCTCAAGGAGTCAAGTGTTGAAAGCTATCAAATTGACAGGTAAGAAAACTATAGCACCCGTAAGACAGGGCATGGGCCCATGATGTGATTGCAGGTCTCGGCCCTATATTGCATGCTGAGATGATTGCAGGGAACGACCCTATATTGCGTTACATGTTAGGGTGCAGACTTGATTGTTTTGATATATGTTCAAATGTTACTTGAGTTAGACTATCTATGATTATAGTGGAATGAAACGGCAACGGAGCTGAGAACGACAATGGAGCCGAGAACGGCGAAAGGCCGAGAACGGCAGTGGGGCCGGAAGTAACATTTAGCACATGGGATGCTTATAGTCAAGGTAGGACCCAGTGGATACATGTGATATCCTTACGGTGAGGACCGAGACCCCAGGCATTGGTAAGGCTTCTGGGGCAGCATGGCCGAGTTTTCTTAGTCTAATGGTTGACCTGTTTATCTGTGGACTATCTGATATGATTAACTGTATAATTTGCATATGTTATGTACTGCATGAGTTTTCTTGCTGGGCTTCGGCTCACGAGTGATCTGTGTTGTAGGTAGGGGCATAGATTGAGTCAACCAACCATGAGTACGGAGAGCGTGAAGCGACTCGTACATGTTTGGCCTGCCCGACTGCTTTGGTTGGGGGTTTATGCGAAAAATGGCTGTAATAATCTATGGTTTTTATAACTAATCAGCTGTAAACTTATTTCAAGATGTAAATAGTTTTGAAACCTTATTTTGGGATCCCAAATGTTTATTACTAGAAGTTTTTAATGAAATAACGCATTTTCAAAGATTACAGCCTTAACTTTTTATTAGTCACACTTTCCTTTTAAAAACCTCGGTTAGCGAGTTCATTGCACACTGTTTTGTCTTAAAACTCACTTGGTAACGGCTCTAAGGGAGTAGGGCGTTACACAGCCTACCCTAGCTCTCCATTGAGCTTAACTCCAAGAAAAATGAAGGAAAATGGTTGGGAGAGCCACAAACCGATTCTTTGGAACAAAAACCCTTCAGCTTTTCTCCTTTTTTCCTTTTCTTCCTTCTTTTCTTTCTTTTTCAGCCTTAACTCTTTTCTACTAAATCCACTAAGTATAAAGCCCCCTTTTACTTATCTCTAACAAGCCTAAAGACCAAAATGCCCTCCCTTAATAATTCTTAACCTTTATGCCCATGTAGGGACATTTTAGTCATACTACCCAAATTCCCACTAATTCCTCAAGTGTTCCTAATAATTCCCGCTCGCTACCCAATACCTGATTAATCACCAATTATACATTCCTCATCATCAAGATTAACCTCAATATATTTTCCAAATTCTCATTTAAACTCCCCAGGCTTAACCCAAGCCGGGTATAGATTCCCGCTTTGACTTTTCCACTAAACCGCTCATTCTAGGATCGTCTCGAGTCATAGATCACAGATATCAACACAGTCATGCCCAACATGGCCAAATTACAATTATGCTCTTTCTAAGATAATCAAGTCTACATGCATACTAATTCACATAGTCGTGCATCTCAAATAATCAAATAGTCATATAACGTGCATTAAATCATAATCATGCATTAAACTCATTAAAGTCACACACAACATCCCATTATGCCCTCCAGGCACACTACTCAAGGCCCTTAAGCCTTAATGGCGAATTTGGGTCGTTACATAAGTGACGACGGCCTCGCGTGGGTGTGCTGAGAGCGAGGCGGGGCCTCGCGCCTGGGCACGGGGGAGGGTCTCGCATGGCCGAGGCTATATGAGGATATATGAGGATCTGGTGGCTTGGATCGCCTGAGGCTATATGAGGATAGACCCCCATATTTTCCCTCAGTGGAATTTGAGCATCCACATAACCAATCTAAAACCACTGCCCGGGACCAATCCTGCACTCTCGGGACCTCTAATTTCCCTAAACAATGCAACGTAAACATCCTCCGAGCCCCCAGGGCAAATGCCCAAAATTGCGAAATTCCCTGCCCAGAAAATAGCCTAGCACCGCGGCACTACCCTTGAACGGCCGCGGCGCCCAGAAAGTCTCCCATCTCCTTGCAGCCTTGCGCCGCGGCGCCCCTTCGCGAACCCAGAATTTTGGGTTTTCCCCTTCATTTTCCCCGAGCCAAAATCCCTCCAATCCAACCCAAACACATACCTAAACCCCAAAACCAATTTGAAACCTCAAATGAACCATCTAAATTCCTATAAACACCAGCAACAAGGTCAAACACACAATCACACCCAAAATCCACACTTTGGTTTCAAACTTCAGAAACTTAAACTAGTAGGCCAAAAACTTAAACCAAAGCTTGAAAAACTTAAACCATGCTTCCAAATTCTTAAACCACATCAGGTACGAAAATTCAAAGATGTTTAAAACTCTTACCTCAATCAATAACTCTGCTTGAACTCCCTCCAATCCCAGCTTTAAGCCAATTCCTCTTGATTATCAAGCTGAATTCTCATGCAAAACCAGCCATAACTATCTTTCAATTTTCATGCTTACTCTCTAAAAATCAAACTTGAAACTTAAACAAAACAAGGGATAAACTCTTACCTCTGAACAATCTTGGTTATGATCAACTTTAATTGCCTTAAACCACTTAGTTCTCCTCCTAGGTCTTTCAAATTTCAGCTCCTTTCTTCCTTTCCTTTCCTTCTAGTTTCTTCTTCCAATTTCCAGCAAGAGCAATAGTATGACTAAGTGTTTGAACGTGAATCCCCTTTACCCCCCGCTGAAGCTATCTTAACCTCTGCCAAAAGACTATTTTACCCCTCCATCAAAATCCTTTCCTAACTAAACCTCAAGGGCATTTTTTCCATTTCACCTTTCCTACAAATCTACCATTTTCTCATCTAAAATCTGTTAGTCTTAATGGTCACCAATGGTCACTCAAGTTACTCAATCACCATTAACCATTAGCTCACAAGCTCACATTATAAGATCCCCAAAATACCCCTAGGCTCCTCCCGAGCCGGGAATTTAATCTTGTTGTGACTTTTAAACTAATTTGCTCCCTAGGACCGTCTCGGTGCGTGCATCAGAATAATATCACCACTCACACGTGGTACTAATCATATAATACAATTATCACATTTATGCCCTCAGCGGGCTAAAATTACCATTTTACCCCTAACATACAAACGAGCCCCACATGCATATTTATTCCACCTAAACATGCATTCTAGTCACACAATCATTCAAATTCATATATTAACATGTTAATTCACTTATTGCCCTCCAGGCACACTAATTATGGTCCTAAACCTTATTAGCAAATTGGGGTGTCACATTTATTATCTTAGTTCCACCTAATTATTGATTAGCAACAAATTATTTCTAAATTAATTTAATTTGTTTCAATGTGACACTTTAGTATTATTAGGAAATTATAGGAATTTGGTTTTAAAAATTCTAATCTTACATTTTTTTGAAGAACCATAGTCATTAATTTTTTTAAATTAATAATAAAAATATATATTTTTTTAATTTTCTAATAAGCTTATTTTAAGAATTATATTTGATCTCCACCGTTGGTTTAACAAGTTCAATAGCTAAATGGGGCATCGAGACACTTTGATTTGTCCCCCTATAGAAGGTGTTCATTAGTTATTTTGACTAGGTTAGATTTCGAATGATAGATAATTATAGGTCAAATTCTACTAGACTTACCCCTACGGTGACTACTAGGACTAAATTTATTGATTATCAAAACCATGGGTCTAGCTCATAAAATAAGAGATTTTTTTTTTCTTATTTTGATCGAATAGTAGGTTGGTTATAATGGTGTCCATTATTAAAAAAGTTTACAACTTTATTTAACTAGTGGTATTTTTTACTCTCACCAACCAGGACAAATATATCATAGATTACTTAAAAACCTAAAGAAATATAGATATGATTATTTTGGTATTTTTTCTCATATCTTACATATTTTTTGTATATGTTGTGCTATTTCTTGAAATTAGTGTGAATAGGAGTTTTATTGAGAAAAAGTGATTGATTTCTATTTTATTGATAATAAGTAGTTTTTAAGTATTGTTGTGTTTCCTCCCATCCTTTCTCAACTTTCGATGGAGAAACTCAATGGAGAAAACATCCTTAAATGGAAACAAAACATCAACATTGTGTTGATTGGTGACAACTCCGAGTTCGTCATGACTGAGGAATCCCCAGAACGAGCACCGTCTCTGCACATTCGTGATGACAACGTAAATGCTCGGATGGCACCATGTTCGCACGTTCGTGATCAACTCAACTATGGTCTGACGCAACTCATGAACGAGCATCAGACTTCTGAGTCTATCATGGGTGGACCTAGTAAGGGAGGAGAAAATAAGACTACTACTATTGCTGCTGATGCTAACCTAGCTTCGTCTTCGAAAGCTGGAAATAAGAGGAAATGTGGACAAAACAACAACGCCATGTCTACAAAGGCTGCAAAGACGAGTGCACAACAAATGCACATATGCTTAAGGGGAAGAACAAGAAAAACAAGAAAGGTAAAGATAAGTTCTTTCACTGCAAAGAGAAGTGGCATTGGAAATGAGATTTCCCCAAGTTTCTAGAAGCGAAAAACAAAGGTAATGATTATAGTTCATTTATCTTAGAAACACGTGTTTTAGAGAATGATAAATCCATTTGGATTATTGATTCTGGATCTACCAACCATGTTTGCAACTCTTTATAGCTTCTTTAATCATGGGAGGAAGTGGACGAAGGCGACTTAAAGCTTAGAGTTGGGAATGGGGCATTCGTTGCGGTCCAAGCTAGAGGAAAATCTCGCCTGAAGTTCGGAATTAAATACTTAATTTTAAATGATGTATTTTTTATTCTGTATTTTAGTACAAATTTAATTTCAGTTTCCATGTTGCAATTAGAAAAATTTGTTATGACTTTCACAAGTTCTAATATATCTATTTCCTTCAATGGATCGCAATTGTGAATTGTATGTTTGGAAAATGGGCTTTATATTCTGCGACCTAAATAACCCCTCACTCTTAACAATGATTTATTCAAAGTAGCTAAACCTAGGACAAATAAACGTCAAAAGACCGATAATGATCATATGACGTATTTATGGTACTTGAGACTAGGTCACATTGGCTATGATAGGATTCAAAGACTTACAAAGGACAAGCCTTTGAGGGAACTCACCTTAGGTGAATTACTTGTCTATGAATCTTGTCTAGATGGCAAACTGGCCAAGCGTCCATTCTCTACAAAGGATGATATGGCCAAAGAAGCACTTGGCCTTGTGCATTCAGATGTTTGTGGACCTTTGAATGTACAAGCTAGGGGTGGTTTTGAGTATTCTGTCACTTTCATTGACGATTACTCTAGATACTCATATCTTTTCTAAATGCATAGGAAATCTGAAACATTTTCAATGTTTCAAGAATTCTTAGCTATGGCACTGAACCAATTAGGTAAAATGTTAAAGATCTTGCAATCTGATAGGGGTGGAGAATATTTGGATACGCAGTTCCAAGATCATTTAAGTGAACTTGGTATATTATCACAACTTACTGCCCTGAGTACTCCGCAACAAAATGGTGTAGCGGAACATTGAAACAGAACTTTATTGGAAATGGTTAGATGCATGCTTAGAGTTGACGCGGTTTTTCATCAACAGTGTATTACAAAATTAGCTGGAATAAATTAGTGCTTAAGTATAACGCGTAATAAAGATAATAACACTTAGGGATGTTAACAAGGAAATATCAAGAACACTCGTTCCTTTTTACGTGGTTCAGAGGCTAAAATCCCCCTACTCCACGAGTTGATATTATTACTGTGTATCTATCTATATTTTTGCAGAGTATTGCATTACAGAGAAAGAACCCAACCCCTTCCCTATCCAAGGTCTTGGTATTTATAGAAGAACCATCACATGAATACAAATCCGTCCTGTCACTTGTCTTGCACAAATGAGGAATATTATAATTTACATTAAGGTATGGTCTAATCATTAGGTAAAAATGATCATGGGTCGTCTAGCATAATCGAACATATGATGTCTGATCATGCACGTTTATATTACGTGTCCGAGAATTCAGGGATAAATGAACATGTGATGTTTGATCACGCACATTTATATATAATGTATTCGGGTTTATAAAGGTTCCTGAAAAGGGCAGATTTATAGCGTACCCCGACCTGAACATAACTACAACTTGCTTCAAGGACGCTGTGCTCCACATGCATCTCCAGCTCGTGTTTAAATGCTTCATATTCCTCAGATCGTGTTATTACCTGGGGAGTCGCACTGTCTTTGCAGAGGAGACGTCAACTTGTAGAACCTTTAGTACTGTTCTTAGCTAGCCAGCTGTACTCGAGCTGCCTAAAAGACCCGGGCTGAATATCAGGGCGTACATTTGCCCCCAAGTCCCTGCCTGTGTCTTATGATGTCATCCTCTAACTGACACGGTGGGGACTTTTAAACTCCTATTGCGATTATCCATGTTTGCTCATTACTTGAGTACTGGACAAGTGGGATGCCGCGATTGGCATCTGTTCTAGTTTCTAGGATTGCATTAAATGGCCTGGCCACCTTTTTACCATCATTTAATCTTTCGAAACATGACCCTCGTATCTCTCAATAGCTTGATCGGATGGTCCACACTTCTTTATGCCTTTTACATATAAATAGGGCTGGCAATTTTCGGTGTTCATCTCCTTTCATTCGAAATTTTTCCTCATTTTCTCTCTTCTCAACTTCAAAAACCCTTATCCCTTTTCTCATAAAATCCCATAATATATTCACCAAAACCTTCGGAAACCCAGTCACTAATGATCTTACCAGGAACTCTCCTTCTACGTTGCTCATTCCATTCGTCAAAGAATACATTGTAAGTATTCTGTTTTACTGGTTTTCGCTTGTTTTTCTTCTTCTTTTTTTTTTTTATATCATGCCAATCTGCACTTCATCGTCGTTAACATTGGGTTTCTTCGAAACGTTACTGGTACATAGGTTGTAACGCCTTACTTCCTTAGGGCCGTTACTAAGTGAGTTTAAAACGTGCATTTAACTCGCTAATCGAGGTTTTAGGTCAAAAGTGTAACTAAATCATATCCTGAGTTATAAAGTTTGAAAATAATTCAATTTACTGAAAATCATAAAGTGTTTGACATTTAGGATCCCAAAATACCATTTAAAAATATTTACTGCATATAAGTACAACAAAGTCGGCTAGACGACAAAATCTAGGTTTTAATACAATCATCTCTCAAAACCACTGGCTGTGGCAACCAAGTTGGCCAAACATGTATGCGCCGCTTCACGCTCTCCGTACTCATGGTCGCTCGACTTTTCCCTTGCCCTTACCTGCACCACAGAACACCTGTGAGCTGAAGCCCAGCAAGAAAACCCTCACAAGCAGAAAATATATGCATAACAAACACTTAGCATATAAATAGGCCATCAATAGGCTAAACACATACGACCATGCCGTCCCAGGCGCTTTACCAAGCCCTGTGTTCGCGGTCCACACCGTGAGGATATCCCAAGTATCCTTAAGGGTCTCACCCTGGCAACTCGCACTCCTCGTGCTAAATGCTGCCCCCGACCCCTTGCTACACTCGGCCTTGTACTCTACGTGCCTGACGGCGTTCCCGGGTCTTGCCGAACATTTACACATTTGCATTCATAGCATAACAAAGCATATACTGAACATGAACAAATTCAATCAAAGGGCTACGCCCTGCAATACAATCATATAGGGCTCTGCCCTGCATACAAGCTCTATAGGAACAGTGGTTTTCTTACCTGAGTCCCGAGATTTCCAAGCACCGATGTCCTGAGCACAGTCCCCTAACCTGAGCCTCGCGGAAACCCTAGTCACAACGCAATAACAATATTGGCCCATCAAGTTCTAATCCATTAAATAACTTCAAGCCATAATTCTAATCTCCGGTACCTTGAATTCTATCAATCCGGGTTATAAAATCCATCTCGATCCTTATTAGTTAGGTTCCCAAGTCAAAATCCTCAAGTCACCCTGCACCTTGAACTAGGGCCGCGACCCAACCCCACAAGCACCACGGCTAGCCTCAAAACAGAGGCTAACACCTCCCTGGAACACGCACGGGCTGCGGCATGCTTGGCCAAGCGCCGCGGCGCGCCTCGAGCACCATGGCCTCCCAAGGCCTCGCGTGCACATGGGTCGCGGTATGTCCTTCCTAGTGCCACGACCCTCGCCTCCAAACCCAGAAAAACACCATTTCCATGCATTTCCTTCGAGCCAAACTCCACATATCTCAACCAAAATCACCCCCAACCTCAGAATTGAGCCCTAAATTCATACTCATGCAACTTAGACATACCAACAAACTCAAGAACCAATTCCCATACCCATAAAACAATAAAACTAGTCCTAGAATCCAAACCATGCATACTCTAAGAAAACCAGCATAAATTCCAAACATAATCCTTGTAATTTAAAACTTACACTTGCTGGATTGAGTCTCTGAACCAGCTCCCTAAGCTCCAAGCTTCAAGCTCCCCTAAATCTCAGCTGAATTTCTTAGTTTTGACTAATTTCCACCCAAAGCTTCCCTTGCTAAACTTAGAGAAAAGAGTGAAAGAAGAAAACCAAGAGGTGAAGGGAAAAGGGTCAGTTTAGAGTGTTCTGTTTGTTTCTTAAGTTTTGTTTTATTTAACTTAATCTCTAAGGTTACCTCAAGGCTCGGGGTACCAGAAACGTCCCTGAGGGAAAAATTGTAAATTTTCCCAATATTCCCTCCTAGACATTCTAATCTCAAATATATCTCCAAATATTTATTTCCATAACCCAATAACCCCATAAAACATCTAATACCCAAAATACCCCTCGATTCGCCCTGAGTCAGATTCTCAACCCCGTTGTGACCTTCTGGATAACTGCTCCCTAGGACTGTCTCAGATTGTGCTACACAGATAAATCACATACACATCATATTTATCACAGTTATGCCCTCAACAGGCTAAAATTATAATCATGCCCCTAATATCCAAATGGGACCCACATGCATATTTAATTCAACTTAACATGCATCTCATTCCCATATTCACATAAATTCACATATTATATCCATACTTCAATTATTGCCCTCCAGGCACGCTAATCAAGGCCCTAAGCCTTATTAGCAAATTTGTGTCGTTACATAGGTTTTGATTTAGGTTTATGGAGTAGACCCTAGGATTATGATGTTCATAAACTAGGTAATTTCTGGGTGATTTTTGGGTAACTTTAGGAAATACCCATTCAACTTGTAGAAGATGAAAGGTTTTTGAGGGTTCAACATTAGGTTGCTTAGGGGCTATGCTTCTTGGACGGTTTTGCCCTAAACTGCTTCCCAAGGAGGGTAGTGACCTGATTTTCTGACACACGGATCCCTAAATATAAGGGGTCTGCTGGGAAACCTAGGCGCGTAGCATAGGTAGTACGTGGCATCACATCGCGAGTTGAGATTGCATCAGTTCGTGAGTTAGAATCCTTAGCCTTTCTTTGTTATTTCTTTCCTATATAAAAATTCTAGGTCACCCACTAAGAGTTCCATCATTCTTGTTTGATAGGCGAGCTAATGGCATCCAAGAAATGTGTGTCCAAGAAGAACATAGCTAGCTCATCATCCCAACAAGCTAGCAAGGGAAAGAAGGTCATGCCGGAATCCCCTATCCCTCCGTTCGACCCCATGGTGGAGGAGGAGGTCGTAGTCAGACCTGATACCTTCTTCGAGGCGGAGAGGATAGCCTCTAAGATTACGAACCAAGGAAGGGTCAACAAGATCATGCTGTCCCACAACATTGAGGTCGGGACTAGCATTCTCATTGCCCGACCTACCTTCGAAGGGGAGAGGAGCTGCGCACCACTCCTGGACGATTTTGCGACTTGGAGTGATGAGCACTTAAAGACCGGGGCCTTCCTTCCCCTCGACCAATACTTCGCTGACTTCCTCAACTACGTGTAGTTGGCGCCAGTCCAGCTTCCCCCGAACTCGTAGCGGCTGTTGGCGGGGTTGAAGTACCTTTTCTTGAAGAATGAGTGGGAGGTCCCCACCCCTGCAGATACTCTCTACTTCTTCTGCCTCAAGGCCAGCCCGGATCAACGGGGATGAGGCGATGGGTTCTACTATCTGACCCGATTTTCGAACTAACCTGCAGTCATCAAGCTGCAAACACCAGTTCTTTATGTCGAATAGGTTTCGCAACTGCAAACACCGATATTTCAACCTTCCTTGTAAGTCTTCTTTCTATCCCTAGTTCTTGGAATTATTCTTTTCATACTTAGTCTTCTCGCGTGCATACTGACTAGAGTATCTTTGTATAGCCATTTTCATGAGGACGGCCAAATTAGTGACCCTCGGTGGTCAAGACGACACTTTGGCAGGGCTTCCGTCCAAAGAGAAGGATTACGGCTAGCTTGTGTCTGATGACACGATGTTGGCATGTAAGTTGATTGCTGAAGGCCAGACCCTGGCCTTGAGGAGGACTCGGGCTAACCACCTGACCGCCGAAGAGCTAGCGCCCATCCCCGAAGGGTGTGCTGAGTCCGAGGTTCCTTTCATTCGAAAGAGAAGAGCTCCTAAGGCCGCTCAAGACCCAGACGTGGGACGAGCTTCATCGGGGGCAGCAGTCAGCCCCTCCGGCCAAGGTAACTTGTATCCCGTTAGGGACATAGATAGGGATGTCGCTGACCTAAGGTTAGTTATGTTTAACCTAAACCTTCTCGTGCACCACCACCCTAATGACCCTGACCGTAATATAACCTCGGTTTAGTCCATGGATCACTTAGTGGTTTGCCACGACATGGGCCATCCTAGGGGAACTATAGTTGTAGACAACACCCTCTCCTTTAGGTCAGCCCTTTTCGAAGAGTATGGGACCAACCTTAGGTCATGGCCTTCCCTTCTCCAAGGTGTCCTTGCCCCTGGACTTAGGCAATATGTGGAGGAATCCAGCCCCAAGGTAGAACCCGAGCCCGAACCTCCCGTAATCCAAGAAGTTATAGATTTAGGTTCCCCTTCTCCTATAGCGGTTCCAAGGCTAGAGGTTGTTGCAATAGACTCCTCCCCTAGCTCGGACGGTAGGTCTTCTTATTACATTGCATATACGTTCTTATGTACACTGAGGAATTTATTGTAACGACCCAAATCCGCTATTAAGGCTTAAGGGCCTTGATTAGCGTGCCAGGAGGGCATGATGGGATTTATGTGTGATTTTAATGATTTAAATGCATGGTTATGATTTAAAGCATGTTATATGACTATTTGTTTATCTGAGATGCATGACTATGTATGTTAGTATGCATGTAGGCCTGGATCGTGTTAGAAGGGCATAATTGTAATTTTGGCCATGTTGGGCATAACTGCATTGATATGTGATGATTGTTGAGACCACATTGTGATGTGGATGTATCTGTGAATTGTGACTCGAGGCGATCCCAGTGAGCAGGCTAGCGGAAATTCATGTCGGGAATTTATACCCGGCTCGGGGCGAGCCTGGAGGTATGAACAGGAATTCAGAGAAATAGATTGAGATTTATTTTGATGATGGGGGATAATTATTTGGTGATTTATCAGGTATTGGGAAGCAACGGGAAAATATTAGAGACACTTGAGGATTAGCGGGAATTGGGTAAATGACTAAAATGGCCCTACTTGGGAAAAAGGGTTTAGAATTAATAGGGAGGACATTTTGGTCAATTGGCTTTTGAAGATAGAATAAATAAGGCTTTATACACTTAGTGGATTTTGTAGAATAGAGTAAAGGGGCTGAAAAAGAAAGGAAAAAGGAAAGAAAGAAAAGAGAGAAAACTGATGGGTTTTCTAAGGGATCGGTTTGGGGGTTCTTGCACCTCTTCTCTTCATTTTTTCTTGAGGTCAAGCTCAGTGGGGAGCTAGGATAGGCTGTGCATCAAGAATCTTAAGGTCACACTTGAAGACTTTGCAAGGATTAGCAAGAACATTTGAAACTTGAGGTAAGTTCTTGAGGATTTCTGTTTTAGGGTTTTGGCTGGTTTGAGCTGTGTTTTGAACTGAGTTGTTGGGAACTTTAGGGGATTTCTGGGCAAGCTTTGAGGATGAACAAGCTAAGGAGGCCTAGGGTTGAATCAAGGTCGAAATTGCATCAATGGTAAGAATTCTAAGCCTTTAACTTTGTTGTTGATTGAATTTCTGGTTTTTGAGTTCTTCATGTTAGATTTTGAGATTTGGGTTGAATGTGATTGGGTTTTGAGTTCTTGGGATGCTTGGGATGAGTGTGGAGTGTGTATAAGCTTGATTTTGGGTTTGGAAAAGGTTTGGACGAGTTTGGAGTTGAAATGGGAGGAGAAAATCGCAAGATGCGATTTTTGGTTCTGCTGGGCTGCAACTAGCGCTACAGCGCTAGTCAGTGGGCGCTGTAGCGCTAGCCCCTGTTCTGGGGGGTGTGTTCTGCTTGTAGCGTTACAGCGCCCTCTTTAGAGCGCTGTAGCACTGCACTGTTCACAGAGGTGAATTTTTGGGTTTTTATGAGGGATTTTGACCTAGGGTTCGGGGCTCGATTCCGCCGCTTTGTTTTAGGGATTTAGGACTTCCCGGGGGCTCGGGATTGGTCCCGAGGCTAGGTATTCGGACTTGGGGTTCGGTGTTGACTTTGACCTATGTTTGTGCCTAGGTGTGCGCTAAGGCTCGGGTGGGATCGTGCTCAAGGAGTCAGGTGATCTAAGCTATTGATTGGAAAGGTAAGAAAACTATAACACCCGTAGGTTGGGCATGAGCCCATAGTGTGATTGTCGGGCATGGCCCTATATTGCATGTTGCATGATGAGATGATTGCAGGGCATGGCCCCAGATTGTGTTGTGTGCAAATGTTTAACCTTAAATGAATCATGATGTGTGTGAATGATTATTTTGAATGTACTATATGTGTGATTATGATGAAATGAACGGCAAGGGCCGGGTACGGCGTAGGCCGGGGCGGCCGTGGGCTGAAAGTAACACCTAGCACATGGGATGCTATATTCAGGGTGGGACCCAAGGGATACATGAGTTATCCTCGCGGTGAGAACCGATACCCCAGGCTTCGGTAAGGCTCTGGGGCGGCATGGCCGTGTTTACTTAGTCTAATGGTTGACTTGTTTATTTGTGGATTATCTGATATGATTAACCATATATATTTGCATATGTTATGTTCTGCATGAGTTTTCTTGCTGGGCTTCGGCTCACGGGTGCTCCGTGTTGCAGGTAGGGCAAAGACTGAGTCAACCAACCATGAGTACGGAGAGCGTGAAGCGACGCGTACATGTTTGGCCTGCCCGACTGCTTTGGTTGGGGGTTTATTTGAAAATGGCTGTAATAATCTATGATTTTGTAACTGATCAACTGTAAACTTATTTCAAGATGTAAATAGTTTTCAAACCTTATTTTGGGATCCCAATTGTCTAATACTAGAAGTTTTTATTGAGTCAACGCATTTTCAAAGATTACGGCCTTAACTTTTAATCAGTCACCCTTTTGTTCAAAACCTCGGTTAGCGAGTTCATTGCACACTGTTTCGTCTTAAAAACTCACTTAGTAACGGCTCTAAGGATGTAGGGCGTTACATTTATATGCATACTTATGTACTACCCATTCTTTTTCAGGAGAGGAGATGGCACAACAAGGGGTCTCGACATCCATGCGATGTTCCAGGAGGGGAAATCCAGCTCTGTGCCGACTGTAAAGAAACCCCGGTTCTCATTCAAGAAAGTGCCACCTGCGGCAAGAACAACCTTCAAATCCCAGGCTAAGGGGAAAGACTAGAGCTCGACAGCTCCAGCTGCCGCTGCTCAATTCAAAAGGGGTCCGCCTCCACCTCCTCCTTCGTTTCCTTCCAGTCCTGCTCGGGACCAGATAACACTGGTTGATCCCCCAGCTACGATCATCCCGACCACCACCGTACGCATCCTGGTAAATGCTCAAGACCTGGAGAAAATTCCAGACACTTTTCGAGGGATTATCTACGAGACGGCAAACCACATAGTGGAGCACTTTTATAAGGCCAAATCGATGGACCTGAGGGCAATCGAGGAGAGGAGCCCAGAGAATGTCATGGAATCCGCACTGGGGATGAACCTCACAGTAAGCCGACTTTCCTTGACTTAACATATTCTTTTGAATTTATCCTAGTATGTGCCTAACTGCTTTCTTTTTTGTAGGCGGTCTTGGCTCAACATCGCAGCATAGCTCGAGCCAGGGCCAGGAATGAAGAGCTTAAGGTCGAGTTCTAGTCTGCTCAGGCCGCCCTATCTGCTACCTAACCTGCCCTCGCAGCAGCTCAACAAGGCGAATTAAGCGCCAAAGCTGCCTTGATGGCGGTCCAAGAAGGCGAGCATGCTGCAATGGCTTCCTTAACAGCGGCCCAGGAGGGCGAGCAGGCTGCGAAGGTTTCCCTGGCTGCCAAGCAGACTGAGCTCGTGGAGGACAAGGCCAAGAAGTTGGAGGCAGAGGCTGCTACTAAGGAGGAAAAGGCGACCTCAATATCCTACATGGAGAGCATGCTCTATCATTGCTGGGCCTTCAACCAAGAAGGAAACTTCTCATTTTTTCCCTCTTGCGTGTGGGATCTCTATCTTGAGAAGTTTAAGGCCTGAGCACAACAAGAGCACTCCAAGACTGGGGAAACCTCCATCGTTGGTGGGTAGGAGACCGAGGAGGTGACATCCTCCGAGCGCCCTGGAGGGGCTAAATTTTCTTTTTCCTTTGTTTATTTTTACACCTCTTTTTTTTGTAAACATTTGTCGTTTTTGGCTTGGTACGAGGTTATTTTCCTCGAGACAGTTTATTTATAATTCCAATATCTATTTTTTTATCTATTCCCCGATTTTTTCTTATGCCTCATGACTTGTACATTTAAAGTCTTTAGGAAATGATTTTTAGGTCGAGATAGATATTTTAATTTTGGTTGTAACAAAAATTGGTATTGATTTATATCCTCCCTGTTAGGTATCAGGCCTTGGACCCAATTGTATCTGGGATTTTGAATTAAAACTTAGTTCGTGTTAGTTTTATTGGCATCTCGCGTGTACGCCCTGATTTTCCCTCGGGCTGTTACCGGGCTGAGATACGGCCTAATCATGTCTACCACGTGGACATCCCCAAGACCGGAGCTGCCATCGTAAGATCCTACCTCCTTAGCTCGAGGTAACCTAAAGGTTCGCCAAGATTACTTAAGGACTGAGTCTGGACTCTGAAGGCCATAGGTCGAGGGAAGCATCCAGCTCGTGGTACGAGCTAGAGTTGGAGGCTGTGACCTTTTATAAAGTCAACCACGCAAGGTAAACGTGCATATATCAGACATCACGTGTCTGATATATCCCTGACTTCTCGGACACGCAGCATGAACGTGCGTATTCAGACACCCACGACTGGGTTGGGCCGTGCGACCCATTATCCCCCTTACCTATTGATTAGACCACACTTCATGTGTCAGGTTTTAGGAATTAATCATGAATGTCACAGAGTTGACATGATAGGTAAGAAGGTCACGGGATGACCTTCTTACCAACTCCCAGGTGCCCTCTCCTATAAATATGGAGACCCTGGAAGTTGCAAGGGGTTGGATTCTATTGTGTAAGAAAATACCTTGTAAAAGAATACCAAGCATATAGTAATAATATTGACTGGTGGAGTAGAAGGATTTTAACCTTTGAACCACCTAAAAAACGTGATTGTGTCACCAGTCCATTTACAAAGATCATTCATCTATTTTGGTTCAATATAAGCACTAATCCCTTCCTCTTATCTTCTTAATTACCTGTTGGCGAAGAACCGCGTCAACAGTTTGGTGCTTTTATTGAGAGCGAGTCAGATTGGTGCTATTGCAAACATCCAACTATGGTGACCACTCGATCAAGACACGGTAATGAGGTGGAACAACATGATGGCCAGGAGGCTCATCATGCCGCCATCTCCGATGAACAAATTCTTGAGGTCCAGCAGCGGCCGGGCAAACAGCCGGTGGGACAAGATGACACTAGTAGTTCGGTGCCTCGGCCACCTAATCCAAACCCAGATTATTACACTGCGGTAGAGATGGAGAATGTTCAGCTGAGGAGCCAACTAGCGAAAGCTAGTCAACAGATTAAGGAGGTATTGGTCCGTCTACACCCTCTTACATCCGACGCTAACGTTGGAAAGAGGCAAGGCGAGGCTCAAAAGTCCCGCCGGGGTAATCGGTCCAGGCCTAGCCGCTCGGGCAAACCGCCGGCATCCAACTCTGTTCCCTCCTCGCACCATCGAGAGACAATCTTTGAAGAAATTCCTAGAGCCGAACAACAGTATAGTCGCTCGGTCCGAACTTCTACTCCCAGTTCCCAGCCAGCCTCGAGCGCGCCCAGGGGGGCTTGAGGGAATTCCAGAAGGAGATCCGGGGAAATCTCACAGCATCAGCCCATCCCCACCAGCCGTCCTGCGCCTCATCCAGATCGCCAAGCGCGGGGCCAGCAAGCTGGCAGGGCTGAAAGGCCCCCACCTAAGTTGATCCGCCCTGACGGAACCAGGGTTGCATCTCCGGTCAGGCATCCTCCGTCACCAATAAGATATCCATCCCCTGCTCGGCCCATCCGGGATGTTCCAGCTTATGGAGGCATCAGGAGAAACCCGCCATTTGCAGGACCTTCCCGACGTAGCAGGGCGCCAAGAGGAAGCCCGGATCCTCTCCCCCAAAGGCGGACTCCGAGCTTCTCTAACGAGAGCTACTGGACCGGCAGTCGTCAGAGTGACCTTTCTACCGGAGACCTGCGTCAACATTTAAGCTCGGCACAAAGTCCTCAAACCACCCAGGGGGCGACCTGCGAGATTGCCTAAATTCTCGTAGAGGGGAACTAGTAGGAGGTGGCAGCCATGCTCACTCAGGGGGAGACCTGTCCGAGGTGCGTAACGGCAGGAACGCCCCAAATAACCTGTCTCAAGATAGGAGGGGAAATAACCCACCAAACGTATGAAATGAATCCGAAGCTGTCGAGCAGCCCCAGAATAACCAAGGAAATCAGGACAAAACCCTCGAGCGCCTGGCTCAGATGGAGGAGCTAATGAGGAAGCTCATGTCAGAGAAAGAGAAAGACGAATATGACTCGGGGGACGAGCTGAAACTTTTTGCCCCTAGCATAGCAGCAACGGCATACCCACCAAGTTTCTGTATGCCACACCTATCCGAATTCAACGGAGATGGAGACCCGTCGGATCATCTAGGGATGTTCAACACCCTGATGATGGCCCACAACATTGGCCCCGAGCTGAGATGTCTGATATTTCCCTCTACACTGACTGGACCAGCCAGGAAGTGGTTCAAACAAAGCAAAAGACAATCAATCAGCTCCTGAAAGACTTTCTCTGCTGACTTCAAAAGGGCATTCCGAGGCTCCCTGGCTGCCCCCGTCAAGGCTGACTCTCTGGCCAACGTGAGGTAGCAGCCCGACGAGCCTCTGAAGGCTTACCTGAGCAGGTTCGCGAACGTCGCTGCCCGGGCCAGAGACACGGATGACAGCTCTAAGCTCATGGCCTTGAGAATTGGAATCCTCGTCGGAGGGGGACTCTAGAAAGAAATACAAATGAAGGGAGTTAGCTCAGTGAACGAGTTCCTAAATAGGGCCCAGGAATGGATCAACTTGGAGGAAGCCGAAGCCTCAGCTGCGGGAACCAGCCAGGTCCTTGAGTAGCTCGCTGGAGTGGGAACGGAGGTCATGACAGCGACCTAGAACGTTACATAGAATAACCAGTTCGGTGGAGGCAAAAAAAGGGGAACAGCAAGGGCAGCCAGCACGAACCAAAGAAGAATAAGTCCGTAGAAAAATTTAAGTTGGTCTACGCGACCTACACAGAGCTCACCCACTCTAGGGAGAATATCTTCCTAGCGAATTCTGCTCGCCTCCCCTGGAAGCCGGAGCCATTGAAGCACCAGAAAAGGAAGAGAGACACCTCCAAGTTTTGCTGTTTTCACAACGACGTCGGCCACAATACTGATGATTGTAGGCATTTGAAGGATGAGATCGAAACCCTCATCAGATCCAGCCCCTTGGCTCAGTACGCGCGTAACAGGGTTCCAGCAAGTCTACCTGCTCCAGAAGTCCCGGTCAGTCAGCCCAGGTCTCGGATAGATCAAGACGTCCCTCCTCCCTTGATAGGATGAGAGATATCCACAATCTCTGGAGGTCCGCATTTAGCTGGCGCGAGCAGGGGCGCTCAGAAGAGATACGTAAACGAACTCAAGGCGCATAATGGAGTAGAGTTCGTACCGGAATAGCGTCTGCCAAAGCAGCAGCGATTGGAGAGGTAACCGATCATTTTTACAGAAGAAGATGTGGGCCATGTCCAGTTCCCTCATAACGACCCTCTGGTCGTAGAAGTTCAGCTTGCTAATCAGAGAGTTAGGAGGGTGCTGATCGATAATGGGAGCTCGGTAAACCTTCTATTCCGGTCCACGCTGGAGAACATGGGTTTGACTGTCGCCGAGCTGAAGGCGACCTCCATGATGCTGTATGGTTTTTTGGGAGAAGGATCAACGGCTATAGGGATGATCGAGCTGGTGATCACCTTAGGAGAGGGACCTCGAACAGTCTCAAAACTCCTCGAGTTCGTGGTCATCGACTGCCCCGCCGCATACAATGCTATTTTGGGCCGACCCACAGTTATAGCTTTTGAGGCCATCACCTCTGTTTTCGACCTCGCGATGAAATTCCCTTCTTCCATGAGAATATGCATGGTCCGTGGTGATCAACTCGCTGCCAGGGAATGCTACAGCATTTCCATGAAGGGAAAATTGAAACCCGGGCAGCTAATAATGGCCATCCAAGGAGGTGGAGAGAAATCTTAGGAACCTTTGTCTAATCCTGAGATTGAAAAACCTCCGAGCGCCGAAGGGTAAAATACCGTCTTAAGTGAGGATATTGACCCCCGAATAGGTGAGGACAAGTCCGAGCTCCAAGCTATTGAAGAGCTTGAGGAAGTAAACATCGATCCACAAAATCCTTCACGGATGGTCAAGCTCGGGAAAAACCTCTGTAGCAAGAGGAAAGCGGAGCTAATCAAGTTTCTGTAGGATAACCTGGACGTGTTTGCATGGTCACAAGAGGACATGATGGGAATTAGTCCAAATGTCATCATGCACACCCTTCATCTGGACAAGAGCGTTCCTGCGAAGACCCAGATGCAGAGGCGCCTCGGAACAACCCGGGCTGAGGCCTTAGAGGAAGAAGTAGCCCGGCTCAAGAAATGCGGCTTTATCCGTGAAGCCAAGTTTACGATTTGGGTCGCCAACCCCGTGCTGGTCCCGAAGCCCAACGGGAAGTGGCGGACATGCATCGACTTCTCTGACCTGAATAAAGCCTGCCCCAAAGATTGTTTTCCCTTGCCAAGGATTGACCAATTGATGGACGCCACGGCGGGGCACGAGCTCATGTCCTTTATGGACGTATACTCAGGCTACAATCAGATCGCCATGAATCCGGCGGACCAGGAGCACACCAGATTCATGACCTCGACTAACGTCTATTGTTACAAGGTCATGCCATTCGGGCTGAAGAACGCCGGTGCTACGTATTAGAGGTTAGTAAATAGAATGTTCGCCAACCAGATCGGGAAGAACATGGAAGTGTACATTGACGACATGCTAGTCAAGTCAAAGACTGTCGATAACCATGTTTCCAACCTGGAGGAGTGCTTCAAGATAATACGGGAGTATGGCATGAGGCTTAATCCACAGAAGTGCACTTTTGGAGTTGCATCTGGAAAATTCCTGTGTTTCATCGTCAATACCCGAGGAATCGAGGCAAACCTCGACAAGGTCCCGTCATTGTTTGAGCTTCCCTCACCCAGGTTGCGCAAAGACGTCCAAGGCCTGACAGGAAGAGTGGCAGCCCTAAATCAGTTTATTTCAAAGTTCACTGATAAGTGCCTGCCATTCTACAACCTGCTCCGAGTAAATAAAAAGTTCGAGTGGACAGAAGAGTGTGAAAGTGCTTTCCTCGAGCTAAAGGCACATCTGGCCGAGCCGCCCGTACTGTCCAATCCGAAGGCAGGAGAATCCCTTTTTCTCTACCTATCTGTCACAGAGGATGCAGCTAGTGTCGTATTGGTCAGAGAAGAAGAACGGGTTCAGAAACCAGTCTATTACATCAGCAAGAGACTTCTCGGAGCTGAATCCCGATACCCTTTGATGGAAAAATTGGCGTTCTGCCTTATCACGACCTCCCAAAAGCTCAGGCCGTACTTCCAGTCCCACTCAATACACGTCATGACCGATCAACCTTTAAGGCAGGTTTTGCAAAAACCTGAAGCATCGGGACGCCAATTAAAGTGGGCCATCGAACTCAGTCAGTTCGAGATTCTGTACACCCCACGAAATGCTATAAAAAGTCAGGCCCTGGCCGATTTTGTGGCAGAGTGCACATGATTCTGGGAAGATTCTGCAGAAGACTCACCCCAGCTCACCTCGGCCTAGGCGTCGTGGAAGATCTTCGTAGATGGCTTGTCCAATGAGAACGGCTCCGGAGTTGGAATCATTTTGATATCCCCTGAGGGACATAGGTTCCACTCGGTGCTAAGATTCAGATTCAAGGCCTCCAACAACGAGGCCAAATACGAAGCTTTGCTGGCCGGGCTAAGAATAGCCCAGCAGCTGAAAGCGAGTTCCATCCAGTGCTTCAGTGACTCCCAGCTTATGGTAAACCAGGTTCTGGATGAATATCAGGCACAAGGACCCAAGATGGCTGCCTACCTGGCAAAGGTAAAAGTTGAGCTGTCCGCATTTGGGCGAGGCTCAATCGAGCAGATACCTTGGGAGCAGAACGCTAACGCAGACGCTCTTGCCAAGCTCGCCACCTCCTGGGAGACGGAGGCTTTGGGGTTAGTGCCGGTAGAATTCTTGGAGAAACCAAGTATAGAAGAAGTCAGGGCGGAGGTCGAGATGATCGACGCTAGGCCGACCTGGATGACCCCCATCCTTGAGTATCTCTCTGAGGGGAAGCTATCTGAAGGGCGTAATGATGCGCGGCGAGTACTGTACCAGGCCCCAAGGTTTACGGTGGTAGACGGGGTGCTATACCGACGTGGGCACTCCCTACCTCTCCTACGATGTGTTCTTCCAGGCGAAGCAAAGGCCATCCTGCAGGAGGTGCATGAGGGTTATTGCGGGGATCACACTGAGGGGCAAAGCTTGGCCCTAAAGGTCTTAAGGCAAGGATATTACTGGCCCACAATGTCCAAGGACTCGATCTCGTATGTCAAGAAGTGCGACAAGTGCCAGCGATTCGCCACAGTTGCTCGAGCTCCCCCAGTCGAGCTGAAGATGATCTCTTCCCCATGGCCATTTGCAGTCTGGGGAATCGACCTGGTTGGCGCCCTCCCTACTGGAAAGGGCGGGGTCCGATACGCTGTGGTGGCCATCGACTACTTTACGAAGTGGGCAGAGGCAGAACCTTTGGCGACAATAACTGCCAAAAAAGTCCTCGACTTTGTGGTTAAGAGCATTATCTACCGATTCGAGCTACCCAAGAAGATCGTTTCCGACAATGGGACTCAGTTCGACAGCGACCTGTTCACCGAGTTTTGTGAAAGGTACGGAATTATAGAAAGCTTCTCCTCCGTGGCCTATCCTCAGGCGAATGGCTAGGTCGAGGCCGTCAATAAAACTCTAAAGGTGAGCCTCAAGAAGAGACTAGTTGAAGCGAAGGGGGTCTAGCCAGAACAGCTCCCCCAGGTTCTTTGGGCATACCGGACCTCGCACCGGTCTCCTACGGGTCATACTCCTTTCTCCCTGACTTTTGGGAGTGAGGCGGTCCTCCCCGTGGAGATTAAGGTACCCTCGTACAGAGTCCAGGCATATGACCAGGACCGCAACCACGAGCTACTTTGCGCTTCCCTTGACTTGGTTGATGAAAGACGAGAAGATTCGCAACTTTAGCTCGCACATTACAAGCAAAAAATCACTCGTTATTTCAACTCAAAAGTCAAAAAGCGCGCATTTAGCATTGGCGACCTCGTCCTCAGGAGGGTTTTCTTGGCCGGTAAGGATCCCAAAGATGGAGTGTTGGGACCAAACTGGGAAGGGCCATATCATGTCATCGAGGTCATTAAAGAGGGAACTTACAAACTAGCTCGGCTCGATGGAGGGGCAGTCCCACGAACTTGGAACGCCATCCATTTGAAGAGATATTATCAATGACACCCTAGTAAGGCCTAAAAGGCCATTTTTTATGTATTAAGCAATGAGAATTAACTTTTCGTTTATAATTGTACATATTTACAAGTGTAATTTAAAGTAACCACGAAAGACCCTTTCCAAGTTACTTGGGGGTTGTGGATGCCAAAAATCCACCAAATAAGAAATCTCTAGTCCCTGATTAGAACAGAGGGATAAAGGCCACTTAATCATGCAATTGGACTCGAGCCTGTAGGCCCTTTTTGAATATAAGAGATTGTCTCATGAGAAATGTGGATGCTCGAAATTCAACAGTTATAAAAAGGCCAAAAGCGCGTGATAGGCTTCCATAAATGCCTCATGGGTACGCCCGATATGCTACGGTCATATTGCACCAACTGTTTTAGGGACCCATCTTCCGCCCATGCACGACACGGCCTCGCGTTCCCCCGCACCACGGCCTCGCACGCCACCAAGACCCCACACCACAGCCTCGCGCAGCGACGCCCGCACACCAGGTGGCCTCGCGCCCCAGCAGGCCCTCGGCCTCGCGCAGCCACGCCCGCAAACCAGGCGGCCTCACACCCCAACAGGCCCTCGGCCTCGCGCAGCCACGCCCGCACACCAGGCGGTCTCGCGTCCCAGCAGGCCCTCGGCCTCGCGCAGCCACGCCCACACACTAGGCGGCCTCGCGCAGCCACGCCCGCACACCAGGCGGCCTCGCGCCCTAGCAGGCCCTCGGCCTCGCGCATCCATGCCTGCAGCATCAAGTGGCCATACGAATGGGGGAACGCGTCAAAGGAGCCTCGCCCCCAAGGGCCATGCATACCCAGTAGCCTCGTGTTCCTCGCCTTGCGCACCGGCCACGTTAAAGGCCTCAAGAGACATAGCCTCCACTAAACACCCTTCGGCCATATACCAGGGGCCTCGTAGTGTGGGGGCTGATAAGTGGTGGTTTCACAAGATGAGACCCTCATCCCATTTGTAGGTGTCATGCTTCATCACACACGCAGCAAGCCCCGTTGAAGAGGCCTTACCTCTCTTCCTGAGGTAAGTGCCACCAACGGGGCACCACTCTCCCTATGAGTCACATGAGAAGAAGGGCAATAGGAGAGACCCAATAACTATTAGGTATAGAGCCAATAGTGGAATAGATGACTAAGTATATCGTTCATGTCAACACACTTGCTTCCCTACACTTAGTAGGACGTGGAATAGCCTTGAGAAGATACATGCCTTGGAGAGGCGAGAATAACCATCGGGTACATAGTACCCGTATGTGTACGGGTGCATGACGTACAACCATGAGGAGGACAGAAGCATGACCCTGACACCTGTATCATACAGGTAGTGGAGGTACGGATTTGTACAGAGAGTGGAGGCACTATATGCATGCCTCTGACTACGTACCAGGATGACACTATGATCTTCTGCACCACCACTCTTCCCATACCACTACCACCTGTGCCATTACCCTCACAGTGTACTTATGTACTATTTTGTCCCAAGGGACCACCATGTATAAGGGGACATTAGAGCCCAGCTATAAAAGGAGCTTGACCCCTCAGAATGAGGGGTTGGAAAATTCATTGTAAGCAGAGGCTATTGAGAAATATACCAAGACTTGCTCCATCATTTATCTGTGTTTACTTTTCCTTAAAGTTTATTCTCAGTTCTTATATAAACATCACCTAACTTACCTTTGAGTTTTCTGATCTAATTTCATTGATGAGATTACACCTTCAACAGGGGGCATATGGTACCTGGATATAACCAGGTCGCCTTAAAGACTTAGAAGTTAATTCAAATCGATTGATCGTTGTTTTTCTTAAAAGACACGAGATATTGATAAAAATTAACGCGAACTAAGTCCTATCCTAGATGTAACCAGGTCGCATTAAAACATAGAAGTTAATTTAAATCGATTGATCGTTGTTTTTCTTAAAGAGCACGAGATATTGATAAAAATTAACGCGAACTAAGTTTTCAAACTAAGTCCCTGGATATGACCAGGTCATATAACTTAGAAGTTAATTTAAATTGATTGATCGTTGTTTTTCTTAAAGAGCACGAGATATTGATAGAAATTAACGCAAACTAAGTTTTCAAACTAAGTCCCTGGATATGACCAGGTCATAAAACTTAGAAGTTAATTTAAATCGATTGATCGTTGTTTTTCTTAAAGAGCACGAGATATTGATAAAAATTAACGCGAACTAAGTTTTCAAACTAAGTTCCTGGACGTAACCAGGTCATAAAACTTAGAAGTTTATTTAAATAGATTAATCAGTGCTTTTTCTTAAAAAGCACATGATATTAGTCAAAAAATTAGCACGAACTAAGTTTTTTAAAGTAGTGACTAAAGTGCATAGAGGCAAAGGGAAATAAACCAGTTAAAAGAAAAAATTGATAAAACCGATTGTCTCAAGGAAGAAAAACCTCATGCAAAGTTACACAAAAAAAAAAAAATGAAGATGAGCATATTAAAGGAACCGGCCCTAGGCTCCACCAGGCTGCCCCGTGAAGGTCGCCGTCTCGCCCTCCCGCTCGGCTACAATAGATGCCTCCCCGGTTTCAGAAGGTGCCTCTTGCTGGAGGCGAGCTTTGAACCCCTCAAGGAGGACCTCCCCGTCTGCTCCTAAGAAGGAGAAGTCGCCGTCCGGGTTACAGGCCCAGCAATGGTAGAGCATGTCCTCCATGGCGGTGCTGGACTTTTCCTTCTCCGTTTCCAAGGCGTCCTTAGCCTCCACTGCCCCGGCCTTCGGAGAGTCTGGCTCGACCAGGGCGGCAGCAAGGGCGGCTTGGGTAGCTTCGGCCTCTTGAAGCTTGGGACGGGCTTCTTCCTGCTCGACCTGTACGGCCACCAGGTCATCCTTGGCTTCCTTTTCCTTCTGTTGGGCCATCTGCAATGAAGTCTGATGGGCGGGCAAGGTCGCCTGATGCTCGCCCCTCATTTCCTCGAGCTGGGCCTTGGCTCTGGCTATGCTCCGGTGAAGGGCCAGGACGCTCTGCAAAAACAAAGGCAATTGCCTTAGAAAAAAAATAAAAAAAAAAGAGAGGGAAAACAAGGCAGGGCATGATAATCAAAAGTAAGGGTAAAGTGAGCTTACCATTAGGGCCATGCCCAATGAAAATTCCATTACGCCCACCGGGCTCCTTGTTTCGATGGCCCGCAACTCCCTCTCATTGAAGCGGTAGAAGTGGCTGACGGCGTAGTTCGTCGTCTCGTACACCGTCCCCCGTAAGACATCTGGGATCTTCTCCCTCAGGGGGCGCAGTTGTCAAGGCCTCGGGCTCCGCCCCTGTGTCCTGGACAAAGGCCGGAGCTCGCGGAGGGGGTGGGGGCATGTTCACTACCGCAAGAGGTGTAGTTTCCTCGACCTGAGCAGCTGAGGTCTGCTTTTTCCCCTTTGCAGAGGACTTGGTTGGGGTCCCAACGACTTTCTTCACCACCCGGAGCTTCTTCATTTTGGCCCCAGAAGCCCCAACGGAGGAGTTCCCTTTGGTGAACATAGCTCGCAGGTTTTTTCCCCCGGGCTGAGACATCTCCTCTGGCAAAACAAAGACAACATCAATATGTCAGTAAGCAGTCATGCCAAAACAAAAACAAGAAAAAAGAAGCGAATCTCAAGTATGTATATATACTAAGAGGAATCCTACTCCCCGAGCTAGAAGAGGAATCTATGGTCACAACCATCGGCCTCGGAGCTTCTGCGGGGGAATCGAAGACAATTATTTCTCGAGCTGGCGTGGGTTCTGGATCCGAGGCTGCCTCAAGACTAGACTCTCCTACGTATTGCCTAAGACCCGGAGCTACGAAACCCTCCTGGAGTGATGGCCATGACCGAAGGTTGGTCCCATACTCCTCGAATAGGGCCGACCTAAAGGCTAGGGTGTTGTCTACAACTATGGTACCCCTAGGGCGGCTACTTTCGTAGTCCAGCACGAGCTGGTCGACCCAATGTAGCAGGGTTTCGTCAAAGTCCGGGTCACTTCGATGGCGTCGGACGAGCTGTCTGGGATTGAACCTAGCTAGCCGGGGGTCTGCAGTGGCCCTATCTAAGTTCCTAAACATATATATGTTACCATGGCCAAAGGGACCTGCTGCTGGTCCGGACCGGATCCTCTCCTCGTCCGTCCTTTGTGCGACCTCCAGCGCCCGCTTCCTCATCCTCATGAGGGGCACCTCGTCCTCCTCATCCTCATCCCCCGCGGCCTCCTCCTCGGGGGTGGCCCTCATCTTGCGAGCTGGGGGAGGCACCCAGGGTCTCCTCAGATTATAATTCTGGCCTGGGGAGATCAACTTGCAGGTCAGCATCGTCTCGTCTGTCACGAGCTGGCGATAATTCTTCTCACTGGGGGGCAAGCCCGCCAGTGTCTCGTACTGGCTTCCAAGGATCAAGGACTTCTTTATCCTTGCGAAGATGGCTGCAGAGTTGTTTTAAGTCAGAAGCTAATAAAAAAAAAGGGGAGGGGAGCTAATCGACACTTATGATCTAAGGATAGTAGACACTTACGAGGACGGTTGAAGTAGTGCAGCTCGCAGTTGCGGAATCTCGTCGACATGAAGAACTGGTCTTTGAAGTCGTTGGGGTGGCTGGGCAGCTCGATGACCGCGGCCGTGTTGGGGAGCCGGGTCAAATAATAGAATCTATCACCTTGCCCCCATTGCTCTGGGCTGGCCTTGAGGCAGAAGAAATATAGAATGTCTGCAGGAGTGGGGACCTCCCACTCCTGTTTCAAGAACAGGTATCTTAACCCCGCCAACAAACGGTAAGAGTTGGGGGGGAGCTGGAATGGGGCCAACCTCACGTATTTGAGGAAATCGGCGAAGTACTGGTCCAAAGGCAGGAAAGGCCCCCCCTTGAAATGTTCGTCGCTCCAGGCCGAGAATGCCTCATCAAGCGGCGCGTAGCTCCACTCGCCTTCGATCCTCTCCCCAGCTCGATTTTATGGGAGAGGAATATTTTGTTTGCCCTCGCCTGGTCGGTGATTTACGAGACAATCTTCTCCACCTCAAAGAACGCGTCGAGGGCCACCTCGAGCTCCCGTTCCACTGCTGGCCCGAACTTGGGGATCGGGGATTCAACCATCACCTCATTTCCCTTGTTTTGTTGGGAGGACGAGCTGCCTACGGGCTTCTTGGGAGCGTTCTTCTTGGGTCCCATCTGGTCGCCTAGCGAACAAAAAGAAGAAATTTTAGAAAAAGGCGACCTAAAAATGGAGAAGAATCTGAATGTGTTTCCTTGACACGAGCTGAGGTAAGCCCAGCCCGTGGAGAGTGAGACCACGTGGGTCTATGAACACGCGCCTGTGCTCCCAACAGATCCCCGATTACTCGGAATTCGTGTGTCAGGAGGGTTAGGATAGAAATTTTCCTTGGAAGGAAAGTTTCAGTAGGCAAGAGAGGCAAAATCGCCTGCGAAGCGTGTCCCCTAAGCTACCCGGTTTTGCACCCAAAATACTGGATATCTTAAACTAGCATACCAAAAATCCTACCTAGAAAATTTGCCCAGAAAACGCACCCTATAAACCATGCTCCTAAATGGTTTTCTACTACAGACGATACCCTAACCTAAAGGCTTTTTCCCTTCATACCCACAAAAACCAACAAAACCCTGCATGCGGCTACAGTAAATATTTACCTAAGCTACAGTGAAAAACAATTTCAAAACATGCACAGTCAGGAGACTTACAGAGTATTCTGGTTGGAGAGGGGATGAAGGGGTCGTCTGGGTTGAGGGCCTTGTCGGAGTAGATGATCCCAAAGCCTCAAGGGAACCCTTGCACCTGAACTTCTAGAACGCTGAAGATGGTAACCGGAAGGAGAAAAGGGGGATTTTTGAGAGCAAGAAGAAGAGGAAATTTTGAAAATTTTCAAATGAATGGGTGGCCCATGCGTAAGGTGCCCACCCCTTTTATATATGTGAAAGGCTACGTGAGGAGGGCCGTTGGATTGCCCTGATGTGGGATCCAAGGCTTTCCACTCGAAAGACGAAACGACGGCTGAGTATAGGCTAGGCCATTTAATGCGGTTCTCGGAAGACGTACCGTCACCAACCACGATATTCCACGTATTCGGCGCCTGCGTAAAGTGTGGAATATGAAGAGTTCACGGGGAAGCTTAAAAGCCCCTACTGTGGCCCTACACGACATCATGTACCATGAGCAGGGGCTTGGGGGGCAAATGTACGCCCTGATTTTCCCTCGGGCTGTTAGCGGGCCGAGATACGGCCTAATCATGTCTACGACGTGGACATCCCCAAGATCGGAGCTGCCATCGTAAGATCCTACCAACTTTGCTCGAGGTAACTTAAAGGTTCGCCAAGATTACTTAAGGACTGAGTCTGGACTCTGAAGGCCATAGGTCGAGGGAGGCATCTAGCTCGTGGTACGAGCTAGAGTTGGAGGCTGTGACCTTTTATAAAGTCAACCACGCAAGGTAAACGTGCATATATCAGACATCACGTGTCTGATATATCCCTGACTTCTCGGACACGCCGCATGAACGTGCGTATTCAGACACCCACGACTGGGTTGGGCCGTACGGCCCATTATCCCCCTTACCTATTGATTAGACCACACTTCATGTGTCAGGTTTTAGGAATTAATCATGAATGTCACAGAGTTGACATGATAGGTAAGAAGGTCACGGGATGACCTTCTTACCAACTCCCAGGTGCCCTCTCCTATAAATATGGAGACCCTGGGAGTTGCAAGGGGTTGGATTCTATTGTGTACGAAAATACCTTGTAAAAGAATACCAAGCATATAGCAATAATATTGACTGGTGGAGTAGATGGATTTTAACCTTTGAACCACCTAAAAAACGTGATTGTGTCACCAGTCCATTTACAAAGATCATTCATCTATTTTGGTTCAATATAAGCACTAATCCCTTCCTCTTATCTTCTTAATTACCTGTTGGCGAAGAACCGCGTCAACATCACGCTTTTTAGAAAAAACGGGTTAATCAATTTTACTAACTTCCAACTTTGGACCTGGTTGTATCCAGGATTTTTGATTAAAACTTAGTTCATGTTAGTTTTTTTACACCTTGCGCTTTTTAGAAGAAACACTGGTAAATCAATTTTACTAACTTCCAAGTTTTGGACCTGGTTGTATCCAGGATTTTAAATTAAAACTTAGTTTGTGTTAGTTTTTTGACACCTCATGCTTTTTTAGAGAAAACACTTAGTTAATCAATTTTACCAACTTCCAAGTTTTGGACCTGGTTGTATCCAGGATTTTTAATTAAAACTTAGTTCGTGTTAGTTTTTGGACACCTCACGTTTTTTAGAAAAATTCTAGGTTAATCAATTTTACCAACTCCCAAGTTTTAATCCCCTTCTGGGGGTATATGCCCCCTTAGAAATCAGAAAGTGAACTTTCTTGATTGCTTTGGACCATCGCTATCATTAGAACTAACATGTAGATGGAACTATATAAAAACACAAGAAATACACAATGGTTGTTTTACTTCTTAAATTAAATGGCTTTTATAACCAAGCCTTACATAGACAGGTGTTATGATCATTGATAATACTTCTTTAGGTGCATAGCATTCTAGGTCCGAGGGACTGTTTCTCCATTAAGTCGAGCTAATTTGAAGGTTCCCTCTTGTATGACTCCCACTATTAGGTAGGGTCCTTCCCAGCTCGGACCCAAAGCACCATCTTTGGTATCCTTGCCTGCCAAAAATACCCTTCGGAGTACCAGGTTGCCTAAACCAAAGATGCGTCTCTTGACATTTGAATTAAAATGTCGAGTGCTTTTTTTCTGGTAATGCGCAAGCTATAGCTGCGAATCTTCTCGTTTTTCATCAATTAGGTCGAGGGACGCACTAAGCAACTCCTCATTCCGTTCCTGGCTGAAGGTCTGGAGTCTGTACGTGGCTATCTTTGTTTCAACGGGAAGGACGACCTCACTTCCGAAAGTCAAGGAGAAAGGGGTATGCCCCATAGAAGATCGGTGGGAGGTCCGGTACACCCACATCACCTACGGTAGCTACTCGGGCCAGACTCCCTTCGCCTTGTCCAACCTTTTCTTCAGGCTCGCTTTGAGTGTCTTATTCACAGCCTCTTAATTATTCCATGCCTCTCACAAAATTCGGTGAAGAGATCGCTATCGAATTGGGTTCCATTGTCTGATACAATCTTTCTTGGTAGTCCGAACCGACAAACAATATTCTTGACTACAAAGTCAAGGAATCTCTTTAAGGTGATTGTTGCCAGGGGCTCTGCTTCCACCCACTTCGTGAAATAGTCGATGGCCACCACCACATAGCAAACTCCTCCTTTTCCTGTGGGCAGGGCTCCAATAAATTCGATTCCCTATACAGCGAATGGCCATGGGCATGATATCATTTTTCAGCTCGACCGGTGGAGCTCGGGCGACTGTGGCAAAACGCTGGCACTTGTCATACTTTTGGACATAGGATGGAATCCTTTGATAAATTGGGCCAATAATATCCTTGCCTTAATAGTTTTAAGGCTAGGTTTTGCCTCCCAGTGTGATCCCCACAGAAGCCTTCATGCACCTCCTGCAAAATAATTTTGGCCTCCTCTTGCAGAACACATCCCAGAAGAGGGAAGGAATGGCCACGTCAGTACAGTTCCCGTCCACGATTGCATACCTTGGAGCTTGATAGAGTATCCTCCTCGCGTCGTTTCGCTCATCAGGTAACTTCCCTATCATAAGATACTCTATTATGGGAGTCATCCTAGTCGGCCTGATATTGATCATCTTGACCTCCATCGTACATTTTGCCACACTTGGACTTTCCAAGAATTCCACTGGTACTATGCTCAAAGTCTCGGCTTCCTTGGAGGTAGTGAGTCTAGCCAAAGCCTCGTCATTGGTGTTCTTCTCGTGAGGAATTTGCTCGACTAGGCCATATTCAAACTCGGACAACTCCTTCTTTACATTGGTCGGGTGAGCTGCCATCTTGGTCCCCCGCGCTTGATATTCTCCAAACACCTGGTTTACCATGAGCTGGGAATCATTGTAGCATTAGACGAACCTGGCCTTCAACTCCTTCACCACTCTAAGCCCAGCCAATAAGGCTTTGTACTCAGCTTCATTGTTGGACGCCACAAACCCGAGCCATAGCGCGGAGTGGAAATGAGGCCCTTCTAGGAATATTGACATGATCCCAGCTCCGAACCCGTTCTCGTTAGATGACCTGTATACGAAGATTCCTCATAATTCTTGTGCTGGTTCTCTCATGGGCTCCTCCTGAATCCAGTGCATTCAGCCATGAAATCAGCTAGGCTTGACTTTTGATCGTAGTTCAGAGTACGTATAGTATTTCGAACTGGCTAAGCTCGACCGCCCATTTCAAAAGACGTCCAGATTTTGCATTACCTGCCTTAAAGGCTAATTGGTCATGACGTGGATTGAATGGGATTGGAAATACAGCCTAAGCTTCCTGGAGGTCGTAACTAGGTAGAACGCCATCTTCTTCGTTAGGGGACACCGTGACTCAGCTTTGAGAAGTCTTTTGCTTATATAATAGACTGGCATTTGAACTTAGCTAAATAAAGAAAAAGAGGTTCCCCTACCGTTGGCTTAGACAATACTGGTGGCTCATCCAAATGTGTTTTTAGATCGCGAAATACCTGCTCACACTCTTCATTCCATTCAAACTTTTTGTTTTCCCGAAGCAAGTTATAGAATGGAAAACACTTGTCAGTGGACTTAGAAATAAACTGATTAAGGGTTTCCACTCTTCCTGTTAGACTCTAGACATCTTTATGTGACCTGGGCGAAGGCATTTCTAGCAGCGATATGATTTTGTCAAGGTTCGCCTCTATCCCCCTGGTGTTGACTATGAACCCCAGAAATTTTCCCAACACCACTCCGAAAGTACACTTCTAGGGGTTTAACCTCATACTAAGCCTCCTTAGGATCCCAAAACATTCCTTCAGATTGGAGACATGTTTATCAACGGTTTTTTACTTGACCAACATATCATCAACATACACTTCCATGATTTTCCCGATCTGATCAGAGAACATTCTGTTGACCAATCTCTAGTAGGTCACCCCAGCGTTCTTCAGCCCGAAGGGCAAGAGCTTATAATAATAAACGTTGGTTGGAGTCATAAAGCTAGTATGCTCCTAGCCCTCGGGGTTCATAGCAATTTGGTTATATCCAGAGTATGCATCCATGAAGGACAGGAGCTCGTGTCCCGCGGTGGCATCCACCAATTGGTCAATCCTTGGCAAGGGGAAACAATCCTTGGGACATGCTTTGTTCATATCAGAGAAATCGATACAAGTATACCATTTTCCTTTTGGCTTTGGGACCAGGATAGGATTGTCGACCAAGATCGGGTATTTAGCCTCGCGAATAAAACTGCATTTTAAAAGCCGAGCTACTTCTTCTTCTAGGGCCTCAACTCGGGTAGCACCCAGATGCCTCTGTTTCTGGGATTTTGCAGGCATGCTTTTATCCAAGTTAAGGGTATGCATGATGACACTCGGGTTGATCCCTACCATGTCTTCATAGGATCAAGTAAAAACATCTAGATTTTCTTGTAAAATTTTTACCAGTTCCGCCTTTCTCTCAACTTCAAGATTTTTTCTTAGCTTAACCACCCTCGAAGCATCTTTGGGGTCGATGTTTTACTTCTTCGAGTTCTTCAATAGCCTGGAGCTTGGATCTATCTTCACCTATTCATGGATCAATATCAACGCTCGGGGTGGTACCCCTACCACGGACTTGCTGAGGTTCTTCCATCCTAGGATCAGTTCTCACTTCCTGGGATTCCTTGCCCCCATCCTGTACATCCATCGTCTGCTGCCCAGGTTGTGATTTTCCCTTCATGGAAATGCTATAGCATTCCCTGGCAGGAAGCTGATCGCCTCGGATAGTACATATTCCCGTAGATGAGGGGAATTTGATCATGAGGTGGCTAACAGATGTTATGGCTTCGAATGCCATCAGTGTGGGTCTACCCAAGATTGCATTGTCCGTGGTTGGAAAATCGATGACCACAAACTCGAGCAGCTTGGAAACAGTTCGTGGTCCCTCACCCAAGGTTATCACTAACTCGACCATTCCGATAGTAGCTGATCCTTCATTGGAAAATCCATACAACATCATGGAGGTTGCCTTTAGCTCGGTCACAGACAAGCCCATTTTCTCCAGTGTAGACCTGAATAGCAGGATTACAGAACTCTCGTTATCCACTAGTGTCTGTCTAACTCTCCGATTGTCGAGCTGGACAGTTATGACCAAAGGATCGTTATGCGAGAACTGGACATGACTTTCATCTTCTTCAATAAAACTGATTGGTTGCTTCTCCAATCATTGTTTCTTGGATAAATGCTGTTCCGGGATGAACTCAACTCCCACTGTGAGACCTCAGCTCATTGACATAACTCCTTTGGGCATTTTTGCTCGTTCCTAGTAGATGAGGGCCTTCAGAGATGGTTGTTATCTCTCCCCCTGTTATTGTAGGAGGGGTATCCTGACTCACTTCAGCACCGGTCTGTTTCGCTGGGGTTTCTGGAGCTGATTGAATGTTTTGCCCATCGAGCTGATTAGGAGTGATTCTATTCCGTGCATACTGAGCCAGAAGCCCGGCTCTGATGAGTGTTTCGATCTCATCTTTTAAGTTCCTACAGTCATCGATGTTGTGACCAATGTCATTGTGGAATCGACAAAATTTTGAAGGGTCTCTCTTTGCCCTTTGATTTTTTAGAGGCTCCGACTTCTTACACGGAAGGTGGGTAGAATTTTCCAAGAAGATGTGCTCTCTGGTATCCGTGAGGTTGGTGTAAGTCGTATAGATTGGTTTGAACTTCTCCACGGGCTTATTTTTCTTTGAACCATTCAGTCCGCCCTCACCACTTCCCTTTCTCTTGCTTCCTCCCCCTTGGTTATTCTGGGTAACGGTTTGAGCCATAGCTGCAGTGTCCCTTATCGCTCCAATGGGCTGGTTAGGGACTTGGCTGATTCCTGCAACCAAAGCTAGCACCTCTTCCAAGTTGATCCACCTTTGAGCCTTGTTCAGGAACTCATCCATGGTGTTGACGCCCATTCTCTGGATTTCTTTCCATAGGTCGCCTCCAACAAGGATTCTTGTTCTGATCGCCATAAGCCTAGAACGTTCATCCGCGTCTCTAGTTTGCGCAGCAATATTGACGAACCTACTCAAATAAGCTTTCAGAGGTTCCTCGGGCTGCTGCTTTACATTTGCAAGGGAGTCTTCCTTGATCCGAGCTTCTTGAGAAGCTCGGAATGCCGTCTTAAAGTCAGCGGAGAAGGTATTTTACGAGCTGATAGAATGCCTTTTGTATTGCTTAAACCATTGCCTGGTCGGTCCGACCAGAGTCGAAGGGGATACCAAGCACGTAAACTCAGGTCCAATATTATGGGCCATCATCAAAGTATTGAACATTCCCAAGTGGTCAGACAAATCTCCATCTCCATCGAATTTTGATAAATGGGGCATCCTGAACCCTGGCGGGTATGGTGTTGCTGAGATGTCGGGGGCGAAGAATTTGAGCTCGTCCCCTGAGTCATACTCATCTTTTTCCTTCTCTGATAGGAGTCTTTTCATCAGCTCCTCCATCTGGGCTAATCTCTCGAGGGTTTGGTCCTTGGCTCCCTAGGGCTATTCAACAGCTCCCGTTTGGTCGTACATGTTTGGCAGGTTATTGTCCCTCCAAGCTTGAGCCTGGTTTGGTGGGATATTCTCGTTATCATGTAATTCAAAAGGACTTCCCTCATGGTGAGTGCCACTAACTCCATCGCGAGCTGGATTTCTCCTTTATGAATTCAGTTGATCTCGCAGGTCGGTCTGCGGATCAGCTTGAGAATTCTGAGCTGAACCCAGTTGATTCCTCAAGTCTGCGCTGGCCCTATAACTTCAACGGCCCTCCATTCAATAACTTCCATTAAATAAGCTAAAAGCTTGTGGTCGAGGATAAGGATCTGGGATATTCCTTCGTGCTCGCGGGACAAGAGCAGGGGCAGCGGGAGGAGGATTCCTCCTGCTGTTTCTGTAGGTAAGGACGTTTCAAGCTGAACGAGGTGGAGATGGATGCCTTATTGGTGACGGAGGATGTCTAATCAGTGAGGTGATTCTCGTCCCATCAAGTCGGACCAAACTAGCCCATGGTCACTCTGCTCCACCATTTCTGATTCCCTGTGTTTGGCGATCTAATCGCAGCATAGGGAGGTCGATCGGGACATACCGTCATTGCGAGTTCATCCTTGACCTTCTATATGGGTTTCCATGGGTTCCCCTAGGTGCATTTGATGGTGGCGCTGAACTCGGAGTCGAGGTTCTGATTGACCGGCTGACTCGTTGATGATCCTTGGGAAAGCCACTAAACGGGGGTTCTTGGTGATTGTACGACACGGGTGTAGAACTTGGAGTTGAGGTTCTAACTGATCGACTTGGCCTGGGTCGACTATCCTGGCTAGACTTACGAGTCTCGCCTTGCCTCATTCCGACGTTAACTTCGGTTGCAAGGGGGGGTAGCCGAGCCAAGACCTCCTCGATTTGCTTTTTTTCTATGGCTAGATGGCTCCTCAACTGCATGTTCTCCAACTCCACCATAGTCAAGTAATCTGGGTTCAAATTCGGTGGCAGAGGCGTTGAACTCTGGGTTTTGTTCGTCAGAAACAGCAGTATGATGAGCCTCCTGCCCACCATGCTGATCTATTTCGTTATCGTGCCTTGAACGAGTGACCATCATGATGAAATTTTTTCTAAATCTTTCTCAATAGCACCAATTTGAAGCTCTCAATGAAACCACCAAAATGTTGACGCGGTTTTTCACCAACAGTGTATTACGAAATTAGCTGGAATAAATTAGTGCTTAAGGATAAACCGTAATAAGGATAATAACACTTAGGGATGTTAACAAGGAAATATCAAGAACACTTGTTCCTCTTTATGTGGTTCAGAGGCTAAAATCCCCCTAGTCCATGAGTTGATATTAATACTGTGTATCTCTCTATATTTTTGCAGAGTATTGCATTACAAAAAAAGAACCCAACCCCTTCCCTGTCCAAGGACTTTGTATTTATAGAAGAACAATCCCAGGATAGAGGTAAGGGTCATCACTTGAATACAAATCCTTCCTGTCACTTGTCTTACACAAATGAAGAATATTATAATTTACATTAAGGTATGGTTTAATCATTAGGTAAAAATGATCATGGGTCGTCTGGCATAATCGGACATGTGATGTTTGATCATGCACGTTTATATTACGTGTCCGAGAATTCAGGGATAAACGGACATGTGATGTCTGATCATGCACATTTATATATAACATATTCGGGTTTATAAATGTTCCTAAAAATGGCAGATTTGTAGCATACCCCGACCTGAACATAACTTCAGCTCACTTCATGGACGCTGGGCTCCACATGCATCTCCAGCTCATGTTTTAATGCTTTGTATTCCTCAGCTCGTGTTATTACCTGGGGAGCCGCACCATCTTGGTAGAGGAGATGTCATCTTGTAGAACCTTTAGTACTATTCTTAGCTAGCCAGCTGTACTCGAGCTACCTAAAAGACCCGGGCTGAATATCAGGGCGTACACTTAGTTACTCAACTCTACCATCTTTGTTCTTGGGACATGCAATTGAAACTACGAATGACATTCTCAATGTCGTGCCGTCTAAATCAATCCCTAATACACATTTAGAATGTTGGAATGGTCTGAACCTAGTTTACGCCATTCTTGAATCTTGGGGTGTCCCACCCACGTCCTGAGGAAAAAGGAAGGAAACCTAGAACTGTTGAACTTTGCATGTTTGTTGGCTACCCTAAAGGTACTCAGGGTGGACTTTTCTATAGTCATTCAGAAAAGAAAGTGTTTACTTCTACGAATGCTACTTTTTCTGGAAATTGACTATGCCCAAAACTTCAAACCACGCAACAAAGTAGTTTTAGAGGAGATGGTTAAAAAAATTGACTCCAACCAATGTTCCATCATCTTCAACGCAAGTTCATGATGAAATTCCCACTCTTCATGTCCAACCAACAGAAGTTGATTTAAATGAAGAAAGTACCATTGTTCCTGAGCAAAAAATAATGGAGCCTCATCGTAGTGGAAGGGTTTCTAGGAACCCAATTCACTATGGTTTTGATGGTGAAACGAATATGGTTGTTGGTGACACTGGTGACGATGATCATTTGTCTTTCAAACAAGCATTGGCTAGCCCTGAAAAGGAACTATAGCTCGTGGCCATGAAATAATAAATGTAGTCCATGTATTCAAATTCCGTCTCGGATCTTGTGGAAGAACCTAGTGACTTTAGGGCCATTGGGTGCAAGTGGATCAACAAGAAGAAACGAGGTGTTGATGGAAATGTTTAGACTTATACATCTTGATTAGTGGAAAAGGGTTATACCCAAAGAGAAGGCGTGGACTATGCGGAAACTTTTAGTCCGGTAGCCATGCTCAAGTCCATTCGGATCCTCTTATCCATAGCAATTGCTCTCGACTATGAGATATGGCAAATGGATGTCAAGATAACTTTTCTTAATGGGACGCTTGACGAAGTCATTTATATGGATCAACCAAAATGATTTAAAGTGGTTGGACAACAAAGAAAAGTATGCAAGTTGAATAGGTCCATTTATGAACTTAACCAAGCTTCTCATTCCTGGAACCTTAGGTTTGATGAAATAATCAAAACCTATGGCTTTCAACAAAATATTGACGAGCCTTGTGCTTACCAACTGAAGGCAAATCAAATAGTGGTATTCCTAGTTCTTTATGTAGATGATATCTTACGCATTGGAAACAATGTTAAGAAATTGTCAGATGTGAAGAATTGGATGAGCACTCAATTGCAGATGAAGGACTTGGGTGAAGCAAGTTATGTTATAGGTATCCAAATTATCAGGGATAGAAAGAACAGACTCTTAGCTCTATATCAAGTTACTTACATAGAGAAAGTTCTTGAACGTTTCTCAATGACAAATTCGATGAAAGGACATTTACCGTCCCACCATGGAATTCATCTTTCAAAGAAGCAGTATCCCCAGCCTCTTGAAGAGGAAGATGCATTGAGGAAAGTTACTTACGCATCTGCAGTTGGAAGTCTGATGTATCCTATGTTGTATACTAGACACGATATCTGCTATGCAAAGGGAGTATTGAGATGGTATTAGTGAAACCAAGGGTCGAAACTTTGGATAACAGTTAAGCATATCCTGATGTATTTAAGGCGGACTAGGGGATTATATGTTAGTCTAAAAAGGTGGTGTTCTGAACCCTGTAGGCTACATTGATTTAGATTTTTAGACTAATGTCAATGACGGGTTGTCTACTTCTGGAATAGTGTTTACTCTTGGGGGTGGAGTTGTGATATGGAGAAGCGTAAAGAAGCCTGCGATCTCAAATTCCACCATGGAGTCTGAGTACATAGTTGCATCTGAAGTAGCTATTCCAAGAAGTTCTATTCAAATCTTGTGTTATTCTAGAAATGGATATACCGCTTGTGTTGTTTTGTAACAATACAGAAGCGATAGCTAACTCGAAAGAATCTCGTAGTCACAAGAAGAGTAAGCATATAAAAAGGAAGCATCACATTATTCGAGAATATGTGGCCAGGGGAGATGTGAAGGTTATGAGAAGATTGCATCTGAAGACAATCTTGCTGATCCGTTTACGAAGACACTAATAGAAGCTACATTTGATAAGCACATCAAGGAAATGGGATTAGTATAATCAAGGAATTAGTTTCAATTAGTGCAAGTGGGAGTTTGTTAGGGTTTTATGCCCTAATTAAAACTCAATTTCTTTGTAATCTCATTTATTATCAATAAAATAATATAAATCATTTTGTGACTTGGTCAATCACTTATTATTTATAATATAAACTTCTATTCATTCCCGAGCATATAGCTAATCATATTTTTAGTGACGTAATTACACTGGAATAGAAATATTATTATATGGTCAAAATAAGTTAGTCCTGAGATTAGTCAATGCACATGATTTACACTGTCTTGCAAATCTACGATATGATCTAGTTACACATCACAGTGTTATGTTATTTATAGAACATTAGCAAATTAGATAAGATGGACGTATTTGTTACATCAGACTGGATCGATATTGACAGTTAATAGGATAAGTAAACATACAGTTGTTATCTATTCTAGTCATATCATATAGTTTACCATAGGTAAATTTAATCTCAATTCTTAGTGGTTAGTATTCTAACTAATTGTATTATTTGAGTTCTTTGACATGTTCATTACCAGCTTACCCCACGAACTAGCCCATACTTACATCTTGGGAACTCTGCAATATAATTTAGTGGGAGTGTTAATCATAGATAAGAACATCCATAGTTTCTGATGAAGAAGTGAAATGATGGTTTCCTTTTATTTTTGTTCAAGGTTTTAAATGATAGAGATCTCATTTCAATAATTAATATTAGTTTATTGAACTATCATTTACAAGGAACTAAATGTTTTAAGGATAAACGGTATTTAGTCCCATCTCATTGCAGACCGTCTATAGAGGAATGAGGGACAATTATGGTTGTAACAATGGATAAATAATAACTTATCTATATATCTTATAAAGCGTTCAATTAATTCAAGAGTGCAATTCCGAGTCTTTAGTGGAGTCACGAGGAATTAATAAGTTAGTAAATTTATTTGCTAGATTTATGATAACTTATTGGAGATTGATTTCATAGGCCCATGTCCCCACTGTACCTTGGATAAAATTATCTAGATAGTTTCAATTAATTGATTTAATTATCAATTAGAATTATGAAAGTTGACCAGGGCAATTTTGGATAGTTTCACAGAGTTATGTAATTTTGAGAAGAAAAGAGAAATTATGGAAGATTTATTAATTAAGATAAATTGGTATCTAAATTAATAAATAAGTTTAATCAAGGTCCAAATTATAAATAATTAATTTGATATAGGCTTTAATTAATTAAATCAATAGAAAATAACATAGGCCTTGATTTTAAATCCAATGGGCTTATAATCAAATGGGAAATGTCACGGGGCTAAAGTCCATTATAATTTCGACCTAGGACTTTTAATTCGCATTTATTTAATGTATTTTTTAATTAAATAAATGACCTAATTGAGTCTATAAATAGAATGCGAAGATATAGTTCAATAACAAGTCAAAACACAAGTTTAATAACTGGTTTTCTGATAGTTTTTAGATTCTCTCTAAACTTAAGTCCTTTTGTAAGCCTCATTGTTCTTTTCTTCTCTCTTTGTATCTATCACATAACATGTGTCACTTGTCTATGTCTTTTCTAAGAGATGCATAGTAAGAGACTCATTCAGCCCAATATAAAAGTAATTCACTCGAAAGCTGACCTGCCGCCTTTGAAGGAGTAGTCTCAGGCTCTGAACGCATCGAGACGAACACTCGAGCAGAGGTCGAGCTATATTTAATCTTTGGTGGTTTAGTCTTTGATTTCTGGAAATTTTTCTTGATGTACCCAACTATTCCACATAGAAAACATCTCTTCGCTCGACATTCTCCCTGATGGCGTCTCCTGCACTTGGCGCATACTGGATAATTCCTCCAGACCTCGTGGTCGCACTGGTGGCCACCCTGTATACTCTAACCCCTCCTGTCAGGACTAGGAGTAGTAGAACTATTAGGCGTCTTTCTTTTTGAGTTACTTGGCCTCCGTCGTACCTGATCCGACAAATGGGGATACCAATGCCTTAGCTTCTTGCCCTACGACACTCTCACTCCATGTCTCATCTCCTGCACCGTCTATAACAAGGGCCCTCTCTACTGCCCGAGCATAGTTAACAATCTCAAGTACTAGAGCGATCCTAACACTGTAACGCCCTGGGTAACCAAGAACGTTACACTATGTGTTTAAAATAGTTCAACACTTGCTAATCATGCGTTTGATCATAAACGTGTTTCTAAAGACAATCGGTTAGGGTTAACAAATTTAGATCGTAAAATGTTTGACTTTAATTAAAATAAGAGTTTGATACACGGGATCCCAAAACTAATGTTTGTAAGGCAGTTACAACCCTCAAAAGTAAATACAACTGTAGCCAGCCTAAATTGCAAAACACAACTTTTGGCTCTAGTCCCTGTAAATCCATCGGTTGTGGTGGTCGAGCAGCTATCGATGTACACAGTTCCCCCAAAGCTCTCCAACTCATGGTTACTCAATCCTTCCCTTGCCTTTACCTACACCACGTAGCACCCGTGAGCCAAGGCTATGTAAGAAAAATAAATTCAATAAGCATAGATAACAACAAAGTGTGCATAGTAAACCTGGGATTAACTAGTTCAATCAACAAAAAAATACAAATAATAAGCTAAGAAACAATAACCGTTTAATCAAAACATATAATTCAATCTTAATACAATGAATTAGGTGTTGGTGCCCTTAGGCCGAGCCCACTGGTTATTTAGTTGATCGCGGCGCGCTTAGGCCGAGCTGCGTTCAATACGCTTAACATCGGCCCTGGCTCCCTTAGGCCAGACTTTCATATCAAACGTAGTAGACATACAAGCTGCGAAGCACGCAATTGAAAGTAGCACAACCTAACATTCCTATCTATATATTTCCAATCACAAATACATTTATAATCTCACATATATCCATTTACAAGGGATCTCAGTCCCATTGACAACTCTGTGTAGTTTTCTTACTTCAAATCCTGAGCTAAAGATGTATAGCAGTCCCGAGCACGATCCTCAATTTCGAGCTTTAATGGTCACCCTAGTCACAAGCGAAACTGGATAACTATAAAAATCTAATCCAATTAAATTCTCTGGAATAATATACTAGTATTGACCCTAATTTTGGTCAACTGACACGGAGTCAGAATACGCTTGACGTGGATGAATGCGTTGAAAAGAACGTGATGACGAAAATAATAAGAACACGATATTTTATAGTGGTTCGGCCCCAGGATCTGGTAATAACCTACGTCCACTTAGATTGTTATTGATGTGAGAATCAAAGGAGTGATCAAAGAACTAGGGTTCAATGAGTTTCACCAACCTCTGAAGAACAATACAATATCTCAAATAGGATTACTCTAGTCTCAAACAATTCGAAAGCCAAAAAGTCCCTTCCTTAAGCTATCTTTCTCTATTTATAGGCTCAAGGGGGATTACATGAATGTGTTATAGATATTCTCTCCTAAATAATCAGATACTCAAGAGATTGTGGGAGTCAATTTCGGGATTTACAAAGATCTTTATAGAAACATCATGAAGTATGCAGAACCTGCGACCAGAATGGTCGCAGGTAAGACTGAGCCGCCTACTGCTTATAATCTTTCTTCTGGTCGATATCCTAGCAGAGTTCCTCCAAATGTCAGCCACGTGTCTGGGAATCACTTGCCATGTCATCTACGCCAGTTTTTTGGATAACAACTAGCCTTCGGGACCTCAAATTCTACTGAACTAGGTAGTAGAATTCATTTCATGCGCTTAGGCTTAAGTCCCTGAGCCTAAAAACAAAATTTTGGCTACGTTTTTCTAGGCGGGCAGCGACCTGGCCCTAAGGGTCGCAGCACACCCCCAAGGAGGCACCAGCCCCAAGTCCCAGAGGTAGGTGGGGCACGACTGGCCCCTCTAGGGTCACAACGTGCCTATAGAATTGCAAGCCCCAGGGCTTCTACGATCACGCGGGCTGCGGCGCCCACGATACCGTCTTCGATAATACCGTCTTACCTTGCAACTGAGCAAAGAGGTTATCTATCCTCAGTAGTGGGTACATGTTCTTGATAGTCAATGTAGTCTATACACATTCTCAGAGTCCCATCCTTCTTCTTCAAAAATAAAATTGGAGCACCCCTAGGCGAGAAGCTAGGTCTGATAATTCCCTAATCTAGTAGCCCCTAGAACTGTATCTTCAACTCTCTTAGCTCTGCCAAAGCCATCCTGTATGGCGCCCTCGACACTGGTTCTATACCTGACGCTAACTCAATGACGAACTAAATCTCCTTGTGCGGTGGCAGTCTTAGTAAGTCCTCAGGAAATACATCCAAGAACTCGCCCACCAGTCTAGTCTCTACTGGCCCCACCGACATGACTCTAGTTGTAATGCCCCAAAATCCCTAATGAGGTTTAATGGTTGGATTAGAAGGGCGGGTGGGCCATAATTGATTTATTATGCCATTAAATGATTATATGCATGATTATGTTAATTATATTATTATATGATGATAAATTCATGCATGTGGGTCCACATTTCATTATAAGGGCGTTTTCGTAGTTTGGCCCGTTGAGGGCATAATTGTATATTTTCATGCATGTTGGTGAATTATTGATGCGGCCACATTATCATGTGGATTTCTTCGAGCTATTCGACATGAGACGAACTTTTAATGCTTGTTAGCGGTTTGGTCATAACGGGGTTGATGTCGGGGCTCGGGGTGAGTCTCTGGGTAATTTGGTGATTAGAACATTACCGGGAATTAATGAGTAATGGGATATGATTTAGTAGCATTTGAGAATATTGGAAATAACGGGAATTGGAGAGCATTAATTATAATTAACGAGATAGGCAGGAAAGGACGATTTTGCCCTTGGTGGCTGTTAAGGGTTTTACTTAAGCCTAGGGGTATTTTTGTGTTTTGACCTAAGGATTATATTAGCCATAGAAAGCTGTAGAAACTTGCAAAAACAGAGCTTCTTTTTCTCCTTCTCTCGACCAAATTTCTTCTTCATTTCCTTTGAATTTTTTAAATCCATTTGAGGAATCAAGCTAGGGAACCAAGTCTTGAGGGCCCTAGCTTGTGTTCCACCATTGAAGAGGGTTCCATATTGATCTTGAGGTAAGATTTTCACCATATAAACTCTGGTTTTATACTCTATTTTCATTTGGTCTTCAGCTTGAATTTTAGATTGGATAGTTGAGAATTGATGGGAGTTTTTGGCAAAGCTTGAATGGATTATGATGCCTAGGACTTGTATGTTTGGTTTTTGGGTTCTTTTGTGAGTTTGGAATCAAGTTTTGAAGGTTAGAAAATGGAGAAATTGAAGGATGAAAAACCAGGCCAGATCAGCCTGGTTCTACAGTACCCAAGGGAGCCCGCTATAGTGCTAGCCAGGGCAAAGCTTCCCTACTTGTAGCGCTTGGGCGCTAGGGGGCAGAACTACAGTGCTACCTTGTTTTTCCAGGGCCCTATTTTGGGCACTTTTGAGGGTTTTTGGCTCAAGGTTTCAATTCTTAAGGCTCTTGATCGAATCTACTAACCGTTTGGGTACGATTCGAGGTCCCGGGAGTGAGGTTTAGGTCAAGAACCTTTTATTGCTCATTTTCATTGATGGAATTTATATTTGGTTATGACTAGGTGATCGCTATGGAATCAAAGGATCGATCATTCTCAAGGGTCGTTATTTTATTATTTCTCGCTCGAACTAGAGGTAAGAAAACTGCACCCCATATGTGACATGCATGGTTATTAATGAAGCATGTTGAGTGCTCTATATCTGGACAATGATTGCATATTAAATGCTCAGCAATCTAGCTTATCGGTGAATGCACTGACCTATGAGTCAGAACTCGACAATGCTGTCAGTACTGACTGTGAAGCTGTGACTCATTAGTCAAGTTCTGCAATAGTATTGAGCACTTGTCGTATGGTATTGGCTTATGAGTCAAGAATAGTATTAGCGTGTTTAACGCAAGCCGAAAATATTAGATCTAATCGACACAAGCATTATCGTCATAAGAATGAAATGCTTGACTGGCCTTAAGTTTGATGAAAACAAAATCGCTTGTCTAGTCGAAAGGCTAGTTACTTAGAGCCAGGGCCAGAAGGCCCAGGTGACTGCATCGTTACATGGCTAAGGGTGCAGAGCCCAAGTTTGTGACTTACTCATCTGACACTTATCTAATTAAAGTTTGTGACTCCATACACACTCATCTAGTTTAAGTTTGTGACTTACTCATTAGTCACCATTTGATTAAGGCTACACGCCCCAACATGATTATTAGAATCTCGATACCATCTGATTTGGGCTACACACCCCAGCATGATTCTTAGATTCTTAATATTGTCTGATTAGGGCTATATGCCCAGTATGATTATCATAATCATCAACTGATATTGTATACATGCAGTAATGAGTTTTCTTGCTGAGCCTTGGCACATGGGTGCTATGTGGTGAAGGTATAGGGAAAGAAAAGCTCACCCAACCTTGAGTGGAGAGCTTAGGTGGTGATGTGTACATATGCGACCGCTTGACCACTACGACCGAGGTGTTTCTCGGAGGAACTATGGGTTAACCCTATTTTTGCCGCTTAGGTCGGCGAGTTATAATTTTTACTCTGTAATGACAATTTTGGATTGTAAATAATTTGTAAACATTTTTATAGGCCCATGTACAGATTTACGTTTTAAATAAAATATAACATTTCCTTTAGATTGAGATTTTTCACCTTAGCTTATTAATAACACCTAGATGCACGTTTATAACCAAATGACTAATTTAGCAAGTTAAGTACGATTTAAAGTTCACAGTAATGGTCTTGGAGTAACCAGGGCGTTACAACTTGCTATCAGAGGGTGCCAAGGTTTAGGGATCTTGTAGACTGGCTGGGCATGTACACTCGCCACTAAAGACATGGTCGACTCATGGTTTGGTAACTATTTATGTGGTTATATATTTAACTGCTTAAATAAAGTATAAATGCTTTACCTATCTACGTGAAATACATTAATAAGGCTGGGCCTTGACTACTGCATCATAAGCAAGAACGTGCTTATTAGTACTGATATTGCTAGAACATACTTATTAGTATTGTTCATTGTGAATTATCAATTGATACGTGTTAAATGCTAAATTTTATGATCATGTGTCCATTTGTATATATGTATAATTGTGGAATATGGGTGATTATCTGTTGATCTTGGACCGTAAGGCGACAAGAGGTTTAGTTATCACTGCCTAACTGGCCGCATTGACTATTGCAGAATGATTCCCAGATAGACAGATTCACCAGCTAGCCAGGAAGATCAAGACTAGAATAACAAACAGGGTCAAGAGAATGACCAAAATCAGATTCCACAACTAGCTCCTGATAACTAGCAGCAGTTGTTTAATGACTTGCAGACTAGAGTATTGTGGCAGGTTTAAGAAATCTCCCTCCTGAGATAACAGCAAGTTCCTGTAGGGAACGTTTTACCTAAGGCACCACCTATTTCGATGCCATTAGTTTAGCAGCTGCCTGAGGCTGGAAGGAAATGGGAACCTCTTTATGAAAGGTTGAGGAAACAACAACCTCCAGGTTTTGAAGGTAGTGCAGATCCTGCTAATGCTGAGCAGTGGATGAGCATGATTACCACCATCCTTGACTTCATGAGGGTGTCTGGTAAAGAGAGGGTGGCCTATGCCAGTTACATGTTTCGGGAGGATGCCCGAATTTGGTGGGAGGTTATTGTTGGGGTTTTATGCCTTAATTAAAACCCAAATTCTTTGTAATCTCATTTTATTATCAATAAAAGAATAGAAATAATTTTTTGACTTGGTCAATCACTTTGCTCACATGTTTTATTTTCATGATTATTTGTTTAATATAAACTTCTATTAAATCCCGAGCATATAGCTAATCTTATTTATAGTGACGTAATCACAGTGGAATATAAATATGATTATATGTTCAAAATAAGTTAGTCCTAAGATTAGTCAGTGCCCAGGATTTACACTAACTTGCCAATCTATGATATGATCTACTTACACATTACAGTGTTATGTTCTTTCCAGAACATTAGCAAAGTAGATAAGATCGGATGTATTTGTTACATTGGACAGGACCAATATTGACAGTTGATAAGATAAGTAAACATATCGTTATTATCTATACTAGTCATATCATATAGTTTACCATAGCTCAATTCAATCTCAATTCTGAGTGGTTAGCATTCTAACTGATTGTATTATTTGAGTTCTTTGACTTGTTCGTTACCAGCTTACTCTCCGGACTAGCCCATACTTACATCTTGGGAACTCAGTAGTATAATTGAGTGGGAGTGTTAATCATAGATATGAACATCTATAGCTTCTGATAAAGAAGTGAAACGATGGTTCCCTTTTAGTTTGGTTCAAGGTGTTAAATGATGTAGATCTCATTTCAGTAATTAAATTAGTTTACTGAAATATTATTTACAAGGAACTAAGTGTTTTAAGGATAAAATAAAATGAGGGGTGAAGTGGTATTTTAGTCCTATCTCATTGTAGACCGTCTATAGAGGATCGAGTGACAATTATGGTTGTAACATTGGATAATCAATAGCGTATCTATATTTGTTATAGAGTGTTCTATGAATTCAAGAGTGCAATTCCAAGTCTATAGTGGAGTCATGAGGAATTAATAAGTTAGTAAATTTATTTGTTAGATTTATGATAACTTATTGGAGCTTGGTTTCATAGGCACATGGTTCCCATTGTACCTTGGATAAAATCATCTAGATAGTCTCAATTAATTGATTTAATCATCAATTAGAATTATCAAAGTTGACCAGGTCAATTTTTGATAGTTTCACAGAGTTGTGTAATTTATAGAAGAAAAGAGAAATTATGGCAGATTTATTAATTAAGATAAATTGGTATCTAAATTAATAAATAATGTTGACCCACGATTTGGCCAACTGACACGGAGTCAAAATATGAATGATATGGACGAATGTAAAGAGAATAATGTAATGACGAAAGTAAAGAAAGCACAGTAATTTATAGTGGTTCGGCCCCAGGATCTGGTAATGACCTACGTCCACTTAGAATTATATTGATATGAAATCAGAAGTGTGATCAGAGAACTTGGGTTCAATGAGTTTCAGCACATCTCCTAAAACAATACAAGTTTACTAGGAGAAATTCTATATCTCTATGATTCAGCAGCCAAAAATCCCCTTCCCTTGAGCTATATCTTGCTATTTATAGGCTCAAGGAGGGTTACAAAATATTGTTACAGATATTATCCCTTGAATAATGGGATATTCAGAAGATTGCATGAGACAAATTCGGGAGTCACAAAGATCTTCCCATAAATGTTGCTTTGCCAGCGGAACCACTGACTAGACTGGTCGTGGTAAAGATAAGCTTGTCCTGCTTCTGGTGTGTCTCCTGGTCGATACTCTAGCAGACGCTTCAGGTATCAGCCACGTGTCAAGAGATTATTCGCCACGTCACAAATGCTAATTTATTGGATAACATTTTCCCCCCAAAATTTATTTACTACGAACAGTAAATAAACTTTGAACGAACGACCCTTCGGCAACCCCTCCTGACGTGTCAGAACCCTTCGTGTGTTCTTGAAAAAAGCAACCCACTCCTGTCTAATCATGACCTTTCAGTTCCCCAGAAACAATTTCGACGGCCATCACGTTCCCCCATACTTCGAAAAAGGAAAACTAATGATTACGCCTTTTTAATATCAGAGACAAACTTATATAAGACCACCAGAGCCATTTCTTTTCTTTTTACACACGCCATCATTCTGCCAAAAACCCTAAAAACCAGAGTTTTACCTTCTCCGGCAAACGTTCTCTTGTGCTTTCAAGACTTAGACAGCGGGCTCCTTGACTTCTGAAGTCCTTTTTTCCACCTTCACGACCATTTTCCCTGGTAAGTTACTGAAACCCCGTGCTTCTAATTTCTCGTGGTGGATGCTCTTTAATGGTGTACTGTTTAAGTCTCTTCGCTTCTGGTTTTTAGGCGCCTGTAGATAGAACGTTTTTGTAGGCAGAGTAGGCTTATGAGTTAGTTTAAAACTCAGGATCATGCTTTTTTAGGACGTAAAACCGAAGTTACATTTCTATTTTTAAGCTAGTTGAAAAAAATAATTTTTCCCGCCCTAAGGGGAGTTGAAAAAGCTTTTGAGGAAAACTCTTCACTTTCACCCTTTGATTCGTTTTTCAAACTGTTTGCGTAGAAATACTTAGTTTCTTGTTAGAATGCTGTTGTATAAAGGCTTAACTTTTATACTCGACCAGCGTTATTCCAAATGCCTTCTAGAATCCTCTAACCTCACCTCCCCATTCTTCTGTTTGCAGACTTTAATGCCAGATTTGTGGGGAGGTGAGAGGCCCAATGACGACGACCTCCTCGCCTAGCTGCTCGAGGGAGAAGAACAACCAACCGATCGCATTCACCAGATACCTTTCTCGCGAGCCTCTTCCAGACCACATCCTTCTCCTCCAATGGCCCGTTCAAATTCTTCTGGCAAGAAAAGGCCCGAGTCTGAAAGTAACCCTACTTCTCCTGCCCAGCCTGGCTCGCAGGCTGGGGTTCCCTCGACCAGTGGTCGAGAAAATCTTGTTCCTGACCCTAATATCCAAACTAGGGCTAGCCCTCGTCATCGGAATCCGCCTGATGTCGAGTGGTATACCTCCCCAGCTAGTTCGGTGACCCCTCGAATGGTTGCCAACTGTTTCAGAAAATTCCCCCTCACGAGGGTAACCATTACTCGTCCTACTGCAGACCAGAGGGCTAACCGCCCAGGAGGGGCGAACAGCGCCTGGTCCCGTTACCATATTGAGGCAGGAGCTTATCTCCCTCTTCATCCATTTTTTGTGGGAGTGGCCAATTACTTTGGTGTCACCCCTTTTCAAATAACTCCTAATGGATATAGGATGCTGGCCGCACTCTATATCCTATACAAACTTAACAAATGGCCTGAACCTTCACCTCATTAGGTCAATTACCTTTTTGACCTCAAGTCCAACCCTCAGCACAACGGGACGGGCTTTTTTCACTTCTGTCACCAAGAAACCGGCCGGACGTTCCTGAGTGGTACTACTCATGTCTCGAACGTGGGGCATTATAATAAGGAGTACTTCTTTACTCCGAACATAGCCAGTAACAACTTGGCCTTTGCGAGAGGAGGTAAGAGCTTATCTTTCGCTGGTCGATACTTTTCCCCAGAGTATATTCTTTCATTTTTTCTCAAATTTGACCTGTTTTTCGGGCCCCTGGTTACGTCCGACTCCAAAACCAGACATGGTGTTGAGGTCCAATGCTCTGGCCAGGATGTCTGATGCAGCGAAAAGCGTCAAGGCCCTGATCATTGAAAAGAACTTGAGGTCATCTGGCCTCCTGGCTCCTCGCCATGAAAATAGAGGGTCCGTGGCGGACGAAGCCACTGCCGAGGGGGTTCCCGAGCAGCAACCTCCTGTGCCTTCTCCTAGGAGGAGGCCTACAGGAGTTACGATCAGGGAACCCACGGGTAGCCCTTCTGCAGAAAGGCCTTCTGCTCCCCAAGGCAAGGGGAAAGAAAAAGCCACAGAGCCTGTTGTTGACTTGGAAGAGTCTTCTGATGACAATGGTAATGTTATTTCGCTTTTAAATGGTTTGCCAATTCCCTGTCATATGTTTGACGGGGACGGCAACTTTACATATGCTCCAAATCTAGGGCCAAACTTCTTCATGCCAGAAAATGAGTATATGATTAATAGAGTCAATAGTGTATCGACCAGTAGTTGTAGCTCGGGTATTTACTTTGTTATCTTCTTTCTGTTGTGTTACTTACTTTCACCTTTCTCTTTCCTTATTAACCTCTTGTGTTTACCTTCATGCAGATGTGTTTACCAGGCTGAGGAGGAAGAAGAAACCCCCCAACTCACACGGAAGCCAAAAAAGAGAACTGGTGAATCCAGTCGGGGCCCTCCAGCCAAGAAAAGTCGACCAGAAGACCCTCCTCAGGGCACGCCAACTGGGCAAAGTCCTGCTCCATCTGGGCGAACTCCTACTCCCCCTCCAGCTCCTTCTGAACAGCAAACTACTCCTGCTCGTCCGAATCCTCCAGCTGCGCCTGCCAGGGAGCACCTTTCTCGCGAAGAGGCTCATGGGGCCAGACTGATGAGCCGTGCCATCCGATCCACCCGAGACCGCCTTGATCGTATTGGAAAAGGCGAGTGTGTTAGGACCGCAATGGTTCAAGCTGAGGAGCTGCCAGTCGACCAGATCATGAATAGGGCTTTGAACGAAATCTCCAGCGTAAGTGCTTCTTTATTCTTTGAGTCTTTTATTTGTTTAGTCTTCGTAATAAGTTCTGACTCCTTTTTCTTTGTGCACAGGCCTTACTTTCTGCCATAACTGCCCGCACCCGAGCCCAGGCTTACCTCGAGCAGGTCGAGGCAAAAGCCATTGAGAGGTTCCAGGTGAAGGCGGCCGAGGAGCTCTCGGCTGCTGAGGCTAGGCACGCTAAGGAGTTAGAGGCGGTGATCCGAGAGAGGGATGCAGCGGTGACTAAGCTGTCCGAGGCTGAAGTTGCGAAGGAAGCAGCGGTTAAGTTGAGGCAAGAGTACCGGGAGATCAGCAAAACCCAGCTTCGCGAAATCAAGCATCTGGGGGAGGTAGCCAAGACCAAGGACAAGGCTATTCTCTCCCTCGAGGGCAAAGTGAAGCAGCTAGAGCTGGACAACTCCAAGAATCTGGAAAAGTATAAGAGGACAACACTCTGCTGTTTCTACAATTTCTGGAAACACAATCAGGGTGCTGACTTTAGCTACCTTTCAGAGGAAGTCCGAACTGCGGAGTTGGCTTGATGTGCTGCCCAACTGGCCGAGGAGGAAGCAAGAGCCGCGACCCCTGCCACTCCAAGCGTTGCTGCTTTGGAAGAAGAAGACGCTGTCGAGGACGTGACTAACCAGGATGTTGCTCAGGACCCTCCAGCCCCGAATGCCTCTTGAATTTGTATTTGTTTTTTCTTCTTTTTTGGATATACGACCCAAGGGTCGTGGTGTAAAGATAGTAATTTCTTTTTTAAACTTTACTGCACGGGCAGTAAATCTTTTTTATTTGAACAGTTACATCCAAGCAGCGATGCTTGCGGTGTAAAAGCTTAACTCTTGGTGTTATAATATGATATTATAACACTTATCCGTATGACCGGACTTAGCATAGTACTTTGGCATGATTTAACAAAACATAAATTTTGAAAAATACTCTAAGTACTGTAGCATGCTTTCTCTTATTTTGTTCATGTGTTTACATACCTTAAAATTATGCTTTGCTATCGATGTGCCTTGTATGCCCCCCAAGTGATCGAGGAGCTTTAGGTCCTTGGTCACTTGCCTGGACCATAACCTGTTCGTAGTAAAACTGATACTTGTAATACAGCAAAATAACACACGTAATGAACAAATATTTGTAAATATAAATTCACAAAGGTTGGCAAGAATGACTGGCTAAGCACAGTCCCTTATAATCTCGTACTAAAAATGGACTAAACATGTCTTTACGAGTGATTCTGAAACAGGATCTTACATATACGAGCAGTTAGCCATACATCGTGGCTAACCCTCTTTGCAAAACTTGTAAAAATTAAAAGAGAAATTTAAACAAGCCAGTCCTTTAAGAAGGGCTGTTCATTGATAATACTTGCGCAGGTGTTATCCATTCCAATAGTGCGGAACGAGATCTCCGTTTAAGCGTGCAAATTTTTAGGTGCCTGGGTGAAGGACTTCTTCAATCTGATAAGGCCCTTCCCTGTTAGGTCCGAGCACGCCAACAGTGGGGTCGCGGGTATTTAAGAAAACTCGTCGTAACACCAAATCTCCGACGTTGAATTTTCTTTCTTCAACTTTGGAGTTAAAGTACCGGGCGACTTTTTGCTGGTAAGCAGCAACTCGGAGTTGAGATTTTTCTCTTATCTCATCGATCGAGTCTAAGGACTCCTTCATCAACTGTCTGTTCGCGTCCTGGTCGTAAGTCAAACGCCGATGTGAGAGGGGATCTAACTCGACAGGTAACATTGCCTCATATCCGTAGGCTAGAGAAAATGGGGTATGCCCTGTCGCTGTTTGATGAGATGTTCTATACGACCAGAGGACTTCAGGCAGCTGTTCTGGCCATGCCCCTTTAGCTTCTTCAAGTCGTTTTTTCAGGGTGTCCTTGAGAGTTTTGTTTACGGCTTCGACTTGCCCATTTGCTTGGGGATGTGCGACTGAAGAAAAACTCTTAATTACTCCATGCCTCTCGCAGAATTCGGTGAACAGGTCGCTATCAAATTGGGTTCCGTTGTCTGAAACTATCTTCCTGGGCAATCCATACCGGCATACAATGTTCTTGATGACGAAGTCAAGAACTTTTTTGGTTGTGATGGTTGCGAGTGGTTCAGCTTCGGCCCATTTTGTGAAATAGTCGACTGCCACGACTGCATACTTTACTCCTCCTTTTCCTATTGGCAGTGATCCAATCAAGTCTATTCCCCATATTGCGAAAGGCCACGGGCTCTGCATCTGCTTTAGCTCGTTTGGAGCTGCTCGTGGGATCTTGGAGAACCTTTGACATTTATCGCATCTTCGTACGTACTCCATTGAATCCTCGTTCGTTGTTGACCAGAAGTAGCCTTGCCTTAGAACTTTTTTCGCCAAACTCTGCCCCCCAGCGTGATCTCCGCAGAAGCCTTCATGCACCTCTTTCGTGAGTTCCTTAGCCTTTTCTGTCGTAATGCATCTGAGTAGTGGCATTGAATATCCTCTTCGGTACATAACACCGTCGAGCAGTATGTACCTAGCAGCCCGCCTTTGCAGAGTTCTGGCCTTGTTTCTATCTGCTGGCAATGTTCCATTTGTCATATACTCCATGTAAGGCGCCATCCACGTATCTTCTGCACGAATCTCCATGTTGGCTTCGGCCACTTCAATGCTTGGCTTATTCAATCTTTCTACCGGGACTATGTTCAAGGTGTCAGCATCCTTTGCACTTGCGAGTTTAGCTAAGGCGTCTGCATTGGAATTTTGGTCTCGCGGAATTTGCTGGAGGGTGTACTTTGTGAACTGGGCTAGCACATCTTTTGTTTTATTAAGGTAGGCCATCATCTTTAATCCTCGCGCTTGATATTCTCCCAGGACTTGATTCACGACCAGCTGGGAGTCACTGTAAATATCAAGCATTTTTATGCTCATATCTTTGGCCATTCTCAGTCCAGCGAGGAGCGCTTCGTATTCTGCTTCATTGTTTGATGCTGCGAAGTCAAACCTGATTGCGCAGTGAAATCGATGCCCTTCGGGTGTTATCAATATCACTCCTGCTCCAGCGTGGGATTCATTGGATGAACCATCCGTGAATAGCTTCCACGAAGGAGTCTTGTCTTGAGGCATGGGCGCTTCAGGCTGTTTGCACAGCTCACTGTTGCGGAGTTCGGTGAACTCCGCAATAAAATCGGCCAAGACTTGGCCTTTTATTGCTGCTCGCGGTGAATAAGTTACATCGAACTGTCCCAATTCGACCGCCCATTTTAACAACCGTCCAGCCGCCTCAGGTTTTGGAAGACTTGCCGAAGGGGCTGGTCGGTCAGAACTGTGATAGGATGGGCTTGGAAGTACGGATGCAACTTTCTGGAGGCTAGAATTAAGCAGTATGCTAATCTCTCGATTGGTGGATACTTCAACTCTGCTCCGATAAGCCTTTGTACGCCTTCTTCCTCCCGTATTAATACCGCGCTAGCAGCAACTTCGGTAATTGCCAGATAAATATACAAAGTCTCTCCTTCGATTGGTTTTGATAGGATGGGAGGTTGCGACATATGAGCCTTTAAGGCCTGGAATGCTTGTTCGCAGTCTTCCGTCCATTCAAACTTCTTATTCCCCCTGAGTAGATTGAAGAATGGAACGCACTTGTCAGTTGATTTTGAGATGAATCTACCCAGGGCAGCGATCCTTCCGGTCAGGCTTTGTACATCCTTAATTTTCTTCGGCGACTTCATGTCGATCAGGGCTTTTATCTTGTCTGGGTTGGCCTCGATTCCTCTTGAATTTACTATAAACCCCAAAAACTTCCCTGATCCGACTCCAAAGGAACATTTGAGGGGGTTTAATTTCATCTGATACTTGTTCAACACATCAAAGCATCTCTGCAAATCCCTCACATGTCCTTCTGCCCTTTTGGACTTTACTAGCATGTCATCCACATATACCTCCATGCTTGCCCCAATCAGCTCCTTGAACATGTGGTTTACCAGTCGTTGGTAAGTCGCACCTGCGTTTTTCAGCCCGAAGGGCATTACTTTGTAACAATATAAGCCCATATTGGTCCGAAAGCTGGTGTGATCCTCGTCAGGGGGATGCATGCTGATCTGGTTGTAACCCGAATACGCGTCCATGAACAAGAGGATCTCATGTCCCGCAGTTGCATCGACTAGCTGGTCGATCCTCGGGAGTGGGAAGCAGTCTTTTGGGCAGGCTTTATTGAGGTCTGTAAAATCCACACAGGTCCGCCACTTGCCATTAGGCTTGGGGACCAGCACCGGATTTGAGACCCACGAGGGATAAAACGCCACCCTGATGAACCCATTTTCTTTAAGTCTTCCGACTTCTTCTTTTAAGGCTTTTGATCTGTCTTTATTGAGCAGCCTTCTTTTCTGTTGCACCGGTGGAAAGGCTTTGTTTATGTTCAAGACATGGCTGATTACTGCAGGGTCTATCCCAACCATGTCTTTATGCGACCAGGCGAAAACTTCCTGGTTCTCTTGCAAGAATCTCACCAGAGCCTCCTTTGTGGTGGGCTCTAAATTCTTCCCAACCCTCACGACTCTGGTTGGGTCTTTTTCATCGAGTTGGATCTCTTCTAGGTCCTCGATGGGTCCAACATTTTCTTCAAAATCCCCAAAGCGAGGATCCAAATCTATATCCTCACTTTGGGCAACACCCTATTTGGTGACGTTACCACCTGATTGGGCTTGTCTGTCTTTTGTCATCTGCAATCGGTCTAGGGTAGCGCTCCTTGAAGCTCCACTTTTTGCCTTTGTGATCGAGGCGTTATAGCACTCCCTGGCTTCCCTTTGATTTCCCAAGACGCATCCTACCCCTGCGTCCGTTGGGAACTTCATGGCTAGGTGCCACATGGAGATGATGGCCCTCAGCTCAACCAGTATGGGTCTTCCAATAACGGCGTTATATGCTGAAGGGCAATCGACCACTACAAAAGTGGTGAGTAATGTCCTTGAAGCAGGCGCTGTACCCGTTGTTACTGGGAGTTTGATCATTCCGGCTGGTGCGAGTCCTTGTCCAGAGAAGCCGTATATGGTTTGATTGCAGGGCTCCAAGTCCTTTACGGAAAACTTCATGCGTTCCAGCGTTCACTTATACAGGATGTTCACTGAACTTCCTGTATATCGACCAGTACTCTTTTTACCATCATATTGGCCATCTGGATATCCACGACTAGCGGATCGGAATGTGGGAACCGGACGTGTTGGGCATCGCCCTCAGAGAAGGTTATCCTGTACTCCTCTGAGCGAGCCTTTTTTGGCGCACGGTCCTCCACAGTAATCATCTCGATGTCCTGGTCGTGGCGCAGAGTTCGAGCATATCGTTCTCTGGCTTTTCCGCTATTTCCCGCGAGGTGCGGGCCTCCACAGATGGTTAAGAGTGTCCCGGCTACGGGGGCAGGCTGTAATGGTGGCGAGCGCTGGCGTGTGGACGTCTGCTCGTTGCCACTTGGAGCTTCTCGTTGGGAAGATCCCGAGGCCCGTACGTACCTTCTCAAGTGTCCTTGTCTAATAAGGAACTCGATTTCGTCTTTTAACTGGTTGCATTCATTAGTGTCATGTCCGTAGTCGTTATGGTAACGACAGAACTTGGTGGTGTCTCTTTTTGAAATGTCTTTTCGAATGGGCCCAGGTTTCTTGTAAGGCACACTAGAGCTTGTGGCCTGGTAAACCTCTCCCCGAGACTCGATGAGGGCAGTGTAGTTAGTGAACCTAGGTTCATAACGATTACCCTTGGCTCGTTTATTGTCGGAGGTAGAAGGCTCGTTATATGGCCGTTTCCCACCATTTTTTCCATTACCGTTGCCGTTTTGATGGCCTTTGTCGTTGCCATCAGGTTTGGAACCATTGGTGGCTTTGGAAGGTTCGGCGGCCTTTTTACCCTTGTTCGAGGGTTTCCCATCTTCAGCAATGGCTTCCTCGAGTTTTATGTAACGATCGGCTCGATCCAAGAACTCTTGGGTCGTTTTAACTCCTTCCTTTCGGAGACTCTTCCAGAGGGGAGAGCAACGCTTTACCTCTGCGGTAATGGCCATCATCTTGCCTTCGTCTCCTACTGTTTTTGCTCTAGCCGCCGCCCTCATAAATCGCTGGACGTAATCCTTCACTGACTCTCCGTCCTGCTGGCGAATTTTGACCAGCTGGTTTGCTTCGGTTGGGTGCACATGACACGCGTAGAACTGTCCGTAGAACTCCCTTACGAACATTTCCCAGGAAACTATGCTTGCAGGTGGGAACTTAAAGAACCACTCCTGTGCTGCTTCAGAAAGTGTTGCAGGGAAGATCCTGCATCGAGCATCTTCGGACACCTTCTGAATGTCCATCTGAATCTCAAATTTATTCACATGCGAGACTGGGTCCCCATATCCATCAAAGTTCGGGAGCATAGGCATTTTGAACTTGCTGGGAGTTTCAGCATTAGCTATCCTTTGGACGAAAGGAGTACCTTTCCTCCTGTCGTGATCGATGTAAGAAGTCCTTCCTCCGACCAACTGCTGCACAGCCTGATTGAGTGCATCTATCTGGGCTTGCACTGCGGCAGGAATTGTGGCGGCCTCCGTGGCTGGGGGGATGTTCTCGCCGTGCCTTTCTCGACGATCATTGAGTACATCTCTCAGGTCCTCCTCTCTTCTCCGTTGCTCGCTACCTCCGAGCCCGTTGAAGACATTATTTTGTTTGGGTTGCCCCCCAGCATCTTGTCTATTTGGTTGATCACCTTGAGGTATATGGCTCCTGCTTTTACCTCTATTTCCGTTTCTCCCATCAGCATTGCCCTTTCCTGAGTCAGCCTCATTGTACCCATGGCCATCTCTGAACCTTGACTGGCTATGATGAGACTGACTGTTCCCTCTGTGACCGTCTCTGGCAGAAACGCCCCGAGCGTTAGAGGGTGGCCTGCGCTGGTCGCGGTGTCCCCGTGCATCATTATGCCACGAGGGTCCACGGACCGCAGAGCCTAGTTCCGAGTCCCTCCTGTTACCAGGAGGGTGGTGACCTCTGTTCGCTTGGTTTGGTCCATCATTCTCATGGCGCCTAGGACTACGGGGCTGACGCTCGGCCCTATTCTGCCTTTGCTGCGGGGGATTACCCCGAGCAGCCTGGGATGGTGGATCTGCCTCGGGGTCCAGTGGGACTTCGTCATGGGGCATCTGAGGCTGCTCGGGCCTTTGCGGACTTGAAGGATGGATTGGTGGGCTAGGATTGGGACCCTTCTCAGGTGGCCCATTTTCAGGTTGGTTATGCTGGGAGGCAGGTGCGGCCTGATTTCTTGCCAACAGCAAGGCTGCTTCGAGGGCTGCCATGGCCTCAGTCTGGCGGCGGTCCACCTCTGCTTGTCTCTCGCTTAACTCCGCCCGCTGACGATCAAGCTCCTGCTGCTGTCGCGCCATAACTTCTGCGGCAGTTTCTTGATTGGCCCTCAGACTAGCCAATTCTTCTTGCAACGCGCCCAGGGTGCTCTTCAGCGTCGCATTGTCCATTTCCTCCTCTTCAAAATCTAGTTGCGGCTCATCTTCCGCCATGCTTGCGGGTGGAGGAGGAGGTGGTGGATTCGACGGTGCAGCGGCGGCAGTCTGGCCAGCTTTCCTTCCTGCTTTCGCCATCAGTTTTCTTAACAGCAATGAATTGTCCTCTCAACGAAAGCACCAGAATGTTGACCCACGATTTGTCCAACTGACACGGAGTCAAAATATGAATGATATGGACGTATGTAAAGAGAATAATGTAATGACGAAAGTAAAGAAAACACAGTAATTTATAGTGGTTCGGCCCCAGGATCTGGTAATGACCTACGTCCACTTAGAATTATATTGATATGAAATCTGAAGTGTGATCAGAGAACTTGGGTTCAATGAGTTTCAGCACATCACCTAAAACAATACAAGTTTAATAGGAGAAATTCTATATCTCTATGATTCAGCAGCCAAAAATCCCCTTCCCTTGTGCTATATCTTGCTATTTATAGGCTCAAGGAGGGTTACAAAATATTGTTACAGATATTATCCCCTGAATAATGGGATATTCAGAAGATTGCATGAGATAAATTCGAGATTCATAAAGATCTTCCCATAAATGTTGCTTTGCCAGCGGAACCACCGACCAGACTGGTCGTGGTAAAGATAAGCTTGTCCTGCTTCTGTTGTGTCTCCTGGTCGATACTCTAGCAGACGCTTCAGGTATCAGCCACGTGTCAAGAGATTATTCGCCACGTCACAAATGCTAATTTATTGGATAACAAATAAGTTTAAATCAAGGTTCAAATTAAGAATAATTAATTTGATAAAGGATTTAAATAATTATTTAATTAACTAAATGAATAGAAAATAATACAGGCCTTGATTTTAAGTCCAATGGGCTTATAATCAAATGGGAAATTTCAGGGGCCTATAGCCCATGATAATTTGGACCTAGGGATTCAAAATGGCTATTATTTTATTCATTTTTTAATTAAATTAAATGGCCTAATTGAGTCTATAAAAGGAGTGCTTAGAGAGAAGTCAAAACATAAGTTTGATAAGTCAAAAGTAAGATTTTCTGATAGTTTTAGATTCTCTCTAAACACAAGTCCTTTTCTAAGCCTCTTTGTTATTTTCTCTTCTTCTCTCTATATATATCTCATGTGTTGAGAATTGCCCACACTAGTCTAGGTGGTTCTAAGGATACATTGGAAGATTGTGGAGAAAATAGAAGATCGGTTCAGTTTCTTGATAATACTCTGCGACAGAGAGGATACAAGAGTTAGAGAAACTGAAGGAAGGACTTTTTAATTCCGCTGCGTATACTGTAAGTATTCTATTCTTTATTTCTCTTTGAATTCAATTTTAGAAACATGTTTTAGGCTATCTCGTATTAAATTTTTTAATATTAGATATACATGAAAATAATTAAAGATCATGTATAAGCTAATCCAACAGTTATATCTCCGTCTAGAAATGTCGATGCCCTGAGTTGGGAAGAGTTTTAGACTCTGTTCAATGAGAAGTATTACAATAATGCCATCAGGGATTCTAAGACTACAGAGTTCATCAGATTACTTTGGGGGAGTTTTTCAGTGACTGGATATACCCTGAAGTTTGATAGATTGGCAAAGTTTGCCATGGAGTTGGTGCCCACTGATGGGATTAGAAGGGAGAGGTTTCTCCAAGGTCTACAACCTAGATTAGCCCAGGATGTATGTATCACCAATGTAGCTGGAGTTAGTACATACACACAGTTGGTGGAGAAGGTGCTCACAGCTAATTGCGCAGAGAACAAGTGTAACGCCCTACTACCTTAGAGCCGTTACTCAGTGAGTTTAAAATAGAAATCGTGCTTTTGACTGACTCTAAGTGGTTTCTAAAACCAAAAGTGTGAATAAAACAGAGTTTAAGGCTGTACTCTTTGAAAATGTTTAGTTTCATTGAAAACATTAAGTATAAAATATCTGCGATCCCAAAATAAGGTTTACAAAATATTTACAACTCAAAAATAGATTTACACCATGTTAACTATCAAAAGAATGGATTAATACAGCCATTTACAAAATGCCCCCAACCAAAGCAGTCGGGCAGGCTGAACATGTATGCGCCGCCCCCACGCTCTCCATACTCATGGCCGGTTGACTGACTCCTTGCTTTTACCTGCCACACGGAGCACCCGTGAGCCGAAGCCCAGCAAGAAAACCCAAATAATACATAACATATGCAAATAATATAGCTGGCATAATTCAGTGATAAATAGGAAAACCATCAGATTAAACAAGCACGGCCATGCCGCCCCAGAGGCCTTACCAAATCTTGGGCTCTCGGTCCTCACCGTAGGATAACTCATGTATCCCTTAGGTCCCACCCTGGCTATAGCATCCCATGTGCTGAGCGTTACTTCCGGCCCCACTGCCGTACCCGGCCTTGCCAATCATTCCATTATAATCACACACATATATAATACATTATAAACTAACCATTCAAACAAACAATAGTTCATCTAAGGTTACACATTTGCACACAATACAATCTAGGGCCGTGCCCTGCAATCAGACAATGGGCCCATGCCCTATTCTCGGGTGTTACGGTTTTCTTACCTTCAGATTCGGTAGCCTTGATCACCTGACTCCTTGAGCACGATCCGATCCTCGAGCCCTAGCTTAACACCTAGTCACAACCATGAAGAAAGACACCATTAACAACCTTAAATGAGCTTCCAAGCCTAGTTCTAGTACTCGGAACGTTGAACTTCACCAAATATGGTAAAAGACTCAACCCCGAGCACCCTAGGTTAAATTCCCAAGCCTAAAATCTCAAAATCCCAAAATCCCTTAAGCGCCGCGGCATAGGCCACCCATGCCGCGGCATGGCCCCCAAACAGAACCCCGAAAGGCTCAAAAATAGGTAAGGGCCGCGGCATTGCTTGGGCCATGTCGCGGCCCGCCCTTCTTCTTCAGCATGCAACTTCTTCGAAGGGCCGCGGCTCACCAAGAACCATGCCGCGGCCCGACCCTTCGAACTCAGAAAAAAACCACCATTTTACTCTCTAAACCTCACCTTAAACCAATACTTAAACCCCAAAACTCAATTCCAAACTTCATATGAACAATCTAACACCCTATAGACACAAGAATCATGATCAAAACATCAACACACCCAAGATCCACACCTTTGATCTCTAATTTTAGCAACTCAAACCAAAACCTTGAAAACCTTAACTCAAGCATTAAATTCCTCAAATCAACACAGAAACCAAACTTAAGTGAGTATAAAATCCATACCTCAAGTGAAGAATCCACCCAACAAGCTTCCTTGATCTCCTCCTAAGCTCCCACTTCAGCCCTTCTACCCTTCTTCTTCTTTTCTTCTTACTTGCCCTAGCTCTCCTTTCTCCTTCTCTTTCTTCTCTTCAATTTCTATCAAAGCATCAAATGACCCCAAATGCCCAAACCGTACCCCCTATATCTCAGCTGAAAGTTTCATAATCCGTTGCCAAAAGACCAATTTACCCCTTCCTAACAATCCTTCCTAACTAAACCTTCAAGGGCACTTAAGTCTTTACACTTCTATTTCAATTCTATCACTTTCTATCTTAAAACTTGTTACCCAAAGCAGTTACCCAGGTTACCCAATAACCAAAAAATAACCACTCATTTTCATCTTAACTTATAAGATTCCCGAGTACCCCTAGGCTCCTCCCGAGCCGGGTACAACTTCCCGTTGTGACTTTCCACTAACCCGCTCATTCTAGGATCGTCTCATGCATTAACGTGCATTAAATCATAGTCATGCATTAAACTCATAAAAGTCACACACAGAATCCCATTATGCCCTCCAGGCACACTACTCCAGGCCCTTAAGCCTTAATAGCGAATTTGGGGTCGTTACAACTATCCCCTCCTCATGAAAATTTCGTCCTCGAAATTTACCTGAATAACTCGAGATACCGCTCCCGCACATCCGACTCCAGTTCCCAAGTCGCCTCTTCAACCTTGCTATTCCTCCACAATACTTTAACCAAGGCGATGGTCTTGCTCCTCAAGACCTTGTCCTTCCTATCAAGGATCTGAACAGGCTCTTCTTCGTATGATAAGTCCCGATCCAACTCCAAGTTCTCATAGCTCAACACATGAGTGGTGTCCGATACATACTTCCGGAGCATGGATACATGAAACACGTCATGAACCCCTGATAGAGCTGGAGGCATTGCTAACCTGTAAGCCACCTTCCCAACTCGTTCCAGAACCTCAAATGGACCCACAAACCTGGGACTTAGCTTGCCCCGAACGCCAAATCGTTTTACTCCTCTCAGGGGTGAAACCCTGAGGAATACATGATCACCAACCTGAAATTCCACGCTCCTGCATTTCTGATCTGAATAACTCTTCTGGCGACTCTGGGAGGCGAGCATACGAGCTCTAATTTTCTCAAGTGCCTCATTGGTCCTCTGAACCATCTCAAGACCTAAATACCTTCTCTCACCTGCCTCATCCCAGTGAATCGGTGATCTGCACTTTCTTCCATACAGCATCTCATACGGAGCCACTCCGATAGTCGCCTGATAACTATTATTGTATGAGAATTCAACCAGAGGGAGATATCTACTCCAAGATCCCTCAAAATCCAACACGCAAGCTCGTAACATGTCCTCCAGTATCTGAATTGTCCTCTCAGACTGTCCATTCGTCTGAGGATGATAAGCGGTACTAAACCGGAGCTGCGTGCCCATAGCCTTCTGCAGGCTCTTCCAAAACTTGGAAGTGAAAGTGGGGTCTCTGTCGGATACTATCGACCTCTGTAACGACCCAAAATCGCTAATAAGGGTTAAGGGCCTTGATTAGTGTGCCAGGAGGGCATGGTGGGATTTATGTGTGATTTTATGAGTTAAATGCATGGTTATGATTTAAAGCATGCTATATGACTAATTGAACATTCGAGATGCATGACTACTTGGTTAGTATGCATGTTAGGTGAAATAAATATGCATGTGGACCCCGTTTGCATGATAGGGGTAAATTGGTCATTTTAGCCCGCTGAGGGCATATATGTGATAATTGTATCCTGTGTATTGTACCACGTGATTTTGGTGTTTTTGTTGTGATGCACGTGCCGAGACGGTCCTAGAGAGCAAGTTAACTTAAGAGTCACAACGGGGTTTCTATACCCGGCTCAGGAGGAGCCTAGGGGTACCTCGAGAATTTTATGGTTAAGTAGAGAATTGGCGGTTAATGGTTATTGGAGATTTAGTAACCTGGGTAACCATTAGTTACTGCTGAGAGTAACAAGTTTAGGTGAAAGAAATGGTAGAATTGCAATATAGGAGAAAGGACTAGAGGGCCCTTGAGGTGTAGTTAGCAAAGGGTTTGATGAAGGGGTAAAATGGTCATTTGGCTGGGCAATTGACATTTTGCAGCTAGGTATTAAGGGGTACACGGTTTGGGGACTTAGTCATTTGATGCTTTGATATTTGAAGAGAAGAAAAAGGAGAGGGAAAAAGTTAGGGCATGAAGAAGAAGAAGGGAGCTGAAAACTTGAGGACTTAGGGGATGAACCAAGGAAGCTTAAGGTTGGATTCTTCATTCAAGGTAAGATTCTATGCATTTTTAAGATTTATTTCTGTTGTGGTTTAGGAATTTGATGCATGGTTTAAGCTTTTCAAGCTTTGGTTTATGTTTTTTGGTTTATGGGTTTAGATTTCTTAAGTTGAGATTAAATGGGTGAATTTTGAGTATGATTTTGTTATTGAGTTGGGTTATGATGTTTATGGGTTGATGTATGGTCTATTTGAAGTTTGGAATTGGTTTTGGGGCTTAGGTAATTGTTGGGATGATTTGGAGGGGTTTAAGTTCGAGAAAAACGCAGGAGAAAACCCAGATTTTCTGGGTTCGCGAAGGAGCGTCGCGGCCCTGTTCTTGGGCGCCGCGGCGCAAGGTTGCATCAGGAGAGGGGCATCTCGCTGGGCGCCGCGGCCCTTGAGGGGAGTGCCGCGGCGCTAGGCCATTTTCAGGGCCCCAAAAGTTGCATTTTTGAGCTTTTGCTCCGGGGGTTCGGGGGATGTTTCCGATGAATTGTTTTAGGGATTTGGAAGTCCCGAGAGTGTGGGATTGGTCCCGGGAAGCAGATTTTGATTTGATTAGTATTGAGGGATGTTTCTTGTGTGTTGTGACTAGGTTGTTGGTGAGGCTCGTGCTAGAGGACCGTGCTCACGGCTTTAGTGCATCAGGAGGCTCGGAATGCATGGGCCCATAGTGTGATTGCAGGGCACGGCCCTATATTGCATGTTGCATGATGAAATGATTGCAGGGCACGGCCCTATAGTGCATTACATGTTAGGGTGTAGATTTAAATGAATTTATATTTGCTGGAATGTTGTTGTGTTATGCTATATGTGTGATTATAGTAAATGGAACGGCAAGGGCCGAGAACGGCGTAGGCCGGGTACGGCAGTGGGGCCGGAAGTAACACCTAGCACATGGGATGCTATAGTCAGGGTGGGACCTAAGGGATACATGAGTTATCCTCGCGGTGAGAACCGATACCCCAGGGCTTTGGTAAGGTTTCTGGGGCGGCATGGCCGTGTTTTCTTAGTCTAATGATTGACTTGTTTATTTGTGGATTATCAGTTATGATAAACTGTATACATTGCATATGTTATGTTCTGCATGAGTTTTCTTGCTGGGCTTCGGCTCACGGGTGCTCTGTGTTGCAGGTAAGGGCAATGATTGAGTCAACCAACCATGAGTACGGAGAGCGTGAAGCGACGTGTACATGTTTGGCCTGCCCGAATGCTTTGGTTTGGGGTTTATTCGAAAATGGCTGTAATAATCTATGATTTTATGATTTCTCAACTGTAACCTTATTTCAAGATGTAATTAGTTTTCAAACCTTAATTTGGGATCCCAAATGTTTAATACTAGAAGTTTTATTGAAACGACGCATTTTTCTAAGATTACAGCCTTAACTTTTAATTAGTCACACTTTTTGTTTAAAAACCTCGGTTAGCGAGTTCATTGCACACTGTTTTGTCTTAAAACTCACTTAGTAACGGCTCTAAGGAAGTAGGGCGTTACAACCTCGGAGCCCCATGAAGTCGAACAATCTCCTTTACATAAAGCTCTGCATACTGATCCACAGTATAAGTCATCTTCACAGGTAAGAAGTGGGCGGACTTGGTATACCTGTCCACAATCACCCACATTGAGTCATGCTGACCCACGGTCTTCGGCAATCCAACCACAAAGTCCATAGCAATATCTTCCCATTTCCACTCGGGAATCCCTAGAGGCTGTAATAATCCTGTTGGCCTCTGATGTTCAGCCTTAATCTGCTGACAGGTTAAGCATCTAGCCACATAGTCCACCACGTCCCTCTTCATGCCTGACCACCAATACAAAACCTTCAAGTCATGGTACATCTTCGTAGAACCTGGGTGTAAAGAGTAGGGAGTGGTATGAGACTCGTCCAGAATCTCTCGCCGAATGTCTGGATCAATCGGAACACAAATCCGTCCTTTGTACTTCAATAAACCCATCTCAGAAATAGAGAAGTCCTTAGCTGCTCCAGTTAGGACATTCTCTCTATGTTCAACTAACTGGGGGTCCCTTCCCTGTGCTTCCTTAATCCTCTCGATGAGCGTTGAATGAAGAGTAATGTTGGCCAATCTGCCGACCACTAGCTCTATACCTGCTCTGGTCATCTCTCCTGCTAGTCTGTCAGATATCTGCCTCGAACTATACAACTATCCCAGGCCCCTCCGGCTCAATGCATCAGCCACTACATTAGCCTTCCCAGGGTGATATAGGATATCACAATCGTAATCTTTTACCAGCTCTACCCACCGTCTCAAGTCCTTTTGGGTAAAGAAATACTTTAGACTTTTGTGATCAGTGTATATCTCGCACCTCTCTCCATACAGATAGTGTCTCCAAACTTTAAGTGCGAATACCACTGCAGCTAACTCAAGGTCCTGCGTAGGATATCTCTGCTCGTTCTCCTTTAATTGCCTTGATGCGTACGCTATCACTTTCCCAGCCTGCATCAACACGCATCCCAGACCCTGTCTAGAAGCGTCACAGTAGACCACAAACTTCTCATCATCTGTTGGCAGGCTCAGCACTGGTGCAGTAATCAACCGCCGCTTCAGCTCTTTAAAGCTATTCTCACATCGGTCTGTCCACACATACTTGGTCTTCTTCCTTGTCAATTCTGTCAATGGAGTAGCAATCCTGGAGAACCCCTCTACAAATCGCCGGTAGTAACCTGCTAGTCCAAGGAAACTTCTAACTTCAGGAACATTGTTGGGTCTAGGCCAATCTCTTACTGCTTCCGTCTTGCTTGGATCGACCAGTAATCCATCCTTACTAATAATATGGCCTAGAAATGAAACTTGCGATAACCAGAACTCACATTTGCTAGACTTAGCATATAGCTTATGCTCTCTTAACCGCTGCAAAACCAGGCGCAGATGATGCTCATGCTCTGCCTCTGACTGGGAGTGTACTAGGATATCATCAATAAATACAATTACAAACTTATCCAAATAGTCCTTGAAAATTTTGTTCATAAAATCCATAAATGCTGCTGGGTCATTGGTTAATCCAAAGGACATAACCAGAAATTCATAATGCCCATACCGTGTCTGAAATGCAGTCTTTGGTATGTCCTCTTCTTTGATCCTCAACTGATAGTAGCCTGATCGGAGATCAATCTTCGAAAACACTGTACTCCCTTGAAGCTGATCAAATAAATCGTCGATCCTAGGCAATGGATACTTGTTCTTGATGGTCAACTTATTCAACTCCCTGTAATCGATGCACATCCTGATCGATCCATCCTTTTTCTTAACAAATAAAACTGGAGCACCCCATGGCGAGAAACTCGGTCTGACAAACCCCAAATCCAGTAGTTCCTGCAGTTGAATCTTTAATTCCTTTAATTCTGCCGGAGCCATTCTGTAAGGTGCCTTGGATACTAGCTGTGCTCCCGGAGCCAACTCTATGACGAACTCAATCTCCCGGTGTGGCGGCAATCCCGGCAGGTCTGCTGGAAACAAGTCTGGAAACTCACAGACAACTCTGGTTTCAGTCAGTCCTACTGCCGTCACCTTGGAGGAATCTACTATACTCGCTAGGAATCCTATGCAGCCCTCCTGTATCAGGTCTCTAGCCTTTAGTGCTGAGATCATAGGCACCCGCGGTCCATTCACCATTCTCATGAACACAAAGGGTGCCTCGCCCTCTGGTTCAAAGGTCACCATTCGTCGCCTACAATCAATGGTTGCTCCATACCGCGTCAACCAATCCATCACTAGTATTATATCAAAATCGCCCATATCTAGTTCAATCAGGTCAACAAACAATTCTCTACCGTCTACCACTACTGGTAAGGCTCTAACCCACCTCCTAGAGACTACCAGTTCCCCTGTAGGCAATATAGTCTGAAAACCCCTAGCATACAAAATACTAGGTCCACAAAGCTGATCAATCACCCTAGCAGAAACAAATGAGTGCGTAGCACCAGAATCAATCAATGCAGTAAACACGGATCCAGCGCTAGAAATCTGACCTGTGACCACTGAGGGGCTGGCCTCTGCCTCAGTCTGAGTCAAGGTAAAAACTCTAGCAGGAGCGAGGCTGTCTCCCTGCCTTGGCTCCTTTTTCTTAGCCTGCGGGCAATCTTTCTTCATGTGATTGGTGCTCCCACAAACAAAACATGCCCTGGTCTAGCACTCGCCCCTGATGCCGCTGCCTGCATCGAGGACACATCGGAAGGCTTCTCCAGCTGTCATTTCTGCCCTGGCGGCCACCCACAGGACCGCGAACCCTCCTGTCAGTACCATAAGGAGCAAATGAGTCTGGTACTCTCCTCTTCTGCTCACTGGGGCCGCTGCCCCGACTAGGCCCAGAAGAAGAAGGCACTACCTTCCTGGTATCGCGCCTAGCAGCCCTATCTTTCCAGATCTGATCCTCAGCCCTCTCAGCAGTGAGGGCTTTGTCTACCACTTGCGCATAGGTAGTCTCTGGAGTCATAGTAATACACACGTCACGGGCGATCATTACGTTTGTAACGCCCTACTTCCTTAGAGCCGTTACTAAGTGAGTTTTTAAGACAAAACAGTGTGCAATGGACTCGCTAACCGAGGTTTTGAAACAAAAGTGTGACTAATTAAAAGTTAAGGCTGTAATCTTTGAAAATGCGTCATTTCATTAAAACTTCTATTATTAAACATTTGGGATCCCAAAATAAGGTTTGAAAACTAATTACATCTTGAAATAAGGTTACAGTTGAGAAATCATAAAATCATAGACTATTACAGCCATTTTCGAATAAACCCCCAACCAAAGCAGTCGGGCTGACCAAACATGTACACGTCGCTTCACGCTCTCCATACTCATGGTTGGTTGACTCAGTCAGTGCCCTTACCTGCAACACAGAGCACCCGTGAGCCGAAGCCCAGCAAGAAAACTCATGCAGAACATAACATATGCAATGTATACAGTTTTATCATAACAGATAATTCACAAATAGATAAGTCAACCATTTAGACTAAGCAAACACATGTATCCACCGGGCCCCGCCCTGATTATAGCATAACACATGAATCCACCGGGCCCCGCCCTGATTATAGCATCCCATGTGCTAGGTGTTACTTTCGGCCCACGGCCGCCCCGGCTTACGCCGTACTCGGCCCACGGCCGCCCCGGCTTACGCCGTACTCGGCCCACGGCCGCCCCGGCTTACGCCGTACTCGGCCCTTGCCGCTCATTTCATCATAATCACACATATAGTACATTCGAAATAATCATTCACACACATCATGATTCATTTAAGGTTTAAACATTTGCACATAATACAATCTGGGGCCATGCCCTAACCTCGGGTGTTATAGTTTTCTTACCTTTCCAATCAATAGCTTAGATCACCTGACTCCTTGAGCACGATCCCACCCGAGCCTTAGCGCACACCTAGGCACAAACATAGGTCAAAGTCAACACCGAACCCCAAGTCCGAATACCTAGCCTCGGGACCAATCCCGAGCCCCCGGGAAGTCCCAAATCCCCAAAACAAAGTGGCGGAAACAAGCCCCGAACCCTAGGTCAAAATCCATCATCAAAACTCAAAAATTCCCCTCTGTGAACAGTGCAGCGCTACAGCGCTCTAAAGAGGGCGCTGTAGCGCTACAAGCAGAACACCCCTCCAGAAACAGGGACTAGCACTACAGCGCCCACTGACTAGCGCTGTAGCGCTAGTTGCAGCCCAGAAATCCCAAAATCGCATTTCTGCGATTTCTTTCACCCAATCTCAAACCAAACTTCCCCAAATCTTTATCAAACTCAAAATCAAGCTTATGAACACTCTCCATTCATCCCAAGCATCCCAAATCCTCAAATCCCAAGATCATTTATCCCAAATCTCAAAATCTACCATGAACAACCCTAAACCAGAAATTCATGCAAACCACAAAGATAAAGTCTTAGAAATCATACCATTGCTGCAAATTTCGACCTTGAATCAACCCTAGGCCTCCTTAGCTTGCTCTCCCTCAAAGCTTGCCCACAAATCCCCTGAGATTCCCATCAATCCTGCTCAAAATACAGCTCAAACCATCAAAACCCTTAAAACCGAAAATCTCTAAAACTTACCTCAAACATTGATGTGTTCTTGCCAAATCTTCAAGTCTAACCCAAGATCCTTGATGCTCAGCCTATCCTTGCTCTCCACTAAGCTTTGCTCCAAGAAAAATGGAGCGGAAAGGGGCAAAAATGCACAAACCGACCCTTGTGAAAACCCCTCTGTTTTTCCCTCTTTTCTTTCTTTCCTTTTTCTTTCTTTTCTTTCTTTCTCTCCACAGCCAACACTCTCTATAAATCCCACTAAGTGTAAAGCCTCATAAAACCTATCTTTAAAAGCCAAATGACCAAAATGCCCTTCCTATTAACTCTAAGTCCTTTTGTCCAAATAGGGCCGTTTTAGTCATTTTACCAAATTCCCGCTAATCCTCAAGTGTCCCTAATATTTTCCCGTTACTTTCCAACACTCGATTAACCACCAAATAAATATTCCCCATCATCAAAATAAATCTCAATCTATTCTCTGAATTCCTGTTCATACCCCCAGGCTCGCCCCGAGCTGGGTATAAATTCCTGTCAACACTTTCCGCTAGCCTGCTCATTGGGATCGCCTCGAGTCACAAAGCACAGATACATCCACATACCACTGTGGCCTCAACAATCAACACATATCAATACAGTTACGCCCAATCATGGCCAAAATTACAATTATGCCCTTCTAACACGATCCGGGTCTACATGCACACTAACTTACATTGTCATGCATCTCAGATAAACAAATAGTCATATAACATGCTTTAAATCATAACCATGCATTTAAATAATTGAAATCACACATAAATCCCATCATGCCCTCCTGGCACGCTAATCAAGGCCCTTAAGCCTTATTAGCGAATTTGGGTCGTTACAACGTTCAATCCCCGTATAAACCTATCCCTTCTGGCGCATCAGTCGGCTCTAGCTCTGGCGCAAACTTCGCCAATCTGTCGAATACCAGGGCATACTCGGTGACGGAAAACCTGCACTGAGTCAGGTTGTTGAACTCATCTGCCTTCGCAGCTCGAACGACTGCGCTGTAGTATTTCTCGTTAAAAATGCTCTTGAATTCTTCCCAAGTCATAGTTGCAGTATCCCTTCGCTGCCCTACTACTTCTCACCATATTCGTGCATCCTTTCTAAGCATATAACTGGCACAATCAACCCTATCCCTTCCTTCAACCCTCATGAAGTCCAGGATCACAGACATCGTACCCATCCACTGCTCAGCCTGCAGTGGGTCTACGCCGCCATCAAAGGTAGGAGGTTGCTGTTTTCTAAATCTTTCATATAGGGGTTCCAACCTGTTCTCAGTCACAGATTGAACCGGAGCTGGTACCACACTCGACGGTGGTGGTAACCCAGTGGCTGGTGGAGGAGCTGGTTTCTTCAACTGACTAAGTTCTTCCTCTGTTCTCTTCAACCTAGCCTCCATCTCGGCTAAAATCTACTGCCAGTTCTGAGGAGCAGGTGGAGGGTCCTGCCCCTGGTTGTCATCCTCGGCCTGAATGCCGCGGAGTCTCGATGATTGGCGAGGCATTAGAACTAAATGCCTGCAATCAGTGACACCGCTCATCAGGCATGGTAACAAGGTCCAATTTCCACCTCTCAATCTCAACAACAACCAAGATCAATCGACCAAAATGACATACAAATATCATACAGCATACAACGGGCCTTGCCCTGGCATCATGCATATGTTATTTCAATCATCATGCTCCTAATAACTTAAGCAGGCACACAAAGCATTTAATCACATATTCAAATATATATTGATCAACCATACCAATCAACCCTGAGTCGAGCTTTTCAATGGCAGCGTGCGTACATGTTCGGTCAATCTCCAGAACCAATAAACCTTGGCTCGCTCTGATACCAAGTTGTAACGCCCTACTACCTTAGAGCTGTTACTTAGTGAGTTTAAAATAGAAATCGTGCTTTTGACTGACTCTAAGTGGTTTCTAAAACCAAAAGTGTGAATAAAACAGAGTTTAAGGCTGTACTCTTTGAAAATGTTTAGTTTCATTGAAAACATTAAGTATAAAATATCTAGGATCCCAAAATAAGGTTTACAAAATATTTACAACTCAAAAATAGATTTACACCAGGTTAACTATCAAAAGAATGGATTAATATAGCCATTTACAAAATGCCCCCAACCAAAGCAGTCGGGCAGGCCAAACATGTACGCGCCGCCCCCACGCTCTTCATACTCATGGCCGGTTGACTGACTCTTTGCTTTTACCTGCCACACGGAGCACCCGTGAGCCGAAGCCCAGCAAGAAAACCCAAATAATACATAACATATGCAAATAATATAGCTGGCATAATTTAGTGATAAATAGGAAAACCATCAGATTAAACAAGCACGGCCATGCCGCCCCAGAGGCCTTACCAAATCTTGGGCTCTCGGTCCTCACCATAGGATAACTCATGTATCCCTTAGGTCCCATCCTGGCTATAGCATCCCATGTGCTGAGCATTACTTCCGGCCCCACTACCGTACCCGGCCTTACCGTTCATTCCATTATAATCACACACATATATAATACATTATAAACTAACCATTCAAACAAACAATAGTTCATCTAAGGTTACACATTTGCACACAATACAATCTAGGGCCATGCCCTGCAATCAAACAGTGGGCCCATGCCCTATTCTCGGGTGTTACGGTTTTCTTACCTTCAGATTCGGTAGCCTTGATCACCTGACTCCTTGAGCACGATCCGATCCTCGAGCCCTAGCTTAACTTCTAGTCACAACCATGAAGAAAGACACCATTAACAACCTTAAATGAGCTTCCAAGCCTAGTTCTAGTACTCGGAACGTTGAACTTCACCAAATATGGTAAAAGACTCAACCCCGAGCACCCTAGGTTAAATTCCCAAGCCTAAAATCTCAAAATCCCAAAATTTACCACTCAAGTCATGCCATTGAGACCAGAAGAGACCAGACTAGTCTATGAATTCCTAGATGTGTTTCCAGAAGATTTACCAAGGTTGCCACCACACAGAGAGATTGACTTTGTGATAGAACTGGCACTAGGGACGAAGCCAGTGTCTAGAGAACCTTACAGAATGGCCCTAGTTGAGTTAAAAGAATTGAAAGTATAGTTGCAAGAGCTGTTGGATTTGGGATTTATCAGACCTAGTTTTTCACCTTGGGGTGCACCAGTTTTGTTTGTGAAGAAGAAATATGGTTCTTTGAGGATATGTATTGGTTACAGACAACTGAATAAGTTAACAATTAAGAACAAGAATCCTCTGCCAAGGATAGATGATCTATTTGATCAGTTGCGAGGTAAAAGGGTATTCTGAAAGATAGACCTTCGTTCTGGTTATCATCAGTTGAGGGTCAAGGAGGGAGACATACCAAAGACTCCTTTTCACACTAGGTATGGGCATTATGTGTTTTTAGTCTTAATTTTTGGATTGACTAATGCCTGAGCTGCTTTTATGGACTCGATGAACAAAGTGTTGAAGGATTATCTGGACCAGTTTGTGATCATCTTCATCGATGATATTTTTGTTTTTTCCCAGTCAGAGTCAGAGCATGAGCAACATTTGAGTTTGGTTCTACAGAGATAGAGGGAGCACATATTGTTTGCTAAGTTCAAGAAATGTGAGTTCTGGTTATCTAAGGTATATTTCCTTGGGCACATTGTCAATAAGGAGGGGATTAATGTGGATCCAACCAAGATTGAGGTAGTTAGATATTGGCCAAGGCTAATGAATGCTTCTAAGGTTAGAAGTTTCCTTGGATTGGAAGGTTATTACAGACGTTTCGTGGAAGGATTCTCTAAGATTGCTACTTCATTGACAGAGCTGACGCGCAAGAATCATAAGTTTTTGTTGTTAGACAGGTGTGAGAACATCTTCCAGGAACTCAAACAGAGGTTGATTACAACTCCATTTCTGAGTCTTCCAATACATTAGGAGAAGTTTGTGATATACTGTCATGCCTCACATCAGGGTTTGGGTTGTGTTTTGATGCAGTCAAGGAAGGTGATTGCTTATGCCTCACGTCAATTGAAGGAGTATAAATAGAGATATCCCACTCATGATTTAGAGTCTGCGGTTCTGGTCTTTGCATTAAAGGTGTGGAGGCATTACCTTTTTATGGGGAGAAGTGTGAGATCTACACTGACCACAAGGGCCTGAAGTACTTCTTCACGTAGAAAGACTTGAATATGAGACAAAGGCGTTGGCTAGAGTTAGTAAAATATTATGATTGTGAAATTTTGTATCATACAGGAAAGGCCAATGTCGTAGGAGATGCTTTAAGCGTGAAGGGTTTGGGACAGATTTATAGTGTGAGGCTGATAGCTAGAGAGTTAGCAGATGATATGAACAAAGCTGGTATAGAGTTGCTGGTGGGCCAGTTGGCCAATAATACACTACAGTCTACACTGTTGTAAAGAATCAAGGAGGGTCAGTTGGGTGATCCACAGCTGATCAAGATCAGAGAGGATGTTTTGGCTGGAGCATCCAGAGATTATACAGTGTCTGATTTGGGCTTGTTGAGATACAAGGATCGATTATGTGTTCCATTAGACACTGCTATGAGACGAGAGATTCTGGATGAATCTCATACTACACCTTATTATTTGCATCCAGGCACCACGAAGATGTATCAAGATGTGAGATCATTGTATTAGTGGTCGGGGATGAAGAAGGATGTAGTGGAATATGTGGCTAAGTGCTTGACATGTCAACAGGTCACGGTTGAGCATCAAAGGCCAGCAGGATTATTACAGCCTCTAGATATCCTAGAGTGGAAATGGGAGGACATCATGATGGATTTCGTGGTGGGATTACCCAGGACTGTAGGACAACATGATTCTGTATGGGTTATTTTGGATCGCTACACCAAGTCAGCTCTGTTCTTACCAGTGTGGACTACTTATACAGTTGACCAGTATGCAGATCTTTACGTGAGAGAGATCGTGCGCCTCCATGGAGCACCAAGGTCGATCGTCTCAGATCAAGACCCTACTTTCACTTCCAAGTTCTGGGGGAGTTTACAGAAGGCCATTGGAACACAGTTGAAGTTCAGTATCGCTTATCATCCTCAGACAGAATTACAATCTGAGAGGACGATTAAGATATTAGAAGACATTCTGCGAGCATGTGTGCTAGATTTTGGTGGATCGTGGAGTAAGTATCTACCTTTGACAGAGTTTTCCTACAACAACAGTTATCAGTCGACCATTGGGATGTCACCTTACAAGATGTTGTATGGTAGATAATGCAGATCTCGCATTCATTGGGATGAGACAGGAGAAAGGAGATACTTTGGTCCTGAGGAAATTCAGAGGACCAATGAGGCCATTGAGAAGATTAGAGCTTGGATGCTCCCTTCTCAAAGCAGACAGAAAGTTATGCAGATCCCAAATGCACGAACGTGGAGTTCCAAGTGGGAGACTATGTCATCCTTAGAGTCTCGCCATGGAAAGGGGTGAGATGATTTGGGAAGAAGGGAAAGCTGAGCCTTAGATTTGTAGGTCCATTTGAGATCCTGAAGAGGATTGGTCAGGTGGCTTACAGGTTGGCCTTACCACCGGCATTGATGGCCGTGCATAATGTATTTCATGTTTCAGATCTTCAGAGGTATGTAATTGATGTGAATCATGTTTTGAGTTATGAATATCAGGAGCTTGAGGAAGATCTCTCCTATGAGGAACAACCAGTCCAGATACTTTACAGAAAGGACAAGGTCCTCAGCAAGGTCGAGGAAGCAACCTAGGAGCTGGAGTCAGATATGCCGAATTAATATCCCGAGCTATTCAGGAAAATTTTGAGGACGAAATTTCTGTAAGGAGGGGATAGTTGTAATGCCCCAAACTGCTGAGGAGCCAAACCCACCAAGCAAGGGACAACGTCCTTCTGCGAGCAGAAGGCAGGTTGATTCAGGCTTTCTGATCGGGAGTCCCCCATGACATTATAATGCATGGGGACCTACCGACAAATGCAGGCCTCCACCTATCGGTCGGGACATGCCAACAAGAGGAGGAAACAGTGCAGACAACAGGTTGCACCATAGTTGGTCACACTTTAGGGATGACCATGACTATAATGAGGCAGATTCTGGTAGTGGTAATGCTGGTCGGCAGCTAGGAGAGAGGGTTGGAGAATGGAACCCCCCACCAAGAGAGAATTGGTCGACGATCCAGAACACTGGGGGGTAACATAAACAGCCCAAGTCTTTGATCGACTAGGCGCAAGCGAACAAAGGCGTAAGGATGAGGATTTGAGGGATGTTCTTAATGACAGAAGAGAGAGGCACAACGAGTGTTCACCTCTAGCACCAGTCGCTCCAGTAGTGCCAAATGTCGTGCAGACCCAGCAAAATGCTTTAAACCAGGCCATCTAGCAACTGTTGGGGATCCGGCCATCCCACATTGAATACGACCGGAGAAGAGACACTCCGTTTGTCCAAAGAATAGCAATGGCCGAGACCCCAAACAAATTTAAGATGTCGGTCTTGTAAAACTTCACTGGATTAGAAGACCCTATATCTCACGTGAATAAATTCGAGATAGAAATGGATATCCAAAAGGTGTCAGACAACGCTCGGTGCAGAATCTTTCCAGCTACCTTGTCCGATATTGCGTAGGAGTGGTTTTTCAAATTCCCTCCGGCCATCATAGTATCTTGGGAAATGTAATGAAGGAGTTTTACAGACAGTTTTATGCTAGTCGAGTACATTCGACCAAGGCCAACTAGTTGGTCAAGATATGCCAGAAGGAGGGTGAAACCTTGAAGGGGTATGTCCAACGTTTTATGTGAGCCGCTGCTGGGGCTAAGAAAGTTGGTGATGAAGGAATCATGATGGCACTTGATGCTGGAGTACGGCGCCATTCATCCCTCTGGAATATTGTGGAAGAATGGAGTAAAAACCACCCGATAATTTCTAGACTAAGCGGACAGGTACATTAAGCTTGAAGAGGCCATTTCCAACGAAGGAAAGGTGCCTGTAGACGACCAGGGTCTGAAAGAAGATCCCACCAATAAGTCTGGGAAACCCAATGCCAACGACAAAAATAATGTGAAAAATAGGGAAAAATGGCGAAGCACGAGTCGTCAACGTCTGAGAACAAGCACCCTAAAAGTAACAGATATGAGCTGAGGTTCACCAATTAGACGACCCTAGTTAATAGAAAAGCAGAAGTGTACCAGGACACTAACACCACTATTCCCTTCAGGCGACCATCCCCAATTAGGAACGATATCTCCAAGAGAGATACAACCAAGTTTTGTCATTTTCATAACGACCATGGTCATGAGACCAACAAGTGCAACGAGCATAAAGATGAGATTGAGTTCCTTTTCAGACAAGGACACCTGAGGATATATGTATGAGTTTCTGGAGGTTCTCAGTGAGAGGGTCGAGGAGGCAACGATCAGGCACCTATACGCCAATGCTTGCTCCCTTTATAGCCTGCTCCAGTTGTTGGTACATTGCTGACCATCTGCGGCAGCCCACACCTGACGCGTGATAGTTGGAAGGCAAGGGAAAGGTACGCTCAAACCTTATGTCACGACCAGGACATGGAAATACTAAACGTAGAGGAGCGAACTCCCAAAAAAATCTCGAACAGAGGAAGAACCGATAACTTTCTCTGAGCTTGATGCTCAGCATGTCCGATTTCCCCATTCGGATCTTCTGGTCGTAGATGTCTAGATTGCTAATATGATGGTTAAACGAGTATTGGTGGATACAGGGAGCTCAATAAACATATTGTACAAATCTTCGCTGGAGAGAATGAAGTTATCAGTGCAAGATTTGGAGCCATGCAACCAAACCATTTATGGTTTTTCTGACGAATGACTCACGCCAACATGGTCGACCAGGCTTCTAGTCACAGCATGGACTGCACCTGCGAATAGGACATTGCTCACTACTTCCATAGTAGTTGATTGTCCTTCTGCATATAATGTTGTGATTGGAAGGCCTATTCTAGTCGACTTGTGAGCTGTGACCTCGGTTTGGCACCTGGTCATGAAGTTTCCAACCGACGCAGGGGTAGGATGCATGTTGGGAAACCAACGAGAAGTGCTGGAATGTGATAATTCCTCGATCACCAAAGCAAATAAAGGACGAATCGGGGGAGAAAGCCGAGAAAAGGTTGTTGTTGGTAAATGAAGTACAAGCCCAATCAAGTGAGCAAGTCACCAAATATAGTGTTGCCCAAAGTGAGGATACGGATTTAGATCCTCGCTTTGGGGAATTTGAAGAAGATGTAGGACCCGTGGAGGACCTTGAGGAGGTCTAAGTTGAAGAGGCAGATCCGACTAGGGTTGTGAAAGTCGGTAAAAACTTAGAGACAACAACGAAGAAGAAACTAATGGAATTTTTAAAAGAGAACCCGGAGGTGTTTTTAAAAGAGAAACTAGTGGAATTTTTAAATGAGAACCCAGCAGTTATCAACCATGTCTTAAATATAGACAAGAATTTTCCACCAGTGCAATAATAAAGGAGGTTTCTCGACAAAGATAGATTGAAGGCGCTAAAGGACGAAGTCGAGAAGCTAAAGGAGAACGGATTCATCAGGGAAGTGTTTTATCCATCTTGGGTCTCTAATCATGTACTGGTTCCCAAGCCGAATAGAAAGTGGAGGACGTGCGTGGATTTCACAGACCTCAATAAAGCGTGCACGAAGGATTGTTTCCCACTCCCAAGGATTGACCAACTGGTCGATGCCACATCAGGGCATGAGATTTTATCATTCATTGACGCATACTCTGGGTACAATCAAATTAGTATGCATATACCAGATGAGGATTACACTAACTTTCGAACTGATACAGGGGTTTTCTGTAACAAAGTAATGCCTTTCAGTTTGAAAAATGCTAGTGTGACTTATCAGCTACTGGTCAACCACATGTTCATAGAGCTGATCAATGTTAACATGGAAGTGTACGTCGATGACATGCTCGTCAAGTCGAAAAAGGCAGAAAAGCACATCGGGGACTTGCGAGAATGTTTCAGCATCTTGAACAAATATTAGATGAAGCTAAATCCCCTCAAGTGTTCATTCAGTGTTGGATCAAGAAATTGTTTGGGATTCATAGTAAACTCGCGAGGTATCGAAGCTAATCCCAAAAAGATCAAGGCTCTGATCGAGATGAAGTCGCCTGCCAAAATTAAAGATGTTCATAGCCTCATTGGAAGGATTTTTGCTTTAAGTAGATTAATTTCTAAGTCAACGGACAAGTGTGTTCCATTCTTTAATTTACTCAGGGGAAACAAGAAATTCGAGTGGACAGAAGATTGCGAGTAAGCTTTCCAGGCGCTAACGTCTCATATGTCACAACCATCGATCTTATCCAAACCGGTCGAAAAAGAAACTTTGTTCATCTACTTGGCAGTCATAGAATATGCTTATAGCGTAGTTTTGATCGGAGAGGAGGACCATGTCCAAAAAGCTGTGTATTATGTAAGCAAGAGGCTGGTAGGAGCAGAGTTGCGGTATCCGCCCATTGAGAAATTAGCCTATTGCTGGATTCTGGCCTTCAGAAAGCTGCGCCTGTACATTCAAGCTCACCCCATCATGGTACCGACCAGTAATTACAGCAAGTCCTCCAGAAACCAGAAGCCGCTAATCGATTATTAAAGTGGGAAGTTGAACTTGGGCAATTTGATATCTCCTATTCTCCACGAGCAGCTGTGAAGGTATAGGCTCTAGCAGCGTTGTCGTGGAATTCACTGGAATCCAGGATACCGAGCCGATAGATGAGCCTGAACTCCAAAGTCAAACTCCTGCGTGGAAATTGTTCGTGGATGGCTCTTCCAACAAGCACTTTTCTTGAGCAGTGTTGATCTTAAACACACCTGAAGGACATCGATTCCACTATGCAATTAGATTCGATTTTATAGCGTCCAATAACGAAGCCGAATATGAAGCGCTGCTCGCATGATTAAGATTAGCCAAAGACATGGATATAAAGTTTCTTGAGATCTGCAGTGACTCCCAGCTGGCGGTTAATCAAATTATTGGAGAATAGCAAGCCCAGGGTTTTAAGATGGTTGCTTATTTGAATAAAGCAAAGGACTTATTGGCATAGTTCAAAAAATATACTCTCAGCAAGTATCTCGCGATCAGAATTCAAATGTCAATGGCTTTGCCAAGTTAGCAAGTGTGATGGATGCTGACACTTTGAATATAGTACTAGTTGAGCATTTGTCCGCACCAGGCATTCAAGGAGAAGAGTCTTCCCCGATAATCCAAGTAACAGACAGATAGATGACATCCTTCGTTAAATACCTAGAGCAAGGAGTGCTGCCAGTGGACAGAAACAAAGCAAGAACCCCCAAGAGGCAGTCGACTCGATTCATTCTGGTTGGTGGAGTTTTATACAGGAGAGGGTACTCGATTCCACTTTTAAGGTGTGTTTCAAAGGAAAAGGCCAAGGAACTAATGCGAGAAGTCCATGAAGGTTTCTGCGGAGATCATGCTGGGGGGCAGAGTTTATCAAAAATTATCCTGAGGCAAGGATACTTCTAGCCTACAATGAATGAGGACTCTATGGATTTTGTTCGGAAATGTGACAAGTGCCAAAGGTACTCCAAGATACCACGAGCGGCCCCTAATGAGCTCAAACAGATGCAAAGCCTGTGCCCATTCACAGTATGGGGGATAGATTTTATTGGGTCTTTACCCACAGGAAAAGGCAATGTCAAGTATGAAGTAGTTGTTGTTGACTACTTTATAAAGTGGGCCGAAGCTGAGCCACTTACGACAATAACGACCAAGAAGGTGCTAGATTTTGTGATCAAGAACATCGTGTGTTGGTATGGGTTGCCAAGTAATATTGTCTCAGATAATGGCACGCAATTTGACAGTGATCTCTTCACTGATTTTTGTGAGAGGCACAGGATTATCAAGAGTTTTTCATTGGTAGCTCATCCGCTAGCAAACAAACAGGTTAAAGTTGTCAAAAAGTCCCTGAAGGACACCTTGAAGAAAAGGCTTGAAGAAGCAAAGGGCGCATGGCCAGAACAGCTGCCAGAAGTCATTTGGTCATATAGAACATCCCATCGAAAAGAAAAATTCCATACTCCATTTTCTTTGGCCTGTGGATATGAAGCCATGTTGCCTGTTGAATTAGACCCACCATCACATAAAAGGTTGGCATACGATCAGAGTGCTAATAGTCGATTATTGATGGAATCTTTAGATTTGGTCGATGAACGACTTGAGCAAACTCAACTTCAAGTGGCAGCTTACCAACAAAAGTCGCTCGGTATTTCAACTCTAAAATTCGTGAAAGAAAATTTAACCTGGGAGATTTGGTTCTTAGAAGAGTTTATCTTAACACCCGCGATCAAGCTGCCGCGGTGCTTGGACCTATCTGGGAGGGTTCGTATCAAATTGAAAAAGTCCTCCAACCAGGCACCTATAAACTTGCTTGCTTGAATGGAGATCTCATTCCTCACTATTGGAATGGAGAACTCCTGTGCAAGTATTATGAATAAAACAGTTCTTTTTACAAGTTTATGAACAAGGGTTAGTCAGTCATATGACTAGTCACTTATAAGTGTAAGATCAATTTTTGATCACTCGTACAGACACGATTGTCCATTTATTATGAGAAATAAAAGGAACTATGCCCAGCTAGATATTCTTGCCAATTATTGTATTTATTACAAGAATTTTCTCATTACGTGTGTTGTTTTGCTATATTATCATTTTTATAAGTATTTATTACAAGCAGTAAGTTTGAACAGGTCTTAGTCATGGCAAGTGACTGAGTACCATAAGCTCCTCAATCACTTGGGGTGCATATAAGGTACTACGCAAGCAAAGCATATCAACAGGCATATGTAAATACACAAGCAAAATAAGGGAAAGCATACTACGGTACTTAGAGTATTTTTCAACATTTTGTTTAAATTTTTTCAAATCAAAATGAAGTGCTATGCTAAGTTCGATCATGCGAACAGATGTTATAATAAATTGCAAATACTATAATGTCAAACTACAAATGTGTTACATTGCGAGCATTTGCTGCTCGAATGTAATTATTAATTAAAAGGAAGCTACCCTACGCAGCAAAAAATTGTCTTGACATCACGAACCATGGTTCATATGTCCTGGTAACAAATTAAAATAAATAAATAAAGTTATTGAGCAGCAGGAGTAGCTAGAGAATCATGCTGGGGCTGCTGGTTGACTGTGGTCCCAGCATCCTCTTCGACGCCTTCAATGCATGTTGCCAAAGAGATCTCAGGGGATTTCTGAGCTTTGCTCTCCTCTTCCAGGCGAGCAGTGCACTGTAACGACCCAATTTCGCTAATAAGGCTTAAGGGCCTTGATTAGCGTGCCAGGAGGGCATGATGGGATTTATGTGTGATTTTAATGATTTAAATGCATGGTTATGATTTAAAGCATGTTGTATGACTATTTGTTTATCTGAGATGCATGACTATGTATGTTAGTATGCATGTAGGCCCGGATCGTGTTAGAAGGGCATAATTGTAATTTTGGCCATTTTGGGCATAACTGCATTGATATGTGATGATTGTTGAGACCACAGTGGTATGTGGGTGTATCAGTGATTTGTGACTCGAGGCGATCCCAGTGAGCAGGCTAGCGGAAAGTCATGATGGGAATTTATACCCGGCTCGGTGCGAGCCTGGGGGTATGAACAGGAATTCAGAGAATAGATTGAGATTTATTTTGATGACGGGGAATGTTTAATTGGTGGTTTATCAGGTGTTGGAAAGCAACGGGAAAATATTAGAGACGCTTGAGGATTAGCGGGAATTGGGTAAAATGACTAAAATGGCCCTACTTGGACAAAAGGATTTAGAATTAATGGGAAGGGAATTTTTGTCATTTAGCTTTGAGATAGGTTAAATGAGGCTTTATACACTTAGTGGGATTTATAGAGAGTGTTGGCTGTGGAGAGAAAGAAAGAAAAGAAAGAAAAAGGAAAGAAAGAAAAGAGGGAAAACAGAGGGGTTTTCACAAGGGTCGGTTTGTGCATTTTTGCACCTTTCCGCTCCATTTTTCTTGGAGCAAAGCTTAGTGGAGAGCAAGGATAGGCTGAGCATCAAGGATCTTGGGTTAGACTTGAAGATTTGGCAAGAACACATCAATGTTTGAGGTAAGTTTTAGAGATTTTCTGTTTTAGGGTTTTGGCTGGTTTGAGCTGTGTTTTGAACTGAGTTGTTGGGAACTTTAGGGGATTTCTGGGCAAGCTATGAGGATGAACAAGCTAAGGAGGCCTAGGGTTGAATCAAGGATGAAATTGCATCAATGGTAAGAATTCTAAGCCTTTAACTTTGTTGTTGATTGAATTTCTGGTTTTTGAGTTCATCATGTTAGATTTTGAGATTTGGGTTGAATGTGATTGGGTTTTGAGTTCATGGGATGCTTGGGATGAGTGTGGAGTGTGTATAAGCTTGATTTTGGGTTTGGAAAAGGTTTGGACAAGTTTGGAGTTGAAATGGGAGGAGAAAATCGCAAGATGCGATTTTTGGTTCTGCTGGGCTGCAACTAGCGCTACAGCGCTAGTCAGTGGGCGCTGTAGCGCTAGCCCCTGTTCTGGGGGGAGTGTTCTGCTTGTAGCGCTACAGCGCCCTCTTTAGAGCGCTGTAGCGCTGCACTGTTCACAGAGGTGAATTTTTGGGTTTTTATGAGGGATTTTGACCTAGGGTTCGGGGCTTGTTTCCGCCACTTTGTTTTGGGGATTTGGGACTTCCCGGGGGCTCGGGATTGGTCCCGAGGCTAGGTATTCGGACTTGGGGTTCGGTGTTGACTTTGACCTATGTTTGTGCCTAGGTGTGCGCTAAGGCTCGGGTGGGATCGTGCTCAAGGAGTCAGGTGATCTAAGCTATTGATTGGAAAGGTAAGAAAACTATAACACCCGAGGTTAGGGCATGGCCCCAGATTGTATTATGTGCAAATGTTTAACCTTAAATGAATCATGATGTGTGTGAATGATTATTTCGAATGTACTATATGTGTGATTATGATGAAATGAACGGCAAGGGCCGAGTACGGCGCAGGCCGGGGCGGCCGTGGGCCGAGTACGGCGTAAGCCGGGGCGGCCGTGGGCCGAAAGTAACACCTAGCATATGGGATGCTATAGTCAGGGCGGGGCCCGGTGGATACATGTGTTATGCTATATTCAGGGTGGGACCCAAGGGATACATGAGTTATCCTCGCGGTGAGAACCGATACCCCAGGCTTCGGTAAGGCCCTGGGGCGGCTTGGCCGTGTTTGCTTAGTCTAATGGTTGACTTGTTTATCTGTGGATTATCTGTTATGATAAACTGTATAAACTGCATATGTTATGTTCTGCATGAGTTTTCTTGCTGGGCTTCGGCTCACGGGTGCTCTGTGTTGCAGGTAAGGGCAATGGCTGAGTCAACCTACCATGAGTACGGAGAGCGTGAAGCGACGCGTACATGTTTGGCCTGCCCGACTGCTTTGGTTGGGGGTTTATTCGAAAATGGCTGTAATAATCTATGATTTCTATGATTAATCAACTGTAAACTTATTTCAATATGTAAACAGTTTTTAAAACTTATTTTGGGATCCCAAGTGTTTAATACTACAAGCTTTTAATGAAACGTTTCATTTTCAAAGATTACAGCCCTAACTTTTAATTAGTCACACTTTTGTTTCAAAACCTCGGTTAGCGAGTTCTTTGCACACTGTTATGTCTTAAAACTCACTTAGTAACGGCTCTAAGGAAGTAGGGCGTTACATGCACTTTTCCAGCTAAGCCTTCTCCATATGCTCTGGGAAAAAGTCAAAGTTCACCTCAGGGTTGCTTTTCCAAAACATGTTGAAGCAGTTGAACGTCGCTCCCTTGAACTTCTCCAGGTTACGAGTGTTGGTTTCTTCGAGCAGTTTGACGCAGTCTTCCTGTTTGGCAGTTTTTTTTTCAGCTAATCACCAACTCGTCCAGGAGTTTGGAGGACTCTTTCAAATTTAGAACCAAAGCCTCCTTATACTTCTCTTTGGCCTCAGTGATTTTAACCAAGGCCTCCTGGTGTTGCTTCAGCTTTTCACCCAGTTTAGCAGCTTTTTCCTCAGCCGCTCTTAGCTGCTCGGCATATCTGCCTCGACCGCCTTGAGCTGCTTGATGAGTCTTTCATCGATTGTCTTGATCTCTTCAGCATGCTTGGCAACAATCTTCTCCGAGCGATGTCGACCAGTACTCATGGTCAGAACTCCCTACGATCATAGAAAAAGTAACATTGTTACTATAAGTAAAAGGGCAAGATAGAGAACTAAAGCACAACAAAAATGGCAACTTACACTGAGTACTTCATTCAGCGCACGGTTGAAAATTTGGTCGATCTTCATGGAGGAGACGTTGTTGAAGGATTCTTGGCTATGTCAGTGTCTTGACAGTTTCTTCAGCTTGTCGTTAGCCGAGTTGTATGTTGTGTTCATAATAGCCTTGGCCTGAGTCTTTTCTGACTTGTCATTAGGACTTGGGCTGCGAGGATCTGGAGGAGTTGGGTCGAGTGGAGCTGGAGGAGTCGGGTCGACGAGAGCTGCAGGAGGGGTCGTGTCCTCGGAAGGTGGTGGTGCAGGAGGATCCTTAGTCCGAGCCCTTTTCTTGGAGGGATCACTACTGCTTTCCCCAGGGTGTCGTTTGCTTCCTCTTTTCCTGCACACAGGAGCTTCGGCATTGATGTTGTTGTACAAGTCAAAGGCTTCTATGGAAGGCATGACTACAGGATGGAAATTGTAACACCCTACTTCCTTAGAGGAGTTACTAAGTGAGTTTAAAATGTGCAATTGACTCGCTAATCAAGGTATTAGGCAAAAGTGTAATTAAACCATAAACAGAGTCTTATACTTTGAAACTATTTCCATTCATTGAAAAGCATAAAGCATTTAACATTTGGGATCATAAAATACTGTTTAGAAATATTTACAAGTCAAAAATATAACCAGAGTCGGCTAAACGACAAAATCTAGGTTCTAAGGTAGTAACGGCTCACTAAGACTCACTTAGTAACGACTCTAAGGTAGTAGGGCGTTACATCCGGGACCATGGTTTCAACCAAACTGGGTTGTAGAAACCTTCCCGAGCCTTAACATTCAAGTTCCCGAGCTAAAAACCCTTATTTTTCCAAAAATCCACCTTTGAGCTGCGATCCAACCTTTCTTAACCGCCGCATCGCGCCCCAAAACAGAGGCAAAATTGCCTCACATCTGCCAGCCTAGGGCCGCGGCGCCCAAACCTTGTGCTGCAGCGCCTGTGAAATTTCTCGAAGCCCCACTAGCCCATAAACTCAAGCGGGCTGTGGCGCTAATGAATAGGGTCGCGGCTCATCCTCGAAACCCATAAATTTTCCTCCATTATTACGGGCTAACTTCCATGGAAATCATCAATTTAGAGCCCTAATCCTAGAATTCTTCCTAGGATGCATATCCAACCAACATAACCAGTATAACAACCACAAAACTTAGCCCAAAAACCCATTAAAACTCAAAATTCAAACTAAGCTTAACTTTCAAAATAAACCTTCAAACCATAACTTAAACCATAAAAAATCCAGAGCAGAGCCTTACCTCAAGAATAGTTTCGAGCCTCAGCTGCTTATAACCTGCTGCTAGCTTTGATTTCTCCAACTCTCAGCCTTAAATTCAAAGGTTTCTCCTCCAAAAATCCCAAAAACCTTCCAAGCGTCAAGAGAGTGAGAGAGATAGAGTTACACGTGGGAGAGAAAGAGAGCTCCTTCTGATTATTCTAGCCCCTCCTAGAAACACAACTATCTAAATATAAGCCTATCTTCTAGCCAAAATGTCCAAAATAGCCCTTTAACTTATCCTTAAACCCTTAAGTAACCCAAGGGCATTTTGGTCATTTGCCATAACCCATTAAGTCCCCGAGTAGTCTTGTAAATTCCCATTTAGTCCCGACGTGTCCAAATCATTACCAACTACTACCTGTTACTCCATAAAGCCCGAACTCATTTTACGTTCCAAAAATACCCCTAGGCCCTTCCCGAGCCGGGTATCTAACCCCATTGTGACATTCTAGCTAAACTGATCCCTAGGACTGTCTCGGATCCTGCATCACAAATATATCATCAATATATCACAAATATCACATTTATGATCTCAACGGGCTAAAATTACAAACATGCCTCTAATAACCAAACGGGGCACACATGCATATTTAATTCACCTAAACATGCATCTCTAATCACATATTTATATAAATTCACATATTATAATAATAAATCACTTATTGCCCTCCAGGCACACTAATCAAGGCCCTAAGCCTTATTAGAAAATTTTGGACGCTACAACTATCCCCTCCTTACTAAAATTTCATCCTCGAAATTACCTGAACAACTCGGGATACCGCTCCCGCATATCTGATTCAAGTTCCCCTGTCGCCTCCTCAGCTTTGCTGTTCCTCCACATCACTTTCAATGTGGCGATGGTCTTGCTCCGCAAGAATCTGAACCAGCTTCTCCTCATAAGACAAATCCTGGTCCAGCTCCAAATTCTCATAACTCAATACATCCATCGAATCAGATACATACTTCTGAAGCATGGATACGTGAAAAATGTGATGAACCCCTGATAAGGCTGGAGGCATCGCCAGTCTGTAAGCTACCTCTCCAACCCGTTCTAGAATCTCGAAGGGGCCAACAAGCCTAGGGCTCAGCTTGCCCCGAACACCAAACGGTTTCACTCCCCTCAAAGGTAAAACTCTAAGGAACACATGGTCACCAACCTGAAATTCCATGCTTCTGCGTCTCAAGTTCGAGTAACTCTTCTGGTGACTCTTGGAGGTGAGCATTCGAGCTCTAATCTTTTCAATCGCCTCATTGGCCCCCTCTCACCCATCTCATCCCAATGGATAGGTGACCTGCATTTCCTCCCATAAAGCATCTCATACGGAGCCACTCTGATAGTTTTCGTATAACTATTATTGTATGAGAACTCAATCAAAGGGAGATACTTACTCCAAGATCCCCCAAAATCTAGCACACAAGCTCGTAGCATGTCCTCCAGTATCTGAATTGTCCTCTCAGACTGTCCATCTGTCTGAGGATGATAAGCGGTACTAAACCGTAACTGCGTGCCCATAGCCTTCTGCAGACTCTCCCAAAACTTGTAGGTGAAGGTGGGATCCCTGTCGGATACTATCGACCTCGAAGCCCCATGAAGTCAAACAATTTCCTTCACATATAACTCGGCATACTACTCACAGTATAAGTCTTCCTGACACGTAAAAAGTGGGCGGACTTGGTATACCTATCCATAATCACCCATACCGAGTCATGCTGTCCCACAGTCTTCGGCATACAAACCACGAAGTCCATGGTGATAACTTCCCACTTCCACTCTGGAATCCCTAGAGGCTGCAGCAACCCTGCTGGCCTCTGATGTTCAGCCTTGACTTGCTGACAAGTTAAGCACTTGGCCACACAATCCACCATATCCCTCTTCATGTCCGACCACCAATACAAAGCTCTTAAATCTTGGTACATCTTCATCGTACCTGGATGTAAGGAATATGGAGTGGTATGTGATTCATCCAAGATCTCCCACTGGATATCAGAATCTATTGGAACACAGATTCGACCCTTGTACTACAGTAATCCCATCTCCAAGATAGAGAAGTCCTTAGCCGCTCTGACTAAGACATTCTCTCTGTACCCTCTCAACTTGGAATCCATCCCCTGCGCCTCCTTGATCCTCTCAAGGAGTGTAGACTGAAGAGTGATGTTGGCTAACTGACTAACCACCAATTCTATACCCGCTCTAGTCATCTCCTATGCTAGCTTATCGAATATCTGTCTCGAACTGAACAACTGTCCTGGGCCCTTCCTACTCAATGCATCAACCACTACATTATCCTTCCCTGGATGGTATAGGATATCACAATCATAATCCTTTACAAACTCTAGCCACCGTCTCTAGCGCATATTCAGATCCTTCTGAGTGAAGAAGTACTTTAAACTCTTATGGTCGGTGTATATCTCGCTCTTCTCGCCATATAGATAATGTCTCCAAATCTTAAGTGTGAATACCACTGCTGCCAACTCTAGATCATGCGTGGGATATCTCTGCTCGTACGCTCGTACTCCTTCAACTGTCTCGATGCGTAGGCTATCACCTTACTAGCTTGTATCAGCACACACCCTAAACCTTGTCTGGAGGCATCACAATAAACCACAAACTTCTCATTATCTATCGGCAAACTCAACACTGGCACGGTGATCAGTTGTCGCTTTAACTCTTTGAAACTGTTCTCACATCTGTCTGTCCAAACATACTTTGTCTTCTTTTTTGTCAATTCTGTCATTGGCGTAGCTATCCTAGAGAACCCGTCAACAAACCGGTAATAATACTCAGAAAACTTGTAACTTCAGGAACACTACTTGGTCTAGACCAATCTCTCATTGCCTCAATCTTACTTGGGTGAACATGAATCCCCTCCTTACTGACGATATGGCCCAGAAATGTAACTTGCGGTAACTAGAACTCGCACTTGCTAAATTTAGCATATAACCTATGCTCCTCAACCGCTGCAACACCAAACGTAGATGTTGCTCATGCTCTGTCTCTGACTGAGAGTACACCAGATTGTCATCGATGAACAAAATCACAAGCTTGTCCAAGTAGTCCTTGAAAACCCTATTCATCATATCCATAAAAGATGCTGGGGCATTGGTTAATCCAAAGGACATAACCAGGAATTCATAGTGTCCATACCTCATGCAAAAAGCAGTCTTTGGTATGTTCTCTTCTTTGATCCTTAACTGATGGTAATCTGAGCGGAGATCAATCTTGGAAAACACTGTACGTCCCTACATCTGGTCAAATAAATCGTCATTCCTAGGCAGTGGATACTTATTCTTAATGGTTAACTTGTTCAGCTCCCTGTAGTCAATACACATCCTAAGAGATCCATCCTTCTTCTTGACAAACAACACTGGAGCACCCCATGGCGAGAAACTCGGTCTAATGAACCCCAAATCCAGTAACTCATGCAACTGAATCTTCAACTCTGCCGAAGCCATTCTCTAAGGTGTCCTAGATACTGGCTCCGCCCCTGGCGCCAACTCTATAACAAAATTGATCTCCCGCTGCAGCGGCAACCCTGTCAGATCCGCTGGAAATAAATCTGGAAACTCACACACCAATCTGGTCTCCCCCAGTCCAACCGACACAAACTTAGAGGTATCCACAACATTCGCTAGGAATCCTATGCAACCTTCCTGCATCAGGTCTCTAGCTTTCAGTGCTGAAATCATAGGTACTCGAAGTCCACTAACTGTCCCCACAAATACCAAGGGTACCTCCCCTTCTGGTTCAAAAGTCACCATCATGTGCTTGCAGTCAATCATCGCCCCATACTTCACTAACCAATCCATCCCTAGAATCATATCGAAGTCATCCATCACTAGCTCGATCAGATCAACAGACAACTCCCTACCATCTACCTCTACTGGTAAAGCTCTAATCCATCTCCTAGAGACTACCAGTTCCCCAGTTGGGAACGAAGTCTGAAAACCCCTAGCATACAAAACACTAGGTCTACACAACTGATCTATCGCTCTAGCAGACACAAATAAGTGAGTAGCTCCCGAATCAAACAATGCAACATAAGAAAACCCAGCACTAAAAATCTGACCTGTCGCAACCAAGGGGCTAGCCTCCGCCTCAGTCTGAGTCAAAGAAAACAGTCTGGTAGGAGCAAGACTGTCACCCTGCTTCGGCTCCTCCTTTCTTTCTTGTGGGCAATCCTTCTTCAGATGATTGGAACTCCCACAGATAAAGGAGGCCCTGATCCTGCACTCACCCTGATGTTGCTGTTTGCACCGTGGACATACTGGAAAACTCCTCCAGTTCTCACCTCTGCCCTGACGACCACTAAAAGCACCCTGTGCCCTCTTATCTGAACTAGGAGGAACAAAAGAATCTGGGGCCTTCCTCTTCTGCTCACTGGAGCTACTACCCCGACTGGATCCAATGAAAGGAGGCACCGTCCTCCTGGCATTCCGCCTAACAGCGCTCTCTCTCCAAATCTGATTCTGAGCCCCCTCAGCTGTAAGGGCCTTGTCCACAACTTAGGTATAAGTAGTAGTCTCTGGATCCAAGGTGATCTTTACATCACAGGCAATCATAACATTCAACCCCCTTACAAATCTGTCTCTTCTTGCCGCATCAGTCGGTGGGGGCGTGCGCATGAAGGCCTCGCTGGTGGTGCGTGCCTGATGGCCTCACTAGGGGGTGCGCGCGCATGAGGGCCTCGCTGGGGGCGCGTGGCTGATGGCCTCGCTAGGGGCGCGCGCATGAGGGCCTCGCTGGTGGCGCGTGCCTGATGGCCTCGCTAGGGGGCGCGCGCGCAGGAGGTCCTCGCTGGAGGCGCACGCATGAGGGCCTCGCTGGTGGTGCATGCCTGATGGCCTCGCTAGGGGGTGCATGCCTGATGGCCCGAGGACCCAATGAGAGTGTAGGCGTATGGGGGTCTAAGTGCATTCTTTGGGTCTTTTATAAGCGTGGAATATTGAGCATCCACGGGTGTATGTCCCGGGCGTCTTCGGCAGCGTTTACGTGTATGAGTGCATCTTGACCCGTGAGCATGTCAGGCTTGTGCACCTATCGTCTTGTAGTATTCATTGTGGCCCCTACGCTTAGCAGGGCCAAACCTTGTGGCTCATAATGTGTTTTTTCTCATGAGATGATCTCCTGTATTCAACAAGGCCTACAGGCTCGAGCCCAATAGCATGAATAAGTGACCTTTATCCCTATGTTCCAACCAGGGACTAAAGAGTTTTTATTTGGTGGATTTTTGGCAACCACAATAAACAAAATAAAACAAGAGCAAGGGGCAATATGACACTAAAGTTGGTGATCTCCAAATTTCCCTTAGAGATTGATTAGTGAACATAGCTTAGAGAAAAATATAAAGATTGTCCGATGATTGTGAAAAGTTCAAGAACAAGTTTCGTTCCAATTTTGATTACTCCAAGTGTGTGTGTGAAATGCCTTTTCTCAAATTATTGCATGAAATTTAGATCAATTTATGCAAATATGAATTAAGCACAAAATCTCTAAAATGACAAAGTCTCATATGTTTGTTTTTCATCTCTCTCTCCACTAATGTAGACACACACAAAACCAAAGATAAATAGGACTTTTTCAAGCTTGTAATGTTAGGCTTGGGTGAAGGCATGATAAAAGATATAAATTTGGGCTCAAATCACCTTAAGCACATTAACCTTTTTAGGACCAAATAAAGAGCTCACAATCACTTCCCTACTTGGATACCTCACAAAAATTATAGTCACTTCTCTTGCCACAAACATTTTGTTGAATATTTTTTTTTTAAGATCCTACACCCCAAACTTATATTTTTGCTATGAAATACTTGAGTGTAGCACTTCTTTTCTTTCTTTATTTTAATTTTTTTTCTTTTTTAAATACAAAATATATATACACAAAGAGAAGTGACTCAATGAGAAACATATACCTCACCCCCAAAATTAAAATCAACATTGTCCCCAATGTTGAAAACAAGAAAAGAAGCTAATGCAACCTCTCACCAAAATCTCTCTTTCTTCTTTTTTTTTTTTTTTTTTCATCATAATTTTTTTTTATACAAACAAATAAAAAAAATCTCCAAACTTTCTTTTCACCCTCCCCTAAATGACACCACTCAAAATATGCCTAAAAAAAAAAAATTAAAGTGCTTAAGGTAAAGGTGAAAAAGTTGAAAAATTATTTTAAAGCTAGACTAATATGCGGCTAACAAGAAAAAGATCAATTAAGCTCAAAAGGGGTGACTAGGGATAGAAATTATATCATGGTTGGCTTAAAAGGCTCAAACGGTCCAAAGATGGCCTAAATCATGTCCTTGGTTTAGTCTCGTCTAGGATTTCGCCTCAAGAGAGAATCAAACAAATTCTAAGACTTATGAGATCACAAAATCACATATTCACATAAACTTTCACCAAATCACACACAATTTAGAGATCAAGGCATTTGTGCTCAAAATTGGACATATCTCAATCAAAATGAAACTAACACAAGAACTAGTCACAAGCTCAAGCAATATTTACATTTTTCAACAAGCTATGCACACTATCAATCATGTATTAGAATGTGGAAAATCACCAAACCAAAGCACATATGCCTCAAAAAAAAAAAAAAATTCACACAAGCAAAATAAAATAAAAAGAAAAATTTAGTTTCCCAAAACATGTTTAAGCACAAAATTCTCAAATATGTGTGAGCAAGTGTAAAAATAAATAAAGAAGAGTTAAAGAAGAACTCCCCTAGTCAATGATGTGCAAACTTGCTAGTGTCAACCTCCATAAGTGCACCCAATTCCATTTGACTTTATGCTTGCACCTACAAGAGAGAAAAAGAAAAGAAAGAAAGAAAAAACTACAATGCAATTGTCAAAACCATTTAACATTGCATATTTATTGAATTTAAAACAAAACAAAGACAAAGTTTAGAAAGCTTGGGTTGCCTCCCAAGAAGCGCTTGATTTAAAGTCGTCGGCTTGAATTTTTGAGAAGCACTCGTCAAAGAGCGGCTTTCGCCCATAGAGAGTGGCATATGCCCTCACAAATGGGTCTTTTTTGTGGACGCCCTCACGCTTGGCGAGATATGGAATTGAATAGGCCAAATGCTCAACTTGACTTGATTTCGATGAATGCACATGATGGATGCCAAGGTACCATGCCAATGGTGGAGGAGGAGGTAGTGGCCAAAAAGGATCTTTATAGGTGTAGGCTTCCATGACTAATGACTCACTAGGTTGAGGAATGGAAACTTTTTGTTGCTGAATTTTGTCAAAATCTGGGTGATTTTGCTGTGAAAATGCTGCAGCATTATGAGCAGCAACAAATGCTGACAAACTTGAAAAGCTTGCTTCCTCATCCTTTTCTTCACTACTTTGGATTGAAGTGGGCTCTTGTAATTGCTCAAAACTTTCCCCAAGCATTTCCAACTCATCACCACTCCTCAAAATGACATTTTCACTTTCTTCTTCCTCCTTTGAATTTTCCATATCACTACCCAAAGTTTCATAGGGTTTATCACACAACTCATTGACCAAAAGCTCAAATTGGTTCTCCAATTTCCTCAAGGATGAAGCTTGGCTTTGAATTAAGGCATCATTTTTATCCATGAACTCCATCATCAACACCTCAAGTGAGCTTGGTTGAGCCATTTGATGAGGCTCTTCTTCTATGTTGAACTCTTGAAAATCTTCCAAAATCTCATCATTTGGTCCTTGAGTATAAGTGTCAAAATTTTGCTCCAAATTGTTGTAGTTGTCCTCCCAAACATGGTCATTGTTTGGACAATTACAACACCATTCATTGTATGTTGCCATATCTTCCAACATCCAATAGGCTTCCTCCAATGATAATTGGTAGAAATTGGTGGTACCATCTCCTTTTTCTACCCATTCCCTTGTTGTGGAATTCAGCCCATTGAGGAATACTTCTAATTGACACTCTTTGGACAGCCCATGATATGGAAAACTCATTAGAAATGCCTTGTATCTCCACCATGCTTCATACAAGGGCTCCAAGTCGTGTTGAACAAAATTCATGAGAACTTGCCGATGAGACATCTCAAGCTCCTTGCAAGACAATCAAACAAACAAAACGTAAAAAGGAACAAGAAAAATAAAGATGAAAAATAAAAACCAAATTGAAAAGCAATTGATTTTAACAAGAAAAATTTCACTAAAAACAATCCACGGCAACGGCGCCAAAAACTTGTTGTGAAAATTGTATACGCAAGTGCACGCAATCGTCAAACAAGTAATAAAGTGATAAGTAAGATCGTCTCCACATGGCTTGCAAGCCAAATTTAATGTAAAACCAATTATTTAATAATTTGGAATTTTAAGAAAATAAATAGATTGGATGTTGTGAACTAAAATAAAATGATTAAACTGGAATCAAGATTAAAATATTGCTACAAACGCTGGAAAATTAACTGCAAGAAAAAGTATCTATGGAATGATAGACTTGAATAGCTAAATCCCCCCTATGTTTTATCTGCCCAGTTGTTACAGCATTACTTCAGCAAAACGCACAGAGTAAACTAGAATTCCTTACAAGCCCATGAGATTTTTCCAAAACTCATGAAATAAGTTCTATCATCTAACCCAATATATTCCTATATTAAATCAGATTCAAGAACATAATTTAAGCATCAATTCTCAAAGTTATGCAAGGTAGTAAAATATTCCTATTCTACTTACTAAGAACAACCTAGAAAATGGGTGTTCTCTTGCATCATTCAAGTACCAACTACTAGATTTAACCTTTCCAGTATTAAATCCAGCTTAATAACCTGCCATTAATTTCCAAACAACAACAATAAATAAACATGAAGCTCACTTGAATGAACAATGGCAATTTAGCTTAAGTAATGCATTCAAACTTGAAATACATGAAAAAGGGGGTCTTTAATCATTCAAGTCTCAAAAGTTTAGCTCATCATAAATTGTGCAAAAATTACAAAATTGAAAAAGAGAGAAAGATAGAAATAAAAACCCAATTTAGAGTTGTCGCAAGACTCTAAGTTTTTCTTCCAAATTCCTCTTCTTCTTCCTTTGAAAATTTGCCAATCTCAAAATTAAAATGCAAAACTAAAACCCTAAATAACACTCAAATAAACTTTCTTTTTTTTTTCTTTTTCTTCTTCTTTTTCTTCATTGTTCTCTTTTTGTCGGCCTCCCCTCTGTAGCAGCCCCTTCTTCTTTTTCTTTGATGATATATATATATATCATATGCATATGATACCCTTGGTTGCAATGTCCAAGGCTATTCACATGGCCCATTTGCTTTCCTTCATCACATATATACACATATATGATGTAAGGTCTCATTTGTCACTTCCCTTTTCCAAAGCCAATACGTGATGGCCCATCTTTTATCTCTTTTTTCTTCTTCTTTCTTTTGATTTAAAGATATCTCAAATAAATTCCACATGAGCCCAATCCAATTGGAAATGTGTCCAATTAAAATAACCACTAATCAATTTGGGCTTTTGGTGAGTACATAGACTTTGAATGAGGCATCAATTGTTCTTTAATCTACTTTAATTTCAATATTTCCATTTACGCTCCTAAAAATACACAAAATTGAGATTAATAATTATAGATAGGAAACTAAATAATGTCAAAATTAATATTTATTAAAAACTAAATAAAACTAATTAAAAGTCACTAAATTTAACTAAAAATACTTGAGAACAAAACTATTTTAATGCACAAAAAGAGTTAAATAACTCTATTTTTATAGAGTTATCAACTATCTTGCTACACTTTACTAAACCAATGAATTCATTCACCTTCTCCGGCCTATTGGCAATGCAGTAATGTTTCTAGTTAAACAAGTCTCCAAATCCATCCCAACTCATGGTAGAAACATTCGGATCTATGATTCTACCTCCCACCAGATGCGGGCATTATCTCAAAGAATATAGGTGGCAGAGGCCACCTTGTCGTTACGTTCCACCCTCATGAAGTCTAGGATGGAGGTAGTCAAACTCATCCACTGTTCAACCATCAATGAATCTGGTCCTCCCTGAAAGGTTGGAGGATGTTGCTTCCTAAATCTTTCTTAAAGTGTCTCCCACCTATTCCCAACATGAAACGGCTATACAATCGGTACCACGATAGATGGAAAGTTAGGTACAACTCTCCCTGTCAGAGCCTGCTGCCTCAGAAGGCGAAACTCTTCCTCATGACTTTGAAGTCTAGATTGCATGTCAGCAAGCAATTATTGCAAGTTCTCAGGGACCGGCAGAGGATTCTGCCCTGCTCGTCATCCCTAGCCTCAACCCTGATGTCAGCTAGTCAAATTGATCACATTGGAGGCAGAACTCTCCAAGTTTATCTACAGTCAACAACTTGGCAAGTCAGGCAATGATAATAGGTTTATAATCACTCCATGGTCCAACGAAGAAACTCAACCAACATCACACAATCGTAATGAAAGCAGGCTTTTAAACAATCATTCACAAACAGTAGTAATTATAATAAGCACACCTTATCATATTCACATAGTAGACAAGGGCCAGGCCCTATCAGTATATCTCATGCTTCCTAATAATCATGTATTTAATCATTTATATATATGGTTACCGAACCCTGAGTGAAACTTGTCTTTAGCAGCAAGTGTACATGCCCAGCCAGTCTTCAGAAACACTTAAACTCAGAACACTCTGATAACAAGTTGTAACGCCCAGGATAACCAAGGTCGTTACACTGTCTATTTAAAATAGTACAAGACTTGCTAATCAAGTAGTTTGAATATAAACGTGTTTCTAAAGATAATTGATAGGTTAGGGTTAAAAGATTTTGATCGTAAAATGGTTGACTTTCATTAAAATAAGAGTTTGATACACGGGATCCCAAAAATAATGTTTACAAGGCGGCTAGCCTAAATGGCAAAATACAAATTTTGGCTCTAATCCTTGTAAATCCCTTGGCCGTGGCGATCGAGTAACTTCCGATGTATACACTGCCCCTAAAGCTCTCCAAGCCATGGCTGGTGTAGCTTTCTCTTGCCTTTACATAAACCATGTAACACCCGTTAGCCAAGGCTCATCAAGAAAACTAAATTCAACAAGCATAGATAACAACAGAGTGTCCATAGTAAACCTGAGATTAACCAGTTGAATCAACAGCAAAATACAAGTAATAAGCTAGGCAACAGTAACAGTCTAATCCAAACATATAACTCAATCTTAATACAATTAATCAGGTGCAGGCGCACTTGGGCCGAGCCCTCTAGTTATTTAGTAGATCCCAGGGTGCTTAGGCTGAGATGTGTTTAGTACGCTTAACATCAGCCCCAGCTGCCTTAGGCTGGGCTTTCACATCAAGCATAGCAGACATACAAGTTGCGAAGTACTCAATTGAAAGCAACACAAGCTAACTTTCCTATATAGATATTTCCAATTACAAATACATTTATAATCTCACATATATCAATTTACAAAGGATCTTAGTCCCATTCACAACTCAGATGCAGTTTTCTTACCTCAGATCCCGAGTTGAAGATGTATAGCAGTCCCGAGCATGATCCTCAATTTAGAGCTTTAATGGTAACCGTAGTCACAAGCAAAAATTGATCATTATGCAAATCTAATCATTTTAAATGCTTCAAAATAAAGTACTGGCCTCCAGGACCTCGAATTCTACTAAACTGGGTAGTAAAATTCGTTATAAGCGCTTAGGCTTAAGTCCCCGATCCCAAAAACCAATTTTGGCTAAGGCTGCCTTGGCTGTCCGTGACCTGGGCCTAAGGTTCACGGCTTGCCCCCAAGTCAGAGGTGCCAACCCCAAGTCCTAGAGGTAGGCGGGCCGCAACTGGACCCTTTAGGGCTGTGGTGTGCCTGTAGAATAGCTAGCCCCCAGGGCTTCTGGGATCACGCGGATCGTGACGCCCATGAGTATGGTCGCGGCGCGCCCTCGTGAACCCAGAAATCCTAAGCCTTTTCCAGCATTTTCTCCTAATCTAATTCATCAAAAGTCCCTTGAAACCATAAACTAAACCCAAAATTGTGTCTAGGATTATTAACCACACATCCTAGGCATTATAATAACCTGAAAACCTATTGCAATCACCATCCTAATTTAGCAATCAATCGACATCCAAAAACCTAGTCAAAACCTATCATAACAGTCTGAATTTCCTGAAGAATCAAGACAAAATTCTTACCTAAGTTAATGGCTTTGATCCTCACCTATTCCTTTTCTTGCTCCTAGCATAATTTTCCCTAATTTCAAACTCAATTCCAAGCTTTTCTTCAAGAATTTCCCTAATCTTCCACACACTCCAAAGGGAGAGAGAGAGAGAGAGAGTGTGTGTTTTCTCATATGTTCTGGTTTAATCCTGAATTTTTCCCAACTATATCCTTAACTTAAAGACCAAAATGCCCCTAAGGATAACTCAGCACCTTTGTTGCACATAAGGGCAAAACAGTCATTTTCCTCGTTTCCCCTAATTCCTCTAGTCGTCCAACAAATTCCAAATTAATCCCGTCTCATCCAACTAATTACCAAATACTTACCCCTTACTCGATAAACCCCAAATATACGTTAAGTGTCCCAAAATACCCCTAGGCTCAACCTGAGCCGGGTATTAGACAATGTTATGACTATTTTAGTAATCTTCTCACTAGGATCGCCTCGTGTCGTATACTGCAAATATATCCACATAATAATGTGGTATCAATCATTTATAGCATATAATCACATTTATGCCCACAACGAGAAAATATTACAAGCATGCCCTGATAAACAAGAATGAGCCCAAATGCATATTTAATACTCATAAACATGCATATATATATATATATATTCATATTATGATATAAACTCTGCATGCTACATAGTCACACATATATCTAATTATGCCCTCCTCACACACTAATCAAGACTCTAGATCCGATTAGAATTTTTGTGGCCTTACAAACACTCTGGGCCATCTCAGAGTCCAATCCTCGAATGGCTCGCTCCTTCCAGGCCACATAATTTGGTACCAAATCAAAGGCGAATTTGACCAACCCATCAAATTCACTGACATACTTTGTCACTGTCATACTACCTTGAACCAAGTTCATAAACACATTGGTCTTCGCGATTCGAACTGCATCACAGTAGTACCTCTCATTAAACCATTGTCTGAATTCCTCCCAACCAATCATGAAAACATTCTGGGTCTGGGGTACAACTTCCCACCATGTTTGGGCATCATCTCACAACATGTATGTGCCACAGGCCACTCTATAATTGCCTCCCACTCCCATATAGTCAAGGATGCAGCTAAGCATGCCTCACGTTTGTACAACTCTGTCAAATCCAAACCTCCCCGAAAACTAGAGGAAAATTCTTCTCGAATCTTTCAAACAATAATTCCCATCTACTTCCACCCTCAAGTAGAACCGTAACTGGTGTCACTGTTGCCAAAACACACAAGATAGTGTTCCCTGAAAAAACTCGTTGTCTCAACCAACTAATTTGTTCCTCTTGCTTTAGCAATCTTGCTTGCATGCCAGCAAACATCTGCTACATATCCCAGGGGGCAGATGGAGGATTTTGACCCCGACTAACATTAGCAACCTTGTATTAACAATGCCTAGTCTAGTTGACTGCCTTGGATACATAGCTTCTGAATCTTTCTGTAGTCAATGACTTAACCTATATTAACATGATGATCATATCCTGAACTATACCACGAGCAGGACCAACCAACAAAATAACCATGTACCATATGCATACCAGGACGCAAGTCCATGACGCTCATGTTTGGGACATTATCAAGTCTTATTCCCACAAAATACATATATATATACATCACTCTCTCTATTATAGCAGATAAGGCAATTCAGATAAGCAGTTAAAACAAATATTGCACTTAATACCAACAAACCATGTGTCAAGCTTGTCTCTGGCAGCGAGCATACATGTTTGGGCAATCTCCAGGAACCATAAACCTTCGCTCACTCTGATACCAAGTTCTAACGCCCTACTTCCCTAGACTCGTTACCATGTGATTTTAAAATGTGCCATTAACTCGCTAATCGAGGTTTTAGACTAAAAGGTGTTAGTAGATCAGAATAAAGACTCATTTAATGAAAAGTATTACTATGGGATCACAAAACATTGTTTCATAATATATTTACAACTCAAAACTGTACAGTCGAGCTAAGCAACAAAACTAAGTGTTTGCACAGTGTTCCTCAAAATTATACCGGTCGTGGCGGCCAGTGATTAGTGCTCAAAAGTATCATTTTATTAGTCTTAAAGTTTTAAATTAATTAAGTATTAATTAATATTTTCATGGATTTATTGTCATATATTTTATATTTGGAAATATTAATTTTAATTTAATTTGTTTTAATTTTCAGGAAAGAAAATGTATTGACACAAAGAAAAAGAAATAAGAAAGAGAGAATTAAAATTGAAGAAATCATGAAAAAATGACATTTTTGAAGATGAAATGACCCAAATAAGCCCAGGCCGTGCCCAGGCCCAAAGCCTTCAGCTTCCAACACCTGACGGAGTCGAGCAAAGCCGAGCTGGAGCCACCTGAAGCCTCCTCCGCGGCTCCTTAGAAAAAACCCCAGAGAAATGTACTTTTCTTCGCGGTTTTCGCTAAGGAACCGTAGAGATAGGTCTTTTTTCCTTGCAAAACAAACCTGAGACCTATTTCTGCTCATTTTCCATTTGACATACGCGAAAGAAAACGACTCTGCGCTTCGTTCCCTGCCACAATATAGTCCATTTTAACAAATTTTCATTGTTTTTTTTTTTCATTTTCTTGCATATTAACGCTTTAAATCATGGAAATATACCTAATATTGATTTATTTTGAAGTTTTAGGTCAAAAATGAAGAAATATTGAGTGAGTTTAATGAAGTCTCAATGTATGTTTATAGGGTGGTTTTGAAGGTTTTTTCTAATGTTCTTGAACGTTTATAAAGGATTAGAAGACATTTTAATTGGTCAAAACAGGTATTGATTACTAAAACTTTTTTTTTAATATTTATTTCAGTTTTTTGGTATTTTTTATATTATTTACCCAATTTATTAGTTTTTTAATAAAGTTAATATTAATTATATTAAATCTTTATGATGTATTGTATTTTGCATAATTTTTTTATATTATAATATTGTTATTTATATAATTTTTTGTATTACAATATTATTTCTCATATAATATTTTTTCTATTATTTACATAATGAATTTTTTTGAAAGTCTATTTTTGTTAATTGTTTTCTTTTAGAATCAATTCAATTACCATATATTTACTAACAATGTTTAAACTTTAATTGTAGGAAATATTTGTTTGAATTTGAGGTGTGTTGAAATTGTTGAAGATTAATTTTGAAAGTGAGTAATAATTACTATTTAATTTTTTATTTTTATTTTTGAGAACATGTGTGTCTTAGTGCAGTAGGTTCTGCGGTGGCTTATGGTTGAGAACATGCAAGTTTTTTGTTGTATCTTTTGTTTGATATTAATTTATAGGTAGTAATAATTTGGGATATGCTATAAAAACTGAGGAAAACATGTCCAACTTTTTATAAGATTAATATATTAATTGAACTGTTTTATCTGTTATTATACTTAATTATTATGTTTGTTTATGTGGAAATTGTAAATACATAAGAATTTTGCATATGTTATAAAAATTGAGGAAACTCTGCCCATTTAATTTTAGAATTTATTAATTGAACATATTTTTGTTCAATTACAATATTAATTTTCTTTTCATTATTGACTTATGAATTAGGTAGATATTATCATTATGGATAAATCGTGGATTCTTGAGAATAGAGAAACATAATAATTTCAAAACGGATTCAACCAACTTTTAGAATTTTGCCGAACCAGTTATAGTGATCCGAAAAGAGTTCATTGTCCATGTATAGATTGTGGTAATGGAATAAAAGGAAATATTACCATGATAAAGAATCATGTATTTTGCGAGGATTTGATACAAGTTATCATACATGGTATTGGCCTGAGGAATTATTCACTACACCAAATACATCTTTCTATAATACATAATTATAAGCTGATTGGAAAAGTATTATAATAGGTAACCTAAAAAGTTAGAAAGTGGTAAAGTTAAAATGGAGGGAAACAAAAAAAAATGGCTGGGTAAAGTTAAAATGGAGGGAAACCACTCGGTTTCTGCCTAGCCCTATTCTCTCAAAACCCTATCTTTAATGACGCCTCTGCCACTTTCTCTCGCACTTGGTTTCTCAGTTCCCACTCCTTCGATTTTTCTCTCGCTCTCTCTCTCCCAGAATCTTTCTACCCTCTCTCCATCGTGCGAGCTACTAGAGCACACCATGCCAGAGGAGCACTCTCTCCATTTCATTTAGTTGCTGGAGCACACTGGGACGAGTCACGCCAGTACAAGTCACGGTGCTCTATCTCCCTCAAGCGAGTCATGGCGGTATCTTTCCAACTGAAGAAATAACAACTTTGTGAGGTATTTGTTTTTTTCTTATTTACTATTTTTATCATTTAATTTTCTTGTATCTTTTTCTTCTTATTTACTATTTTGTTTTAGAAAGCATATATAATGGAATTTGGATTGGAAAATCCGCAGGGATCATGACGAGGTGACCTTTGGTCTTGCAGCTTGACAAGACAAACGAGGGAGCTCAGAAATACACTGAGTTTCTTCACCTTCGCAAGAGGAGATTCACATATTTTTTTATGTGGTGTATAACTTAAAAATATATTTGATTCGTATCTATTTGTACATGATCAACTTGTTGCTCATTTGTTCTTGTGTTGATTTTTAGCAAGATAACTTGTGTTTATATGAAACAGGAATTGATGTTCAGTTTTTAAGTTACATAATTATTTTGCCAAAACTTGAGAAGAGAGCTAGCAATTAGGATTCGAAAGAAATTTTGGAGTTGATTTACTAATGTTCTAGAGACCTGTTTATCTTCAAATGGGTTGTTTTATGTTCAGTCTACTTTGGGCATTGATGCTAATGTCTGTTCATCCAACTTAGTCTGTTGTCATTTACTAATAAAATTGATCATTTGCTAATGTTTATTGTCATCAACTGTTTAGTAGATGTAAATAATTTCACCTTTCATGTTTATTGTGCGACATGTGCTAGACAATAGGACACTTTATATGATATAATTTTCCTTTCTTTTTCTTTGTTTTGGTTTGTTTGTTTTAATTGTGGATATTCAGTTCAGATGGTTGAAGTTACCCTCATACCTTATTTTTCACTTTATTAAGTTTATTCTCAGGCTGCTCAGGATGGGGTAGACATAATAAACTTATCAATCACTCCAACATAGGCGTCCTCCTGCTATTGCAACATTTTTTAATCCAATAGACATGGCACTCTTATCAGCTGTGAAGGTTGGCATATTCGTTGTACAAGCAGCGGGAAACACTGGACCATCTCCAAAGAGTGTGTCTTCATTTAGTCCATAGATCTTCACAGTGGGTGCTGCTTCTCATGATAGGATCTATAGTAACTCTATAGTCCTTGGCAACAATGTTACTATTCAAGCAGTTGGTCTTGCACGTAAGTTTTCCTTTACAAATGCTTATTTTTTTCTATTTAATATATCATGTTGGATTGTTACTTGACAATTTAGTTTCTTGCTTCATGTATGTACTTTATGATGTTGGTGAAAATTGGAAGTTAACATGGTTTAAGTTTGAGATATATCCTATTCGGTTCAGTAATCACTAACTGGCTTGAAACAAAACTATCTAGATTAGACAAGAAGGAAAGGAACAATAAAATCTATATATGGATATTACAATATAATTTTATGTGAGAATTCTAGAGTTCAGATGTATAAATAAAGGTTATGATAATAATCAGTTATGCTTCTAAATATAACAGCAAGGGAGAACACATAAATTTGAGTATACCTAATTACAAGCTGGAGTGTAATAGGATAGAATTGTGTAAGGACTAGTTCTATCTGGACAATTTCCAAAAAATTTATATTCATGACTACCCTTAATCATGGGAAATGAAAGTGGATTGTTTGAAAACCACATATTACTAATTTTACATATTAATTCTAGGTGTTGGCGACCAATTTCAGATCTAGTTTCACGGTGGTTAATAATCCACATTAGGGGCATAATAAATTCTTGGAGCAGGTTTACCTAAACCTTTTTTAGAAAGTTGACATATAAATAACCATAGCACATGATGAATGATTCATGTAATTAAAATCAACTTTCATTTTGTTATTATCAAGGCATATATTAGTAATGCTCCTTTTACAAGACGGCAAATGACCGTTTGTATGACTAGGCCTAATGATGCATGCTATTGCAACTTGCATGTAGCCAACTGTTTCATCAACTACACTTGCTAATAATCTAATGTAATCTGTTTTTATTCAGCTGGAATTGAGAATGATACAATGCACACTCTAGTTTTGGTTGCTCATGTGTTAAACAATGACACAACAGTTTCCGATGATATGTATGTGGGTGAATGCCAATACTCAAGTTACTTCAATAGTGATCTTGTCCAAGGAAATCATTTAATTTGTAGCTATTCAATTCGATTTGTGCTTGAATTTCCTCAATCAAACAAGCTCTTGAAATAGCCGAACACTTAAGTGCATTGGGTGTTGTGTTCTATATGGATCCTTTTGTAATTGGTTTCATCTTAATCCAGTTCCAATGAATATGCCTGGTATCATAATCCCATCCCCGGAAGATTTCAAGGTACAGGACTCCCTTTAGGTTGATGTAATTTGTAGAATCTCTCTCACAACTAATTCTTTGTGGTTTTTCTGGCAGATTTTACTTCAATACTACAATTCCTCTTTGGAGAAAGAGGGTAACAAAGTTGTCAAATTTAAGGGTACTGAAAAACTTGGTGGTGGACTAAAGGCAAATTATAGTCATTCTACTCCAAATATAATGTTTTACTCTGCTAGGGGACCAGATCCTGAAGATAACTCTCTTCACTAAGGGTGAATATTTGACCCGAAAAACTCGCAAACCCACTCGACCCGCAACCCGAAAACCTGTCGGATTCGGGTTAAATCCTACCCGAACCCGACAAAAGTCGGGTCGGGTTCGGGTTCAAACCCGAAATCTGAAAAAATGGTTTTTTTTTTAAATTGTATTTTTGAAAAAAAGTGTAAAAAAAATGGTATTTTTGCAAATTTTGGATTTTCGGCCCAAAACCCAATTTGCCTAGTCCAACCCAAAATCCGAAAAAAAAATAGTATTTTCGAAGAAAAAATGGTATTCTTGAAAAAAAGTGTAAAAAAATGGTATTTTTGCAAAATTTGGTTTTTCAGCCCAAAACACAAATGGCCCAGCCCAACCCGAATAAAACCCGAAACCCGAAATCCGAAAAAACCCGAAAATTTCGGATCGGTTTCGGTACCATTTTCCTCAACCCGAAACCCGTACAACCCGAACCCGGTGAACCCGAAACCCGAAAACCCGACCCGTGTTCACCACCACTCTTGACGATGCTGACATAATGAAACCCATCTTGGTGGCTCCTGGAAATTTTATATGGGCTGCTTGGAGCTCTGCTAGAGCTGACTCGGTTGAATTTCTTGGTACGAGTTCTTGGTCATTACAAAGGATGGAAATTTGTCTTAGCACCTGTTAGGAGATTTTTCTTTAATGTTTATCTTTATAGTATTGTTATATAAATGATAATCTTTATTATTTTTTTTTTTTATTTTGGCATTGACCCATTAGGTCAGAACTTTGCAATGATGTCTGGCACAAGCATGGCTGCTCCTCACATTTTTGGGCTTGCTGCACTAATTAAGCAGAAGTTTCCAAATTTTAGTCCTTCAGCAATTGAATCTGCCCTTTCCACATCAACTTCTCTATATGATAAGAATGGTTGGCCAATTATGGCTTAGCGTGCTTATGCCAATCCAGATCAAAATCAGTCTCCCGCAACACCTTTTGACATGGGCAGTGGTTTTGTGAATGCAACTGATGCGCTGAACCCAGGCCTAATATTTGATTCCAGTATGTTGCTCTTTATCTAACACATTGTAGTTCAGTTCATAAATTACCTGATGTCGGTGTATAATAAATCCTGATTGTTCCTGTGAGCTTTGTTCTCCATTAGGCAACACTTTGGGACAAAAACAACTATTTGTAGTATGTATAAGTCATTTATTCATTTATGAATCTTTTTATATAAGAACTGCGTAGCATAAATCATGAAAGGTGTGCTTAGCTAAGATGTACGATATAAAATTGCTACTTTGTATGAGTCAATGTTACCTTTTACTTATTTATTTATTTTTTGAATCTTATGATATATCTTTATATATTAAAGTGTTTATGTGATAGACATTGTTGTATTTTAGCAGATTTTTTTCTTTTTGTTTAAATAGTTTTATAATTTATGTTAGTTAACAGAAAAAAACAATTTTTTTTTTAATTTGTTGTCTTCATATAAAGAGATAACGTTTCATTATATGATTAATAATTAATAAGTACACCAACTTCTCATACTCATGAGCTATGAAGATATCTTAGATATGGTTTGGTAGCTTTATATGAGAGAGAGAGAGAGATATAGACATTGTATATGGACCTTCTAGATTTATGAAAATAGTTGATAATTGTGAGAGAGGCTATTTCTATGTTGTCAACATTTTATCTAATACATGATGCCTTCTAGTTTTATGAAAATATTTGATAATGGTCAAAGCGTGTCTATGAGTTTGATTTGCTATTTTTTATTGGAATGAAAGATAATTAAAAAGTGGAATCTATTTTTGAACCTTGTTTGCTTCAATCTACTAATTGCTTGCAAAAATAGAAGAAGCTCTGTTCTATTTTTATTTTTTTTCCTATAAGTTAATTTTTAGTTTTGTACCTCTATTGTTAGTGGTCTTGGAATTCAGTGATAGCAGATACTCTGTTTGGCAGTGAAATTTTCTCTTCGTTCATCTCTTAGCTTATTGTTTCTCTTTTGTGTTTTTTTATGGTTTAACACAATGCTAACTTTTGGGTCATTAGCTTTCTGATCTGAACAGCACAAAAGAACAATTTCTGTAACACCCCAAGTTGCTAATAAGGTTTAGGACCTTGATTAGCGTGCCTGGAGGGTAATAAGTGAATTAACATGATAATATATGAATTTAAATGAGTATGTGATTAGAATGCATGTTTAGGTGGTATAAATATCCATGTGGACCCCGTTTGCATGATAGGGGTAAATTGGTAATTTTAGCCCGCTGAGGGCATAAATGTGATAATTGTATTATGTGACTTGTACCACGTGAGTGTGGCAATATTAATGTGATGCACGTGCCGAGACGGTCCTAGGGAGCTAGTTAATTTAAATGTCACTATGGGATTTTATACCTGGCTCGGGAGGAGCCTAGGGGTACTTTGGGAATCTTGTAATTTGAGAATTAGAGGTTAATGGTTATTGGTGATTGAGTAACCTGTGTAACCATTAGTAACTGCTGAGAGTAACAAGTTCAGATGGAAAAAATGGTAGAATTGTAATCTAGGTGAAAGGACAAGAGTGCCCTTAAGGTTTAGCTAGGAGAGAATTTCTAGGGAAGGGTGGAATGGTCAATTGGCTATGGATAGATAAGTTTGAGCTGAAGGGAAGGATGGTTCACGTGTAACACTTGGTCATATATTGGTTTAAGCTGAAACTTGGAAGAAAGGGCTAGAAAGAAAGGGAAGCAAGAAGGAGGGCAGGAACTTGGAACCTAGGAGGAAATTCAAAGGAGTTTGAGGCAACCAAAACCAGATTTAAGCTATGATTGTTCAAAGGTAAGAATTGTGCTCTGTTTTTGTTAAATTTAAGTCTGAAGTTTCAGAGATTGAGTGTGGGAATTTAAAGGAGATATGGCTGGTTTTGCATGGAAATTCAGTTAGGATAATCAAGTGGAAGGAGGTTGGAGGCTGGGATTGAGAGGAGTTCAAGCCAGATTCTTGATTGAGGTAAGAGTTCTAACATGTTTAAATTTTTGTATCTGATGTGGTTTAAGATTTTAGAGGCATGATTTATATTTTTCAAGCTCTGGTTTAAGTCTTGGAAGCAATGGTTTAAGTTTCATGAATTTGAAACTCAAGAGTGGATTTTGAGTGTGATGGTGTAATTAAGTTTGTTTTTTTATGTTTATAGGTTGTTAAAGGGTTCAATTGGGGTTTTAAATTGATTTTGGGGCTTAGGTACTTGTTTGGGTAGAATTGGAGTTGTTTTGGCTCGGGAAAAATGAAGGAGAAAACCCAGAAATCTGGGTTCGCGTTGGGGTGTCGCAGCTCAAGCATGCATCAGGATTAGAGGGAAGCCTCCGGGCACCGCGACCCTTGATGGGAGTGCCGCGGGCCTAGGCCATTTTTGACAGACAAATATTGTATTTTTAGGGCTTTTTCCCGAGGACTCGGGGGATGGTTCCAATGCATTGTTTTAGGGAATTAGAGGTCCCGAGAGTACGGGATTGGTCTCGGGAAGTGGTTTTGGGATTGGTTAGTATTAAAAGTGTTTTATATATGTTGTGACTAGGATTTTGGAGAGGGTCGTGATAGAGGACCGTGCTTGTGACCTTGGTACATCGGAAAGCTCGGAATACAGGTAAGAAAACTGTAACACCCGTATAGCAGGGCATGGGCCCATAGTGTGGTTGCAGGGAACGACCCTAGATTATACCATTTCTAGGATGTAGCTTTAAATAAATTATTATATGTTTGATTGTTGTTTGAGAATGCTAAATGTGGTTATAGCGAAAAGAACTAAAAAGGAGCTGGGAACGGCGAAGGGCCGAGAACGGCAGTGGGGCCGGGAATATCACTTAGCACAAGGAGTGCTTGTGGTTAGGGTGAGACCCCAATGGATTCATGGGATATCCTTACGGTGTAGACTGAGAACCCAGGCTTTGGTAATGCTTCTGGGACAGCATGGTCGTATATGTGTTTAAATCTTATGTTCTATCCGATTAACAGTGAATTGTCTGCTATAGTGGTTGCATGATATGCATATGTCATGTGCTGTTTGAGTTTTCTTGCTGGGCTTCGGCTCACGGGTGCTCTGTGTTGCAGGTAAGGGCAAAGAGAAAGTCAACCAGCCATGAGTATGGAGAGCGTGGGGGCGGCGCGTGCATGTTTGGCCTGCCCGACTGCTTTGGTTGGGGGCATTTTGAGAAATGGCTGTACTGAACTGTGTTTTGATAATTGGTCATCTGTAAATCTATTTTGAATTGTAAATATTTTACAAACCTTGTTTTGGGATCCCAAATGTTAAACTCTTGGAACTTTTAGTGAAATGGAGTACTTTTAAAGATTATAGCCTTGTCTTTTTGTTTAATCACACTTTTTTTCTAAAAACCTCGCTGAGCGAGTTAATTGCACATTTTAAACTCACTTAGTAACGACTCTAAGGTAGTAGGGAGTTACAATTTCTATCAAATATTACTTGATGTAAATACTATGCTGTAATTTATCTTTGACTTCTATCACTTTGCTTAGTTTATGATTGATCTATTTTTCAAAATAAAATAATTTACCAAGTAAACACTAGACTTCATAGCATGTAATTCTTTAGACTAGTAAGAATAGAACTGATTCTTTATTAGAGAGTAAGCCTTATTTTTTTAATTTGTAAATATGATTTTGTTTTTCAACATTTGGGTTAGCATTTATAACTTGAATTTCAAATTGGAAGGTCACTTCTATTTTAATACTATGAAAATTTTAGAAGAGTTTGAATATCTTAAATATTCATCCATAGTAAAGTAGGCTCTAAGATTGTTATTGTGTGCTGCGGTGATAACGGAAGGTTGAGAACTTGAATGTTTTAGTGAAGTAGGATCTGAGAAATTTATGTGTTGTGATGAGATAAGGAAGAAAACTTGTGTGTTGTTTGAATTGGTATTGATTATATTCTTTAGGTTGTGGATCGAATTTGCAAGGAGGATTGCAAAGTTAATTAACTTGATTATTAATTGCAAGAGGTACGGAAATATGTTTTCTTAACTCTTTTATTAAAATCATACAAATGTTAGAGGAGTTTGAATATCTTAAATATTCATTCATAGAGAAGTAGGTTCTTAGATTAAAATTGTGTGCTGCGGTGATAACGGAAGGTTAAAAACCTGTGTGTCTTACAGAAGTAGGTTATGGGAAATTTGTTTGTGTGTTGCGGTGATATAAGGAAGAAAACGTATTGTGTGTTATTTGAATTTTTTTACTTGGTATTGATAGATGGTTAGGTAATTTTTTGATGGTTAGGTAACCTTTATATTAATTGGTCAACAAATGTAAAATTAATCATACTTGGCAAACTATGAAAATTATAACATTGAACATTTACTAATTCAAATCTAATATAATATTCAATTCAATTCATAACTATCACCACTAAATAAAATTATTAGGTGAAGTTTTACAATTAACATAAGTCACATCAAACTACTAATCCTCCACAGATTTTACTTAAAAAGTGAACAACAAAACATAATCAAAACACATAAAAGTTTGAAGATAGCTCCCATCTATTCCACGATTCATTATGCTCTTCTTTCTATTATGGCTTTGGCTTGCCCAACTACATAATCTTCAATCCCAGTTTGTAAAGATGAGTTAAATAAAAAAAAAGAGTACAAGTAATATCAATTAATGGTAAGAAAAATTTGTCAACTAAACAAAGAAAATCGTAATAATATACCGGAGACATGCTAAGTTGATGTAAGATACATTTCTTACATTTATGAAAAAAAAAATTGATATTTTGAGGGATATGAATTTATAATCATTATATTTTTACATTTTACTTTCGTACAAATATATATTAGATTATGTGTACTTGAATTTTCAATATGAAAAACTATAGATTATAGAGTATGAAAACATAGATTATATTATATAATTTTTATTGAAACTTTTTTTTGGCTCCCCCTATTTGTAAATCATGGCTTCTTCACTAGCTATTAGGGTTCTCAAATGAACTTACGGTGTTCATGTATTAGTTCCAACTTTCAAGTCTTAGTTGACTTGGAAAAAATAAATAATAATAAATTTACAAAATTCGTATTATAATTTGTATTTGTACATAAGTTTGCATGTTGTGTGGATATAATGGTTGAGTATATCGATAGGCTAGTTTATGTTGATGATCATAATGTGTGTTTTGACCATCTAATGCACCTCTTACTTTACCCATATTGATAAACAAATATACACATTTATATATATAAATATATGACAATAAACAAACAAGTTTCAATATAAAGCTTTCAAATGTGGATGAGCAAGAAAACACAATCTCCATCCCAATGAATCAAATCCTAAATCCCATTGCATTATGGATGGGAAAGTTGGGCACTGAAAAGAGGGAGGAAAAATTGAAAAATTGAATGTGCTTAGAAACATGTTTCTGCCTCCATTTCTTTTTCTTTAATAAAATAATAACAATTATTAAGACATTAACATTATTTTATTGGTGTTGCTGTAATAGTGATATTTATTATTAAATAGCTTAATCTGACCCTCACTTCAAAATGTTGACTATTTGACTGTGTACCAACAATCTATTCTCCTTAATTCTATACAGTTTGAGATCTCTTTACTTTATTTACAGCTCACTTTCTTCTAGCAGTGAATCCAAAATCATACCATAATTAGCATCGTTTAGAGTAAATGCGAAGGTGTGAAGCAATAACATACATAAAATAAAATAATCAGAATACTGGATATGTTCTTCAAAATTAAAGTGCATTCAATGTTGGATTGGAAGTTAAAAGAAAGTTTGGATTGGGAGAATATCAAACAAACTAAATTTGTAATAAAATAAATTATAGAGCTAAGAAGTGCATATGAACTCAAACTTACATTATTTCTAAACAAATAATTGCATAGATTTCAGTGGAGAAATATAATTAACATAAAATTACAAATTAGCAAGTAATTAAAAAGAGTCATATAAAAAATAAAATAAAAACTATCAATCTGTAATGTATGGAGCAGGTTACAAGTTGTCTCCAGAAAGTAAGATCGAAGAACCAGAACCTGTCTATAGCTCTTAACAGCTGCTTCCACATGCCCACTACAGAATAAACAAAAATTAGAAACTCTTTTATCATTGCTTTTCTTTTAAAATATAATTTGAGAAGAGAAGCCACATCAATAGTAATAAAACAGGGATAGAAGTTTGGCCAAAAACCTTTGTTTTATGGCTGCCATTAGATATTCCAATGCAAGAACAGTCTAGGTCCTATCAGCCTGTATATTAAAAAAGAAAAAGATAAGCAATAGTAATGTTTTTCCACAAAACAAACAGTTAAATTCCAAAATGAAAGAGAGAAAATCATATAGAAGAAGAGAATATTCATGAGTATTCAACAAACATTTTATGTGAAACCAAGAAAACATTATCATATGCATCATTCAAATTTCCAACATTTAACTTCAAAGGCCAAAAATCTATTCTCTTCCCCTGTTATATAACAACAAGAGGTTCTGACTAAGACACTTGAAAATCAACTTCTTCAAACCCAAAATATATCATATTCAAGTACTTCTAGAGATACCCCATTTGGAAAATTATTAGAGACCTGAAATGAAAAAAAAATTAGCTTGAATACCCAAAATATGTCATTTACTCAGTATATATTATGTGTTTTATCATGTAGTCAGCAGATCAAAAATATTAAATTAAGTGCATATATAATTGACATTTAATCACTCAAGAAACACTGGAAAATTAACTTTTTCAAACCCAAAATTTATCAACTTAATTGAAAACAAAAAATATTTTACATTTAATCACACAACAAAACTTACTTCAATAATTTCATAATCAAAACATCATTAATAGTTCTAGAATAAATAATATTATGCACCATTTAATTAAAGTTCTAAGGTCACTTAAGTATAGATAGTTGTAGTAATGTGTGTAATATAATAACTTGTGTCTTATTCAAACTCAATTATTGTAAATTTGGTTATGTGTCATGATATTATTGACTATTTTAGATGAATGATAAGATATTTCATGACCTCATTAGTTTTTCTTTTATGTTTTATTTACCAGATTCGACAAGTGAAGTGCAAAAGAAAATCTGATTTGGAAGGCTTTGGTGTGCTGACATTTGGAAGATGACGAATTCCAACCTTTACTTTTGAATATGCAACTGTTTAAGACTATTTTGTTGACTATTTTGAGAATATTTTTTTTTATGTTAATTAGGCAGTGTTCAATATGTTAAGACTTTTGGATTGTTTTTAAGATAATCTTGAATTTATTTTGACACAATTATCTGGTCATATGTGTTATGAACCATATAATTGGTACTCAAAAATATATTTGTACAATGTTAAGGGTGTCTTAAGTATATTAAATGAAGCGGCATTGAATTAAAGCAATAAGAAATGATTATAATGTACAGGTTTATATAATAATAATTCAAGCTTATCCAAATATTAGAATAATACAAAAAATGTGTTATTGTATCTTTTATAATAACACTGGTTTATAAGCATAAAATTATGTTATGCAAACTATTTTCTATAATGCAGAAAATGTGTTATTATAAAGTGTATCATAACCCTACTTTATATGTACAAAAAAGTGTTATATAATCTATTTGTAAATAGCACATGTCTATAACTATGGAAAAGTGTTATGCAAAGTGCTCCGACCTACTATAACACCGCTATTCTAAACACATCAAAAAGTGTTATGGTATATATTTGATAATACTTTTTCAGTCTAATTGAAACTATTTTTTCTTGTAGTGATTGAAAAATAATAATCCCTATTCATTCGGGAGGCGAAGGGTAGATGATTTGGGTTGCAGTGATTTTGACGATCATCCTATGGAATTGCTCGATGAAGCAATGGAAGAGTTTGTTGATGATCCTTAAAAATTCGATAAATTGAGTAGAGATGCAAATAAACCGTTATTCAATGGTGTTCTGAAACAAAGAATAACAATGGTGGTGAAATTTTATAGCATAAAAGCAGAAAATAGATTAGTGATAAATGTTTTAGGCAATTTTCAGCTACTTTTTATGAGATTTTACTATCACATAATTGCTTCCTAGAATGTGATTTGAAGTATGAGAAGATCCATGAATGTTCGAACGATTGTGTGTTATATTGTAAATAGTATGCAGACATGGACACTTTCCCAAAATGTGTTTTGCCTCGCTACAAACGTAGCAAGAGTAAGGAGATTAGGAAACTTATTCCTTAGAAAGTGATGTGGTACTTGCCTTTGATTTCGCAACATAAGTGGTTGTATCGAAGTAGTAGGCGAGTGAAGATGGTAAACTCTGACATCCTATAGATTCGCAAGCCTGGAAAAAAGTTAATAACTTGAATCCAGAATTTGCAAGTGAAGCAAGACATTTTCATCTAGGTCTAGTTGTCAATGTTGTAAATCCACATAAATCTCTAAATAGTAGGCATAGTTCATGACCTGTCATCCTTGTTATGTACAATCTTCCTCTGTGGTTAGGGATGAGAAGAAATTTTTTGATGCTCGCGTTAATAATTCCAGGCCCAAAATAACCCAGACATGATAAAGATGTTTATTTGGCACCAATAATTGATGATTTGAAAGATTTGTATGAAAATGGTGTTGAACCATATGACGATTTTAAGAAAGAAGTCTTTAACAAAAAAGTTGTGTTGTTACAATGTTAATGATTTTCCAGCTTATGGTAATCTGTCAAAGTCAAGCTCAAAATGTTGCTAGGGATTTCCAATATGTTGCACTAACACAAGGGCCCTTCGTCTGTCGAATGGGCACAAAATGTGTTATATGTGTCATGGACGATATTTGCCCCTAAATCATCATTATAAGAAAAAAAAAGAGCATTTGATGGTGATAAAGAAGTAGGCAATGCTCCATTGCTACTTTTGGGGCAACAAATTCTTAAATAAGTAGAGAAAATTGATTTCAAATATGGAAAATTGAAGAAAAATCATTTTTTTCGTCTCCTTTACTGGAAAGATTTACTTTTTCAAAATTGTTTGGATGTCATGCAAATAAAAAAATTATGTGTGAAAGTATTATAGGTACATTACTTTTTATTCCCGTTAAACTAAGGATAGTTTAACTAGTCATTTAGATTTTCTAGAAATGGGTATACGAACTGATTTAGCACCTGAAGAGAAAGGTAAATGCACATATTTACCTCCTTTTTTCACATTGTCCAAAGAAGAGAAAAAAGTCGTATGTAAATCATTTGCAGAGATAAAAGTGTTTGATGGCTATTCATCCAACATTCGAAACATTGTCCATGGGGGACTCAAAGCTGATGGGTATGAAATTACATGGTTGTCATAAGTTAATGAAAACAATTACTTTAGATTGCCATCCGGTGAGTCTTTCCGAAAAAAGTTTGCGATATTTTGATAAATGTTTGCATATTCTTCAATCATTTATGCAGAAAAGAAATAGAAATGAAAAAATTGGATGGATTGCATTGTAAAATAGTTGAAACTCTATGCAACTTTGAAATGATTTTTCTGCCATCCTTCTTTGACTTTATGACACATTTAATGGTTCATCTAGTAGGGAAGTCAAGTTGTGTGGACCAGTTTGGGCGAGATGGATGTATCCATTTGAAAGGAATATAGAAGGTGTTGAAAATTTATGTGCATTATCACTATCATCCTGAAGCTAGTATGGTTGAATGTTATATATCGAAAGAGGCAGTAGAATTTTGCTCAGAATACATGAGTTGGATTTAGGCCATCAAAATCAACAAACCAAGAAATAACTCAATTGGGGTTGATAAATGACTACGAGTGAACGGAACAGTGATCACCATGTCTATGGCAGAATTAGATCAAGCTCAATTAGTTGTGATGCAAAATAATCCCAAGATTCAATCATATATAATGTAAGTAGAGAATGCATTCAATTATATATATTAGTGTAGTGATTTTCATTTTCTTGTTTAAACTTGTTTGTACTTGTTTTTCTGTTTTAGTGATTACATGGAGTTATTACAGTCAATGATTCCAAACAAGGTTAAAAATAAACAGAAATGGGTTATAGATGAGCATAATAAAGCATTTTGTCGATGGCTGAAGAATACAATTTTGACGAAGTTGGGAGAACAAAATCATGGAATGTCGATTGAATTGAAGTGCATATCTCTTGGAGCTTGCATTGTGTAATAAAGCACCAAGCTTACATTGTCAGGGGGAAACGATTTCATACTAAGTCAAGAGATGATGCTTGACTAGTTCAAAAAAGTGGAGTAAGTATAGTTGCAGAAGCTATACATTTTGCCAGTGCAAAAGATAATATCCCAATTTCAGCCATAATGACATACAATGGGATTGTTGAAGAAATATGGGAGCTAGATCATTCATTATTTCATATTTCTCTTCTTAAATGTTACATGACCCAACAAAAATCCAAAGGAATCAAAAACAATTTTGAATGGAAAGAACTACGACAGCCAATAGGTGATGTGTATACAAATATGATATCATATCTTGGATCTAGAGTACGACCTACGATTTCTATCAACTCAGTTGATTGGATGAAGGTCCCACAAGATCTTAAAGACAGTCTATGGGAGGATATAATTGTAAGAAATTATCATTATGATATTTATGTATTTCTATGTGATATTCAAATTTAAGAATTAATTTCCTTGTTTATATTCTCAGGGTGGTCACAACATTCCTCACATATTCAAACGTGAGATTTTAAAAAAAGCTTGTCATATAATGAGGGATTTTAAAAGTGAACTCACTAATGAGTACATAACAACTTTGGATAAAATGGGTATGATGGAAGAACTCAAATTTCCCCCGAAGAAGTATATTGATATAGTTGACGAAAAATAATGGGTAAAATTTATATCTAGCCGTTTAAGTCCAGAGTTTCAAAAAATGCATCGAGAACAAAAAGCACATGCATTACAAATGAAGTAAAGGCATCGAACATGGCTAACATAAGAGAAGATTTGGTAAGTACAATTGATATTAAAGTTTAAATAATGGTTGATATTATCACAATATATAACTATAATTATCTTCTACGTTGTAGAAAAAAGAACGAGGTATTCAAAATCCAGAACGGTATCAAGTTTGTCTTAGATCGCATGAAAAAAATAATGTTCTCGTGATATAATTGGACCGATAGATTGCCAATAAGATAGTAAGTATTCTACAATTTTATAATTAACATATTTTTTTTATTTATATAAACTAATTTGACTAAACAATATCTTAAATAGGAGGAGGTCCAAGAAAAAATGAGTTGTGGTGACGTTACAGCTCAGGTCGAGATGACATCTTGACTCAACCATTAGGGATACCGGATAACCCAGGTTGTGTTCGAGCTAGTGGGTATGGTACTTTATAATAGTTTTTTTCTTTTAAAAATTATTTAGCTTGATATATTGATTTACTTGGTTGATTATTTTGTAGGTTCACTACGACTGCGACCAATATCTTTGGAAAAATACTGAAAAAATGACTGCAAAAGAGAAGATTGCTCGGCTGAAAGCTGAGATTGAAGAGCTAAAGTGTAATGACCCAAAAATTCTAAAAGGGTTAGAGCCTTGATTATTATTTCGGGAGGGAATAATTGGATATGTATTTGATTATGTGATTTAAATATGTGATGATGTGGCATGCATGATATATATGATGATGTGAATATATTTTATGCATGTTTATGAGTATTAGATATGCATGTGGGCCATTTATTGTTTATAAGGGCATATCTGTAATTTTGTCTCATTAAGGAATAAATACGATTATATGTGATAAACGGTTGATACCACATTATTATGTAGATAAATTTGCAGTACACGACTCGAGGCGATCCTAGTGAGTGGATTAGCGAAATAGACACAACAGGGTTTAATACCCGACTCGGGGTGAGCTTAGGGGTATTTTGGGAAGTTTAATGTATTTTTGAGGTTTATTGAGTAATGTATAAGTATTTGGTAATTATTTGGACGCGTCGGGATTAATTGAGAATTGGTAGGATGACTTGAGGTACTAGTGGGAATTGGGAAATGACCATTTACCCTTAGTCTTTTTAGGTCAAGAATATACACAGAAACCTTAGGAAATTATCAGAACCATCAAGAAGAATTCTCAGCACATTGCCTCCCTCTTACTCACGTACTCTCTCACCCCCACTATTTGTGTCTTGAAGCAAAGGAAAACATAAGAAGAAACTCAAGGTCTCTAAGTTGGGTTTGAGCAGGGAGAAACTGGGGAATTAAAGTTAGGAAAAGCCAAAGAAAACTCTGAGGATCAAGCTTCTAATTGAGGTAAGGTTTCATGTCCCAATTACTGGATTTTTCCACTGAATTATAGCAAGAACTTAGAGATTGCATGAGAATGGTTTCTAAGGCTGATTTTGGGTGTTTAAGGAGAGTAAGGAATTTCTTATAGGCTAGATATGATGTTTGGCTGCTAGGTTTGAGGGATTGGGTCGCGGCCCTGTTCTTCAGGCGCCGCGTTCTGGTTGCTTGAAGATGCTGGGGTGCCTCTGTTTTTCCAGGTGCACCGCGACCTAGGGGGGTTCAAGTCATGGCCTGTGTCCTCCAGCAGGGAGGGCTGGGTCTCTATCTAAGGGGCAGGCCATGACCCTTAAGGGCAAGTCGCATCCCTAAATGGGAAATCAAGGGCAGCCAAGCTTTTAGGCTTGCGGAGGCACGGGGATTCAAACCTAAGCGCTCGAGATGAATTCTACTACCCAGTTTAGTAGAATTTGAGGTCCCAGAGTCTAGTATTTGTTTCCAAAACATTTATTTGGAATGGAGATTGATAATTATCAATTGTTATTTGTGACTAGGATTATCTTTAAGGCTTAGGACTGAGGATCGTGCTTAGAACCATTCTTTATCCATCGCTCGGGATTCGAGGTGAGAAAATTGCACCCACGTGGCTTTGAACGGGACTGAGATTCCTTGTAATTGAGCGTATGTAAGTTCTGTAACCTATATGATTATTTTGTGAAACATGAAAGAACGATCCAAGAGTGCCCGGGGCTGATGATAAGCGTACTGAACGCAACTCGGCCTAAGCGAGCCGGGATCAGCTATATAACGTATGGGCTCCGCCTAAGGGTGTCAACACCTAATTGTTTGTATTATTGATCGTGATATATGTTGAAAGTATATGTTTATTGTTGTCTAGCTTTATATCGATATTCTGCTGATTAGTTGAACTGTTTGGATTAAAGATGATTACATGCTCTTGTTGCTATTCATGTTTGTTGTTTTTTATGGTTTTCTTGCCGGGCGTTGGCTCATAGCTGCTATGTGGTGCAGGTAAAGGCAAACAGAAATTGGACCAACCATGAGTTGGAGAGCTCTGGGGGCGAAGTGTACATCGACAGCTGCTCGACCGCCACGGCCGAGGGAATTTACAGGAATTAGAGCTCTAAACAATATTTTGTCATTAGACTGGCTCATGTTGTATCAATTTTTTAGAGTTTTTTTTCATCATGTAAATACTATTTTTGGGATCCCATGTATCAAACATTTGTTTAAATGAAAATCAACAATCTATGATCAAAATCTTTTAAACCTAACCTGTTAGTTGACTTTAGGATCACATTGATGTTCAAATGACTTGATTAGCAAGTCTCGCACTATTTTAAACACACAGTGTAACAGTCTTGGTTATCCAGAGCATTACATAAAGAGACATAAATCTACAACAGAAATGGAATTAGCTCAAAATGAGGAATATAATGAGGAAAATGATGAGTAGGAAAACTATGATGAGGGAAAATACTATGAGAATCCAAACGATAACGAAGGCCAATGCTATGAAAATCCAAATGATGAAGTCTATCGATCTGCCTCCTACGCAAATGATCATTTTCATCAAGTATATTCACATATCTCACAAACCGAAGACTATCATATTAATGAATTCTATCAACTTGTCCACTAAGCAACAGTGAATCCTTTAGACGAAAATTATTGATCAATTTATGATTCCCCGCCATCGTCGAGCTATGAAGTGCAATTGTGTTACGAGGGTTTCATGGAGTTATACTTGGTTTCATTGTACCAAACATGGGTAGTAAAATTCCCTTTCATAGAGTTATACATGATGATTCAATTGTGAGGGTTTAGTAACATACGATATGTGTGGGACACATGACACATATTTCGGCCTTGGCCAAAAAATTAATTGTGACTGGTCAGGTATAAAATTATTTGTCGATGTTTAAATTTTATTTTTACATGGGTACACTACATTGATATGTTAAATGATACTATGTAGGGCCCATCAACATCTAAATACAAATCCCTAACACCAAGCCCACATTATCATCAGTTGGAGCTCACGTAGTTGTCCCAACTGAAAGAGCTCAATCAGAATCTTCAAATTGGTTAACTGATGACCAATGGGGCGGAAATGATGGTAATTTGAAATTTATAGTGAAGGGGTACTACTCTGTTGCAAGATTAAATGGGGTTGTACAACTTCTCATTGACATGGAGTTTATAGGAGATCGCGAGGCTATCTTGATCACATCGGAACACATTTATCAAGCAACCTCTAAGAATAATATTGGATCCTCATCTATGCTGTTTGGTGTGAGGTCTGTATCAACTTAACATTAACTCAATCTGTCATGTGATAACAAACTGTTAGAGGAGTTTGAATATATTAGATTTTTATCCGTAGTGAAGTAAGTTCTAAGATTAAATTGTGTGATGTGGAGATAACAGAAGGTTGAAAATATGTGTGTCGTAATGAAGTAGGATTTGTGAATTATGTGTGTTGCGGTTGTTTATGGACGAAATTTTGCATGTTGTTTTTTGTATGTTTTGTTTGAATTGAATTTATAGGCACTAATAATTTTTTATATGCTATAGAAACAAAGGAAACTTTGCCCAAATGTTATTGATGGAAAATTATATTAATTTATTAATTGAAAATGTTTTTGAATATGTAATACACATGATTGATTCTACATATGCATTTGGGAAAGCATGCATCCAAATTGATGAAAGCTATACAAATTTTTTGACACCGAATATCTTTCTATTGACAATGATGAAAGTAAAAATAATACTGTGGATCTTATAGCCAAATGGATGAAAACTATGGATAGACGAAGAAAAATATATTTCATTCCTTGCATTGTTGAGTAAGAACGAACTACTTAAATATGATCACTACTATGTTTTGCTTTTAATCTTATACTAATTATAAGTTATTATTGTTTTAGTCGACATTGGATATTGGTTTTTGTGATGATGCGGGGGATGACCTTAATTTGTGACCCTTTGGAAAATCATAAATCTCTACCAATAATGAAGGAGGTTATGCAAAAGTAAATTCTTCAATTTTAATGTATGCATTGTTAATTTTAAAGAGTTGAGAGTATAATATGTATTTAATTAATTTAAATTTTTGTAGAACATATGAACAATGATCGAAAAGTGAATACATTGGCAAATTTACAAAATTGCTGAGAGGTTCTTATCCAAAACAGCCGAAAATGATGAATGCAGTTTTCGTGTACTAAGATACATTTATGATCTTGTAAATGCACCGAATCTGGTAGATGTTATCAAGAAGAAAATATGCTATATTTTATAGTCTTTTTTTCTTAAGAAAACTAGATATAGTATTTAATCATCAAATCTATAATAACTTTTCAACTTTGCAATGGTTTGACAAAAAGGAATATAATGTCAAGGACAATCTACTCCCACTACAAAGCGATTGGTTAGCAAAATTAATGTCATTTATTTATGAAGTCTAATTTTTCATATGTGTAACTTCCTAACTTGACTTATATGTTAAATGGTATTTGTATGTTCTTATGTACGTATATACAAACTACCTATATATATGTATGTAAAATGTTATCTTTTAGTTAGAAATTATATTTGAATGTATATTATAATATTATATATGTTAGCTTTTAATTAGATAATAATTTATTAAATTACGTATTTTATATTATTATTTCAAATTTAGTTATATAATAATAATTAATAAAATTAGGTATACTATATAATTGAAATTGAAAATATATTGGAACACGCACAAAGTGATTATGGTTTTCTGAAAGGGTTTAACCTTTCAAGAATTTCCACCGAAATTTATTTTTATGCCCAAAATAATATTTTTGCTGAAATTATTAAATTTTCAGTTAATTATCCGAGATTTACCCGCTTCGAAATTTCGGTTTGGTACAAGATCGAAATTCTTGGTTTGCCCGCAAACCACACTTTTCACGCATATGCTAATTTTAACAACATGAAATATGATTCCCAAGTATATATTATTTATTGAAATTAATATTCATTACAAAAATTTTGTTCCCTCAACACTACACTAACTGGTGCCCGACAAGCGAGGCATTACACATAGTCACCAAATAAGCCCAATTAATACATTTAAATCTCAAAGAATCTATAACCAATAAAAAATTAAATAGGTAACAATTATATATTAAAACCATATATATGCCAACAATATTCTATTCATGAGGAAGAAATTCAATTTATTCAAGGCATGTGTACAAATAATTTTCTACAACACATTTCTTATATATTGGGCGATATAAGAGATAATAATTTAGACTTTACAATTTTACATGCTTATGCTCATGACATGCAAGCACAGAAACACTTAAAATTATATTGATCTCACAATTATTACGAATTACAAATTGATATGCGTAGATGCAATAACATAATTATATTTACATATAATCGTCCTTAATAAAATTGTATTGAGAAGTAATATGTATTATCAAATTATTTTGAAGGTATAAACTTTCAAATAAATATAATTATGTCCATAAAGTACTATTGACTAGCTTTTCTGCCAACAACTAATTAAACAAAAACTTAATGAAAAGAACATTAGAACACATATTTTTACGTGGTTCAGGTTATAAATTAATTATAGTGCATGACTCACTTGTATTAGGAATCCAAGAATTTTCAATGCTCAAGCTCTCTTGGTTTGTAGGTAGTGTATAGGGTCACTTTAAAAGTAAAAATTGGGATATTTTACAATGTGTGTTCTACCAATATTCATAGGGATCTGGGACCCTTAATCTCATTAATCTGTGTTGATTACATAACTGCTAAGTAAAACATGCAAAACTTTTTCATCCAAATTCTAAATGAAACGATTGAAAAAGCTATGGAAAGTTGAGAAAATGATCTAAAACTTCTATTTCCAAGATTTTTTCATAATATCAAAATGAATAATGGTCAAAATTCATTTTGTAGTTTTAAGTTGGCCACAAAATCATTAATTAAGCTTATTTCTTCATACTTAAGAGAATACATCAAAACTAAACAAAAGATAAGATGAGTCTATAAATATGCACTAATCACAGCCTCAAACTTGAACGATTGTCTGTCCTCAAGCAATAAAATGTAATACTAACGACAATAAAATGTATTACTTAAGAAAATAAAATAAAATTGTCAAATGGCCATAACCAAGAATGAGACCAAGGGCATATTATCTCAAAATGCTCAAACATCTTCAACTACTCAACATGTTCAACAAAGATGACACAAGAATTTCAATCCATTATTAAACTTAAACATTGTCATCTCAATTATCTGCAGACATGTCAATTTTACAAACTCTATACATCATGTGCATTGGTTGACGCAATTTTTCACCAACACTAGACTAAGAAATCTGAAATAGATAATTAGGCTTTTAAGGAAATCGTAAGTAAGTATCACACAAGAACTTTTACGTGGTTCAGTGATTAAAATTCACCTACTCCACGAGTCTATGTTATTTTGCTTAAGATCTCTAGAAAAATTGTTTAAGACAATTTTTGCAGAGATTTTGCATACAAAATTTCATCCCTTTATTAGTCCATTCCTTCTCTATTTATAGAGGTTCAATGGACAGATTAAGGTAATGTTAAATATTGGGTAACTTCCCAAACGTACAAATAAATACCTTAAATATATTGATTGGAAGATATTACACATTTATCAGGCAATGGTTACAATATATTAATTATGCATACAAAGTCTCCGAGTCTTAAGGAATTCAAGCTAGTATATTCCATGTGTCGGCAGTGAGTTGAATGCACACAATGTGAGCTAGCAGTTTCAAGGCTAAAAACATCAAAGCGTTGAGACGCTTGAGCTATGCTTGTAGAGCTTGAAGATATGGCTAGAAGATCTCCATGATGTCTTCTCGACCTGCTGTTGATCCGGGCTACCAATTTTAGAACTTGTACCGCGTTCTAAAAATATGGATATCCTTATTAAATTCTTACCAGTTGTACCGCAAACTAAAACACGTCAACTCATCTTTTTTAGGTACAACATTGGTCCCCAAGTCCCTACTCGTGTATGTCATCATTCCTACACCTAACACATAGTATAGGATTTTCTACTTCTGCCATGGGGAACAAGCCCACCTACCCACTCGAGTACGAGCATGTGTTTGATTTTTACAGACATCTGTTCAGGTTTAGAGTACAGTGAGTTGTCTTGTAAACTATTTTTCCGTCATTTTTTCTATTCAATTCTAGCCCTTCGATCTCAAACTACTTTGATCATATGTATCTATTTTTTTCTCAAGTCTTGTCTATATATACGGCCTTAGAATTTGATCCTCACCACCTTTGTATTCTAAAAGTTTCCCTTTTTCTCTTCTTTTATGAAAATTCAAGCTTTCTAGCGATTTCTTTTTGAATCACTTTTCTATATTTCTTTATTCTTTGCGATCCTTCCAACTTTCTTCGATTAGAAAATTGTAAGTATTTTTTTTTCAAAATTCTTTTATATGTTTTTGTACACATGTGAAGTTTTTATGTCCTTTTCCATTGTGACTCTGTAAATGGCTATGGTTGAATCTGTACGCCCTCACTTCGTGAGGGAAGAATGGGTAGTACACTTTTATTTGGTCGAAAGAGTGTGAGAGAATAGTTTAAAATAAGCATATTTTAGGAAATTTTCTGGGTCTTGAGGTTTATTTGAAGAGTATTTTCGACCAAAATGGTAGGTTTCTGACCTTAAAATCGGGTAGCTTAAGGGTCATACTTCATGAGCAGTTTTCCATTAAAACTACTTCTTAAACAAGATTTCTGACACGCAATTTCTGCGGTGACAATACTTTCCAATACTAGAGTGTGTGACTTAAGGGCATGTGTGGATCCACGTATGCAGATATTAACTCTGATTTAACCCGTAAAATATATCCTTTAAGCTTCTGGTCAAGTTTTCCCTAGATCTTTGTCTAGTTACTAGGCACGACCAACTTCCCTGACTTTATTGATCCTTGTCTATAGTTTACATCCTTGGGTCGCCACTAACAGTTAGCCCTTTTTTGTACCCATGAAAGCTTAACTATCTATAAAAATGGAGATCGAAGTTAATGCCCCAAGTAAATAATTTCAAATAATTTTATGAGGGCGAGAGGATAGAATCTCAAATAATTTTGATGCCCCACGTAAATAAGATAATGAGGGACCATGGGATTCGGATGGACACAAAGTTCTATGCGCAACCTACGCTTGAAGGGGAGCAGAGCGGCACTCTCCTAGAGAATGACTTTGGGGCATGGAGTGACGAGCACCTGAAGGCGTGTGCTTTCCTCCCGTTGAGTTCTTATTTTACGAACTTCCTTAATTTTGTGAAGTTAGCTCTGTTTCAACTTGCCCACAATACCTATCCCCTCCTTGTGAGAAATAAATATTTGTTCCTTAAGAATGAGTGGGAACCCCACTCTTGAAGACGTTCTGTACTTATTTTTTGTCAAGGCCAATCCAGACACCAGAATCAGAGGTGATGGTTTCTACTATCTCATAAGATTCCCAAAGACCGCCAACATCATCAACCTCCCTAGCCATTCGAATGAATACAAGGACTTGTGCTTTATGTAGATCGGGTTCACGACTTGCGAGTAACGATTTTTCAACCGACCTCGTAAGTGTCTTTTTACTTGGCCTTATTAAAGATTATCTACTTCACAATATTTTCTTATTATGATTGTGTTACTTTTTTGGTGCAACAATTTACAAGAGGTCTGTAGCTTCCTTGGTCCATCAAAATAATTACCAGACCCTAGGCTTTACTCTTACTGTAGAAAAAGAATGGCGAGCAATAATAATTGATGCCAACATGTTGGCATGCAGGTTAATAAAGGAGGGCCAACCTCTAGCCTTGAAACCCCGAGGTCCTCCTAGAAGAGGCCTCTAACCAATATAGTAGAGATCAAGGAAGAGGAAGAGGTCACGCTCTTGGTTCATAGATGCCTTTCCCGGGGTGATCTAGATATTGACCTAGGTCGGCCAGAGTCAAGGGTAGTAGTTGGCTCCTCTAGCCAAAGTAACAATGATAATGATATTAACTGAGTTGTTGCTAGCTATATGTTCGCTCGCCTTGACCCAAGTATGGCTGTGACTAGACATCATGATGATCCAAATAAGGACATCGCTCTTCAACAATGTGTTGACCTCCTTGTCCTTTTCCACGACCCAAAATCGCTAATAAGGCTTAAGGGCCTTGATTAGTGTGCCAGGAGGGCCTGTTGGGATTTATGTGTGATTTTATGAGTTAAATGCATGATTATGATTTAAAGCATGTTATATGACTAATTGAACATCGAGATGCATGACTACGTGGTTAGTATGCATGTTAGGTGAAATAATTATGCATGTGGACCCCGTTTGCATGATAGGGGTAAATTGGTAATTTTAGCCCGCTGAGGGCATATATGTGATAATTGTATTCTGTGAATTGTACCACGTGAGTGTGGTGTTATTGTTGTGAGGCACGTGCCGAGACGGTCCTAGAGAGCTAGTTAACTTAAGAGTCACAACGGGATTTCTATACCCGGCTTGGGAGGAGCCTAGGGGTACCTCGGGAATTTTATGGTTAAGTAGAGAATTGGCGGCTAATGGTTATTGGAGATTTAGTAACTTGGGTAACCATTAGTTACTGCTGAGAGTAACAAGTTTAGGTGAAAGAAATGGTAGAATTGCAATATAGGAGAAAGGACTAGAGTGCCCTTGAGGTGTAGTTAGCAAAGGGTTTTGATGAAGGGGTAAAATGGTCATTTGGCTGGGCAATTGACATTTTGCAGCTGGGTATTAAGGGGTACACGGTTTGGGGACTTAGTCATTTGATGCTTTGATATTTGAAGAGAAGAAAAAGGAGAGGGAAAAAGCTAGGGCATGAAGAAGAAGAAGGGAGCTGAAAACTTGAGGACTTAGGGGATGAACCAAGGAAGCTTAAGGTTGGATTCTTCATTCAAGGTAAGGTTCTATGCAATTTTAAGATTTATTTCTATTGTGGTTTAGGAATTTGATGCATGGTTTAAGCTTTTCAAGCTTTGGTTTATGTTTTTGGTTTATGGGTTTAGATTTCTTAAGTTGAGATTAAATGGGTGGATTTTGAGTATGATTGTGTTATTAAGTTGGGTTATGATGTTTATGGGTTGATGTATGGTCTATTTGAAGTTTGGATTTGGTTTTGGGGCTTAGGTAATTGTTGGGATGATTTGGAGGGGTTTTAACTCGGTGAAAACGCGAAGGAAAACCCAGAATTCTGGGCCTGCGAAGGCGTGCCGCGGCACAATTTTTGCGTGCCGCGACGTGGAGCCCCTGGCTTGCTGGGTGCCGCAGCACAAGGCCAATTTCAGGATGTCATTTTTGGCAATTTTTGAGCTTTTGCTCCGGGGGTTCGGGGGATGTTTCCGATGAATTGGGAGTCCCGAGAGTGTGGGATTGGTCCCGAGAAGCAGTTTTTGATTTGATTAGTATTGAGGGATGTTTCTTGTGTGTTGTGACTAGGTTGTTGGTGAGGCTCGTGCTAGAGGACCGTGCTCGCGGCTTTAGTGCATCAGGAGGCTCGGAATACAGGTAAGAAAACTATAAAACCCGTAGGATGGGGCATGGGCCCATAGTGTGATTGCGGGGCACGGCCCTATATTGCATGTTGCATGATGAGATGATTGCAGGGCACGGCCCTATATTGCATTACATGTTAGGGTGCAGAGTTAAATGAATTGATATTTGCTTGAATGCTGTTTGATTTATGCTATATATGATTATAGTGAATTGAACGGCTATGGCCGAGGGCGGCAAGGCCGAGAACGGCAGCGGGGCCGGAAGTAACACCTAGCACATGGGATGCTATGGTCAGGGTAGGACCCAGGGGATACGGGTGGTATCCCTACGGTGAAGACCGAGACCCCAGGCTTCGGTAAGGCTTCGGGGGCGGCATGGCCGTATTTGTTTAGTCTAATGGTTGACTTGTTTATATGTGGATTATCTGTTATGAGAAACTGTATAAATTGCATATGTTATGCTCTGCATAAGTTTTCTTGCTGGGCTTCGGCTCATGGGTGCTCCGTGTTGCAGGTAAGGGAAATGGCTGAGTCAACCAACCATGAGTACGGAGAGCGTGAAGCGACGCGTACATGTTTGGCCTGCCCGACTGCTTTGGTTGGGGGTTTATTTGAAAATGGCTGTAATAATTCTATGATTTTAGAACTGATCAACTGTAAACTTATTTCAAGATGTAAATAGTTTTCAAATCTTACTTTGGGATCCCAATTGTTTAATACTAGAAGTTTTTATTAAGTCAACGCATTTTCAAAGATTACAGCCTTAACTTTTATTAGTCACACTTTTGTTTCAAAACATCGGTTAGCGAGTTCATTGCACTGTTTTGTCTTAAAACTCACTTAGTAACGGCTCTAAGGAAGTAGGGCGTTACAATAGTTATAGATCACTTTGCACATTAGGCAACCGTTTTTTGGGAAATATGGGACGAACACGAGACCTAGGTCTCCTATAGATTTAGGTACTTTTTCCCAGTCACTAGGCTTCTAGACTATGATCTAAGTTCAAATGAACAACTTGAGTCTGAAAGATTGCAAAAGACGACATGGACCTCACCAATGCCCCATCAGGTTCAACTGCCACAATCAAGAGATTGTGGGTTCTGAAGAAGGGTGATTCCGGAGCTAGACCTTCAATGGCAATCAGACTAAGGCCAATGAGACCACTCCTTCCCTTTTGTGAGCCACTACAATTTCGACCAAAGAAGCTCCTCCCCCTGTTTCCCAGGTGACTGTCCCTACAACTCTCCCCGTCTGTGTCCCAGCTCCTAATGTCGAGATGGATAGATTTCCTGGCCATCTCCAGGCCCCATTTCAAACCCTAACCAGCTAGGTAGTTACGGACCTCAATCGACTCTCCATCAGGGAAATGGAGAAGATTGAGGGAGAGACCGCTGCGGTCGTGATAGACCTCACCCTGAGGATGCTGCTGACTGTAAGTTTCTTTATTCTGTTTTCTCAAGTTTTAGTCCATATTTACTATGATATAACTCTTCACTTATGTTTTACGATAGTCATGTTTTATTTAGATCTGGCATGGAGAACGGATCCGTTCTACCATTGTTAATGCAGAGCGATCTCAGAAGGAGTTTAAGGAGGTTAAAGGCCAGTGTCAGTAGATCATGGATGCTACCTCCAAAGAGTTTGAGTAAACCCGTGAGAAACTTCAGCAGCTCGAGGTACAGGCCCTAGAGGTGATCTAGAGCCGCGAGAGGATTCAGCAGCTTAAGGTGGATCTTGAGAACCCCCATAATAACGACAAGATCTCTAAGACGCAGGCCCTAGAGCTGATCAAGAGCCACGACCAGTTTTAGGGAAAGGTCGAGGAGCTCCAACTGAAGGTGAAACGAGTTTAAGCCCACCTCGTAGAGTCCATGGAGAACATATTTTAAAAGTGTTGTATCCCAAAATAAATACGAATTGAATTACTCAACATGGGGTATAGCTGGCAGACAAGTGCATGAAGAAAGCATACAGAGAGAACATCTAGCTAACTCTCGGGTGAGTAGCTCAATTCAATCTTGACAGCTTACGACAACTAGATAGTCTCCAAATCGCCTCTTACGTTAACAACTTAGTTCAAGATGATTGATGGCTATATCACCTTTATGAGACTCAGAATGTGACCCATGCCATTTCAGCTTAGTTCTTCAACATCCAACTCAAAGGAAGTGTTCAACTCACTGAAGCTTGGTCATGACGCACAGTGAATGATCCCAAAAGATTAAGAGATTCCTTATACTAATTAATGCAATAATAATATTATGTATTTATTACACGATATTGGGGGCATAGAATCAATACTCATTAATGTATTTATGTAAATGGAATTGTTCTACCCCAAAATAAATACTAACTGAATTACTCGGCACAAGGTACAGCTGGCAGACAAGCGTGTGAAGAAAGCATACAGATAGAACATCTCGCTAACTCTGGCATGAGCAGCTCGAGTAAACCTTGATAGCTTACAACAACCAGATAGTCTCCAGATTGCCTCTAGCGCCAACAAATTAGTTCAAGATGCGTGATGGCTAGATCACCTTCGTGAAACTTTGAACGTGAGCAGTGTTTGTTAAGGTTAGTTCCTCAACATCCACCTCGAAGAAAGTGTTTAGCTCGGGAAAGCCTGATCATGATGCACAGTGAAGGATCCCAAAAGACTTGGAGGTTCCTTATACACTCATTAATGCTCAAATATTATTATGTATTTGTTGACGCGGTTCTTCGGCAACAGGTAATTAAGAGAAGAAGAGAAAGAGATTAGTACTTAAAAGTAGAACCGCCGCAGATATGAAATCTTTGTGAGAAGAACTAGGTGACCCTAAACACGATTTTAAGTGGTTCGAAGGTTAAAATCCTTCTACTCCACTAGTCAATATTATTGATATTTTCTGGGTAATTGGTTTACAAAATATATCGTTCTTACAAGACTATTTTTTCCAACCCCTATCAATTCCCAGGGTCTCCATATTTATAGGAGAAGGCACCTGGAAATTGGTAGGGAGGTCATCCCGTGACCTTACCATTTGTCATATCAAGTCTGTGATATTCATGATTACTTCCTAAACCTGACACACAAGTGTGGTCTAATCAGTATGGAAGGAGATAATGGGCCGCACGGCCCAACCCATCCGTGGGTGTCTGAATACGCACGTTCCTGCGGCGTGTCCGAGAAGTCAGGGGGATATCGGACACGTGATGGCAGGATTATGCACGTTTATCTTGCGTGTTGACTTCCCATAGGGTCAGAGCTTCCTGAGAAGCTCGCTACCGGAGCAATCCATAACCCGAGCTGATCCTTCAGTGGTCGTCGGATGTTGTTCCCAGCTCCTGGAACAACAAGAAGGAGCAGGAAACTCCATCCCCTCGAGCTAGAAAGGGCCCGTCCTGAAGATAAAGCCTCTGGCCTGTGGGAGCCTCGGGCAAAATCATGTTTAGTCCGAGGATCGTCCTGCTAAACAGCCCGTGGGAAATCCAGGGCGTACATCTGCCCCCCAAGCTCCTGCTCGTGGTCCATGACGTCAGACATGGGAGACCACAGTTGGAGCTTTTAGACTTCTCCCACAACCCTTCGCATTCCATGCTTTTCGCATGCGTCTGATACGTGGAACGCCGTGGGTGGCGACGGTACATTCTACGAGAACCGCATTAAATGGCCTAGCCTACTGTCCAGCCGTCGTTTCACATTTCGAGTGGAGGGTCTCCCAGGAGCCTTTTACACGTGATCCCCCCTTGTATAAAAAGGGGGTGGTCATCCCACGCACGGACCACCTTACCATTCAGAACCTCTCAAATTTTCTTCTTTTCTCTCTGACCTTCCGAAGAACAAAACCCTCATTTCCATTGCTCTCATCTTCTCCGTTCACGAAGCTTAAGCGTGCGAGTTCCTTCAAGGCCTTGAAGACTACTGTGCCAACGAAGCTCCTACCAGCGCAGCAACCTCGCTCACCATCCAACCCTATACTGTAAGTCTTCTGTCCCTGTTTATTTTTGAAAGCATGCCACTGTAGCCTAGGTAAAATTTTTTACTGTAGCCACATGCAGAGGCTTTCTGGGTCGCGCGGATATGGAGGGTGATGGCCCTTCTTTGATTAGGGCACACTTGCCATGGGACATCGCCTTAGAACATGGGTTCCATGATTCTCTCTTAGGAACAATTTCTGGGTAGGATCCGTAGGAACTTTGGGTGCAAAAACCGGGTAGCTTAGGGAATACGCCTTAAAAGCGGTTTTGCCACGCCTTGCCTGTTGAAACTTTCCCCCCAAGGCAATTTTTTTACTCTGAGCCATCTGACACACGAATTCCGAGTAATCTGGGATCTGTTGAGGGCATAGGCGCGTGTTCCTTGGAACGCGTGGCACCACTCTCCACGGGCTGGGCTTACCCCAGCTCGTGTACTTAATGCTTGCCTCTCTCTCCTGCTTGGGTCGCCTTTTCTAAAGTGTTTTCTTTTGTTCGATAGGCGACCAGATGGCTCCAAAGAGAAATCTGCTACAGAAGAACGTGGGAAGTTCGGCCTCCCAGAAGGATAAAGGAAAGGCGGTGGTGACCAGCTCGCCAATTCCTCACTTTGGACCGGCGGTGGAGAAGCAGGCCGAGGTGGCTCCTGACGCGTTTTTCGAGGCGGAGAGAATCGTCTCGAAGATAACCAGTCAGGCAAAGATCACCAAAATCTTCCTTAACCACAACATTCCTCTGGGGAAGACCTCCGTGATCGCCCGACCTGCTGCGGATGGGGAGAGGAGCTGCACGCCGCTCGACGAGTCGTTCGCGGCCTGGAGCGGGGAACACTTCAAGGCAGGGGCCTTCCTCCCCCTGGATCAGTATTTTGCTGATTTTCTGAACTATGTGGGGTTGGCCCCATTTCAGCTCCCCCCCAATTCCTACCGTATGCTGGCGGGACTGAGGTATTTGTTCCAAAAGCATGAGTGGGAGGTCCCCACTCCTGCTGATATCTTATATTTCTTCTGCCTCAAAGCCAGCCCGGACCAGCGGGGGCGAGGCAACGGGTTCTATTACTTAACCCGCTTCCCTAACACAGCAGCAGTGATCGAGCTGCCGAGCCATCCAAACGACTTCAAAGACCAGTTTTTTATGTCTACTGGGTTCCGAAACTGCGATCATCATTATTTCAACCGCCCTCGTAAGTAATCCTCCATTTAGCTCGCCTTTTAACGGTTATTTTATTTTAGCTCGTCCCTTATTCCAATTCTGATTTCAACCAACCTTGCAGCCATCTACTCGAGGACCGAAAAGTCCGTGACCCTCGGGGGTCAATACGACACACTGGCGAACCTGCCTCCCAGTGAGAAAGACTACCGCGTGCTCGTGACAGACGAGGCGATGGTATTCTGCAAGCTGATTTTCCCAAATCAGACTTTGAATTTGAAAAGGCCCCGGGGTCCTCCCCCAGCCCGCGACAACAGGCCGACCGTCGCGGAGGAGGTCGCACATGACGAAGGCGAGGAAGAAGGGGAGGAAGTTCCTCTGGTGAGGAACAGGAAGAGGAGCTTGGAGGTCGCCCAGGGGATGATCGAGGAGAGGGCCCAATCCGAAGCAGCCGCGGGTCCTTCCGGTCAAGGTAACTTTTACTTATTTAAGAACGTAGATAGGGCCACTGCAGACCCGCGGCTGGTTAGGTTCAACCCTAGGTAGCTCGTCCATCGTCACCCAAGGAATCCGAACCTGGACACGCTTCTGCTCCACTGCGTTGACCAGCTCGTGCTGGACAACCAAGAGAGTCGGCCCAAGGGTACCGTAGTAGTAGATAATACCCTAGCCTTTAGGTCGGCCATTTTGAGGAGTACGGGACAAATTTACGCACGTGGCCTGCGCTCCAGAGGGGCGTCTACGCTCCGGGGATTAGGCAGTACGTAGAAGAGTCCAGCCCCGATTCAGAACCGGACCTAGAACCTTCGCCAGTTCGTGAGATAATCGTTCTAGGCTCTTCTAGCTCGGGGGGTAGGGCTCCCTTAGTATTTGCTTTCTTATTGCCTTTATTTCTGTATGATTACTGATAACCGTGTTTTTTGCTCTTTGGCAGAAGAGATGTCTCAGCCCGGGAATAGTCTGCGGGGCGTTGTGTTTGGTGGGAATCCCCCAGCGGGGCCGAGGTTAAAGAGGCTTCGCGAGTCCAAGAGCTCGACCGGGGTCTCCACCAAATCCCCAGCTACGGAGAAGGAGAGAGACCCGTCATCCCAGGTCGCGGGGGCGAACCTCCCTGTCGCCAGGACAGGACTCATGCATCCGCCACCCCAACGATCTCCACTGGCCGCCCAGGATGGGGTAATAGAGGTCGGGAATCTGGCCGCGGCAGCCCCGGACGTGCGTATCCCGGTCGACCCCCGGGCTCTGGAGAAGATGCCCGAAGCATTCCGGGGTACGGTGTACGAGTCGGCCAGCTACGCCGTCAGCCACTATTACAATATCAGGGAGAAGGAGCTCCGGGCCATCGAAACAACGAGCCCGGTCCGAGTTATAGAGTCCGCTATGGACATGAATTTAATGGTAAAGTGCCCCCTTCTTCTAAGGCTTTGACACTCACACGCCGCCTTTCTCCTTCCAGTTTGCTAATTTATCACTCTTTTCTTGCAGGGCATGGCTGCCGCCTATAGAGGCATCGTTAGGACCAAGGCCCAGCTCGAGGGTTTGGAAGCAGATCGCCAGACTGCCCTCCAGGAGTCTCAGGAGGCGAGAGACGCCTTGGCGGCCTCAAAAGCCGAGCTAGAGAAGGTCCGCTCGGAGAACCAAGAGCTTAAACGCTCTCTGGCCGCATCCGAGCTAGAGAAGCTTCGCTCCGAGAACCTAGAGCTTAAAAACTCCCTGGCCGCATCGCGGGCAGACCTTGAGGTGGCGAAGGCCGAAGTCCAGACCTCCCAGGACACCCTGAAAGACGAGCGGGTCGTGTCGGAGCAGTCCTTACAGGACCTATTCTATCACTGCTGGTCCCACAATCCGGACGCGGACTTCTCCTTCATGCCGCCGGACCTCTGGGCATTCCTGTTGCCGCGGCTTCAAGCCCGCCTGAATAAGGAGGCTCCTCCATCAGAGACTGGAGAGGCCTCTGCCGCGGCGGAGCAGGGTGAGACCGCGACCTCCAAAGGGCCAGCTGATGGGGCTTAGGATGCTTCTTGTTTTCGTATTTTGAACACCTCTTTTTTTTTTTATTGTAATTCTCTTTTTATGTGAGGCGTTTCCGCCTCGAGACAATTTGCTCAACCAGTTTTACATATATATTTTTATGCATTTGGTCATAATTTATCTCTTTATTTTTATGAACGTAGTTCGAGTTAACTTTATCCGTATCCCGGGCTCTTTAAATAAGATCCGCGTTCAACAAATTTTTAGTTCACTCCTAAGTTTTCTGGCCTGGTCAAGACCAGGAACTTATTTTGAAAAAACTTAGTTCGCGTCAACTTTTTATCCGTATCCCGGACTCTTTAAAGAAGAACCTCGGTCAAAAAATTTTAGCTAACTTCTAAGTTTTATGACCTGGTTAAGACCCGGAGCTTATTTTGAAAAAACTTAGATCGCGTCAACTTTTATCCGTATCCCGGGCTCTTTAAAGAAGAACCTCGGTCAACAAATTTTAGCTAACTTCTAAGTTTTATGACCCGGTTAAGACCAGGAACTTATTTTGAAAAAACTCAGATCGCGTCAACTTTTATCCGTATCCCGGGCTCTTTAAAGAAGAACCTCGGTCAACAAATTTTAGCTAACTTCTAAGTTTTATGACCCGGTTAAGACCAGGAACTTATTTTGAAAAAACTCAGATCGCGTCAACTTTTATCCGTATCCCGGGCTCTTTAAAGAAGAACCTCGGTCAACAAATTTTAGCTAACTTCTAAGTTTTATGACCCGGTTAAGACCAGGAACTTATTTTGAAAAAACTCAGATCGCGTCAACTTTTATCCGTATCCCGGGCTCTTTAAAGAAGAACCCCGGTCAAAAAATTTTAGCTAACTTCTAAGTTTTATGACCCGGTTAAGACCAGGAACTTATTTTGAAAAAACTCAGATCGCGTCAACTTTTATCCGTATCCCGGGCTCTTTAAAGAAGAACCTCGGTCAACAAATTTTAGCTAACTTCTAAGTTTTATGACCTGGTTAAGACTAGGATAGGACTTAGTTTGTGATAACTCTTATCCATAGATAAAAATTAACACCTAAGTCGTTAAGGAGACCTGGATATATCCGGGTACCATATGCCCCCCAAGTAACTGGGAAAGGGTCTTTCGTTGTTACTTTAAAATTACCCTTGCAAATAACGAGAAACATTTTATTTTTATTTATACATGGGAGGTGACCTTCTAGGTCTTACACATGTTTATTGATAATATTTCTTTAGGTGGATTGCATTCCAAGTCCGCGGGACCGCCCCTCCACCAAGTCGAGCTAATTTATACGTCCCTTCTTTGATGACTTCGATGACCTGGTATGGTCCTTCCCAGCTTGGTCCCAGAACCCCATCTTTGGGATCTTTCCCGGCCAGGAAAACTCTCCTCAAGACCAAATCGTCGACGCTAAAGGCACGTCTTTTGACCTTAGCGTTGAAGTAGCGAGTGATTTTCTGTTGATAATGGGCGAGCTGGAGTTGTGAATCCTCTCGCCTCTCATCCATCAAGTCTAAGGAGTGGCATAGGAGCTCGTGGTTCTTGTTCTGTTCGTAGGACCGGACCCTGTGCGATAGGACCTTTACCTCCACGGGGAGGACCGCTTCACTTCCAAAGGTTAGGGAGAAAGGAGTGTGACCCGTGGGAGTCCGATGTGAGGTCCTATAGGCCCACAGAACTTGGGGGAGCTGTTCTGGCCAGATCCCCTTTGCCTCATCTAGCCTCTTCTTGAGGCTTGCCTTCAGAGTTTTATTGACAGCTTCGACCTGGCCGTTCGTCTGGGGATAGGCCACGGATGAGAAACTTTTCACAATTCCGTTCTTTTCGCAAAATTCGGTGAACAGGTCGCTGTCAAATTGAGTGCCATTGTTGGAAACGATCTTTTTGGGTAGGCCGAATCGACAAACGATGCTTTTAACCACGAAGTCTAGCACCTTTTTCGATGTTATTGTCGCCAACGGCTCTGCTTCGGTCCACTTTGTGAAGTAGTCAATGGCTACCACGGCGTAACGGACCCCGCCCTTTCCGGTGGGCAGGGCGCCTATTAGATCTATGCCCCAAATGGCGAAGGGCCAGGGAGACGATATCATTTTTAGCTCGGCCGGGGGTGCTCGTGCAACCGCGGCGAACCGCTGACATTTGTCGCACTTTTTTACGTATGAGATCGAGTCTTTGGACAGAGTCGGCCAGTAAAAACCCTGCCGAAGGATCTTCAAGGCCAGGCTTTGCCCCCCAGTGTGATCTCCGCAGAATCCGTCATGAACTTCCTGCAGGATGGCCTTCGCCTCACTTGGAAGAACACACCGGAGGAGAGGTAATGAATGCCCACGTCGGTACAACACCCCCTCGACTAGCGTATATCTCGGAGCTTGATAAAGGACTCGCCGTACGTCGTTGCGCCCTTCGGGTAACTTGCCCTCGACGAGGTACTCTACAATGGGAGTCATCCAGGTCGGCCTGATGTCAATCATCTCAATATCCGCTCGATCCCCGTCTATGATTGGTTTGTCCAAGAACTCAATTGGTACCAACCCCAGGGTTTCTGCCTCCCCCGAGGTGGCGAGCTTGGCGAGAGCATCTGCATTGGCGTTCTGCTCCCGAGGTATCTGCTCGATCGACCCTTGCCCAAACGTAGACAATTCGGATTTTACCTTAGCCAAATAAGAGGCCATCTTGGGACCCCGCGCCTGATACTCGCCTAAGACCTGATTCACCACGAGCTGGGAGTCGCTGAAGCACTGGACAGAGCTTGCCTTTAGCTCGCTAGCTATCCTAAGTCCGGCTAACAAGGCCTCGTACTCTGCCTCGTTGTTGGACGCCTTGAACCCGAACCTCAGCGCCGAATGGAATCTATGTCCTTCTGGGGATATCAGAATGATTCCGGCCCCGGAGCCGTTCTCGTTAGATGAGCCATCAACGAAGATCCTCCACGATGAGCCTGAGGATGTGAGCTGCTGTGAATCTTCCGATGGGATCTCACGGAATCCCGCGCATTCTGCCACGAAGTTGGCCAAGGCTTGACTTTTTATGGTAGTTCGGGGAGTATAGAAAATCTCGAACTGACTGAGTTCGACCGCCCACTTTAGCAAGCGTCCCGAGGCTTCAGGCTTTTGCAAAACCTGCCTTAGAGGCTGATCGGTCATGACGTGTACAGAGTGGGACTGGAAGTATGGCCTGAGTTTTCGCGAGGCCGTGATTAGGCAGAACGCCAGCTTTTCCATCAACGGGTACCTTGACTCAGCTCCGAGGAGTCTCTTGCTGATGTAATAAACCGGTTTCTGAGCCTGGTCCTCTTCTCGCACCAGAACGGCACTAGCAGCGTCCTCAGTCACGGCCATGTAGAGGAAAAGAGGTTCTCCTACCCTGGGCTTTGATAGCACAGGTGGCTCAGCTAGGTGCGTTTTTAGGTCAAGGAATGCGCCCTCACACTCTACTGTCCATTCGAACTTCTTGTTTCCGCGGAGCAGGTTGTAGAAAGGCAGGCACTTGTCGGTCGATTTGGAAATGAACCGGTTCAGTGCCGCCACCCTTCCTGTGAGGCCTTGGACATCTTTCCGCGACCTGGGGGATGGAAGCTCGAGCAGTGACCTGATCTTGTCGGGATTTGCCTCGATTCCTCGGGTATTGACTATGAAACCCAAGAACTTCCCCGATGCGACACCAAAAGTGCATTTCTGAGGATTGAGCCTCATGCCATATTCTCGCAGTATGTTAAAACATTCTTCCAGGTCGGCAACATGGTTGGTGGCAGTCTTTGACTTGACAAGCATATCATCGACGTACACTTCCATGTTTTTCCCGATCTGGTCCGCGAACATTCTATTTACCAGCCTTTGGTAGGTAGCTCCGGCGTTCTTTAGACCGAACGGCATGACCTTATAGCAATAGACATTAGTCGGGGTCATGAAGCTGGTGTGATCCTGGTTTGCTGGATTCATCGCGATCTGATTGTAGCCCGAGTACGCGTCCATGAAGGACATGAGCTCGTGCCCCGCCGTGGCATCCACCAGTTGATCGATCCTCGGCAACGGAAAGCAATCCTTGGGGCAGGCTTTATTCAGGTCGGAAAAATCAATACAGGTCCGCCACTTGCCATTGGGCTTTGGAACTAACACGGGATTGGCAACCCAAATGGGAAATCTGGCTTCGCGGATAAAGCCACATTTTTTGAGCCGGGCCACTTCTTCTTCAAGGGCCTCGGCTCGGGTTGTCCCTAAACGCCTCTGCTTTTGAGACTTTGCAGGGACGCTTTTGTCTAGGTGGAGCGTGTGCATGATTACGCTCGGACTGATCCCTATCATGTCCTCGTGCGACCATGCGAATACGTCTAGGTTCTTTTTCAGAAACGCGGTCAGATCCGCCTTTCTTCTATCGCAGAGGTTCTTTCCAAGCTTCACCGTCCGTGAAGGATTTTGTTCATCGATGCCTACCTCCTCGAGATCTTCAATAGCTTGGAGCTCGGACCTGTCCTCGCCTACTCGGGGGTCAATGTCCTCACTTAAGGCGATCTTTTCGTCTTCGGAAACCCGAGGTTTTTCAATCTCAGGGGCCGCCTTGGGTCCCTGCGATTCCTCTTCATCCTGAATGGCCATCGCCACCTGCCCGGGTTTAGATTTTCCCTTCATGGAAATGCTGTAGCATTCCCTGGCAGCGAGCTGATCGCCCTTGATAGTGCAGACCCCTGTCGAAGTAGGGAACTTCATGGCGAGGTGCCGGACGGATGTGATGGCTTCGAAAGCAACGAGCGTTGGTCGGCCAAAAATTGCATTATAGGCAGCGGAGCAGTCAATGACTACGAATTCGAGCAGTTTGGACACTGTTCGGGACTCGTCGCCTAGGGTGATCACCAGCTCGATCGTTCCTATCGCTGCTGACCCTTCGCCTGAAAAACCGTATAGCATCATCGAGGTTTCCTTTAGCTCGGAGACGGTCAGACCCATTTTTTCTAATGTTGAACGGAATAGGAGATTCACCGAGCTCCCATTGTCCACTAACACCCTCCTTACTCTCCGGTTGGCGAGCTGGACTGCTACGACCAAGGGATCGTTATGAGGGAATTGGACATGGCCCGCGTCCTCCTCCGTGAAAGTGACTGGTTGTTTCTCTAATCTTTGTTGTTTTGATTGACGCTGTTCCGGGACGAACTCCCCTCCATTGTGGGCCTTCAACTCATTTATGTACCTCTTCTGGGCGCCTCTGCTCGTGCCAGCCATGTGTGGCCCTCCAGAGATGGTGGAAATCTCTCCCTCGACCACGGGGGGAGGGACGTCCTGATCTACTCGAGGTCCAGGTTGACTGGCTGGGATCTCCGGAGCGGGTCGACCTGTGGGGACCCTGTTCCGCGAGTATTGCGCCAACGGACCTGCTCAGATGAGAGTCTCGATTTCATCTTTGAGGTGCCTGCAGTCGTCGGTATTGTGCCCGACGTCGTTATGAAAACGGCAGAATTTGGAAGCGTCTCTCTTTCCCTTAGGGTGCTTTATTGGCTCCGGTCTTCTCCAGGGGACTCGCGTAGCGTTGGCCAGGAAAATATTCTCCCTGGTTTGGGTGAGCTCGGTATACGCTGTGAACACGGGCTTGAATTTATCCACGGACTTATTCTTCTTTTGACCGTGCTGGACGTTTTCACCATTTCCTTTTCTTTTGCCGCCACCGGGCTGGTTGCTCTGCGTGACGTCGGGAGTCGCTACTACGATCTCTGTTCCCGCCCCAGCGGGCTTCTCGAGGACCTGGCTGGTCCCCGCGGCTGAAGCTTCAGCTTCCTCCAAGTTTATCCATTCTTGGGCCCTGTTAAGGAATTCACTAACTGAGCTGACCCCCCTCCTTTGAATATCCTTCCACAGATCTCCGCCTACTAGGATCCCGGTCCTCGTAGCCATGAGTTTGGAGCTGTCGTCGGTGTCTCTGGCTCGAGCAGCGACATTTGCAAATCTGCTCAAGTAGGCTTTTAGCGTTTCTCCAGGTTGCTGTCTCACGTTAGCTAGGGAGTCGGCCTGGACCCTGGCGGCCTGAGAGGCGCGGAATGCCCTCTTGAAGTCAGCCGAAAAGGTCTTCCAGGAGCTGATTGACTGCCTTTTACTTTGTTTGAACCACTACCTGGCAGGTCCAGTTAGGGTGGAAGGGAAGATCAAGCAACGAAGCTCTGGCCCGATGTTATGAGCCATCATTAGGGTGTTGAACATCCCTAAGTGGTCAGATGGGTCTCCATCCCCGTTGAACTTTGACAAGTGAGGCATACGAAAGCCAGAGGGGTATGCCGTTGCTGCTATGTTGGGGGCGAAGAGCTCCATCTCATCCCCTGAATCATATTCGTCTTTTTCTTTCTCTGACAGGAGCTTCTTCATCAGCTCCTCCATTTGAGTTAAGCGCTCTAAGGTTTTGTCCTGAGATCCTAGGTTATTCCGGGGCTGTTCAACAGCTCCGGACCCGTTGTACATATTAGGCGGGTTATTGCCCCTCCTATCTGGAGATAGGTCATTTGGGGCATTCCCGCCATTACGTACTTCGGATCGGACCCCAACTGAGCGGGCCTGGCTACCATCCCTAACTCGATCCTCTCTGTGAGAGTTGAGGCGATCTCGAAGGTCGCCTCCATGGGTATTATGGTGACTTTGTGCTGAACTTAGTCGCTGTCGCAGGTCTCCTCCCGAAAGATCACTCCGTGCACTACCGGTCCAATGACTCCTGCTGGACAGGCTCGATGTGTGTCTTTGGCGGCTCCGACCTGATCCTTCCCCCGGCACCCTGCTGCGCCGGGAAGGCCCGGCCGATGGCGGGTCTCTCCTACTATTTATGTAGGTCGGGATGTCTCGGACGGGCTGAGGAGACGGGTATCTGATGGGAGAAGGAGGATGCCTGACCGGAGAGGCGATCCTAGTGCCGTCTGGACGGACTAAATTTGGTGGGGGCCTCTCGGCCCTGCCAGCTTGATGGTTTCGCGCTGGGCGATCTGGACGAGGAACTGGACGCTCTTTGGGGACGGGCTGACGTCTCCGGATCTCCTCGGCCCTCCTTTGGGAATTTCCCCTATCCCTTCCGGATGTCCTCGAGGAAGGCTGAGAGCTAGGGGTTGATGTCCTAACCGAACGGCTGTACTGCTGCGGTTCGGTCTGAGGCATTTCCCTGAAGTTTGCCTCTTGATGGCGTGATGAAGGGGTGGAGTTGGCTGCAGGGAGTCTACACGAACGGCCATGCCTGGATCGACTACTCCGGTGAGACTTAGGAGCCCCGCCTTGCCTCTCTCCATCGTTACCGTTGGTTGTGAGAGGGGGTAGTCGACTCAGAATATCCTGGATTTGCTGACCAGCTGCTGCTAGCTGGCTCTTCAGTTGACCATTCTCCATCTCCACCGCAGTATAATAACCTGGATTCGGATTAGGCGGCCGGGGCGTCGAACTACCAGTGTCGTCTTGGCCGGCCGGCTGCTTTCCTGGCCTTTGCTGGACTTCAGGAACTTGCTCCTCGGGGAGGGCAACATGGCGGTCCTCCTGCCCATCATGCTGTTCTGTCTCGTTGCCATGTTTGGATCGAGTGGTCACCATAGCTGTATGTTTGTGGTAGTACTAATTGGACTTGCTCTCAATGAAAGCACCAAACTGTTGACGCGGTTCTTCGGCAACAGGTAATTAAGAGAAGAAGAGAAAGAGATTAGTACTTAAAAGTAGAACCGCCGCAGATATGAAATCTTTGTGAGAAGAACTAGGTGACCCTAAACACGTTTTTAAGTGGTTCGAAGGTTAAAATCCTTCTACTCCACTAGTCAATATTATTGATCTTTTCTGGGTAATTGGTTTACAAAATATATCGTTCTTACAAGACTATTTTTTCCAACCCCTATCAATTCCCAGGGTCTTCATATTTATAGGAGAAGGCACCTGGAAATTGGTAGGGAGGTCATCCCGTGACCTTACCATTTGTCATATCAAGTCTGTGATATTCATGATTACTTCCTAAACCTGACACACAAGTGTGGTCTAATCAGTATGGAAGGAGATAATGGGCCGCACGCCCCAACCCATCCGTGGGTGTCTGAATACGCACGTTCCTGCGGCGTGTCCGAGAAGTCAGGGGGATATCAGACACGTGATGGCAGGATTATGCACGTTTATCTTGCGTGTTGACTTCCCATAGGGTCAGAGCTTCCTGAGAAGCTCGCTACCGGAGCAATCCATAACCCGAGCTGATCCTTCAGTGGTCGTCGGATGTTGTTCCCAGCTCCTGGAACAACAAGAAGGAGCAGGAAACTCCATCCCCTCGAGCTAGAAAGGGCCCGTCCTGAAGATAAAGCCTCTGGCCTGTGGGAGCCTCGGGCTAAATCATGTTTAGTCCGAGGATCGTCCTGCTAAACAGCCCGTGGGAAATCCAGGGCGTACAGTATTTATTACACGATATTGGGGGCTTAAAATAAATAGGCATTAATTTATTTATGTAAATGGGATGTTACCCAAAAATGTATGTTACCATATTTATGCACGGTTACCCAATACTGTCCTGGAAGAATTCCCTGTAAATACAGAGCAGAATGGATAAAAAGGGAGAGAACATTTTGTATACTTAAACTTTGCTGACATTGTAATAGACAATTTCACGGTGAGAAACAAACAGGTTAATAAGAGTGACTCGTGGACTAGGTGGATTTTAACAATTGAACCACATAAAAAAAAGTGTGGTGATCCTACTACTTTTCTTTTATTTAGCCAATTACGGCTTAGAAAAAGCCTAATATCTCTATTTTTAGAATTCTTTATCCACTATTGGTGAAAAACTGCATCAAAAGATTTGTGCTTTCATTGAGAGCATATTAGACTTAATTCCCCTCGCAAATTTCACCTAACATTCACCATGGTGGTCACCCGATCTATGCGTGACAACGAGATGGAGCAACCTAATGATCAGGAGGTTCACCGTGCATCCATCCCCACTAGAGAAGGTGGGAGCTCTGGAAAACAATATGTGGACCAAGATGAAGGTTGGAGCTCAGCCTCATGCCCACCGAATCCACATCCAGGATACCTGATAGCCATCGAGATGGAAAATTCCAAGTTAAGGAGTCATCTTGCCCAGGCTAACAAGAAGATTGAGGAGATCCGGGCTCGATTAGCCTCTCCTGCAACCGATGTCCCATAGGTTCCAAATGAATAATTGAACCAATATTAGTCGCTCTGTCAGAATTGCAACTCTGAGCTTCATACCTTCTGAGTGGATCCAGCGAAATACTCAACCTGCTAATGCTCATAGGAATCATTATCCTCATGTCAGTCGGTATGTTCAGACTATAACCCTGAGTTCCGTACCTTCTTAATGGACCCCAAAAAATTGTTAACCTACCAACCCTTGCAGGAACAAGCATTCAACTCACATTCCCAAGAACCAGCCTGGCCAAATAGGGCGAGCTGGGACCGATTTAAGGAGGTGACACCAGCAATTCCGTCTGTGCCACGGCCTCAGCCTCTGACATGGAGAAATGAATTGACCCTACCTACAATCTATGAAGTTGAAGTAGACCAAGAGTGAGCTAATCTTGTGTGTCCCGATGGAACAAGGATAGCTTAACCAATAAGACAACTTTCGTCGCCAATTCGACATCCAACGCCACCTCGACCACAGAGGAATGCTCCAGCTCGAGGGGATGGTAGGAGAAGTCCCACCCCCTCAGAGGACATTTATATCCCATGGACACGCAGTAATAATCCAGCCCCTCAATCCCAGCTGTGAGTTGTAAGCTTTGCTTATAGAAGTTACTGAACAAAGAGCCAACGTAGAGGTAGGCATGAGAGTGACCTGAGGAATCAATTGAGCTCTACACAAAGTCTTTGTTCCGACGCACATTCTGACCAGCGTGATCATGTGAACTACAAAGAGGATATCCAGTTAGCCATGATGATTGAGTTATTCTCAGCCCAAGGGAGATCTTTCTATTGTACGCGACAATGGGAATGTCCCGCATAATCAAACTCAAGCTTTGACAGAAAAATCTCATGAATAACCTAGATGCCTAGGATCCAGCCATCGAGCGACTAGCCTGATTGGAAGAATCGATGAAGAAACTCCTATCTCGAAAAGGAGTCAATGATTGTGATTTTGATGAGGAGCTCAAGCCTTTTTCTCCTAATACTGCAGTAGATCTGTATCCTATTGGCTTTAGGATGCCAACCATGCTCACATTCGATGGAAACACTGACCCATCCAATCACCTTGGGACGTTCAACACTTCAATAATGGCCCACAACGTCAGGTACAACTTAAGTGTATCTTGTTCCCCACTGTTGACTTTTATGCCCTTATAAAACCATGTCGGACATGTAATGTGATTTTACATTGTGAGTAAAAGCATTAGAAATCATTTAGTTTGATGACCGTGTTGCTTGCTTGTTTTATTACATGATTATTGGAATAATACAAACATTTTTTAAATCTCGAACATTTAAATAGTTACAATTATAGTGACTAGGTCGCAATGGATTATAATTTTAATTATATGTTCAAAAGAACGAACCCTAAGATTAAGTCAGGGCATTGGATTTTCTGTGATATGGTAATCTACGATATGATCTACTTACACATTCAAGGTGTGATGTCTTATCCAAGGCATTGACCAAGTAGATAACATCGAATGTATATGGGTACACTGTAGTAGGAGCGATATTGATTATTGATAGATAAATAAGTATCGTTGTTATCGAATCAAATCAATGTCACAATGTTGACCTTAGGTTAAGTCAATCTTAATTTTGAGTGATAATATTCTTCTAATTATATTATTTAAATCTTTTGACTTGTTCGTTACCATCTTACCCTACGGTCTAGCCCATACTTACATCTTGGAGATTTAGTAGTGTAATTGAGTGAGAGTATTAATCATAGATATGAAATCTATAGCTTTTGTAGAAGAGGTGAAAATATGACTTCCTTAATAGCTTAGTCTAAAAGGGTAAATGATTGAGTGCTCATATCTGTGATTAAGTTGACATATTTATCGTTTACAAGAGACATAGTGGGAGTTAAGGATAAAATACAAATGAGGGGTAAAACAGTAATTTGCACCCCACTCTTTTATAAGTCATCGATAGAGGATTGACTGATTGTAATGGTTATAGCAGTGGATAACATATTTGTTGTTTGTACAATACATTCTATGAATTCAAGAGTTCAATTTTGAATCTATAGTGGAGTCATGAGGAATTAATAAATTGTGAGATAATTTATTTAATAAATAAACTTACAGAAATTTATTGTAGCTTGCATTCATGGATCCATTGTCCCCGCATCACCTTTGAGTAAATCATCTAAAATGTCTCAATTAATTGATTTAATTATCAATTAAGATTTTTAAAGTTGACTAGGTAAATTTTGGAAAATCTTAAAGAGATATGAGATTTAGAGAATAAAAGCGAATTTTTGGACAAATTTATTAATATTGATAAATTGGTGTCAATATAAATAAATAATATTAAATCAAGTTTGAAATTATAATTAGTTAATTTGAATAAGGATTTAATTAATTAATTAAAAGATAAATAAATAAAAAGATTTTGATTTTAGGTCCAATTGGGATTTAAATTCAAAACAAAGATATTGGGCCCAAGTCTATTTGTGGGAGTGCAAGGCTTTGATTTTTTATTTATTATTTTAATTCATTTAAATTTAAATAAAGACCATGAAGTATTTCCTATATAAGGAATATGATATGTAGAGTTTTCGGTAAGTCAGTCTCAGTTGATTCATTATGCAAGTCAAAACATAGACAGTCTAATCCTTTCTTGGCCACTTTCTCTGTTCTTCTTTTCTAGATCTCTATCTCATGTGTTGAAAACCAGCCCACACTAGTTCTAGGTTTATCAAAGGTGTGGTGAGGAAGTTTGTGTTGCTGATCTAGTTCAATCTCTTGATAATACTCTGCTACAGAAAGGAATCAAGGGTTAGAGAGATTGAAGGAAGGGGTTGTTTCAGTTCTGCTGTGTATTCGTAAGTTTCTACATCTTTGTGTTTATGTTAATTTACGAATCTGATGTTCAAATGCATGTCATGTTATTCTATGTTTCTATTATGCTTTTGGAAAAATGATAAGGAGCATGCATCTAGATTTAAATTCCAAGATCCTACACCTGCAACACTGACTGGATCGGCCAGGTTGTGGATCAATAAGTACAAGATGTTGGGAAAACTTCTACAGGATGTGAATTATTTTTATATAAATCATATATTAAACACATTAATATAAGACAACCTAGAACATGTTTCGATAATTGAATTTAAATGGAGAAAAAGATAAGAACACTTATATTATATGCAGCAGAATGAATGAGTCATTCCTTAAGTTTCTCTAACCCTTAAATCATTTATGTCGCAAGGTATCACCAAGAAACAAAACCGATCTTCAATTTCTTCACAGCCTTCCAAAGTATCATTAGAATCACCAATATTAGAGTGGGCAATTCTCAACACATGAGATAGATATAAAGAGAAAAAGAGAAAATAATATTGAGGCTTAGAAAATGACTTATGCTATAGAGAGAATCTAAAAGCTAGAGTATCAAGAATAGATCTTCTGTCAGATAATCTTTTTTATCATTCTTTTTTCAACTTTCACTTAATATTCATTTTATAGGCTCAATTAAGTCATTTATTTTAATTAAAAAATCAATAACATAATAGATAATATCAGCCATTAGTTCCAAATTCTCATGGGCTTTAGGCTCATGAAATTTCTCATTTAATTATAAGCCTGTTGGAATTCAAATCAATGCCTGTATTATTTTCTATTGATTAATTAATTAAATAATTATTTAAATCATTTATCAAATTAATTTTTTATTATTTGAACCTTGATTTAAACTTATTTATAAATTTAGACACCAATTTGTCTTAATTAATAAATTTTTCCAAAAATCTATTTTCTTCTCTAAATTGTATAACCCTATGAAACTATCCAAAATTGACCTGGTCCACTTTGATAATTCTAATTGATAATTAAATCAATTAATTGAGACTATCTAGATGATTTTATCCAAGGTACAGTGGGGACCATGGAAAAATCAAGTTCCAATAAGTTATCATAAATTTAACTTAATAATTCCTCGTGACTCCACTAAAGACTCGGAATTGCACTCTTCAATTCATAGAACACTCTATAAACAATATAGATATGTTATTAATTATCCATTTTTACAACCATACTTATCACTCAATCCTCTATAGATGGTCTACAATGAGATGGAACTAAAATACCGTTATACCCCTCATTGTATTTTATCATTAAAACACTTAGTTCCTTGTAAATGATATTTCAGTAAACTAATGTTGATTACTAAAATGAGATCTCTATCATTTAGCACCTTGAACAAAAAAAAAATGGAAACCATCATTTTACTTCTTCATTAGAAGCTATAGATGTTCATATATATGATTAACACTCCCACTCAATTATACTACCGAGTTCCCAAGATGTAAGTATGGGCTAGTCCGTAGGGTATGTTTGTAACGAACAAGTCAAAGAACTGAAATAATACAATTAGTTTGAATACTAACCACTAAGAATTGATATTGAATTGACCTATGGTCAACTATATGATATGACTAGAATAGACAATAATAGTATGTTTACTTATACTATCTACTATCAATATCAGTCCAGTCTGATTTAACAAATACATTCGATCTTATCTACTTTGCTAATGTTCTGGAAAGAACATAACACTGCAATGTGTAAGTAGATCATATCATAGATTGGCAAGGCAGTATAAATCCTGTGCACTCACTATTCTTATGACTAACTTATTTTGAACATATAATTATATTTATATTCCACTGTGATTACATCACTACAAATATGATTAGCTATACGCTCGGGATTTAATAGAAGTTTATATTAAACAAATAATCATGAAAATAAAACATGTGAGCAAAGTGGTTGACCAACTCAAACATGATTTCTATTCTTTTATTGATAGTAAAATGAGATTACAAAGAAATTGGGTTTTATTCAATCACCTCATGGACAAAATTTTCTTCCGAGTTTAAGAGAATGTTTCGAGCTACAAAGGAAGCTCACGTTGAAGCTGACTTGTTGGCTAACATTAAACAAAAACCCAGTGAGTCCTCGATGACATATCTGAACCAGTTCACCAATGTAGTAGCATGAGATAGGGATGTTAATGAGAACTCCATGCTCATAGCTATGAGGACAGGAATCACAGTTGTAATGCCCCAAATTTCTTAATAAGGTTTAGGACCTTGATTAGGAGGCCAGGAGGGCCATAATTGATTTATTATTGTATTTAATGATTATATGCATGTTTACGTGAATTATATTATTATATGATGGTAAATACATGCATATGGGTGTATTTATAATGATAAGGGCATTTTGGTAATTGGGCCTGCTGAGGGCATATTTGAAAATTGGGTGCATATTGTAATTTGTGAATGAGATTTTATTATTATGGAGATATATTCAAGCTATTCGACATGAGACGGTCAAATATAATGGATTAGCGGTTTTGTCATAACGGGGTCAATTTCGGGGTAATAGAAATGTTTATTTGGTGATAGATTGGGAATATTTGAGATCAGGATAAAATTCTGGAAGTTTTGACTATAGTATCCCCAGGGGTGTTTTCGGGACCCCGAGAACTAGGTTTTATTTGAGGTTACTTAAGCTTGAAGTAGCTTCCCAGATAAGAACGTACGTTAAAAACCTCTCGTTCTTTCTCAAAGACAGTCCGTTATACCGTTTGAGTATTTTTGAGGAAATCTTGAGTTCTAAGAGTCGGAATCAAGCGAGGGTCGGGGCATAGTGATCCTAGGAAAGATTGGGAGCTTCTTAACCGAAGGATTTTATGGAAAACAACCCAATCAAAGGTAATTTAAGTTTGAAGTTTTAAGTTTTTAAAGTTTCTAAGCTTAGAATTGGACTTTGTGAATTGTTGAGTTTTTGGTTGGTTTGAACCTTGGGTTTTGAGGGTTTTGGAGTATTGGAAAGCTTGGGAACTTTGATTTGATGATTGGGGAATGTTTGGGCATGTTTTTGGAGGGTTTGGAGTGCTTAAAACACGTTTGGGAATGGCCCAGGGTTGGGGGCCGCGGCCCTGTTCTTGAGCGCCGCGGCCCTATTTCGATGAAGCAGGTGTCAGGAAATTGGCCTTGCTGGGCGCCGCGGCCCTTGATGGAGGGTGCCGCGGCCCTTGCCTCAGTGAACCCTGGGGGCCACGGCCCAAGGTGCTAGGGCCACAGCCCTTGCCCTGTTTTCACCCCGTTTGCTCGTTTTGACCCCGGGAACTTAGCTATGGGCCTCGGGAGTGTCCCTTCTACTTGGATTAGTTTGGATTGATCTCTTGGAGGCTAGATATTGGTTTGAAAACCTTTGGTTATCATGTTATTGATGGTGTTCCATATTTGGTTATGATTAGGTGACCGCTAAGGGCTTAAAGGTTGATCGTTCTCAAGGGTCGTTCTTATATTGGTTCTAGCTCGGATCTGAGGCATGAAAACTGCACCTTGTGTATATGTGACATGCATGGCTATTAATGATGTGTGTTGGTTGATTATTGAGTATGACATGCATGGCTATTATTGATGCATGTTGGTTGATTATCGATTATGACATGCATGGCTATTATTGATACATGTTGGGTGATTATTAAGCGTGACATGCGTGGCTGTTATTGGTGCATGTTGGGTTGTTGGATATATTGCATATGACGCATGAGAAACATGTGATTAGGACATGCTTTGTATACCGTGTATGATGTCGTTCAGAGCTTGAGCCTCTGTCTTTATGCATGGTCCTAATTGTATTAATACCTATTTAGTAAGCATGCTGAATACCTTGTTTATGGATATGGAACATGTGATATATGATTGGCGGCATGACTTACATGTGTATGACACTGACTAGTCAGGGACCGACTCTAAAGTTGAGAATCACGCATTGAATGGCTCTATGGCATTAATGCTAGACCGACCCTAAGGTCGATGAATCATGCATTGAATGGCTCCAAGGCATTAATGCTGGACCGACTCTAAAGTCGAGAAACGCGCATTGAGTGGCTCTAAGGCACTAATACTAGACCGACCCTAAGGTCGATGATTACGCATTGAATGGCTCTATGGCATTAATGCTAGACCGACCCTAAGGTCGATGATTACGCATTGAATGGCTCTATGGCATTAATGTGGGACCAACCCTAAGGTCGAAGAACTTATAAGCGCTTGCCTGGTCTATGACCAGATGTTTATAGCAAAGGTATATGACCCCGGTGACTGTTTGTCACATGGCTAGGGGACGCTGTCCATAGCACGACTCTAGAGTCGGGAGGAAGGTTATGTTGGTGACCATTCACCATGCACCTGTCCTAATCAAACTTATGAAAGGATCACTTATCAGTTAAGCCCTAGTGACCCTATCGTCATATGTCTAGAGGGAGCGATGCTCAATATTGTGACTTTTGGCTATTGTCACCTACTTGCTTGGACTGATAGTCCTGAATGGTTATTATGAACGTTGTTGATATTATATCATGCTTTATTGTGTTTTCTTGCTGGGCTTTGGCTCACGGGTGCTACGTGGTGCAGGTAAAGGCAAGAGGAAGCTAGGCCATCCTTGAGTTGGAGAGCTTAGGTGATGACGTGTACATATGCAGCTGCTCGTCCGCCAGGGCCGAGGTTTTTAGTGGAACTAGGGTTGAACCCTGTTTTGCCGCTTAGAACGGCCTGTTGTAAATATTTTCTGTAATAGACTCTAAAATTATATTTTCGGGATCCCAATGTATATATTAAATGTTCTAGTGAAACGTTACATCTTAACCAAAATGTTTAATCCCTAAACTGCTAATCATACCTAGTTACACGTTTTTGGCCAAATGACTCGATTAGCGAGTTTAGCACTGTTTACAAGGCACACCGTAACGGTCCCTGGAGTTTAGGGCGTTACAACAATAGAATGTGTTTTATGGAAAGAACTCCAGCAAAAAGGATATAAGAGTATAGATGAATTCCTGGCTTGGGCTTAGGAATGGATAAATCTGAAGGAGGCATATTCTGTTGTTGCAGGAACAAGACAGACCCCTGTTCCGCATACTGCAGCGGTGGTGGATTTTGCAGCTACGGCTTAGCCTGCTAGCGAAAATAACCAAGGGGTGAGTAATAAGTGGAAGGGGACTAGTGAGGGTGACCAAGATGAAACCAAAAAGAATAAGCCCTATGAAAAGTACAAGTCCATCTACACTGCCTACACCGACCTGCAGATACATGAGAGTGACAAACTTTAATCGCCTTCCATGGAAGAAACCGGAGCCTTTAAGGCACCAGAGGGCGAAGAGAGACCCCGCCAAATTTTTCTGTTATCAAAATGACATCGTCCACAACACTGATTATTGTCGTTAGCTAAAATATTAGATCAAGACTCTCATCCGGTTAGAACGCTAGCCTGATATGCTTGAAATAAAGTTGTTCACAATCAGCCAAGCATTCAAAATATTCACCAAGCTCAGAAAAATATGGCCACTCAACCCCCAACTCAAGCAGATCAGGGGAATGAAATCGTCCCCCCTCCAATAGAAGGGAAGGAAATAGCCACTGTTTCTGGAGGAACTCAATTGGTGGGCACGAGTAATGGGTCCTAGAAAATGTACGTACAAGAGCTCAAAACCCACAATGTCACTGAGTTCATTCTGGAGCAAAGATTATCAAAACAACAGGAATTGGAGAAACAACCAATCGAGGCTTGCCATGTCTAGTTCCTGGATAATGGTCCGCTAGTGATAACCGTTCCGCTCGCCAATTGAATAGTACGGAGGATATTTATTGATAATTGGAGCGTTGTAAATGTGATATTCAGGTCCACCTTAGAAAGAATGGGGTTCTCTGTAGCCGATCGTAAGGCGACCTTGATGACCCTATACAGATTCTCAGGAGATAAAACATCAGCTATAGGGTTGATCTGGATCGTGGTGACACTGGGAGATGGTTTGATAGATGTTGGTAAAATGTACGAATTCGTCGTAATTGATTGTGCGGCTACATACAATGCATTTTTGGGACGACCTGCGTTGATGACTTTTGAGGCCATCACCTCCGTTCGACATATAGCAATGAAGTTCCCCTTGACCTCAGGTATATGTAATGTAAGAGGAGATCAACTCATTTCCATAGAATGTTATAGCATTTCTATGAAGGGATAATCATAACTGGGGCAGCTAAAGATGGTCATCATTGAGGGGGATGAGGAGACTCGGGTAATGGAAATTGCCAATGTGGCAGAAAAACCTCATGAAAGAGATAACGAAGTCGCCAAATAGGATGACATTGATCTAACATTAGGAAAAGACAGGTCTGAGCTCCAAGCATTGGAGGAGCTCGAGGAAATCATTATCGACCAAGAAGTACCTTCAAGGGTTGGAAAGAATCTTGGAATTGAAAGGAAGAAGGAGCTGGTCGAGCTTTTGAGAAATAACTTGGATATCTTCCCTTTGTCACATGAAGATATGGTGACTATAATGCATACTAATAATCTGGACAAGAATACGCCTACAAAGGTATGAAAATGAAGGCTTTTGGCGAAAGAGTGATCAGAAGGTTTAGAAGAAGAAGTAGCCTACTTACTTATGTGTGGATTCGTAACGGAAGTAGAATATCCGACTTGGATTGCTAACCCTATTTTATTCCCAAAGCCCGATGGAAAGTGGAGAACTTCCATTGACTTCTCCGAACCCAATAAGTCCTGTTATAAGGATTGTTTTCCACTAACTCGAATCAATCAGTTGGTAGACGCAATTGCCAGTCACGAGCTCATGTCTTTCATGGATGCGTATTCTAGATATACCAGATTTTGATAAACCCTGCGCACGAGGAGCACACTAGCTTCATGACTGAGCATAACGAATACTGCTACAAGGTTATCCCATTCAGGTTGAAGAATGCTGGTGCAACGTAACAACGGATGGTCAACAAAATGTTCGTTAACCAAATTGAGAAAAACATGGATGTGAATGTCAATAATATGCTCATTAAATCAAAGGTTGCTAATAACCATGTATCTGACCTGGAAGAATCTAAGGAAGTATGACATGAAGCTAAATCCCCAAAAGTGCACCTTTGGGGTTTCCTTGAGAAATTTTTTTTGGCTTCATAATCAACACAATGGGGTTAGAGGCGAACCCATTGAAGATTAGGTCCTTTTCAGAAACGCCTTCACCTAGGCTGCATAAGGAAGTACAAATCTTAACTGGGAAAGTGGTAGCCCTAAACCACTTCATTTCAAATTTGACTGACAAGTGTCTCCCATTCTACAACTTTCTTAGGGGAACCAAAAAGTTTGAGTGCACCAAAGAGTTCGAGCAGGTGTTTCAGAATTTGAAAACTCACCTGGCTGAACACCCCATAATATCAAAAGTAGCACCTGGGGAATGTTTAATCATATACCTAGCTATGAAAGAAAATGTAGTTAGTGATGTATTAGTTCGATAAGAAAATCGGACGCAGAAACTGGTGTACTACATGAGTAAAAGGCTTTTGGGAGCTGAATCTAGATACCCTTTAATAGTTAAACTTGCATTCTACTTAATCTTATCCTCGCAAAAACTCAAGTCATATTTTCAATCCCACACCATCCATGTGGGCCCTCGAACTAAATAAATTTTTAATATTATAAAAGCCACACACATCAATCAATAGTCAAGCGTTTGCTGATTTTGGGGCAGAATGCATAGGTTTTTAGGATGAACAAATAAGAGAACCACTACATGAGTTGTTGAAACTCTTCGTTGATTGATTGTCTAACAAAAACGAATCCTGAGCTAGGATAATTCTGAACTCACCTGAGGGACATCGATTGCATATAGCCCTAAGGTTCGGCTATACATGGGTCGCAAAAGAACTGAAAGTAAATGCAATCCAATGTTATAGTGATTCCTAGCTCGTGGTTAATCAAATATTGGGGGAGTACAAGCTTGAGGTATCAAAATGGTGGCTTATATAGCTAAAATTAAAGATGAGTTGTCTGAGTTTAAGTTTTGCTCCATTGAGCAGGTACCCCACGAGCAGAATCTCAATATTGATGCTTTAGCCTGACTTGACACCACCAAAGAGGCGGATGCATTAAATGTAGTCTTAGTAGATTTATTAGAACAACCAAGCTTAATGAAATAATAGGTTGAGATCGGAGTGATTGTCAGAAAACTGACCTAGATAACCCCCATAGTAGAATACCTTACAACCGGTAAACAACCAAATGACCGAAAGGATACAAGAAAATTGTTATGGTCGTGGGGTATCTCATGAGGATAGTTTGTGCTCCCTCGGGCCAACAGGATGAAATGCCACAGTATGTTATGGTTGAGGGAATTCTCTACCGATGAGGGAATTCTCTACCCCTCCTGCGGTGTGTTCTGCTCGAGGGAGCACAAACTATTCTACATGAGATACATGAAGGATTGTGCGGATACCATGCAAGGGGCAAAACCTGGCTCGAAAGATATTGAGGGAGGGCTATTTTTTGCCTATGCACAAAAATACTCGGCCTCATACGTCCAAAACTGTGATAAGTGCCACAATTGTTCGAGCAACACCCATGGAGCTAACCATGATTTCATCACCCTGGCCATTAGCAGTATGGGGAATCAACCTTATTGGTTCACTACGAGCAGGAAAAGGAGCAGTTCACTATGCATTTGTTTCCATTGACTACTTTAAAAAGTGGGTCAAGGCCGAGCCTCTGGTGACCATAACCTCGAAGATAGTCCTGGATCTTGTCTTGAAGAACATCATATGTCCTTTTGGGTTACCAAAGAAGATCGTGTCTTACAAGGAAACTTAGTTTGATAGTGATCTTCTCAAGGACTTTTCTTACAAGTACAACATAACCAAGAGTTTTTCCTCAGTGGCGTATCCGCAAGCTAATGGGAAGGTTGAGGCTGTAAATAAAACCCTAAAGGCGAGTTTAAGGAAACGACTAGATGAATTTAAGGGAATATGGCCCGACCAGCTCCCGTATGTACTTTGAGCATATAGGACCTTAGATCGCGCCTCTATAGGGCACACTCTCTTCTTTTTAACCTTTGGAAGTGAGGTTATGCTCCCAATTGAAGCACAAGTTGTAACGCCCTGGTTACCCCAGAACACTTACGGTGAACAGTGAATCAGAAATTAGACCCGCTACCCGAGTCCTTTGGTTAAAAAAACGTGATCTAAGTGCTACATTTCATAAAGTAAGTAAACTGCTCATGAGCCATTTAAAACGTTTACACGTTGTTTACAGTACAAAATGGTCACTACCATTTCAAATTTACAATCCCCGCCGGCCTAAGCGGCAAAAATAGGGTAAACCCCTAGTCCCTTTGAGAACTCCTTGGCCGTGGTGGTCAAGCGGCCGCATATGTACACAACACCGCCTAAGCTCTCCACTCAAGGTTGGGTGAGCTTCTCTTTCCCTTTACCTGCACCACATAGCACCCATGAGCCAAGGCCCAGCAAGAAAACACAATAAAGCATGATAAAATATCAACAATGATCATAATAATCATCCAGGACTAACAGTCCAAAACAGATAGGTGACAGTAGCAAAAGTCACAAAAGTGGGTACAGCTCCCTTTAGCCATGTGACGATAGGGTCACCAGGGATTAACTGATAAATTGTTCTTTCATAAGTTCGATCAGGATAGGTGCATGGTGAATGGTCACCAACATAACCTTCCTCCCGACTCTAGAGTCGTAACTATGGAACAGTGTTCCCTAGCCATGTGACAAACAGTCACCGGGGCCCTATGCCCTGGCTCTGAGTGCTAGTCTTAGACTAGTCAAGCGCTTATAAGTTCATCGACCTTAGGGTCGGTCCAGCATTAATGCCATAGAACCATTCAATGCTGATATCGATTAGATCTAATGTTCATTCGGTCCTGCATTTGGAGTGCTTATGCCGTTTCTGACCTTTAGGTCAGTGTCCCTGACTAGTCAGTGCCATACACAAGTAATCAACATTCCCTAGCATTTAATATGCAATCCATGTCCACATATATCAACCAAAATGCTTCAATAACAAGCCACGCATGTCATATAATTATACAGGGTGCAACCGTACTCATACACTATTTTCTTACCTCTGGTTTGAGTGAAAGTTAAAATAAGAACGACCCCTGAGAACGATCAATCTTTTAATTCCTTGACGGTCACCTGGTCATAACCAAAATATAGGATTCATCAATGAAAATGATAACAAAGAGTTCCCAAACCAAAACCTAGCCTTCGAGACATCGATTCCCACTAAAACGGGTAGTAGGATCGATCACGAGGCCTAAGGCTTGAATCCCCAAGCTAAAAACACAATTCTGGCCAAAAATGCCCTGATGGGCCGCGTCTCACCACAGCCATGCCGCGGCTGACCTCCATGACAGAGGAATTTTTACCCCAGAAGCCAACTTAGGCCGCGGCACACCATAGCTAGGCCGCGGCTCATTACGCAAAACAGCAAGCACCAGTTGAATTTTCCCTACGTTTTCCCTTGGAACCACACCTTCAAACCAGTTCCAAACCTCACCCAAACATTCAATTCAACCCCTAAAAATCACCTATATCAAACCCTCACCAAAACCCAAGTCAAACGACAACCTAACTCCCATTAATTCCAACTAACCACCAAGACATCACAAACTGCAATCTTAAACTAAAACAGTGTAAAAACTAGAAACTTATGGCTGAACTCACCTCAAATTCGAGTTTCAACCTCCTTCAATGGCTGAACCAAGTCTACAAACCCAGCCCCTTGATTTCCTAGCTTGAAACCTCACTTTGAGCTCAAAAACTACAAAGGAGAAATGGAGGAGAATGATGTACGGGAAGGAGAAGTAAAACCCTGTTTTGCTCTGTTTTCTCTACAGCCATCTAAAGTCATATAAATCCAACCAAATGACATAAATGCCCCTAGGTCACTTAAGGTTTCTAAAATCATTCCAAGGGTAGAATTGGTACTTTCCACTTATCCCGTTAATCATAATTAACGCTTCCTAATTCCCGCTAATCTCAATATTCTCAAACACCAATAATTCATATCCCGTTACCCTATCATTCCCAGTAACGCTCTAATCATTAAAAACACCCCGAGACTCACCCCGAGCCCCGAGCTTAAGCCTGTTATGACCAAACCGATAAATTGTACTTAAAGATCGTCTCATGCCGAAGTACTCGAACCAATCCACATTATAATGTGGCCTAACAATATATCATTGACATGCAAACAAATATACATTTATGCCCTCAATGAGCCAAATTACCAAAACACCCCTGAAGACAAATGTGGACCCACATGCATGCATTTAACATCATATTATAATATAATTCATATAAACATGCATGAATTCATTTAATGGCATAATTAAACAGTTATGGCCCTCCCGGCCTACTAATCCAGCCATTAAACCATATTAGGGAATCCTGGGCATTACACTAGTGACGTCATATAGGTAGAAAATCTTCGATAAAGATTGAAACCATGACTTGCTCAATTCATCTCTAGACCTAATCGAGGAAAAATGGGAGTCACAATTACAGGTCACCCATTATTAACACAGTATTACTCATTACTTCTACTCAAAGGTAAAAGGGTGCAGACTTAGACTGGGTGACTTGGTGCTCCAAAAGGTGTTTTTGGCAAGTAATGATCCTAAAGATGGTGTATTTGGACCGAACATCGAAGGATGTACTAGATCGTGGAATTCTTACATGAAGGAACCTTCAAACTAGCTCGGTTAAGTGGAGAGTTTGTCCCACGAACTTGGAATGGTCTACTTCTAAAAAATACAATCAGTAATAGGAAGACTTCGGTAATTTTTAATGATTTTATTATTTTTCCATGTAATGCTTATTTATAAAAGCCATTTTTTTAATAACGCTGGATTGCTACGTAATTTAAACGGACAACCAATATTCTTAACTTATTCTTGTGATGTATCACATGGCCATTTTGTAAAAGCGACCTAGAATATTCATAAATTTTGATCGCTTGGGGGGCATATAACCCTCAAAGAGTCTTTAAAGTATTTAACGAATTTAGATAAAATTTGCGCAAATTTGTGAAACTTAGAATTTGGAAAATTCATTACTCTACGACTTTTTAGATCTCGAATTTTTAAAGAAATTCCAAATACAAACTATGTTAAGAAAATTCAAAGAAACAAAACCTAGAATTCAACAAGGAAATCCTGGATATAACCAGGTCTGAGGCGTGATTCCTAACAGGTATAACACTATTAGGTAAGCAAACTTCTAGATATATCTAGGTCCAAGGCCTGATTCCTAACAGGTATAACGCTATTAGGTGACCAAACTTCTGGATATAACTAGCTCCAAGGCCTAATTCCTAACAGGTATAACACTGTTAGGCAAGCAAATTCCTAGATATAACCAGCTCCAAGGCCTAATTCCTAACAGGCATAACACTATTAGGCGAGCAAATTCCTGGATATCACCACGTCATCGACAAGAATTAACTGGTCGAGTCATCAGGCATTTATCTCGATTTAAAGATAACTCATATGATTACGATTGTACAAGGACTTAAAGTTCATAAACATAGAAAGATAATAGGTTAAGGGGAACAAAAAATAGGTCAAATATTAATGACATTTACTAACACAAGTATATGAATAACTCGAGGAGAAATAACCTCAAACTGAGCCATAAGGCGATTGTCTCAGCTTTTGAAAGCTTAATTACAATTGGTTCAAACATCCCAAAATAAAGCACAAAAAGAAAGAAGGATGAGGCCACCCTAAACATCATTGAGTTCAGATAAATTGCCCTTGTGATGTCACCTCATCGTCGCCCCCTTCAGCATCTTGGCACCAAGAAACCTGCACGTTCTTGTAGGGCTTTTGTGAGAGTTGGCTTGGAGAAATCTCATTTCTTGTTGTATGCCCTACACTGGTATAATATGTCCTCTAAGATGTTTGTTGCCTTGACAACATCCTTCTTCGTCTTCTCGACATCCTCCTTAGCTTTCTCTTCGACATTGGAAAATTTCTTTTTGAGTACATCAACCTCCTCAAGTTACCAATAACTGAACCTAAAAACCTCAAATCTATACATTCACATACTCAGACCATCCTCTTTCAATCCAAGAATACCCACAAAATCACCTGTTTCTTTTTCTGCATTATTTCTAATCAGACCTAGTGCTAAACTCTAAAAGAACCGAAGTAAGAAAATATACTAGAAAATTTCATAAAACATAGAAGCTTCTAGAAAATGAGGGAATGCAAAAAGCTCTGAAAATATTTTAAGAAAAAAGAAGAGGAAATTTTTTGAATTCAACAGTTGTAAGGTTCAGGTCTGGTTCTCCTATTTAAACATAAGCTTCGGGAGCCGATCCAGGCCACACAATTAGATTAGTTCAAGATCCATGGGCATGGGTTAAATGAAGCAAGCGACGACAAAAAGTTGACAAGACAGTTGTCACAGTACTCGAAACTAAAACAGGCGCCTATTATAGACCGACATGTGGCTCGCACATGGTAGATCTGGTAGACAAGTGTATGAAGAAAGCGTACTGATAGAATATATAGCTAACTCTTCGGTAGTCAGCACAAGTCAAACTTGATAGCTTACAACAAACAGATAGTCTCCAAATCGCCAACATCTTAGTTTGATATGTGCGGATGCCAAATCGCCTTCGTTAAACTCTGAACGTGACCCATACCAGTTTAGGTTAGTTTTTCGACATCTAGCTTGAAGGAAGTGTTCAGCTCGCGGAAGCCTGATCATGACGCTCAGTGAAGGATCCCAAAAGACTCGATGATTCCTTATACACTCATTAATGCTCATATATTATTATGTATTTTTTACCTAATATTGGGGGCATATAATCAATAGGAATTAATATATTTATGTAAATGGGACGTTACCCAAAAATGTATGTTACCATATTTATGAACGGTTACCCAAAAATGTCCAGGCAGAATTCCCTATAAATATATGGGACAATGGACAGAAAGGGATAGAACATTTGGTATACTGAAACTGTGGTGAAATTGTGATAGACAGTTTCACGATGACTCGTGGACTAGGTGGATTTTAACCACTAAACCACGCAAGAAGTGTGGGTGATCTTAACACTTGTTTATTTATTCAATTACTGTTTAGAAAAAGCCTACTATCTCTATATTAGATTTCTTAATTCTCTGTTGGTGTAAAACCGCATCAAGAACAAGGTTTGGTGCTTCAACTAGGAGAGTGACTTCTCCTTCCTTGCTGCTGAGTTGTGGGAGTGGTATCGTGCTAAATTCCACAACCAGCTGGCAATGGAGCCAACCGAAATGGTGGACATCACCTCAGGGCTGGCAGAGAGGACGACGAGGATGAGATTTCTTCTCATGAGAAAGTTGTCGAAGCTCACAGTTGAGGACCTCGCCCATTTGTACATTTTATAAATGTTGTTTTTTTGTTGGGGATATTCTTTTATCCCTTGTAAATAGGCCTTTAAGGACGAGATAATTTTCTTTAATTGCTCTGTTCGAGGCTATTTGTCCTCGTTTTATATTAAAATAACTTTGATCTTTATACATTCCCTTCTATTATTGTGTTTTTAAATGTTTTAAGTTTTTATACACATGCATAGTTATAGGGGGTTCCTTTAGAAGGGGGTACGTGCTTGATAGCAAGCAAGTTATTTTTCACGTCACAAACATAGTTATATCCAGGATTTTAGTTGCTTAATTGAATACCTGTTAATATTCAAGCCTCATACCTGGTTTAACCCATGGGATTTTTCAATTTTGCTTTGAATTTTCTTAATTTAGTTCATATTCATAATTGTTTTTGAAAACTCAGGCTTCATCAAGAGGTAAAATTTCCCAATTCTAAGTTACAGAATTTTTTAAGGACATGTCACATATCAATGGGTATATGCCTCCCAAGCTATTAGAATTTTTGAATACTCTAGGTTGCTTTTTGTTAACAAGTTTTTACAAAACAAAATATACGGAAAAATTTGGTACCGTGTTCAAACACATCAACCATTTTATTAATTCAAAGGAAAATTAAAGGAAATGGATTTTATAATCAAGCCTCACAAAATAATATTATAAATTGGTCTTAAAAGTAAACACTGTAATTAGTAGTATTTTTTCAAATGTAAGTGCCTCTCCACCTAGTCTTGCTAATCTGAAAGTGCCTTCTCGCTCAATTTCCACGATCTGGTATTGTCCTTCCTAGTTCGGACCTAGGACGCCATCCTTAGGATCTTTGTTAGCAACGAACACCCTTTTAAGTGCAAACTCTCCCAACTCGAGTGTTTTCTCTTTCACTTTTGAATTGATGTATCGCGTTATTTTCTGTTGGTAATGGGCGAGCTTTATCTGGGATTTTTCTCAATGTTCTTCAATTAGATCTAGGGATGCTCGTAGTAAGTCATAATTCTGCTCCTAGTCAAAATATTTTTGTCTATGTGAGGTGACTAAGGCTTCAACTGGGAGCACAAATTCACTTGTGGAGGTTAACGAAAATGATGTGTGCCTAGTAGAAGTGCAGTGAGAAGTCTTGTACGCCCAAAGCACTTGTGGGAGCTGTTTGGGCCACAAATTCTTAGCATCTTCCAATGTTTTCTTTAAATTTATCTTAAAAGTCTTATTCACTACCTTGACTTGCTCGTTAGCCTAAGGATATGCTACTGAAGAGAAACTCTTAATTACTCCGTACTTTTCACAATTTTTTTTTAATAGGTCGCTATCTAATTGAGTCCGATTATATTACACTATCTTCCTCATAAGTCTAAAACTACAAATTATGCTCTTTATCCCTAATTTGAGTACTCTCTTTGACGTTATGGTTGCTACTAGTTATGCTTCAGCCCACTTCGTAAAATAGTCCACAACAACCACTGGATAGCGAACTCCTCGTTTCCCCGGTTTGTAATGATCCGATTAAATCTATTCCCCATATAAGAAACGGTCAGGCAAGGAAATCATTGTTAATTCAACAGGCGCCGCCCAGACTATCATCGAAGAATGCTGGTACTTGTCACATTTTTAAACGTATGAGGCCAAGTCTTTCTTCAGGGTAGGCCAAAAAATATCTCTGCCTCAATATTTTTATAGCCAAGCTTTGCCCCCAAAGTGTGGTCTTTGCATAATCCCTCGTGGACTTCTTTAAAGATAGCTTGGGCATCCTCTGACAAAACACATTTGAGGAGTGGCATGGAGTGACCTCACCTATAAAGAATTCCCTATACCAGAACATACCGTGACACCTGGTACAACAATTTTCGCGCATCCTTGCGAACCTTGTGCAATTTTCTAATGGTGAGATATCCTACGATAGGAGTCATCCAAGTCGAGCCTTTTTGGATTTTCTCGACTTTTTTTTAATTCATCCTCTACACTAGGCTTCTCAAGAAACTCAACTGAGACTACGTTCAATGTTTCTGCCTCCTTGTTTGTGGCAAGCTAGGCAAGAGCATCTGCATTTGTATTCAACTCGCGCGGGACATGTTTTATAGAGTAGAAGTCAAAATATTATAGTTCATTTTTTTACCTTAGCCAGATATTCGACCATTTTCATCCCATGAGCTGAGAATCGCTAAAGCACTAGATGGCCTTTGCTCTTAACTCCCTAGCGATGCACATTCCAGCTTGTTATGCCTTGTACTCGACCTCATTATTAGAGGTGCCAAATCTGAATCTGAGAGCTCTTTGGAAGTGATATCCCTCGTGTGTAATCAGAAACATCCAGCTCCGTACATGTACTGGTTGGAGGATCTGTCGACAAAGAGTTTCCACAATTCTTGGACTGGTTCCCTCATGGGTTCATTATGAAAACTTGTGTACTCGACCACAAAATCAAGAAGCGACCGGCCCTTGTGTTTGGTCATAAAGTTGGTATGCTCTTGGTGTGCAGGGTTCATCCCGATCTGGTTATATCCATAATATGTGTACATGAAAGGCATGAGCTCGTGACTATCCATAGTATCTATGAGCTAATGAATCCTTGGCAAAGGAAAACACTCCTATGGGTAGGCATTTTTTAGATCGAAGAAGTCGATCCAGGCCCTTAACCTTTTGTTTGGTTTTGGAACCAGGACGGTGTTAGCTATTAATTTTTGATATTTTGCCTCCCTAATGAATCGACATTTTAAGAGGCTAGCTACTTCTTCTTCCAGAGCTTTTCCTCTCTCCTTTCCCACTTGCTTTCTGTTTTGTTTTTTGGCAGGTATGTTGCTGTCTAGATTTAGTGTGTGCATGATCACACTAGGAATGATTCCCACCAGGTCGTCATGTGACCAGGCAAAGACATCGAGTGGGTGAAGGGAACTTCATAGTCAAATGTCGTGTAGAAGTTACGACCTCAAACACTATGAAGGTTGGTCGCCCCAAAATAGCTTTGTAGGCAGTCGGGCAATCTATGACAATGAACTCGAGCATTTTCGCCACACCTCATGATTCATCACTAATGGTTACGACAAGCACCTTCATCCCGATTTCTGCCATTCCTTCTCCTGAGAACCCGTATAGAATTGTGGAAGAGGCCTTCAAGTCCTTCACCGGTAGTCCGAAATTCTCTAGAGTGGACCTTAATAACACGTTCACGGAGCTCCAGTTATCAATTAATATTCTCTGAACCATCCTGTTTGTGAGCTGGATGGTTATGACCAGCGGATCATTGTGCGTGAATTTAACATGGCTTTTGTCCTCCTATGTACTAATAGTAGGTTGCTTGTCCATTTTTTGCTGCTTTGATAAGCACTGCTCGGGAGTGAATACTACGCAATCATGGGTCTTCATCTCATGGATATACCTTTTCTGGGCCCCATCGCTTGTTTCAACCAACTAAGGTCCACTCACGATTATGGCAATATCTCTTCCCACAACAAAAGGAGGGATGAGTAGGTATTCCAAAGCGGGTGGTGGGTTCTACACGATCGGATGGTTGGGAGGTACTAGAATTCGGGCTTACTGTTCTAACGGTCCAGCTCGATTGAGAGTCTTGATCTCATCCATCAATTGACGACAGTCATTAGTATTGTGGCCAATGTCGATGTGGCAATGAAACAACTTGGCTGAATTTCTTTATACCCATTGATTCCTCATGGGCTATGGCTTTTTCCATAGTTGGCGAGCAAAATTCGACATATATATGTTTTCCCATGTATCCGCCAGGTTGATATACACAGTGAATATCGAGGCGTATTTCTCCCTAGGTTTGTTCCTTTTGGACCCTGCCTAGTCTCCTTCATTACTTCCCCTCCTCTTGTTACCGTTTCCCGCCTAGTTATTATAAGTAGTAGGCTGAGCCGTAGTTGCAGTATTTCTTACCACTCTAGCGGGCTGAGTGTGAATTTTACTTGTTTCAGCCATTGTGGATTCAGCCTCTTAAAGATTTATCCATTATTGAGCTCAAACCAGGAACTCATCTGTATTTTTCAGTCCTTTCGATTGGAGCTATTTCCACAATTCACCTCCCACGATAATTTCGGATCGCATCGCCATGAGTTTGGCACAATCGTTTGCGTCTCTAACTTGAGCTGCTATGTTGGTGAACCAGTTTATGTAAGCTTTGACAGACTCACTCGACTCTTATTTTCTATTGGCCAAGGAATTGGCTCCACCCGTAATTCTTTTGCAGCTCGAAACTGAGTTTTAAACTTTGACGAGCCTTGATGTTAGGAGGTGATTGAATGCCTTTTAAATTTGTTAAGCCAAAAATTGGCGGCTCTTGTTAGTGTGGTTGTGAACAAGACGCAGTGCAAGACGATACTGGCATTATGGGCTCTCATCAGGGTATTGAAAGCCCCGAAACACGTCAACTCGTGTTTTTTTAGGTACAACAGCATCCAGACTCCATCAAACCACATAATTGTGAACATTACCATAAGATTTCTCAATCAATGCATCTCCACTAATGTAAATAAAAAAAAAATATGTAGATCATAAGGATATAATTATGCTTATAACGTTAGGCTTAGGTCAATGGTGGAGAAAAATGACATTTAGGCTAAATTTCACACCATAAACTTACAAATCAATTAAATCAAATAATACACTAATCCCCTTTACAATCCATCTTTCAACATTTTTCATTCCCTGCTTTAATTTTTTGCACAAATGAGTTATAATCCTTCTATCATTTGTCTCTTGTCAATACTTTTTTTCTTTTTCTCTTTTTTCCAAGAGAATTTTTCAATAAAACACAAATGGATCAAAACTCAATAAATATTTACAAATGTCAAAAACTTTTCCAAAAACACATTTCCATTGTATACCCCAAATTCCCACTTTACATCATATATCTAATCAATTCAACTCAACTTATTTTTAAGGTAAAAAATAGGACGAATGTAAAAAAAATTCACGTTAATGGCTCAAAGCTACAATCTTAAGATGTTTTCAAATATCAAAGAAAAATTAGGCAATATGAGGTTCAAAAGAGGAAAAAAAAGATAATTTATATATAATGTTAGCTTTTTGGCTCAAACGTTACAAAGAAATGCCTTAATCTTATCTACACAAAAAAATTTAGAATTTTGCCTCAACATATAAATCAAGAAAGTTTTATTTATCCCAATATCAACCAAACAATCCATGTTTCTTCATACCCACAAAAAAACATTATGCATAGAATAAGTAAAAAAAGACATGCAATCAAAACATATAATATAACCATATAAAAAGAAACATGATAAATCAAGAACGCAATCCACACATTTTCTACACATATCGAGTACTATCAATATGTTAGCATCATCATCATCATCATCAATACCCATAGGTCTTAAATAATATCTTGGTTAATGCAGTCACCCTATTATCAATATTAAATCTAACTACCCAAAAAAATGCAAAAACATAAAGAAAAAAATCTTAAAAATATGCTCTCCCTCAGACATAAACTGAACATTGTCCTCAATGCAACACAAATAAAAAAAAAAAAAAAGTGTAAAGGACTTCCCTGATTGGATGTGGCAGAAGAAACACAGACAAGTATTGTGATATATTGGGTTTATGTCCATGCACTTCCACCTTAAAACAAATACAATGAATGATAAATAAAAACTTGATAAGAAATATAGGTTGCCTCCCAAGAAGCTCTTTGTTTAATGTCATTAGTTCGATGTTGTTTTTCTCATTTATCTTAGTTTTCCAAGAAAAGTCATTTTCACATTATCTTCATCATGTTCATGATAATGCTTCAATTTATGCTTATGAACTTCAAAGATTAACCTCTTCTCTCCTTTTAAATTGATGAAACCACTGAGAAAAACCTTTGTAATTGTAAATGGCTCCATCCACCTTGAATTGAGCTTCCTCGGTAAAAACATAAAACATGAGTGGACAAGCAAGACTTTTTGTCCTAGTACAAATTCCTTTTGTGTCATCTTCTTATCACACACTTTTTTAGTCTTCCTCTTCTAAGCATTGGAACGAGTCATAACAAAAAGTAAATGCTATTTTGAGGAAATATTCTCGCTATCATGTTGTAAATGATCTATACATATCTCCTCGTTTTGATGTATACTCACTAAAGGGTAAAATGATTCAATCTTCTTGCAAGTATTCACAACTACTGGCCAATTGTCACCATTTTAAATATCAAATCGAACCTCTTCTTCATTAACTCACAAGGTTAAATGGTCTGCATGTACATCAATAAGAGCTCCACCAGTGGCTAAGAAAGGACGACCAAAACTCAATTGCATCTCATGGTCCTACTCCATATCCAATACCACAAAATCAACAGGAAATACAAAATTATCAACTTTAACTAAGACATCTTCTATAATCCCACGTTGATATGTAAAAGAATGATTAGCAAGTTACAAATTAATGGTTGTAGGCTTTACCTCCCCAAGAACTAAATTCTTAAAAACTAATAACGACATCAAATTAATACTAGCACCAAGGTCACATGAAGCCTTATCAAATGAAGATCCCCCCAACCTTATAAGTAATAGTTTAGCTACCTGGATGATATAGCTTTTATTGCAATTTCTTCTGAAGTATGTAATCGTGAAAATATGATACACAAGTATACATAATTGATTCAAGTAATAAAGATAGTAAATAAAGTGTCGTTCCCACAAGGACTATCAACCAATTACCAATAAATGTTTTTAAATTTCTATTTGGCTGTCAAAAATAGAGAGATTTTTAAACTAAGATTTAAAATTAAAATAAACTTTTAAAAATTAAATATTGATTAAATAATTAAACAAATAGGGTATTAACTTCATCAACTTTTCATTCTATCAATTTTATTAATCAGTTCTAAATTTCTTTCTTCCTATTCTAATAGCAGGTTAACATAAATCGATTTCTATTCTTTTTCAAGATATACAATCTCAACCTATATGTAGGTTTTCTACATCTTTGTGATAATCTTAAACATAGAGCAGGCATTAAGCATAGAAACCTAATTACTACACAAGCCATACAGGTACTTTTGTCCAATATGGAACCTATGTCTATATATCGATAGCATATTCAATTCTCATCTTTCGAATTTTGAATCAAAATCATAAATCAAGAAAATATTGATCAGTTATTTACTAGCATTAAGCAAACATTATAGAGATTAGAATAAAGAAGAAGAATCAATAAAACATCATAATAAGATTAAATAGAAATCCAAGTGACTAAATTAAACCTTATATTGAAGTGTTAAGTTCATATCAGACATGACTAAAACAACAAAATAATTATTTAGAAACATAAAATTCGAAGACTTGAAGAAGAAATAAAAAATATGAAAATGCAGAAAAACTAATCTCAGAATCAAATTTAATCTATAAAGTCATAATTAAAATCTGTCCTTCCCCCAATTAAACCCTAAAGTCTGAATTTATACTGAAAAAAAAAACATGAATTCCTCTTTCATAGGTGGGCCGCGACTTGGCCTTTCCTAGGTCGTAGCCTATGTCATTTTTTACCCCTTCAGCATCTAGTTCACATATGCAGGCGCCTCAGCCCTCTAAACACAGGTCGCAACCTACCTCTCCATGGACCTCCTGAGTTTGCTTCTGACTTCTACTAGCGTCGTGACTTTATTGACCAAGTCGCGACTCTAATTCCTTTCAGCAACCCTTCAGCCTCTAACTTTACTAGAGTTGCGGCCATTAAGCCAATGCCGCGACTTTAATTCCATTTTTTTTTTTCAAATTTTAACCTTTTGACATCATTCTGACATCAAAACTTGTTATTATTCATCCTTAGCCCCAATTTAGTCGAACAACCACCAAAAGCTCCATTTTTCCACCATTTTTTCTACTTTTCACTTTTAGCTCACGATCCAAAGTACCGACCAACAACAAAGACAAAAAATAGTAGAATCTTGCACAAAACAAACATAAAGACTTAAGATTACCACAAAAACACATTCTAAGACAACACTAAAATGGTGTTATCAATATGGCACTACATTACTCTGTAAGCTTCACAGTCTCATAATTCTAAAACTTTCTTTTTTTTGACATAACCTCCTTCATAAACTTGACATAATTGGGCATTTGCTCAAGAACATCAACAAATGGAATATTAATGTTAATCTTCTTGAATATCTCTAAAAACATGGCAAATTTCTCATCAAGTTCCATCTTTAGGAATCTTTGAGGATATGGTAATGGATGTTGGTACATGGCAAGGCCATCTTTCTTCCATGTTGGGTTCTCATCAATACTTTTCATTAATACTGTCTCCTCTTTTTCATTTTATCATACTACTAGCTCACTTTTTATCTTGTTATCCACTCTCAGAAGAGTCTTTTTCTCCTCAGTCCCTCCCCTTCAATCTCGTTACCACTTCTCAGATAAATGGCTTTACACTGCTCCTTGGGGTTCACTTCTCTGTCACTAGGAAAATTCTATTTCTGTTGAGAACCAATAGTGGTCACCACTTGTCCCATTTGGACCTCTATGGACTTTCAATATTATCTAAACTCGGTTCATTCTTATTAAATCTCTTGCTAGTATCCAAAGATGACTTCTTCTCTGCTGGTGGCTGAGCATTAATAATTTGGCATATTATTATGCCGATAGTTGTAATTTCTATTAGACACATATTGTGATTGCTCTTGATACAAACAAACCCCAGAATTTGATGCAACAAGAGCAATGCTCTCAATGATAAATGGACTATTTGTTGTTGATAAGGCAACCACTTGATTAGATAAGACAACAATTAAGCTACTATATGTGTCATAGGATCTACTTATAATAAATGTGCCACGTTTTGAGGCATTGAACGCTCATTTGGCCATTGAAAAGTATTAATAGCCATCTCTTCCATCAAATTAAATGCTTCATCAGTAGTCTTTCTCAATACTGCACCTCTAGCACATCATCCATTATAGATCTGGTTGGACCATTCAACCCATTGTAGAGGATCTGCACTTTCATAACCATGCTGGGGACAACGACTTTGTAAATCCATGAACCTCTCCTAAGACTCATAGAATGTTTAAGAGTCAATCTGTTTGAACTAACCTATATTACTTCTTAATTGAACTGATTTTGATGGAGGGAGAAACATCACTAGAAATTTCCTTGCCATTTCACTCATGTAGTAACAACACCTGGTTGTAGAGATCGTAACTAACTCCTTGCTCTATTCCTTAGAGATAAAAGAAAGAGATGCAGTATAAAGCATCATAAAAAACACCATCCATCTTCACTGTAACACAAACCTCCAAGAAGATTGCTAGGTGAATATTAGGATCTTCAGTTTCCATACCCACAAACGTATTCATATTTACCATACCCACAAATTATTCGCAACAATGGTGGGATTACCAATTTCAATGAGGTTCTCATTAACAACAGGCATAGAGAAATCACGAACTGCCATTTTTTGTGGTGGTGGGTGATTTGCTTGGACATAAGCTCCCCAGCATTAACACCAACATTGTTATCTCTGTTTACCGAGTTTTTCGGAAACGAATACAAACAGAATAATAAAAAGATAAGAACTGTAGAAGTGCAGAAATGTAACTAAACAAACAGTGTTTTTACGTGGTTCAGGCGTTAACAAGCCCTAGTCCACGAGTCGATGTAATTATACTTGTAAAGAATTACAGTAAGATGGCTAGTGTACAAGAACTTCACACACTCACAGTGTTTCTCTCGGGTTCTCTTGAAGAAGATGAAGCTAGAGAGATTTTAGTAGAGTTCTTGCTATGTGATTTTTTGGTCGTCCCCCCTATTGTAAAATGAGGGGGTCTTTATAGCTAGGGTTTTGGATTAGGGTTTTTCTCTACGTCCATGAGTCTTAATTACACCAGCCATAAATAGGGGATACAATTACTGTAGTAGCATGGCTACAAGACTCTATGTGGGTATATTTATGTGAAAGTATGGGGAATACACAAAGTCAGCCGTCTTTTCCAAGTTGTCAGCGGAACAGTAGGAGAAAAGGTACCCTTAGGCGTGCTGGGATGTGTGCGGCTTTGACCTGTCGGGCGTGTCAGGCGGGATCCTATGTCAGGTGGATATCATTCCAAATATGCCTCCTCCATGACTCGACCGCTTGGTCTTGTTCCGTGCGAGGCACGGAACTGTTTCCGCGAAGACCACTTGAAGAGCTTCCCCGAAGGATACCCCTTCGGGAGTCCGGGAGAGTTGAAGAGCTTCCATGTCGTGTTTGCTTGAAAGAGTAATCCGGACATTAAACGGGAGAGGCGAAGCCTTTCTGTCCAAAGCGAGTTCTGGTCACCTACCGTGAAAGACATTGGTAATTCTGCTTCCCCGAGGATATCCATCTAAATGCTATCCGGAAATCTGGATAACATTTACCCCCCAAGGTCACGGAGCTTTGAGAGGTCCGGGAGCTTGTACGGTCCTCCGGGTATTCCGGTTTCTTAGATTAGGCGAGGGGCCACCGTTTGTGTTCCCGGAAGTATTCCTTTTTCCCGCCTGAGTGTTAGTATGAAAAAGGAAGGGAATTTCTTCTGTTTGAACTCAAGTACTTAAGTACGGCAAGGGCCACGCGTCATGCCGGGAATGGTTCTGCGACCAAGACGTGTGCGTGAGGCGACTGGTTGAGTATGCGTGCGTCAGACATCTGAGTAATGATTTGACGGTTTTTAATGGTACTCCGGGCCCGAGGCGGTATAATGATGGGAAATAAATACTTTATTCCCATCCGAGGAGTCATAAATAGGATCGTCGCTTCATCTCCAGCCGTTGGATCTGATGCACACGGAATGGGAAGATCGGGACCGTCCATTTGAGGAATTCGAAACGACTTCTTCCCTGCTATAAAAACGAGGGAACGGACCTTTCTTCCTCTTTACGCTTTCAAATTCTCTATCTTTCGGATTTTCAGATTCCCAAACCTTCGAACTCTCAGGCTTCCAAGCTTCCATTCCTTCGAACTTGCCATTTCTTTTGGTAAGGGATCTAGAAACTTTTCTTTTGATTTGGCAGTGGGTTTATTCGCCGAAGTTCAGGGTTTGAATAGCCGTTCGTCTTTGCAGGTTTTACTTCTCGCGATAGTGCTGTGCAGTGATCCGGTTACTCCTTCAACCTTCAACTACCCGAATACCAGTAAGTATTTCTACTTTGCTCTTTCCTCCCAAACCTTAGGTTGTTGGTAGTTGTTAGAGTTGAGGTTTCTGCCATTATCGCCTATGTGCATGCATGAATAGGGCTTTGATAGGCATGTGATTGATGTGAGTCGATAAGTAGTCTCTTTTGCATGCTTTGACGATTTGCGTTTGGAAAGTCGTTCCTTGTCTTGCTTGCGTTGTTCTGGTTCGCTGTTTTAGGGCAGAAGCATGGGCGCCTTTAGGGTGTCTTTCTCTGGAGAAATACTTCTCTCAGTGGGCTTAGGCTCGGAGTCTGAGTTTGGCTCCTCGCTATCCTTCGGGTGGCATGGTGCCAACCCCTCGGCAAGCTCGGTGGGAGCCTCTCCAAGCAGTTTTCGGGGAGGGTCTCCCCGACGCCTTTGATACCACTAGGGTATGACAAGGGTGCAGACTGCTTAGAGTGTTTTCTCCTTTGTTTCTTTTGTTCAGTGACGAACATCTCAAAGGAACAACTCCTCGTTGTGGCGGAGGCTGATTCTGCCCAAGAGAAGGGTTCCCCTGTCGCTGGCGCAAAGGGGAAAGGAAAGACAAAAGTGGTCGCGGCTAGCCCACCAACTACCAATAGTTCAATCTGGGAGATGGACCAGAAGCTGAACCTGTTCAGGAACTACGGCATGCTGGAGCTGTACTCCTCAGAGGCAGGCCTGAAGAACATCCCAGGCCTGATGTGGCACCGTCTGTCGGTGCTGGGCGAGTCGGCTAGTCAGAGCCACGAGGGTTTTGGTGCCTGGAGCTGGGCACACATAGTGTGTGGGGCGCACTTGCCCCTAAGAAGTTACTTTGCCAATTTCTGTGTGAAGGCGGGGATTGCCCCCTTCCAGTTGATTCCCCCCAGCTACAAGCTTCTAGCGGGGTGGTTCATCTTTTGCAAGTCTCGGAAACTGGAAGCTCCTACTCCGGAGGAGGTGCTGTACTTCTACGGGTTGAAGTCTCAGCCCATGAGGGGTCATTCAGACAAGGTGGGATTTTACAGGCTGGAGAGGCACCCGGACGTGATGTGTCCCACTTGTCATACCGCGAGGGTTCCAGACCTCCGGGAGTACTGGTTCCGGACGACTGGCTTCCCACTTAAGAGGGTGCCAGCCCTATCTTTGGACTTCAAGATCCCTGGTAAGTGCTCCTTCCTCTCCTTTTCATCTTTGTTTCTTTGCGTTTGATTTGCCTTTCGAGAGGATCTCTAATGCTTGTATTTGAATTTTGCAGAAGTCGTTCCGCGGACACCTCGCTGTGCGGAGATGATAAGGAGGTCCAAGTTCTACGAAGGGCTCTCGGAGGAAGAGTTGAAAGTGGAGGGACTTGTGACCTTCGAATCTTTGAGGGAGTATGGGCTACTCGCCTCTTTCCAAAACATTGAGCCACTGAGTGGCAGGGGGCAAAGTCAGGTGTCAGCTGACATCCGGGAACAGATTTCCCTAGAGCTGTCCAAGGTGATCAACCAAGCAGCCCGGGACGAGAATGCTTTATCCCCTAGTTGGGCGGAGAGGTTCCCCGACCCCCAGCCGGAGGGAGAGGAGATCGAGGCTCGCCACGACGCAGCTTACCCTAACGAAGGGACTCCGGGGGCTGGTACTTCCGGGAGAGGTAAGACTAGTTTTCGATTGATCCACACCCCCAGCCTGTCTGAGGTTTCCCGGACCTCTCAGATGGGGTTCGATCCCCGCTTCCTTAGGCTAGATCCGCGTAGGATACCCTTTGACAGATATTGCGATAGGGTAAATGAGCTCCTCGGGTGTCTGAGTGACGGTAGTCTGCCAGAAGGTGTCATCATGGTTGAGCCTTCTTCCCTCAGCATGTCATTCCCGGACTTCAAGGAGTACGGGAGCTTCCTGGAGTAGGAGGCGGTGTTTTGTTTTGCTCGGGGAAGGCCATCCACGTTTCTCGTGCATGGTCGTCCCTTTCAAACTTTTCTTTTTCTTGTTTCTTGTTCCCTGCTGGCGGTCTTGCTTGAGCTTTTATGTTGTTGATTGTCTTGTCTTCTGCTTATCTTCTTTCTCATTGCTTGTTGGTTCGTTAACCTTGCTTCGTATGTTTCTTGCAGAGTATCCAGAAGCCAAGATGTTGGGGAGAGTTACCCTGCTCATTAAGAAGGCTGCCACCAGCCAAGACCCGTCCAAGGGGAAAGGACGGAAGGCCAAGGCTGGTAGGGGAGGTAAAGCTGCCACCCCCAAGAAGACAAGTGGCGAGGCGCAAGCATCTCCGGGGGTAGAGAAGTCTCCTGCCGACGGGCCTTCTGAGACTATGATGGTCTCGAGTAGCAGCAGCGACGGGGAAGGGCTTGTGTTCCCCGTGAAGACGACTGGGGTGAGCAAGCGTCCCGGAGGGGATGCTGAGGGCGCCAAGAAGAAACGCCTTAGACACTCTTCTCTCGGTCGAAGGCAACAACAACAGCAACGACAGCAACCACAACTACAACAACAGCAGCAACAAGAACAACAGAGACAATCACCAACGCCACAGCGGCAGCAACAACAACATCCAAACCAGCAGCAACAACAAAAGCAATTACTTCTGCTGCCGCAGCAGCAAAGGCAACAACAACAACAAAGGCAGTCACCTCCGCAACCGCAGCAGCAAAAACAACAGACCGGGGCCTTAGTACCCCGTCTGCCTCCTCCTCCAGCCCAAAGGGAGTCCACCCTTTCGGGGTCTCCTTCTTCTCAGCAAACAAACCTTCCTCTGCCTGGCCTGAAGTTCCACTTCCCGCAGAAACCAACCCGTTTCCCCGCTGCCCTCCTGGAGGGTGTAAGACGGGCCGATAATTTTTTGAAGAGGCGGTTGGAGGCTGAGAAGGCCATTACTCAGGGAAGGGCAGACAACTTGTCTGCCGTGAAGAGAGCTGAGTTGGCCGAGGGGGTGAGGTCTCTTCACCCGGCTGGAGCGGTTTTGGATGGCCCAGCCTTGGAGAAGAGGCTGGTGCCTAGGCTTGGACGTGCATTGGCGCCGTTCGGAGTGGAGATGATGGAGGACATGGCCCTGAGCTTGTGCGAGCTCAATTCTGAGAAATGGGCCATCAGTAGCAGTAAGGATCCGCTGCTGCTGACACATGCCGTGAAGCAACAATTGTCCGGGGTAAGCCATCAGTTAAGCTTTGGGATCATCTGTCTTAGCACATTTGGTTCTGCTTAACTCATTGCGTTGTCTTTCCATGCAGGCCTCTCTGATCGCGGAACGCTCGTTCCGGGAGGTGGGTACAGTTCTGGTTCAGCTGGAGGAGAGCCAGGTGGCTCGCCAGGCCTTGGAGGCGGAGAAGCAGAAACTGACCCAACAGGCCTTGGGGGCTTCGGAGAAGATTGACCAGGCCCGGCGCACGGCTGAGGAAGAGGCGGACAAGAAATATCTTGCCAAATATCAAGAGTACCGGGCCAACGCAGAGAATGAGTTCAGACAGCGGTCGGATGAGATGAAGGCCGAAAACTCCAAGCTCCGGGAAGAGCTGTCCTAAGCCGGGGTGGAGAAGGATACCTTGGAAGCCCGCTTGCAATCAAAAAATGATCTCCTCCTTAAGTAGCAAGAGGAATATTCCACTCTTTAGAGTAAGCTGCACGAGGAGGAGCAACTTCATAAGAGGAGCAGGGATCTCGTGTCTATGCTGCAGTTGGGGCTCGCCGAGAAGGATAAAGAGATCGGAGCCTTGCAATTCACTGCCAGGGGGCATGTGACCGAGAAGCAATCCGTGCTGAACCAAAATAGGGAGCAGCGCAAGGAGATTGATTCTCTTAAGGGAGAGCGGGATGCCTCTAAGGCCGAGATGGACAAACTAAGGGCTCAATTAGCTGTCGCGGAGGCACAGCTGGCAACCTTCGAGGCGGAGCGCTTGAAGGAGAAGGAGGATGCCGAGGTGATACTGAACAGGACGATTAATATATCGCATGTAGTACTCATGCATCAACTCTGGAAAGTGAACCCGGAGGCACTAGGCTATCTGGGAGAGGATGCCGATGCCATGAGGGAGAAGCTACAGGTGTGGGATCAAGGCCCAGAGGCGTACGTCCAAACTTACAACATTGACGAACGTGCTGGAGCCCCTGAGGCGGGGACCTCTGAACCTTCCCGTGACAAAGTTTTGCCTTCCAATGAGCCGACTCCGCTAGCCTCAGTTGAAGCCGATGTCCCCGAGGCCGCGGTCGTGGAAGCTGCAGCCACCCCCAATACTTGAAGGGGTTTTATCTTTAATTATTTTTCATTTGAGTTTTTCATTGCAGACATATTTGCCATAATTATAGCATTCTCCTTTCTTTTCTGCCGAGTTCTTTATTTAACTTTGCGTTTAGGGTAGACTTTTATACGGTAGAAACTGTTGTAGGGGCGCATGAGGTTTTGGTTCCAACGGCCAGAACCTATGCACTTCCCACTTGAGGCTCTAACGGCTGATGTCTTTTCCCACGTAGTTTCTAGGTTACGAAGGTTTCCTGGTTCCAACGGCCAGACTCCTTTCACCGTATTTTAGCTTTCCTAAGGCAAATAGCCAATCTCGGGACTTGTAGTTATACTGTTCGCTGGGATTGCTAAGGTGAGCCGTTCCATGGCTCAGAACGGGAGTTCTTTTGGTGAGCGTCGCTAGACTTAAGGTTAGATCTTTGCGAAGCAAAACTAACTGTCGTTGCGAACCTCATGGTAGCTGACTTTAGGGACCTGGCACGGAGCTCTGCGAGGCAAGGCTCGTTGCTATCGGGGAAATTGCCACGCCCACCAGGTGCGATCCCGACGCAGGGGCTTTGCGAAGCAAGGGCAGGTGAGTGGGGGATCGACCATGTCTGCTCCTGGAGCTGAAACTTGCAATGGTCGAGGAGCTCGCCATGCATTATTTTGTGAGATTCGGAGCTGGAGCCTGCGAAGCAAGGCTTACAATGGTCGCGGATCTTGCATCCTTCGCCTTGCGGGACCCGGAGCTGGAGCTTGCGAAGCAAAGCTCTACAGCGATCGCGGAGTATTCTGCAAAGGACTTGTCAGGGAGTTGGGGGTGTTTCGGCGTAGCTCTCGGAACGTGCCCCAACCCCCAGTCCTGTTCATCGCTGGGCTACACAGGAGATAATTTTTATGATGCATAATGGCAGGCATTTCAATGGCAATTTTCACATAAACACATAATGCACACATGACACGTAATGCAAGCATGTTCATGGCAACAAATTAACCTAAGCTTAACAATTTAAAATTTTCAAACACAATGCTAGAACATAAGTGGTGTTCTGTGTATGTTTTGTTCAAGGGGCGTATGGCTATGCCTTAGCCATGTATACCCCCCCAAGTGAGCGTGGGGTCCGGACGTCTCCGGACCGCGTGGTCACTTGTTAAAACGCAGCTTTGAACACAGGGATAAAAAGTGCAGTAAAAGCGGAGTGAATCTCTCCGTGTTTCATTAAATTAGCCTGCTAGGCACGTGTTTTACAACAGGGAGGATCATCTCCACATTTTACACTTTTGCTACATCCACCAAGGACCTTCGACTAGATAGTCCGGGGCCTACTGATAGTAACGGCGGAGGTGCTCCGCGTTCCAGGCGCGCGGGACTTTAGATCCGTCGAGTCTCTTTAAGTGATACGTCCCATGGCCCACTTTTTCTTGGACTTCATAGGGGCCTTCCCAGTTGGGTCCGAGGACTCCCACTCCCGGATCCTGCGTAGCAGGAAATACTCTCCGTAGGACAAGATCCCCAACTTTGAATGTACGGCTCTTGACTCTCGTGTTAAAGTGTCGGGCTATCTTGCCTTGGTACATTTTTAGTTGGACCTGCGACTGCTCCCGGAGCTCTTCGATCATGTCCAGGGACTCCTGGAGAAGGGCGTGGTTCCGGGTAGGGTCGTAGGTATCCTGCCTGTGAGAGGGGATCATAGTTTCTACTGGGATGACGGCCTCGCAACCGAAGGTCATGGAATAAGGCGTGTGCCCCGTCGAAGTTCTCTCTGTTGTGCGATAGGCCCAAAGTACTCGCGGAAGTTCTTCCGGCCAGTGAGCCTTGCAGGCTTGGAGTTTTTTCTTCAACGTGGTCTTTAATATTTTGTTTACAGCCTCCACTTGCCCATTAGCCTGGGGTCTGGCGACTGCGGAAAAGCTTTTGATAATTCCATGCGAAGCACAGAAGTTCGTGAAGTGTTCACTGTCAAATTGCTTCCCGTTGTCGGACACAATTTTTCGTGGAAGCCCAAAACGACACACTATATTCCTGATGACAAAGTCCAGTGCTTTTTTGGATGTGACCGTGTTCATAGGTTCAGCTTCATCCCATTTGGTGAAGTAGTCTACCGCGACTATGGCATACTTCACTCCACCCTTTCCAGTTGGAAGGGAACCTACTAGGTCAATGCCCCAAACGGCGAACGGCCAGGGGCTGGTCATTAAGGTAATTTCTGTAGGCGGCGCTCGCGGAACCTTGGCGTACCTCTGGCACTGCTCACATTTTCTGACATAATCCACACAATCCTTCTTCATGGTGGGCCAGAAGTATCCTTGTCGAAGGATCTTTTTGGAGAGGCTCATCCCGGAGGTATGGTCGCCACAGAAGCCTCCGTGAACCTCATGGATGATGGCGCTGACTTCGGTTCCGGCAACACACCTAAGGAAGGGTATGGACAACCCCCTGCGGTAAAGCTTTCCATCCATAACCACGTATCGGGGAGCTTGATACTGGAGCTTTCTTGCGTCAGCTTTATCAGTGGGGAGCTCTCCGGTGGTGAGAAATCTGAGGATGGGTCCTATCCAGGAATGGGAATGGTCAATGATGGCATTTACCCTCTGTGTCTCGGTAGTGGGTGCTTCTAAGTGCCCGATGGGCACCAGGCCATATTGTTCGATCTCCGGGTCTGTTGCAAGCTTGGCCAGCATGTCCGCGAGTGAATTCTGGTCCCTTGGGACCTGGCGGATTTGGTAGCCTTTGAAATGCTGCAGTAGGCCGCGGGAGAGAGACATGTAGGCAGCCATTTTTTCGCCTTTCGTCTGGTATTCCCCGGATATTTGGTTTACCACAAGTAGGGAGTCGCTATATACTTCGATTTTTTGGGCTCCGACTTCTCTGGCCAGTCGTAATCCAGCTAACATGGCTTCGTGTTCTGCCTCGTTGTTGGATGCTGGGAACGCGAAACGGATGGCGCTCTGGAGTTGATGTCCTTGGGGAGATATTAGGATGACCCCTGCTCCAGCTCCTTTTTCATTTGAGGCTCCGTCTACATAGACCTTCCATGTGGGAAGTTCCGGGACAGGATCTTCCGGGAGGTCATTCATCCCCGAGCATTCCACAATAAAGTCCGCGAGAGCTTGTCCTTTTATGGAAACACGTGGTTGGTAGTGGATGTCAAACTGGCTCAGTTCCATGGCCCACTTAAGCAATCTGCCAGAAGACTCGGGTTTCTGCAAGACTTGTCGGAGAGGGTGGTTGGTGAGTACTTTGATGGTGTGCGCCTAGAAATATGGCCTTAGCTTCCGCGAAGCAATTAGCAAGCAGAGGGAGATTTTTTCGATCATTGAATATCTGGACTCGGCGTCCAGTAACCTCTTGCTTACGTAATACACAGGGAGCTGGATACGGCCATCTTCCCGGACGAGAGCGGCACTCACTGCGTGCTCTGTCACAGCTAAGTATAAGAACAACGCCTCTTCTTCGACAGGTTTGGACAGAATGGGAGCTCGGGTTAAATGTTCCTTGAGGTGTTGGAAGGCTGCTTCGCATTCGGGGGTCCACTCGAACTTCTTGTTTCCTCGCAACACATTGAAGAAGGGGATACACTTGTCAGTGGCCTTGGATACGAAGCGGCTGAGAGCAGCTATCCTTCCGGTAACGCTCTGGACATCCTTATGCTTCCGGGGGGAAGGCATATCTATGAACGCCTTAATTTTCTCAGGGTTGGCTTCCACTCCGCGGGAGATGACAATGAAACCGAGGAACTTCCCAGACGAGACCCCGAAAGTACATTTCTTTGGATTCAGTTTCATTCCATACTTTCAGATCACGGTGAAAGCTTCCTCAACGTCGTCACTGTGGTCCCCGGAGGTCTTGGATTTTACCAACATGTCGTCCACGTACACCTCCATGTTCCTCCCCAGTTGGTCTTTGAACATCCTGTTTACTAGACGCTGGTACGTCGCCCCAGCATTCTTCAAACCGAAAGGCATGACCACGTAACAGTAGACACCCTTGTCCGTGAGGAAGCTGGTGTGTTCATGGTCCGCGACATGCATCTTGATCTGGTTGTATCCGGAGTACGCATCCATGAAGGATAAGAGTTCGTACCCGGAAGTAGCGTCTACCATCTGATCGATTCGCGGACGAGGGAAACAATCTTTCGGGCAGGCTTTGTTTAGGTCCGTGAAGTCAATGCACATTCTCCAGGACCCATCGGGTTTCGGGACCAGAACTGGGTTGGCCAACCACACGGGATAGTGTGACTCCTGGAGAAAGCCTATGGACATCAGCTTGTCCACTTCAGCTTTGACGGCTTCGGCCCTCACTAGGTCTAACGGCCTCCTCTTTTGGCGAACCGGAGTTGCAGATGGGTCTATGTTGAGTGCGTGGCACGCAACATTAGGATTAATCCCCGTCATATCAGCGTGGCACCATGCCAGGATATCCTGATTATTCTTCACAGTGGCCACGATCTTATCTCGAATGGCCGACGGCAGGTTTTTCCCCACCTGAATGACTTTGGTGGGATCTCCCGGGTTGAGGATCACCTCTTCGACTTCCTCCATCGGCTCTATCGCTTTCTCGATTCCCACTCTTGGGTCGAGTTTGTCAAAGTATGCCCCTTGAGCACCCCCAGTTTCTGGTAATTCTTCCGCCAAAGGAACGGCAGCAACCGTCTCCTGGACCGTGTAGACGGATCGGGCGGAGACATTATAACAGCTTCGTGCGCTTCGTTGGTCTCCTCGAAGGGTGCCGATATGCCCATCGTCGCATGGAAACTTCAAGCATAAGCGGCGTATTGAGGTTATCGCCCCACAATCGATTAGGACCGGTCGGCCTAGGATGGCATTATACGCCGTGGGGCAGTCGACCACCACGAATGTGCTGTGCTTGAAGACACAAGCGTCGCTTTCTCCTCTGAGGGTGACTGGAAGTTGAATTTTGCCTAGTGGCATGAGTGCATCCCCATTGAACCCTTGAAGCTGGATGGGGCATGGGGTCAGGTCTGTCTCGGTTAATCCGATCGCGTGGAAGGCCGCTTTGAAGAGGATGTTTACGGAGCTTCCGTTATCGACCAAGATCCGTGAGACCTTCTTATTGGCAATCTGGGCTTCCACCACGAGGGGATCGTTGTGGGGGAAGTGCACATGTCGGGCATCATCCTCCGTGAAGGTGATGGGAAGGTCCATCATTCGGGGATGTTGAGCAGGTGATTGAACCAAGGCGCACATTTCCCCGGTGTGTTCTAACTCCCTCAAGTACCTCTTCTGGGAGTTGCGGGTGCTTTCGGCAAGGTGCGGTCCTCCGGAAATGGTGGCTACGTGTCCATCTACGGGTGGCGGAGCAAGGCCGGGCGGATATGGGTTGCCAGGTCCTGGAGCCAACAAGGCAATGGGTGCCGGAGCGGTTGGAGCAGGAAGCGCTGGGAACTGAGACCCGGAAGCTTGGGGGTGACCGGCTCCAGGAGCGCTAGCGGTCCCCCTCTGTCCCGGGGAATATGCAGCTCCTTGAACTACTCCCTGTCCGAGATAGATAATGGGTATCCTCACCCACTGACCGAGGTGTCCCGCTCTTGCCAGAGACTCGATCTCATCCTTCAGCTGAAGGCACTCGTTCGTGGTGTGCCCCACGTCTCAGTGGAACTCACACCTCTTATTGGAGTCTCGCGGACGCCTTCCTCCGTGAGACACTTTCGGGGGCTTCCTGTAGTTGACCATATTACAGGTCGCCCGATAGACATTCTCTCGCAAGTCTATCAAACTGGTATACTCCGTGAACTTGGGCTCATAGTCCTTCCGGGGTTTCTTTGAATGGTCTCCCCGGTTGGAGTTTCTTCCGCTTCGTTTGTTCCGCGATTGGCTCAAATTTCGTTCTGGGCCTTCCGCTTGCGGCTGCGGCAGGCCAGGAGCGATACTACATCCGGTTTGTACAGCTCCGTACCCAGAGAAATGGGTTTGACTCGGCGTCTGAGCAGACGCGGAAGGCCCATACACACTTGGAGTGAATTGGGCTCCTGGAAGTGTGAGGGCTGGTGCGGGAGCTTGCAAAGCAAAGCTCAGCGCAGTCACGGAAGGCGTTGGAGCTGGGGGAACTCCATATTCCTGCTGGTAGGCATCCTCAAGGTTGATGATTCCCTGAGCTTTAGACATGAATTCGGACAGCGTTTCTGCCCGTCTCCTTTGCATTTCCCCCCATAGCAGGGAGCCGACAGTAAGGCCCGATTGAAGGGCGATCAGCTTCATGTCATCGTTGACCTTGGTCTTTGCAGCAGCTTCCATCATTCTCTGAATGAAAGCTTTGAGGTTCTCATTGGGTTGCTGCTTGATGTTGGTTAAGGAACCAACCTCCATGTCGTGGTCGCGGGGAGCAATGAACTGCCTCCTGAATGCGGACTGTAGCTCCTTCCAACTGTGGATTGATCCGGAAGCTAATCTTTTCCACCAGTCCTCCGCGGACTTGGTAAGGGTGAGTGAGAAGCACATGCATTTGGCGTCCTCACTGATGCGCGCCACTTGCATCATTTTGTTGTATTTAGCTAGGTGGGTACGCGGGTCTGTCCTCCCCTCATATAATTCAATGTGAGGCATTTTGAAGTTATCCGGGAGGGACGTTTCCGCGATCCTCCGAATACATGGTTCCGGGTCTTCCTCCTCAGAGTCTGACAAGGCCCCACTTTGCTTCCGGACCAGCTTGGTCAAGGCAGCAATCTGTTCCTCGAGCCTCTTTGTATCACTCTCCGGGAGGTCACGCCCCCGGAGCTTGTCATTAATATGATTTCGGAGGTCATCTCCGCGAGGCCGGGCCTTTTCTCCTTTGGCCTTTTCATACTTGGCCTCCAACCTTCTTCTTAGGTCCACCGTGGACCAGCTATCTTCGGAGTGCGAGTTCGCAGCCCGACCGTCCTGGTTGACGGAATCACTAGGGCGGTTGTTCCTTCCCCTAGGCCTGGATGCCTTAGCACCGGGCCCTTTAGGCACGGAGTGCCCCCTTGGGGCTGAAGGACGTCTGGGCTTAGGAGCGCCAGAGACCTTCTGCGCGCGGGGGGGGCAGTCGGCCTGGTGATTCACGCCTTTAGGAGGTGCAGGGGCATCAGCGCGCACAGGCTCTCCAACTTTTTCTTTGCCCTTGTTACGGGCGGCTTTGAATGGTCCAGCAGCGGCTGGATCCGACATAGTGGCATCAGCACCACCTAAAACAGAGGCGTCCTCGTCCGAGTAGCCTAGGTCTCCGAACATGCTTTGGAGGCGCTCCATCATGCGCTGCATTTTTTCGGAGAGGCGCTCCTGCTCAGCAAGCTTGGCTTTGGTGACCTCCAGTTCTTCGGCTACTTGGACCAGTTATGGGTCCTTCTCATAGTAGCAGTCGTCCTTGTAATAACCGTCTTGGACATACTCTTCTTCGTCTTCTAAGTATGTCGTATCTTCAGTACTGACCCGATCCTGGCGGGATGTCGGGTCTTCACCTTGGTAGTCCAAGGGTTCGTTTTGCACCGCATCTTCCATCATAGTATCGGGGTTGACCCTAGCAATCTTGTCAACCGCGGATTTTCTCGTAGTCACCATCTTTTTAGCACGGAGTGAATACAAAAAATGTACACAGAAAAAGAGCTGACTAACAACTTCCTACAGCTCTCAATGAAAGCACCAAAATGTTTACCGAGTTTTTCGGAAACGAATACAAACAGAATAATAAAAAGATAAGAACTGTAGAAGTGCAGAAATGTAACTAAACAAACAGTGTTTTTACGTGGTTCAGGCGTTAACAAGCCCTAGTCCACGAGTCGATGTAATTATACTTGTAAAGAATTACAGTAAGATGGCTGGTGTACAAGAACTTCACACACTCACAGTGTTTCTCTCGGGTTCTCTTGAAGAAGATGAAGCTAGAGAGATTTTAGTAGAGTTCTTGCTATGTGATTTTTTGGCCGTCCCCCCTATTGTAAAATGAGGGGGTCTTTATAGCTAGGGTTTTGGATTAGGGTTTTTCTCTACGTCCATGAGTCTTAATTACACCAGCCATAAATAGGGGATACAATTACTGTAGTAGCATGGCTACAAGACTCTATGTGGGTATATTTATGTAACGACCCAAATCCGCTATTAAGGCTTAAGGGCCTTGATTAGCGTGCCAGGAGGGCATGATGGGATTTATGTGTGATTTTAATGATTTAAATGCATGGTTATGATTTAAAGCATGTTATATGACCATTTGTTATCTGAGATGCATGACTATGTATGTTAGTATGCATGTAGGCCCGGATCGTGTTAGAAGGGTATAATTGTAATTTTGGCCATGTTGGGCATAACTTCATTGATATGTGATGATTGTTGAGACCACATTGTGATGTGGATGTATCTGTGAATTGTGACTCGAGGCGATCCCAGTGAGCAGGCTAGCGGAAAGTGTTGACAGGAATTTATACCCAGCTCGGGGCGAGCCTGGGGGTATGAACAGGAATTCAGAGAAATAGGTTGAGATTTATTTTGATGATGGGGGATAATTATTTGGTGATTTATCAGGTATTGGGAAGATCCGGGAAAATATTAGAGACACTTGAGGATTAGCGGGAATTGGGTGAATGACTAAAATGGCCCTACTTGAACAAAAGGATTTAGAATTTATGGGGAGGGCGTTTTGGTCATTTGGCTATTGGAGATAAGTTTTTTTTAAAAGGCTTTATAGAGATAGGGAATGCTGAAAGAAAAAGAAAAGAAAGAAGAAGGAAAGAATGAAAAGAGAGAAAACAGGGGGGGTTTTCTCAAGGAACGGTTTGTGCGTTCTTGCACCGTTCCTCTCCGTTTTTCTTGGGGAAAAGCTCGGTGGAGAGCTAGGATAGGCTGGGCATCAAGAATCTTAAGGTTATACTTGAAGATTTGGCAAGGATTAGCAAGAACACATCAATGTTTGAGGTAAGTTTTAGAGATTTTCGGTTTTAAGGGTTTTGATGGTTTGAGCTGTGTTTTGAGCTGGATTGATGGGAATCTCAGGGGATTTCTGGGCAAGCTTTGAGGGAGAGCAAGCTAAGGAGGCCTAGGGTTGAATCAAGGTCGAAATTTGCAGCAATGGTATGATTTCTAAGACTCTATCTTTGTGGTTTGCTTGAATTTCTGGTTTAGGGTTGTTCATGGTAGATTTTGAGATTTGGGATAAATGATCTTGGGATATGAGGATTTGGGATGCTTGGGATGAATGGAGAGTGTTCATAAGCTTGATTTTGAGTTTGGTAAAGATTTGGGGAAGTTTGGTTTGAGATTGGGTGAAAGAAATCGCAGAAATGCGATTTTGGGTTTTCTGGGCTGCAACTAGCGCTACAGCGCTAGTCAGTGGGCGCTGTAGCGCTAGTCCCTGTTTCTGGGGGGTGCATTCTGCTTGGAGCGCTACAGCGCCCTCTTTAGAGCGCTGTAGCGCTGCACTGTTCACAGAGGGGAATTTTTGAGTTTTGATGATGGATTTTGACCTAGGGTTCGGGGTTTGTTTCCGCCACTTTGTTTTGGGGATTTGGGACTTCCCGGGGGCTCGGGATTGGTCCCGAGGCTAGGTATTCGGACTTGGGGTTCGGTGTTGACTTTGACCTATGTTTGTGCCTAGGTGTGCGCTAAGGCTCGGGTGGGATCGTGCTCAAGGGGTCAGGTGATCTAAGCTATTGATTGGAAAGGTAAGAAAACTATAACACCCGTAGGATAGGGCGTGGCCCCACTGTGTGATTGTAGGGCATGGCCCCAGATTGTATTAGGTGCAAATGTTTAACCTTAAATGAATCATGATGTGTGTGAATGATTATTTCGAATGTACTATACGTGTGATTATGATGAAATGAACGGCAAGGGCCGAGTACGGCGTAGGCCGGGGCGGCCGTGGGCCGAAAGTAACACCTAGCACATGGGATGCTATAATCAGGGCGGGGCCCGGTGGATACATGTGTTTGCTTAGTCTAATGGTTGACTTGTTTATCTGTGGATTATCTGTTATGATAAAACTGTATACATTGCATATGTTATGTTCTGCATGAGTTTTCTTGCTGGGCTTCGGCTCACGGGTGCTCTGTGTTGCAGGTAAGGGCAATGACTGGGTCAACCAACCATGAGTACGGAGAGCGTGAAGCGACGTGTACATGTTTGGCCTGCCCGATTGCTTTGGTTGGGGGTTTATTTGAAAATGGCTGTAATAATCTATGATTTTGTAACTGATCAACTGTAAACTTATTTCAAGATGTAAATAGTTTTCAAACCTTATTTTGGGATCCCAATTGTCTAATACTAGAAGTTTTTATTGAGTCAACTCATTTTCAAAGATTACAGCCTTAACTTTTAATCAGTCACACTTTTGTTCAAAACCTCGGTTAGCGAGTTCTTTGCACACTGTTTCGTCTTAAAAACTCACTTAGTAACGGCTCTAAGGATGTAGGGCGTTACAATTTACGTGAAAGTATGGGGAATACACAAAGTCAGCCGTCTTTTCCATGTTGTCAGCGGAACAGTAGGCGAAAAGGTACCCTTAGGCGTGCTGGGATGTGTGCGGCTTTGACCTGTCGGGCGTGTCAGGCGGGATCCTGTGTCAGGTGGATATCATTCCAAATATGCCTCCTCCATGACTCGACCGCTTGGTCTTGTTCCGTGCGAGGCACGGAACTGTTTCCGCGAAGACCACTTGAATAGCTTCCCCGAAGGATACCCCTTCGGGAGTCCGGGAGAGTTGACGAGCTTCCGTGTCATGTTTGCTTGAAAGAGTAATCCGGACATTAAACGGGAGAGGCGAAGCCTTTCTGTCCAACGTGAGCTCTGGTCACCTACCGTGAAAGACATTGGTAATTCTGCTTCCCCGAGGATATCCATCTAAACGCTATCCGGAAATCTGGATAACAATCTCCTTCATTGTTATTCTCCATGGCAAATAAGATTCATCTTGCCCTTATCTTTTTTAGTGTACCTTCCATTTCAGGATTAAAAGGTTCAATGGGAGTAGAACTTCTAACACTTCATGTAAACTGTGCACAAATAAAACGCAACAATGAACTTAGAAACAAATAAAAATTAAATCTAATGTAAAACAAAGACTTGTAGAAATAATATTAGCAAACATTAAAAATTTTCAATCCCCAGCAACGGCGGAAAAAACTTGATACCGATTTTGTTATTGCAAATGTACGACGTTATTATAGTATAGTTTTAATTGAACAGGATGTTGCACCCACAAGGATTAATTTATTAATTCTGATAAATACTAAACTTTTAAGCCTTTAATTTTTGTTAGAGAAATACAATATAAGAATGTATAACAAACTAAATAAAAGAATCTTAGTTTATCAATTATCCCAATCCATTCCCCAAACTTATAATTTCAAGAACCCTAATATAAATCGTCTACCTTTCTCAAGTGAAAGTAAAATTATTCTTAATTAATCAACTAGATATCTCTATTCAATATTACTTAAACAAGAATCCATTAAGCAATATGGTTCTTTTCCTATGCATACAATTCTAGGTCTAATTTAAGATTATCTCTCTCAAGTGTAAAATCCTAAATCTCAATTCTATTCAATAGTGATCAAGCATTAAACAAAAGAATGCATAAACAAATTAGACAAACTTCATGAGAATAATCTTAATTCTTGAATTCAATAACCTAAAATAGTTCCATTAATACTCTAGAAAATATGTTCAGTTCATGATCATAACACATTAAACCAATAACATTCATGTTAGTAACTAATTAAACTAGAAAGAAAAGTAAGAGAATAAAAACTAGATTAGATATTTAATATTGCTTGAATTCTTCATATCCTTGTTCTCAAATGTATTCTCTGCCTCTAAGACGTTCAATAAAAAAGCAACTCTCTCACAAAACCCTAAGTTAATATTTATAGCCCACAAGAAATTACTCTAAAAATTTGATTTAAAATTGATTAAAATTTGAAATCTATGGGCAAGGTGCAATGGCACCTCAAGCTCTGACTCGAGGCTCGTGAAATGTAGGTGACAGCAGTCTAGATGCAATAGAACCTCCTTTTAGGCGTAATGGTGCCTCTCATATAAATTGCTAGTACACTTGATTTTTTCATCTCGTTTCACTTCCCCGATTTCGACAATGCTCAGTAAAACATACATAAATTTTTCATCCAAACTCCAAATGCAACGAGTCAAAAAGCTATGGAAATATGAGAAAAGATCTACAACCATATCTAAGAGTTTTTCCATAATATAAAGGAATAATGGTCAAAATTTAGCTAGAATTTCTGAGTTGGCCACAAAAAATCCTCAATTAAGATTATTCTTGAACACTTAAGAAAATACATCAAACTAAACAAAAACATAAGGAAAATAGAATACTTCATAGTTTAAAAGATATGAATGAGTGCATAAATATGCACTCATTGTAGCTTGTGACCTACAGCTAAGCGAGCAGGTGAAGGAAAATAACCTTGTCGAAGTACAGCATCCCCAGAGGGGGTAGCGTATTAGCAACATAGACCTGACCCACTTCCGGAACTCCACAAAGTCCAGGATGATGGTTTAGGCCAACATAAATTGCATCAACAGGCTAGCCTGCGACCAGATTAATCAACAGCTGGCAAAGGAGCACCTCGATAATGCCCAAGCTATCCCAGTAGCCCAAGTAGCTCGAATGGACCAGGAGCTAGAGGAAGAGCTTCAAGCGAGCATTGATTCCTCCTACATGGACCAAGGTAAATCCCTAATTATTATTTATAATGCTAAGTCTGTGGGAGATTGGGTAAGTGTTGATCACGTGTTCGCATCTCCCTTGCGTCTCCAGTGCCGCCTCACCTCGGATCTTCAGTAGATGCGATAGGAGTACCAGCGCTACCAAGACTTAATTTGTTGTTATCTCCACCATCTAAAGAGATGGCTACCTCCTTGGGGATTTGTGCCCTTGGACGATATGACATTCTTCCTTGTGAGGTCCTTTTGCCAATATGAAACTAATACCACTCAGAAGATGGGGAGCCTTATGAGCATCTTTCTGCACTTGATGCTTCACCCAAAGGAGCCTCCGATTGGTGCGGCTTTGATAACTCCATTTTAGTGTCATTTTAGGATGTATTTTTGTGGTAATCTTGAGTCTTGATGTATTTTTTTTTGTGCAAGATTACGTTTGTGTTTCTCTTTATTGTTGGTCGGTGCTTCGAATCATAAGCTAAACACGAAAGGAAGAAAAAATGGTGGAAAATGGAACTTTTGGTGGTTGTTCGAGGGAAATTGGTGTTAAGGAGGAGTTACAAGAAGTTTTTGATGAAGTTGATAAAGGAAGGATTTCAAATGGTCAAAATTCAAAGAAGAAAAAATAGAACTAGAGTCGCGGCATGGGCCTAAGAGTCATGACTCTAACAAAGTCAGAGGTTGCATAACCTTCTGATAGGAATTAGAGCCGTGACTTGGTCAAGAGTGTCGTGGTGCTAGAAGAGACAAAGGCAAATCCAGGAGGCGCATGGACACATGGGCCGCGACTTGGGTGAAGAGGGTCACAGCGCCTACAGATCCTGACTAATGGAGAAGTGCTTTAAAAAAGATACGGGCCACGACCAATGAAAGGACAACTCGCGACCCGCCTTTGAAAAAAAAAGAGAAATTCGTTTTGTTTTATATAAATTCAGACTTTAAGTTTTAATTAGTATTAGGTCAAATTTTTTATTACGAATTTAGAGAGCAATTCTTTTTCTGCGACATTGTTTTCTGCAATTTCATATTTTTATTTCTTCTTCATGCTTTTGGATTTTATGTTTCTGAATAATGTTTTTGTTGTTTTAGTCATGTCTGATATGAACTAAATCCTCTATTTAGGGGTTAATGTAGTCGTTTGGATTTCTATTTAATTTTATTAGGATGTTCTATTGATTCTTCTATATTCTAATCTATAAAATGTTTGCCTAATACTAGTAAATACTTGATCAATATTTGCTTGATTTATGATTTTCATTAAAAATTCAAAAGATGCGAATTGAATATGCTATTGTTACATAGACATAGGTTACATATTGGATGAGAGTACCTGTATGACTTGTGTAACAATTAGGTTACCATTCTTAATGCCTTCTATCTGTTTAAGTTTATCACAGAGATGTAGAAAACTTGCATATAAGTTGAGATCTTATATCTTGAGAAAGAATAGGAATTGATTTTTGTTAACCTACTATTAGAATAGGACGAAGAGATTTAGATATGATTAGTAAAATTGATAGAATAAAAAGTTGACGAAGTTAATACCCTAGGATTTAATTATTGAATCAATCTTTATTATTGCAAACTTTATTTCAATTTTAAGTCTTAATTTAAAAATCACTCTATTTTCGACAGCCAAATAGAAATTTAAACGCAATTATTGGTAATAGGTTGATAGTCCTTGGAAACGATACTTTACTTACTATGTTATTAATTGAATCGATTGTGTATACTTGCACATCATATTTTTGTGAATAAGCTTTTGGCGCCGTTGCCGAGGACTAATATCCAATATCAAAATTAATTATTTTTTGTTCAACTTTGGTTTTTTTTAGTACTCATTCAAATCGAAGTTGTATTGTGTTTCAAGAATTATTGGTATATGCGACGAAGTAGAAAAAATGAGCTCATACGTTAGATCTTGAACTTGAAAGAACGTGCTCCAAAACTGAAAGATAAAGAACAGACTGGATTTGACCATGGCTGAGAATCAAGAAAATGCAGCAAACAATGTTGCTAATGTTAATAATATCCCAAATATTGCAGAGGTCCAAGTGGAACAAGGACCAAGGACGCTTAGAGACTATATACTTCCTACAGTCACAGGAGTGCATGCATGCATCAGACACCCCACTATTGCTGCAAATAATTTAAAGATTAAGCAATAAATATTACAAATGGTGCTTTCTACTATTCAATTTTAGGGGTTACCCATGGAAGATCCTAATTTGAACATAGCCAATTTTTCTAGAGCTATGTGCAACATTTAAGATGAATGGGGCGAGTGACGATGCGATTAGACTCAGATTATTCCCATCAATTTTTGACTTGGTCAATCACTTTGCTCACATATTTTATTTTCATGATTATTTGCTTAATATAAACTTCTATTAAATCCCGAGCATTTAGCTAATCATATTTATAGTGATGTATTCACAATGGAATGTAAATATGACTATATGTTCAAAAAAAAGTTAGTCCTAAGATTAGTTAGTGCATAGGATTTACACTGACTTGCCAATATACTATATGATCTACTTACACATCGCAGTGTTATGTTATTTCCAGAACATCAGCAAAGTAGGTAAGATCGAATGTATTTATTACATCCGACTGGACCGATATTGATAGTAGATAGGATAATTAAACATACTATTATTATCTATTCTAGTCATATCATATAGTTGACCATAGGTTAATTCAATCTCAATTCTGAGTGATTAGAATTCTAAATGATTGTATTATTTGAGTTCTTTGACTTGTTCGTTACCAGCTTACCCTACGGACTAGCCCATACTTACATCTTGGGAACTCGATAGTATATTTGAGTGGGAGTGAAAATCATATATATGCACATCTATAGCTTCTGATGAAGAAGTGTAACGATGGTTTCCTTTTAGTTTGGTTCAAGGTGCTAAATGATAAAGATCTCATTTCAGTAGTTAATATTAGTTTATTGAAATATCATTTATAAGGAACTAAGTGTTTTAAGGATAAAATACAATGAGGGGTAAAACAGTATTTTAGTCCCATCTCATTTTACACCGTCTATAGGTGCTAAATGATAAAGATTTCATTTCAGTAGTTAATATTAGTTTACTGAAATATCATTTATAAGGAACTAAGTGTTTTAAGGATAAAATACAATGAGGGGTAAAATAGTATTTTAGTCCCATCTCATTGTACACCGTCTATAGAGGATTGAGTGATAATTATGGTTGTAATAATGTATAATTAATAACATATCTATATTTCTTATAGAGAGTTCTATGAATTAAAGAGTGCGGTTCTGAATCTTTAGTGTAGTCGCGAGGAATTAATGAGTTAGAAAATTTATTTGTTAAATTTATGATAAATTATTGGAGCTTGATTTCATAGTCCATAGTCCCCACTCTACCTTGGATAAAATCATCTAGATAGTCTCAATTGATTGATTTAATTATCAATTAGAATTATCAAAGTTGACTAGGTCAATTTTGAATAATTTCACAAAGTTATGTAGTTTAGAAAGTAAAAGAGAAATTAGAGCTGATTTAAATAATTAGTTACGACAAAATAATACAGGCCATGATTTTAAGTCTAGTGGGCTTATAATCAAATGGGAAATTTAACGGGCATAAAGCCCATGAGAATTTCGACCTAGGGCTGATTATTGACTATTATTTTATTGATTTTTTAATTAACTAAATGACCTAATTGAGCCTAGAAAAGGAATGCTAAGTTAGAGTTGAAATAAGATTTTTGAATCTCGTGTTTTAGAGAAGATCAGAAGAACTACTCTTCCTGCTCTATGTTTTAGATTATCTCAACAAACATAAGTCCTTTCCTAAGCCTCAATATTCTTTTCTCTTCTTCTCTTTGTATCTATCTCATGTGTTGTGAATTTTCCCACTTTATTCTAGGTGATTCCAAGGATACTTTGGAAGGTTGTGACAAAAATTGAAGATCGGTTCAGTTTCTTGGTAATACCCTGCGGCAGAAATGATACAAGGGTTAGAGAAACTGAAGGAAGGACCCAATCATTTCGCTGCACCATAATGTAAGTGTTCCAAGCCACTTAGACAGCTGGAAGCTGAGAAACAAGGTGAGGAAATTTCCCTCTTTATTCCTCAAATTGCTGATGAGGTTCAAAGTTCACAACACTCCTCTTTTATGCCTTCTTTATGTCTGTACGAGTATGTCAACTCCCTCGACCGTGTTGACATGGTGGCTAATCACCACCATCCTGGGGATCTCGCAGGGACAGTCGTGGTGGATCAACTCATGGTGATAAGGGCCCGAGGATTCGATGAATATAACACCAATGAGGGCTTGGATGTGAGTCTACTTTTAGATGCCATGAAAAGGACAATCGAGGAATTTCTACGGGAAGTGACATAGAATCGGGAGACTTACGAGAAGATTTCCCCTCAATGATGGGATGGTGTTCCCAAAGCTAGATTGTGTTATTGAATTATGTTTTTATTTTTTCTATTTTTTGTCAAAAATGTTTATCCTTTATTCTTTTTTAGGTCAGATTGACTCCATGCGCCTGATCGTCGACAATAAAAAGGCGGCACTAGAGGCACGCAGAAGCTCAGGCGGTTGGACTAATCATCTCAGTCACCTAGGTCCCACCCTCAACAATTGTTCGGTCCCCCCAGTAGACCTTGACCTGTATACAACCAATCCTCTTCCACTACGGTTGGCAGATGTTGGCAGGTTCCTTGTGACCAAAGAGGCCTTCCACTAGGCTGCACAGTGCGACAAGTCTATTACCGACGAGTCAACACCTTTCCCGGTGGCCTCAGATGACCCTCTTCACTATTTAACTGTGTGAGATTGTGAAGGGACTAATGTGGGTACTCAACGTCTTCACGAGGAGCTCTAGGACTACACCGCTATGTTGAACAAGTCTAAATGTGCACAGGATGACGAGAAAGCTCGCCGGGAGGTTGCAGAGATAGAGGTGATCATGCCTAAAAGATGATCGCCAACAATGACGAGAAGACTCTTCGCTAGGTCCCCGATAAGGAACTTCTTAAGGCCCAGACCGAGATAATCACCTTGGAAAAGGAGAAAGTGAATTTGATGCACTAGGAGATGACTTTCAAGGCGAGGATCAATGATCAAGTAGTAGCCTGATAGGCCTAGGCGATTAAGGAGAGACAGGTGCAGATCTCTAAATTCTGTAAGTTGTTCAACTTGGTTGGTATGGACGCTATATTTCAGGTGTGGCTATGCAACCTATATTATGATCTAAGTTACCTTGGGGATGATGAAGCCTATGTCTGGGCCCTTTGTGAAGAGCGTTTGAAGGCCAAGGTTGGTCGCGACAATAACATATTGACTATGCCCGGACCTTTAGCCTCGAAAATGTTTTCATCCTTACTGTTGTGCTGCCCCGAGGGTCTTCGGGCGCTCCCACCAATGGTGATCGGCCGCCTCAATAGCCTTGTTAATTTTTTTGCATGTACTTTTTGTGGTCTTCAGGCCTTTAGAGATCAAAATCAAAATTTCTCATGCTCTTGAGCCTTTTTTAAATAAATTTAAATTTCATCAATGTAATATATAACTCCTTTTTACTTACATTTTTATCCTTTTTAACCTAGTCAATTACATTTTGTGGTTCTTCACACATGTAGTTTTGGCGTTGAGGCCTCGTGATGCTCTCTGGCCTCCATAGTATAAATTAATACCAATTTACCTTGAATATGTATGGGGGATATGGAATTTCATGCCTACCTCTTTTAAGTAGTAAAGTTGGTTTAATCATAGGGTCCTCCACACACCTAATCCTTCCAAGTTTCTTCACATACATTATTATCCATTTCAAACCTAGGTTTGAATTTTCATGCTTGTTTTGAGTTTTTATGTACTTATCGTTTGACACTAAGGGCTATGGATACACTTAGGTCTCATAGTACAATTACTCATTTTTTTTCTTAGCTTTAATTCATTTTTTCCAAGTCTAAGGTACCCCATTCAGGTTCCTCTTATCCAAGTTGGCCTAAGTATTGAAAGATATAATTAAATCCTCTATTTTTTGCGTTGACTTCAGGGTCCTAAGACACCATAGTGAAGAGCGTGTGGTGGTCAGAGAGCATGTTCGAGAACTTGCATGCTTATTGTCCACACTAAGGTTTTCGAAATTGTTGACCCACGATTTGGCCAACTGACACGGAGTCAAAATATGAATGATATGGACGAATGTAAAGAGAATAATGTAATGACGAAAGTAAAGAAAACGCAGTAATTTATAGTGGTTCGGCCCCAGGATCTCGTAATGACCTACGTCCACTTAGAATAATATTGATATGAAATCAGAAGTGTGATCAGAGAACTTGGGTTCAATGAGTTTCAGCACTTCACCTAAAACAATACAAGTTTACTAGGAGAAATTCTATATCTCTATGATTCAGCAGCCAAAAGTCCCCTTCCCTTGAGCTATATCTTGCTATTTATAGGCTCAAGGAGGGTTACAAAATATTGTTACAGATATTATCCCCTGAATAGTGGGATATTCAGAAGATTGCATGAGATAAATTCGGGATTCACAAAGATCTTCCCATAAATGTTGCTTTGCCAGCGGAACCACCGACCAGACTGGTCGTGGTAAAGATAGGCTTGTCCTGCTTCTGGTGTGTCTCCTGGTCGATACTCTAGCAGACGCTTCAGGTATCAGCCACGTGTCAAGAGATTATTCGCCATGTCACAAATGCTAATTTATTGGATAACAGAAATGTTTCATGGTACCTCTTTCAAGTTCCTTTTATTACGGTTCGAATTAGGTTTTGCATTCTAGAATTGTAGCTCATGAGTGATTTGAGCCCTACTAATCTGCCTCTCGAGTGATTAGAGATCTTTAATCTGTGATCACTTTTGTCGGGTGTTCGAGCGAGTCACATGTCGTGTAGTTATCGAGAGGTAATTTAAGAAATATATTCTTGAAATAACCCATATCGTGTTTTAGGATCACAGGATTTTGATTAATTTTTTCTATTAGTCGATTACGTAAACAAAATAGAAAAAATTAAATTGAAAGAAGTAAAATCAGTACAAACTTTTGCTTAAATTTCCACTGGTGATAATGTCGGAGGTTCTCATCATTCCAGGCATGCGGTATTAATTCTCCGTTCAGTCTTGCCCCCTTGTACGTCCTCGACCTGATGACTTTTTCCACCTAGTATGGTCCTTCCCAATTCGGGCCCAGAACCCCCACTCCTTGGTCATTAGTTGCAAAGAACACCCACCTAAGGATAAGGTCCTCTACCGAGAACTTCCAATCTTTTACCCTTGAGTAAAAATATCGAGTGACCTTTTGCTGATACGAGGTCACCCAAAGTTTCGACAGCTCGAGGTATTCTCATCTCTACTCGCAATCCTACAAGGTGTGATTCATATTCGGCTTTGTTGATTGAAGCCTGAAAGCCAAACCTCAAAGTGTTGTGGACTCGATGGCCATCAGATGACACCAAAATAAGGCCAGCCCTGGATCCATTCTTCTTTGAGGATTCGTCAACAAAAAAATTATAAGTGGGTATCTTTATTTCGGTTGCCTCAGGTTCGACACATATGCCCGTGCACTCAAGAATGAAGTCAGCTAGGACATGCCCTTTGATTGTAGTTCATGGAAAGTATGTTATATCATAATGGATGAGCTCTATGACTCACTTCAGTAGCCTTCCAGAGGCATCCATTTTTTTGCAGGACTTGATGCAAAGGATGGTTGGTTAGAACCTTTATGGTGTGTCCTTGGAAATAGGGCTAGAGTTTCTGATAAGCCACCAATAGGCAAAAAGTCAACTTTTCTCATTAAAAGGTATCACGATTCAACTTCCAGTAGTCTTTTGCTAATGCAGTAGACAAGGTGTTGTGTTTTCCCCTACTCACGCAACAAGGTTGTGCTATTTGTTTGTTCATAAATGGCTAAATATAAAAACAATACATCTTCGTATACTGGCGTTGAAAGGACTAGTGGCTGAGACATGTGGGCTTTATGTTCTTTAAAAGCCTCTTTACAATTCTTGGTCACTCAAATTGATAAGGCCCTCGGAGGACATTGAAAAATGGTATGCACTTATCTGTCTCTTTAAACGCGAAATGAATCTAGAATGCAATTCTTCCAGTTATAGTCTGAACGTCCTTTCATTTTCAAGGAGAAGGGATGTCGATTGGAGCCTTAATGGAACCAGTCAGGCTCTCAAAGTTTGCCTCTTTTCCTCACATGCTTACAATGGAACCCAAAAATTTTCCTGAAGTTACCCCAAAATTGCACTTCTAGGGGTGGAGCTTCATATTAAACTGGAGTAGAACTGTGAAGGCTTCTTTCAAATTTGTGATGTGTCCCCCCGTGTCTTTGCCTTCACCAACATGTCGTCGATAAATACTTCTATGTTTTGTCCAAGCTAATCTTTAAACATCTTGTTGTCCAATCTATACTAAGTCGCACTTGCATTCTTTAGTCCGAAAGGAATTACTTTATAGCAATACTTATCTTTGTCCATAAAGAAACTAGTATGCTCTTGATTAGGGATATGCATGGTGATATGATTTTAACCAGAGTATGCGTCCATGGAAGTTAATGCGCAGAAATGGAAATGGGCCTCCGATCTATTGGTATCTATTAACTTCCTTTTTCTGCTGGATGGGGGGCGTTCTCGTCAATATTGAGGGTGTGACTGATTACATGTGTGCTGATGCTAACCATATCTTCATGGGACTATGCTAAGACATCCTGGTCTCGCAAAAACAAAGCGACAAGGTTCTCGCGAACGTTTTGGCTTAAACCTATTCCAATTTTGACAACTTTTGAGGGATCACTTTCTTCTAATCGTATCTCCACCAATTCTTCTCCTTGTTCTACTGCCAGATGTTCATTTCCCATGCATGGGTCTAGATTGTCCTCTTCTTGATGGATCTCGAGGACTTGTTCGTTGGGTCTGGCGCCTCAACTTTAGGCATTTCCTCAATTATCACATGACTTGGCAGTCTTACCAACACATTATAGCATTGTCTGGCCTCTTTCTAGTGTCCCTGGACTAATCTGACTCCTGAGCCGATCGAGAATTTCATTCATAAATGTCTAATGGAGGTTATGGCTCCAAATTCAACTAAGGCTAGTCGACTTACGATCACATTGTGTGCCGAAGGGCAGTCGACCACTATGAAGGTGCAATACTTAAAGGCTTGCCTTGGAGCATCGCCCAAGGTAATTTATAGTTTTATTTGTCCAACTGGAGCAATTCCTTATCCACAGAACCCAAATAGTGTACAAGTACAAGGGTTGCAAATCCTGGACCTCGAGCCCTATCTTATTTAAAGCCAACTTAAATAATCTTTTTACTCAGCTTCCGTTATTAACAATGATGCTAGCCACTATCTTATTGGCTATCTGAGTCTCAATTACCAACAGATCATTGTGAGGAAAATGGACTCTCCGCGCATCCTCCTAATTAAAGGAGATTGCCTTGTTGGTCATCATCGACATTTGTACAAGAGACTGACCCAGGGCATAAATCTCCTCATCATTATTGAGGGCTTTGGCATACTTGTTTTGGGCGGAACTCGACTAACCTCCCAAATATGGCATACCTGATATGGTATTTACCCAACCATTGGGTCTCAGAGGAATTGGAAGTGGTTGTCCCTGCAGTGGTAAAGAATTGTTTGCTACAGGGTGGGCAAGCACTATCTGAGGCAGTGACACCAGCTTCGTACCTTCAAAAATCCTTGGTCCTTGCGGTAGACCAACCTAAGCTCTCTGTTGCAGTACTTGAGCATAGTGTTGGAGGTGTCCCATCTTTTGGAAGTTCTCGATCTCGTTCCTATGTTGTCAGCACTCGTTTGTGCTATTCCCAATGTCATTATAGTTTTTGAAAAACATGGATGGATCTCTTTTTACCCGATCACTGCTACTGGGCTCATATTTCTGATATGGAATTTTCCTTTCAGTTTGCACCAAGTCTATGTATTCGACGTAATCAAGGGTGTATTTGTCTTCTTTATTATTTCACCCCTCTTGTTTCCTCCTCGGGACTGGTTGATGTTGCCTCTGTTCCCACCCCTTAGTTATTGCTTTGTATTGTTGGTTGAGTTTGATCCATTGGCATGGCACTGAAACTAGTCTGAGGTGTGGAAAAGCTATATTGGGAATGGCAACATGTCCAAAATTTGTTGTTAGAATTTGGCTATATTTGGCATCCACAAAGCAGCCTAGATTGGCAGTCGAGGACCCTAAGTGTCTTCCCAGTTAATGAAATTCTTGGGCTTGCCTGGTGAAGTCGTCTAGTCTATGGCAGCCTCTTCTTTCCAAGTCATCCCACAGAGGAATTCTAGCGAGGATAACTGCTTGTAGGCCCATAAGTGTTGGCAATCATCAACCTGTTTTGTTCGCGCGACTTCTTGGTTGAAGTGATTGATGTAATGCTTCAAAGTTTCGCGGCCACAAATTGTCTTCTAAATTTTGAAGACCGCTAGGACCAAGATAGTATGGTTCCTGACTTATATTTCTTGAACCACTCATTCGCTCCTCCAGTGAGGGTTAATGGAAAACACATACAACGTGCTTCCTTAGACACCTTGTGTACTGTCATTTGTTTGTTGAATCTTGCGAACTGGTCGGTACGGTTTGTGGTCTTGTCGTAGGACTCGATCATTGGCATCTTAAGCCGAAAAGGCATTGGTGCCTCAACTAGGTGGCAAGCACAAGGCTCTCCTCCAACTTAGTTAGAGTTAGAGTCCCGCCCTTGCCCACTCGAGTTGTTGTGCCTGCTTACGGGCATTTAAATTTTCTCGAACATCAGGCTGCTTCATCCTACCATCAAGGTCACTACTGGGCACAGCCCCGCTCCTACGGGCATTCAGGCCCTTCTGTAGGTCAGGCTTCTCTATCCATTTTGACCATGTGGCTGAGCCGTTCTTCATCGAGTGTTAAAACTTTCTTGGAGGTCTGTGTTTTGGGCGCGTACTGTTCTTCCTCATCAAAATTTTCATCATGTACATAATCATTATTGACAAAGATACTAATGTTTGGATTGTGTGGGGGAACTTGACCACTACTACGAGTTCTTTGACCTAGGTTTTCGCGAGGCACCAAACAACACATGTAGAAGGCATCCCAGCTCCTGGTCGCACACTGACCGACCTATGGGATTTTTCAGGCTCTTGGGCAGGTTGTCGAAGACCCTCTTAATCCCTTTGTGCCCCACTTTCCCTGGAACATGGTACTGCAGGGACCACAAGGGGTACTTGCTCGCTTTGAGGGACTTTTGGAGCCGACAGATTTACATAGAACCCCCACACGGCTAACACAACTCGCATGAAGTTTAGGTTCTTAATCAGGGTGGCCACATTAGCCCGATGGGCTTCCAGCTCCGCTTGTTGCGCTGCCACCTGGTTTTGAAGGTCGATTACCTCCGAGTATTGAGGACGCATAGTGCTAGAGACTTCATCCTCTAAGAGGTAATCTTCATCAGTTATAAAGTTATATTTTGTCTTATAACCATCGTACTCATCATCGGGATAATACTCATCTTGGGGTGGTAACTAATTCTCCTTCACTGCTAGGGGATCCGCGACAGGGCGAAGGACATCTTTCCTCTCATTCCATGGAGACAAATCGGGGTTCACTTGAGACCGATTATATGTGTCCACCATGGTCGAGGTTTTCTCTAGCTTTCCACAACTCTCAATGAACGCACTAAATTGTTGCCCTGATTTTCTATCAACTAATCAAAATAGAAGATAGCTAGTAGAAAAAATAAATCTAAACAAACACATGTATTTACATGGTTCATTCATTAATGAGGCCTAGTCAACAAGTCACTTGTATTAAGAAAAGCTCTTCGTTTGGGCAGAGGATAGTCTTGGGCCAAGGTAAAATGAGCATCCAAAATCTAGGGTTTTGGATCTCTACAAATGACTGCTTCATGCCCTATTTATAGGCGACATGATGGTAGCAAATGGGCTGCCAGCCTTAATGAAAAATAAATGTTTACATTCATCTCCACATTTTGTGGGAATTACCCATTTCATAATTATCACTCTACACGTGTCACACGACTATTGGCCTAATTGGGCAGCTTTCTAGCTTAAAAAGAGGTTGTCCTCGAAACCCTAACGTAGAGGCACCTTGGACAATTCCTCCAATCAAGTCCGCGCTGGGCCTGTATTGTATGGTCAATGATTTTTAGAAATCTTGCTAAACAGTTAACGAGATTTCTCAGGCTCTACGAGAACCTGACATGAAGGATCTGATCTCGGGGACCCCTTAAGGAGTTATGTCTCGGGAATTCACGGAGGGTTCTGAGGACCTTCCTCGGATGTCCGAATGCCTGTACACATGCCACGTCTCCGAGTGGCAGATGTTGGATTTCCTCACCGAGTATACGCGAGCCTCTCCTCTTTTCTTCTTCGTGTGATTACACAGAGACGATTTGGGGAGATTATTTCTAGTGAATTTTAGTGCTTAAAGCTACATGAATATCTCCATTTTCAAACTTTTGAGGAAATTTTTCTTGAAAAAAATTATGGGTGTAGTATTAAGATAATATATAAATGAGATTTTGTGTTAGTTTATTATGATTATGAATTTTTTCAATAGATTTGTAGGATTCTCTTGGAGTAAGAATATAAGGTAGAACTTGAGATTTTGACTCAAAATTTCTATTTCTATTACACATTTGAGGTAAGATTTTTAAATATAAGTATAAATCATTGTTAAAATGATATTTAGTGAGATTTTTATTTATTAGTTTTAATTATTAGTAGATTTCGAATGGGTTTCTAAGAAAATCATTTTGTTGACAATGTAGAAAATAATTTTAATTTTAAGTTTACATATAACATTGTATAGAATTCATTCAATTATATATGTTTATGATTTTTTTAATTTTTATTATTATTTAATTAAGAAATTATGTATATTTGTATATATATTTTAATTTTTTTTATTAACATTGTAGCTATGTTGATTATATAGTTATGTTAAAATAGATTTTTTTAAGTAATTTTAAAAATTGGAGATATATTTATTCATAAAAATTAGAGATATATGAAAAGTTATATGTATTTGTTGAGTATTGAGTTTTTAGTGACTAAGTTGTTAGAGTTTATAAGTCTAAGCTCTATATATACAATATTTTTTGTTTAGGTTAATTAGTGGTTCATTGGAATATTTTTTTTGTTTAGTAATCATTCATTTATTAATTAATTCTAATTTTTTAGGTTGAGGTTTTGTTGGAGTGAGAGTTTATGGTGATGTTTGCCTCAAAATTTCTATTTCAAACACTCATTTGATATAATTAAGTTTCTAAAATTACAATAATAAGTTATTGTTAGATGTTTAGTGATATTTGTTTAGTAATCTTTTATATATTAATTAATTTAATTTTGTAGGTTGTGGTTTTGTTGGAGTGAGATTTTAGGGTATTTTTTTGCCTCAAAATATCTATTTCAAGCACACATTTAAGGTAATTAAGTTTCTAAAATTATAGGAATAAGTTATATATTGTTAGATATTTAGTGATAATTTATTTATTAATTATTAATCTACTTTTGTTTGTTGTGGATTGAATAGCAAAGTGGATGGCTAAGTGAAGTAATTTTGCTAGCTTGGATTATTAATTGCAAGAGGTACATATATATTATTTTTCTTCTACTTTTAATATTATTAAACAAATGTTAGCGGAGTTTGAATATCATAAATATTCATCTATAGTGAAGTAGATTCTGAGATTAAGATTGTGTGTTACGATGATAACAGAAGTTTGAGAACTTGTGTGTTTTAGTGAAATAGGTGTTGAAAAATTTGGTTGTGTGCTGCGGAGCTATAAGGAAGAAACTTATTGTATGTTACTTGTTTTAGTAATCACATGTATATGGTTAAGTGACTATTATAGGGGAATTTCTATTATGTATTTTTTTCTTGTATTTAAATTGTGTTGTGCTTGCTTGATTGATTAAATAAATAGATAGTTAGGTTAATAATATTGGGGGAATGTTGCCCAAATTTATACACAATCTATATATAGACATCCAACTAATTCATGTGCTTATTTAGTGTCGTGTCTTTTATTTTTAATAGACATTGGAGAACATATGGATAGAAAGTGGATCTCAGCGAATAAGTTATCTCCACGATATAGGAACGGGGTCGATTTGTTCTTCAGGTTTTGTTCGGAAAATGTGGAAGACCCAAATTTGACTTCTTTTCCATGTCTTACGTGTGGAAATGTTAAAGAGATGAATTTTAAAAAGATCAAAGAACACTTATATTTCAATGGGAACGACAAGAGTTACACAGTTTGGTATTACCATGGGGAGATAGCTCTTATTGCTCCAACTCTGCCAAGTAGAGAAAAAGGACATAGGAGGAATATAGTAGAGGATAATTGGGATCCATTAGATAAAATGATTAACGACGCACATTATGGATCAAGAATAGACCGAAATAAGTTTGAGACACTCCTTAGTGATGCTGGGAAGTTGATTTACCCTTGTTGTACAATATTTACAAAATAATATGCGCTTTTTAGGTTGTACAATCTAAAAGCTAAATATGGCTGCGCGTGATAAAAATATTACTGATATATTTAGTTTTTTTAAGCAGTTATTGCCAGAAGAAAATGAAATGCCAATTTTATTTTATGAGGCAAAGAAGACATTATGCTCATTGGGTATGTAGTATGAAAAGATTCATGCATGTCGTAATGATTGCATATTATATCATAATAGCTTTGCAGAAGAATAATGGTGTCCTACTTGTGGTGAGTCCCGATGGAAAAAGAAAAAAATGGTGAAGATGTCAAGGAAGGGGTACTTGCCAATGTTTTGTTGTACCTTCCACCAATTCCTCATTTCATTCAATTGTTTAGAAATGTAGAGCATGCTAAAAGTTTTTCAGGCATGCTAATGAGATAATAAAGGATGGTAAATTATGACATCCAGCTGGCCCCTAGCTTGGAAGAGAGTTTTGATTTGAAGTGGCCTTCTTTTGGAAACGAATCTCGTAATATTCGTCTAGGTCTTTCGACTTGCAGGATTAATCCACACACTTCTCTTAGCAGTAAATATAGTTGTTGGCTTATTATGCTTGTTATCTACAATGTACCCCCATGGTTGTGTATGAAGACAAAGTTTACGTTGTTGAACTTGTTGATATCAAGACCTAAACAACCTTCTGATGACATTGACGTCTATCAAGCTCTTCTTATAGATTACTTGAAAATATTGTGGGCTAAAGGGATTAATGTTTATGATGCGTATAGGCAGGAAGAATTTATTCTTAGAGCGGTGTTATTGTCGAAAATTAATGACTTTCCTGCTTATTAAAATTTATCTGTGTTTAGTGTGAAATTATATAAGGCTTCCCACATTTGTGAAGAAAAAACTTGTTCAAAATACTTAAAAAAACTCTCAGAAAATATGTTATATGGAACATAGAAAGTTCTTACCTATTACGCATTAACATTGGACATGGAAGAAGGCATTCAATTGTGAACAAGAGTTTGAGGAGGCTCCTAAGCCTTTGAATGGGATCCAAGTACTTGAGAAGATGTCAAAAATTTGGTTCAAGTTATGGAAGTGTAAAGTTTGTACGCCTACAAAGACGAAATGTAGTGGAAAAGATATGGTTGTGGAGGAGCCGAAAAAGTGATATAAAAATAAATCTATTTTCTAAAACCATGAATATTGGCCTTTCTTACTTGTACGCCATAATTGAGATGCTATGCACATAGTAAAAAATGTATGTGATAGTTTGATTCGCACATTTTTTAACATCCCTGGGAAAACTATGGATGGAATTAAGGTTAGACAAGACTTGGCTGCAATGGGTATAAGGGATGAATTAACTCCAAAATAGTTACAAGACGAACATTATCGACAATTTAGTAGTTGGAAAGAACAAAAGGTAAATTGTTTTTATTATTGAAGGTTGTTATTTATTAGTAATTACAAGATGTCATGGTTGGTTGTTTTTGGTGTGGTTATGTAATAGGTTGTGTAAGAATTAAAAAACACATCAATTAAGGTTTCAGACATGGTTAAGTAGGTTTCTTGAGGACCTTCTGTTAATGTCATTAAGTTTTCATCATATGTGAATGATCCTATTTAATGGTACTCTATCTAACTTAGGAAGCACGATAACAATAGAAACACACAAAACAGTGTTGTTAGCCTTGTTGCTAAAACTATGAAAGTCTCTAGTGCAAAACACAAAAGTCCAGTTGAATGTGATATGACTTTTTAAGGAGTGGTTAATGAAATTCAGGAGTTAGATTATATCACAACTCGAGTACCTGTTTTATTTTGTTATTGGGTGAAAAGTGATAGCAGCATAATATATTAATATTTTGGTTTCGCATTAGTTAATCTGAAATGATTAGGGCACAAATCTGATAGATTTATATTAGCTTCACAAGCCAAAGAAGTATTTTATGTGAATGACCCTTCAAACAACCAGTGGTCAATTGTTCGTCCAACATAAACAAGTGAATGGAACATTAAAGATGGTGACTTACATGATGAAATTGATGATGGTTATAATTGTTTCCGTGAAAATGATGAGGAAACATTTCATTGGTTTTATATGTTTATGATATGTGACATTTTTAGTTTCATTTTTTGGTTTTATCTTTTGGTTTAATCATTTGATTCAAATGTTTGCATAACTTTTTTTTTTATAAATGTTTGTCCAAAATGGTTATAATAATGATATTTATGTTTCACAGATGGAGGGTGACTCTTTCGTTGTAGTTCTTATGAGGGGGAGCCTCTACCTCGTTCTCAACAAGTGCAAGACGAACATAAAAATGTGAGCGGGCGCACTTTGATGGCTAAAAACACCAAAAAAAAAAAAGTTAAGAACATCTTACAAATGTTGATTGTTGGTGTTTAATCATGTTATTGACAGTATAGCGAAAGCATGTGATAATATTTCAATGCAATAATAACAATTATTAAAGTATAAGAACGAATCACTCTAGGAACCATAACTAGATTGAAATATTTCTTAGACGACATGAATCTGGATAAAATGAAAATTACAAATACATCTTCTAGATGTAGAACACGTGTAGATCAAATAGTGTCTTAGCCTCCTAACCCACCATTTTCCATACTATGGCTCACACAAAAGAAGGAGACAAGTGGATCTCTATGCTATTTGTTAGGATACACAACAACAAACTTTTGAATCTCAACACATGAGAGAGTGTTCTCCTCACAATTCAGAGAGAACAAAGTTTTCTATGTTTCTCTCGGCAAATAATGTGAAATGCATATAATGCCATTTTCTCATGAAGTTATGTCCTATTAATATAAGAATTAAATAAAGACCTAGCTCTAATAACAGTGGGCCTAGCTACAAGGCTGTGGGTCCTGTGGTATTTTATCTCTATAAAATGCTAGTTTTTGGGCATTTATCATATTATTTTTATGCAATATACAATTATACTAAAATATTAAATATGATTCAATTAATTTTCAATAAAAATTAATTTCACAAAATTATTAATGTAAATTTATTTCCCATTAAATACTATTTCATAAACAATATTTTAAATATTATCCCACAAATAATATTAATTTGTGAGAATAAAAATAATACTTTATTATTTCTAATTATTTTTTTTAATACCAAATTCCTACATCTATGTTATCAAGCTAGTACGGGGACAGTATGGACCCGTAGTTCTAAGCTCCAATAATCTAATTAATTTCACTAACTCTTAGTTCCGTTAATTAATTTATTAACAATGACTTATTTCTCTATAAATTCATATTTGAACTCTCAAAACTACAGTCTTATATTATTAGAGAATATAACTATAAAGTCATCTATTGATTTAGTCATTACATGAGTTATGACCCTTTTCTAGTTGTTCATAATTAAAGCTAGGTCTTTATGTCTGTTAACCTCTCTAATTATGTCTTTATCTGTTAGTACCATTGATCCTCTAATGAACATTATTCTAAAAATTTAATTATAGAATTAAATTTATGTTCTCTAACAGAAATTGCGCACTTACCCACAGCGGAATACCCCAGCTCGAGGAGATAGCAGTAGAAATCCTGCCCCTCAGAAGACGCTTATATCCCGTGATCTTGTGCCAATAATCCAGATCCTCAATCCAAGAAAGGAGTTGTAAGCTTCGCGAATGGGAGCTATTGGGCAGAAATCTAGCACGGAGGCAGTTCCGGTAATGCTCATAATCTGAATTCCCACAGGCACGAGAGTGACCTAAGGAATCAATTAAGCTGCTTAAAAAGTCTTCCCACCAAAGAGGACATCTAGCTCGCCACGATGATGTTAGTTATACTCATTCTAAGGAATATCTGTCTATTGTACGTGACAATGGGAATGTCTCGCCTAACCAAGCTCAAGCTTGGAGGGATAATAACCCATCTAACACGTACAACACTATGGGAGATGGTATCCATTCCAAAATGACCTAGAGACCAAGGATCCAACCCTTTAGCAGTTGGCCTTAATGGAAGATCAGATGAAAAAGCTTTTGTTTGGAAAGAACATTGATGATTGTGATTCTGATGAGGAGCTCGAGCATTTCACTCCGCATGATGTGGTAGCTCCGAATACTGGCAGCTTCAGGATGCCGACCATGCCAACCTATAATGAAATGGATCGTCTAAAGAAGACGGATATTGAACGGGGATAATCCTAATCTTACAATGAAGCGGAGTACACGGCGTTATTAGCAAGAGTTCTAGTATCAAAAAAACTGAAAGCAAAGGAAATTCAGTGCTACAACGATTCTCAGCATGTGTAAATCAAATATTAGGAGAATTTCAAGCTCGAGGAATCAAAATGGCAACTTACCTGGCTAAGGTTGTAACGTCACGTAAAATTTCTGAACATAATTTTCAAAAAAACATAAATGTTTGGTGAGGATAAGGTAATAGAAAATTCATATATTTTTTTTCTTCAAAACATGCAACACATACTAAAAAGTGAATTACAATGTCATAATTTAAAATCATTCAACAAGCCCAAAATAATTTCTTAATTATCATATGGGTTCTAGACCCCAAAACATAAAATTTCCAAAAGGTCGGTCCACATGTATACCCTCCCAAATAAACAATAGCGCTCACTGATCCACTTTGCCTTTGAGCTTACCTATGACATGAAACAACTATGTAAGCGAAACACTTAGTAAGAACAACTTAACAAATGTAACAACATAAATGGAGCAAGAACTTAAACCAGCTGTAACTAGGTAGATAATCAACCAAGAATAGGATTCTGGGGAAACCAAACCCTAGCATACAATTTAAGAGCGTGCAAATGTTCTGGCAAACTTATGGTCATGCCTCATAACCAAAATTCGTATTCTGAAAATACACCTGCATGCAGAAGATCCCAGAGCATACATACAGTCTTATCATGCATACTTAGTTTTCTTACATACTAATTAATCATAACATACATACTTACTTACTCATTAATCTTAACATACATAGTCAGGGTTTCAGAGGAACAATTAAACATAACTTAACATATCTCACCATTGCGTCGACGGGTGTAAAATAGTTACACAAGTTACCAAGACTCTTAGAAGAATTCAGTATACTTTCTTAGTCATAGAGATTTGATTTTGGAATCAACTTACTTATGTGTCACAAAGTTTAACTGGACTCTTATATCACGGGTGTTAAACAAGACTTCTTACATATTACAGAATCAACTTACTTATGTGTCACAGAGTTTAACCGAACTCTTATGTCACGGGTGTTAAACTGGACTTCTTACATATCGCGGTGGCCAACCGACCTTAGTTACATAATCACCAGTGGAGAACCAGTTTCTTATTTAGTTCCAAGTGGCTAGCCAGAGTTCATAGTCGTCACGATAGTTAGTTGTACTACTTACCTTAGTAATGAGTATGCAAACCCTCTAGGAGCACAGTCTTGAGTAAACCTTCTAAAACATGTTCTAATTATTAGCTTGTATCTAAGTTATCTAAACTAGTCATGATCAAGTTGTAGCTAAACAGATCATAATTTGTCTTACCCAGATTCCTTAGCGCTTGCTTGCGAAAATCTTCAATCCAGATGCGTGTCTTCTCGCTTAGATAACACTGTAGTGAAACCACATAGTGACTTGGATTAATTATGGCAATTATCTAAGATTTTTCATTCGTAATTTGGGCATTGAAAGTCTAATACTTAATTCTTATCATTCATTACCGTTTAGAATATTTGATTCTTAAGTGTCCGGGAGAACTGATTTCCATAACAAGTTTAAAGGTAGGGTCCTTAGTTATCTTAATCCCCAATCATACCCTTGAATATTCGTAATCGTTAATGTGCCCGCGTAATCTTAAGTCTAGTACGCGTTCTAGCAAGTTTTGTAAAAACGCCATTAATTCATCTTGTTATGAAAATACCATCAAGGTACCTATCTTGGGGAGAATTAGTTACAAATTCTTATTCTTTTTAAACTCTTAAATTATTTTGAAAAGAAAACCTTAAAAGAAAGATTCTTTTAAAAAGTGATAACCTTCTAAAAGGACTATTTGGTCTATTTTTAAGGAAATCTTATATTAGTGTTTGTTATCCTTAAAAAATACAATACTGACATGGCGAATCAGAATGTGACATGTGACATCACCTATCAGGGAAAAACAACAATGTATTGAGAAAAGACCGACGGGCAAAAAATATAGGTCTAAGACCTATAGGAAAGTCGATCGAGCGTATACCCACTAAGGGTGGTCGGCCCGAGCAGTCCCTATACCCCCTAGGGTTGGTCAGCCCAAGCAAGCCTTGTACCCTCTAGGGGTGGTCGGCCTGACCCTACCCTAGGGTGGTCAACCCAATATGCCCAAGGACATTAGGGGTGGTCGGCCTGACCCTATCCTTCGTAGGAGGGTTGACCTAAACCCTAAGGTACACTTCACTGAGAATAATTACTCTCATTCAAACTAAGATCAACAAGTCCAACACCCAAGCTTTGGTCATCGGGCCTAGCACTTAAGTCTGACCTACCAACAGAAACTTAATATCTCCCAGACGTTTCTATCGTGCATTATCCACCACGATCTATAGAAACAAGACAGGACCCACTATCTATAGAAACAAGAGAAGACCTACGATCTCATAATCGTGGGAAGGTGACACGTATCTCCACTCACAATGATCGTGTACCAAACCACGATCTCCAGTATGACTGATCGTGTAACATGTCCTAGGTACTATAAATAAAGGACCCAGGGCTTTATAAAAGGGACTCTCATTTTTGGACTGGAAAAACTCTTTTGAGAAGTGAATTACTGAGTTCATACTTGTAATTGTCGAGTAACTCAATACTAAAGACTAAGTGGATTAGGTGATTACTGTTCATCAGAACATGGCTTACCCACTATAAATTTCTATGTGTTTACTTAAGATAATCGTATTCTGTCATTTATATTATTATTCCGTTCAAAAGGTGTCGTATATTGTATATACAACAGTTGGCCAATTTCACATGTCAACATTTTGGTGCTTTCATTGAGAGTACAAAATCCAGAAACACACTTTCGTCATTTTTACGATACCTCCAAAACCCAGTCAGACCAAGAAGACTGTCCCCAGGGATTCCACCAACCAGGAACCCATAGATCCTGTTAACAAACCATAGGTGGAGGTTGGATATCGACCTGAGGCAAAAGATCCATGGGACGCTCACCAGGAGGAGATGGCGCAATTTCTGGTGAGGCAGGAGGTCTTTGTTGCAAAAATTTCCCTTCAGAGGGCGACTATTGAACGACAACGATGAGAGATCGATGTGTAGGTCCAAAGGATGATCCAGAGGGAACAGGAGGCTGACTGGAGGCACCAAGAACCCGATGTAGCCTTAGAGGAGGCTACTTAGTTAGCCCGAGCTAACGCTGATGTTGATTCTCAGGTGACTAAGGTGGCTCGGGCCAAAGCAGCAGGAATTCGAGACCACAGTAACATAGAGTCCCAGGGGAGGAGTAGGACCCCAAGAACACTGTCCGAACCACTTTCCCAGGACGCACAGTCCAAGACTGCCTCCTCCATGACTAAGAAGAATAACACTCCATTTGGGAGTAGGAGTATTACCCACTCGAAGGCCCCCTCCCAGGGGGACCGATGAAACAACACCGGAGATGAGGGTCAAACATCTGAGAGGCGTGACAGGAATGGAAATGGTCGCTGTAAGACTCAAAGTCATGTAGGAGCAGAGGCTCAGGGGCAAGGTCGCACCGATAGGGGCAATGCGGACCTACCACCCTTACACCCTCAGTCTCGTAAGGGAAAAGAACCGATGAATAATACCAGCACTGTGTTTGATAGGCTGGGGAAAGATGCACAATCTTAGGATTTGAGGCAGGTCATCAATAGGCGGACCAGCGCTCAGGAGGGGTACCAGGAACCTCCACCCCACCTGGGGCAACGATCCCACCAATAGTACAGGCTCAAATGGATGCTCTCGTCATGGTTGTCCAAGGTCTGACAAAGAAACCTTCCAACATCGAGTTGTCACATAGAAGTGGGAGTCCTTTCAGTGCTAATATCCAAGATGCTCAACCACCACCGAAATACAAGACCCCGAAACTCCCAACATACACTGGGAAGGAGGAGCCAGTACGACATATTAGGAAGTTCGAGGATGGAGCTACTCAGTGTGGAACATGATTATAGGTGCAGGGTATTCCCTACCACTCTTTCTCACTCAGCTCAGGAATGGTATTGGAAGTTTAAATCTGGTTCCATCACTTCCTAGGAACAGTTCAGGAAGGAATTCTGCAAAGTCTTTAGTGCCCAGCGGATTCAACCGGTTTATGCCAATCATCTAGCTTACATAAAGCAAAGGAAAGATGAGCCCCTAAAAGAATACATTCAAAGATTCATGAGATAGGAAAACCGAGCAGCCACAGTAGGAGATGAAGGGATGTATGTTGGTATCTCGGTAGGAATAACCTATCGAAGTCCCTTGTGGATAGTATACACCGAAACCCTGTCAATACCTTGTAAGAGCTTTTAGACTAGGCCGATAAATACATGAAGCAAGATGATGCTATCATGAAGGAAGAAAAAGGCATAAACCATCCGACCTCTGTTAAGACGGATAAAAACGGCGCGAACCTTACGGGCGGCAGTGGGGGCAACGGAAAGAAGAGGAATACCTCAGGGGTAGAGCAAGGTGGAGAGAAGAAAGCTAAGTCAGCACCCGCCGACAAACAAGCTAAGCATCAAACCTACCAGCCCAGGTTCACCAATTATACCATCTTGACAACATCAAGGGCTGAGATTTACTTGGCAACACACCAAGAGGTACCGTATCAAAATTCGCCACCCTTGTGCCCAGAAGGAAAGAAGGAGAAGAATAAGTTTGTTGTTTCCATAATGATTATGGAAACGCACAAACCAGTGCAAAAAATTGAAGGATGAGATAGAGTTTCTTCTCTAATTAGGAAAACTCTCGAGGTAATGAGGCAAGACCGAGACCCCGAGCAGGAATCCAGAATTCTGAAAGCAAAGCAGTCCACCACAGGAGCCGGCAGCTGTAGACTTCACATTGGACACCATATGTGGAGGGCCCCACATAGCACGCAATAGTAACAATGCGCAGGAGCGATATGCAAGGACCCTCAAATATGAGATAGGGGAGTCTTCCCAGTCTTTGGCAGTCGAGGAGCGATCTTCAAAAAATACAAAGTATGAAAGTGAAACTCTCACTTTTACAGGGGATGCCCCCAGGCACGAGACTGTGATGACAGAATTCCTTGTGGTAGATTGCTCATCGGCTTACAACGTGGTACTCAGGAGACCCATCCTAATGGCATTACATGCAACAGTATCTATCTGGCATCTATCTTTGAAGTTCCCCTCCAGCGTAGGGCAAGGATGCGTACAGGGTAACCAAAGGGAGGCACGAGAATGCTACAATGTTTTAGTGGCCAAGGCAAAGGAAGGACCATGCGTAAACAACATGTTAGTAACCTACTGCGAAGAGAGAGAAACATTCTACTGGAGCTGAGGGCTCCTTTTAACGAAGATTTGTTATTATAGCAGGTTTCCCAAAGCGAGGGAAATGACATCGATCCTTGCTTTGGGGATGACATGATGGGGGTAGAACCAGTCGAAGATCTTGACGATGTCCTACTAGATACGGAGGACACGACTAGGTTAATCAAAGTCGGGAAAGAGTTAAAGCTAGAAACTAAAGCTCGATTGGTGGAATTTTTGAAGAAAAATTATAGGACATGGTTGGAATTTCTCCATCCGTAATAAGTCATGTCCTTGATTTAGACAAGAACTACCCACTAGTGCAACAAAAAAGGAGACTGCTTGACAAAGACTGATCTCAAGCCCTGAAGGAGGAGGTCGAGCGACTCAAGGAAAACGGATTTACAAAGGATGCCTACTACCTTGATTGGGTATCAAACCCCGGGTTGGTCCCAGAACCAATTGGGAAGTGGAGGACCTGCGTGGACTTCACAGATCTGAACAAGACCTGCCCCAAAGATTGCTTCCCGTTACCCAGAATAGACTAACTGGTCGAGGCAACGGCAGGACATGAAATACTCTTATTCATGGATGTGTATTCTGGGTATAATCAAATAAGTATGCACCCTCCCGATGAGGAACATACCAACTTCCGGATAGAAGGGATTGTACTATTATAAGGTGATGCCATTCGATTTGAAGAACGCAGGAGCCACCTACCAGCGTTTAGTAAATGGCATGTTTCGAGATTTGATCGGAAAAAATATGGAGGTATACGTCGATGACAAGTTGGTCAAGTCCAAAGAAGCTGGAGGGCATGTTCAAGACTTGGAGGAATGATTTGCAATACTTAATAAGTATAGCATGAAGCTAAACCCTCTAAAGTGCTCGTTTGGAGTTGATTATGTTAAGTTTCTTAGATACATAGTCAATTCATGTGGAATTGAGGCTTACCTCGAGAAGATCAAAGCATTTATTGACATGAAGTCACCTACCACAATGAAAGAAGTGCAAAGCTTAACTGGGAGAGTGGCTGCCCTCAATAGGTTCATATTAAAGTCTACGGACAAGTGTGTCCTTTTCTTTAACAAACTGAGGGGCAACAAGAAGATCCAATGGACCGAGGAGTGTGAGGAGGCTTTCCAAGCCCTGAAGGAGCACCTCTCCCAACCTCCCATCCAAGCAAAGCCAATAGATGGTGAATAATTATTCATCTATTTTGCAATAACTGAGCATGCAATCAGTGTTGCTTTGATAAAGGAAGAGAATAGGGTACAACACCCTGTATACTATATCAGTAAAAGGCTAGTAGGCGTGGAGTCTAGGTATCCCCCTTTTGAAAAACTAGCCTACTGTTTAGTAATCACCTCTCGGAGGCTACGTCCATATTTCCAAGCTCACTCGATCCGAGTCCTGACTGATCAACCACTAAGCCCAGTACTTCAGAAACCAGTAGCCTCAGGACGGCTACTCAAGTGGGCGGTGGAACTGGGCCAATTTGATATCACTTATCATTTGAGGACGGCGATAAAAAGACAAGCATTGGGGACTTCATAGTCGAAGGCACCAACCTCGAAGACCTTTCCTACCGATCGGAGAGTGGAGATACCGAGAAGGAAGAAGATACTCTTGTATGGAAGCTATATGTTGACGGAGCATCCAATGAACATAACTCAGGCACAAGAATCATATTGATTACTCCGGAGAATCATCGAATCCATTGCACTCTCAGATTTGGATTCGATGCCTCAAACAACAAGGCTGAGTACGAGGCATTATTAGCTGGATTATGCTTGTCTCGGGATGTACACACATAGTCCCTAGAGATATTCAGCGATTCCCAGCTAGTGGTGTACCAAGTACTGGGGGAGTATCAAGGTAGGGGACTTAGGATGGTGCAATACCTGAACAAGGCGAAGGACTTATTGGCACAGTTCAAGAAATACTCAATTTTACAAGTCCCAAGAGAGCAGAACGCCAATGCTGATGCCTTAGACAACGAGGATACTCCCTACCACTGTTAAGGTGCGTTACACCCAACCAGTCAAAGTTGTTAATGATCGAGGTACACGAGGGGTTTTCTGGAGATCATGTTGGAGGGCAGAGCCTAACAAAGAAAATCCTAAGACAAGGATACTTTTGGCCGATGATGAATGAAGACTCGATGGAGTATGTCAGAAGATGCCACAAGTGCCAGAGGTTCTCCAAGATACCTCGAGCGGCACCTAACGAATTAACACAGATGCAGAGCCCTTGGCCCTTTGCTGCATGGGGGATCGACCTAATCGGAAAGCTATCCACGGGAAGGGGAGGAGTCCAATTTGCTGTTATAGCTGTGGACTACTTTACCAAATGGACTGAAGCAGAACCGCTCACCACCATAACCTCGAAGAAAGTCTTAGACTTTGTGGTGAAGAATATCATATGTCGATTTGGCCTACCGAGGAAGATAGTCTCAGACCATGGAACTCAATTCGACAGTGATATGTTCATCGAATTTTGTATGAGGCATGGAATCACAAAAGAGCTTTTCCTCGGTAGCGCACCCTCAAGCTAATGGCCAAGTAGAAGCAGTGAACAAGACTATCAAAGACACTCTAAAGAAACACCTTGAACAAGCCAAAGAAGCCTGGCCAGAATTACTTCATGAGGTCATATGGTCACATCGAATGACAACACGAACGACAATAGGACATACGCCGTTCTCTTTGGCATTTGGGTATGAAGCCATGTTTCCAGTTGAACCCACCCCCCATCGCATAGAAAAGAGACATACGATCATGGGAGGAACCATCAACTAATAGAAGAGTGGCTCAATTTAATCAAAGAAAGACGAGAAAAGGCAAGTCTTAGAGTAGCAGCACATCAACAAAAAGTGGCCAGATACTTCAACTCCAGGGTGAAAGATCGAAAATTTCAAGTTGGGGACTTAGTACTCAGGAGGGTGTTCATGAACACTAAGGACACTACGGCAGGGGTACTAGGACCTTACCGGGAAGGCCATACCCTGTGGAGGAGGTGATCTCAACAGGGACGTATAAGAAAGCTCGACTGAATTGAGAACTAATAAAATACTACTGGAATGGCGAACACCTCTGCCGATACTATTAGTGAAGCTTTTCAGCAGTGACACAAGTTTCAATTTGCAAATATAATATTTTCCAAATTATCTATGTAATAGGCGTTGTGATTCAATGAATGAATTTATTTCACAAAGTTTCTCTTAGCTTTGTAAATTACATTCAACAAGAAACAGGTCCGAGGACCTTGTCATCAAAATATGGATCATGTTCAATCTTGGTCCTTGAGGGACCTATCGACCCACATGATCAATAAGAGGGACTAGTCCTAGGACCTTTTCCCCAAAATATTGATCATGTTAGATCTTTGTTCTTGAGGAACCGATTGACCCATAAGATTGTTGTATTAGCTTATACATGATCCTTATTTATTTTCATGTATATCTAATATTAATCAAATTAATACGAGATAGCCTAAAACATGTTTCTAAAATTGAATTCAAAGAGAAACAAAGAATAGAATACTTACAGTATGCGTAGCGGAATTAAAGAGTCATTCCTTCAGTTTCTCTAACTCTTGTATCTTATCTGTCGTAGAGTATTATCAAGAAACTGAACTGATCTTCTATTTTCTTCACAATCTTCCAATGTATCCTTAGAACCACCTAGACAAGTGTGGGCAATTATCAACACATGAGATAGAAATAGAGAGAAGAAGAGAAAATAACAAAGAGGCTTAGAAAAGGACTTGTGTTTAGAGAGAATCTAAAACTATCAAAAAATCTGACTTGTGACTTATGTTTTGACTTCTCTCTAAGCACTCCTTTTATAGACTCAATTAGGCCATTTAATTTTATTAAAAAATCAACAAAATAATAGCCATTTTGAAACCCTAGGTTGAAATTATCATGGGCTATAGGCTTGTGAAATTTCCCATTTTATTATAAGCACATTGGACTTAAAATCAAGGCCTGTATTATTTTCTATTGATTTAATTAATTAAATAATTATTTAAATCCTTTATAAAATTAATTATTTATAATTTGAACATTGATTTAAATTTATTTATTAATTTATATACCAATTTATCTTAATTAATAAATCTTCCATAATTTCTCTTTTCTTCTCAAAATTACACAACTCTGTTAAACTATCCGAAATTGACCTGGTCAACTTTGATAATTCTAATTGATGATTAAATCAATTAATTGAGACTATCTAGATGATTTTATCCAAGGTACAATGGGGACCATGGGCCTATGAAATCAAGCTCAAATAAGTTATGATAAATCTAACAAATAAATTTACTAACTTATTAATTCCTCGTGACTCCACTATAGAATCAGAATTGCACTCTTGAATTCATAGAACGCTCTATAAAAAATATAGATACGCTATTAATTATCCATTGTTACAATCATAATTGTCACTCAATCCTTTATAGACGGTCTACAATGAGATAGGACTAAAATATCGTTTTACCCCTCATTGTATTTTATCCTTAAAACACTTAGTTCCTTGTAAATGATATTTCTGTAAACTAATTTAATTACTGAAATGAGATCTCTATCATTTAACACCTTGAACAAAACTAAAAGGAAACCATCATTTCACTTCTTCATCAGAAGCTATAGATGTTCATATCTATGATTAACACTCCGACTCAATTATACTACCGAGTTCCCAAGATGTAAGTATGGTATAGTCTGTAGGGTAAGCTGGTAATGAACAAGTAAAAGAACTCAAATAATAAAACCAGTTAGAATACTAACCACTCAGAAATGAGATTGAATTGACCTATGGTCAACTATATGATATGACTAGAATAGATAATAACAGTATGTTTACTTATCTTATCAACTGTCAATATCGGTCCAGTCCGATGTAACAAATACATCCGATCTTATCTACTTTGCTAATGTTCTGGAAAGAACATAACACTGTAATGTGTAAGTAGATCATATCGTAGATTGGCAAGTCAGTGTAAATCCTGTGCACTGACTAATCTTAGGACTAACTTATTTTGAACATATAATCATATTTATATTCCACTGTGATGACATCACTATAAATAAGATTAGCTATATGCTCAGGATTTAATAGAAGTTTATATTATACAAATAATCATGAAAATAAAACATGTGAGCAAAGTGATTGACCAAGTCAAAAAATGATTTCTATTCTTTTATTGATAATAAAATGAGATTACAAAGAATTTGAGTTTTAATTAGGGCATAAAACCCCAACAAAGATCCAAATGAGAGACTGGTCCGAGGACCTTGTCGCCAAACTATTTGATCATGTTCGATCCTTGTCCTTGAGGAACCTATCGACCCACATGATCAATAAGAGAGATTGCTCCTAGGACCTTGTCGCCAAACTATTTGATCATGTTCGATCCTGGTTCTTGAGGAAACTATCAGGCCATATGATCAAAAAATAAGAGACTTGTCTGAAGACTAGTCGCCATTATCAGATCATAATCGAATCTAGTCCTTGAGGGACCAATCGATAATTTGAGCTAAGACTCGTTACAGGCTCCATTAGCCCATATAGACTCGGTTGGTCCAACTAAGACATTTTTGTCTACAATCATTATAACGAGTACACGAGAGATTACGTAAATCGTGATCGACACTTGCTACACCCTTTGCATCTGTGTATAGGTATCATTACTACTGAGTATGAAACCATCACCCGACTACCAATGACGGAAAAGCATTTTCTGCTTGCATCATTGGGTGAAAAGGATAGTACTATGTGTCTAAAAACATGGGCAAGTAGCAAGTGACCAAGGCTTTTAAACCCATGATCACTTGGGGGGCATATATTGCATACTGATGAAGTTATACACAAGCAATGAGGGTGTGACCTTAAGTAAAAAGCAAGCTCAAGTTTTTATAGGATATGTGTTCAACATATGTTCCCAAAGTGCAAAAAACAAAAACAAAAAAGGCATTGGTACGGAGACTCCTAGCCATGTCCCTTATAGGTTGGTCGGCCAGTCCATCAACCGTATGGGGTGGTCAGCTTATCACCCAGGGTGGTCGACCTGACCGTTTTGTTCATGGTACATGGTGAAGTACTATACTACTCACATTACCATGGTTGTTAGAATGAAAAACCTAAAAGTGTAGGGTTAGTATGGCATGCAAAATACATGTGTTCAGAGTATACTGATACCTGAACCAATGAGGGTTATGAGTTGATATACATTCTTCTCCTCAGGGGTCATGGAAATCAGTGCCTTGGCCCTAATAGTCATAGCCTAGGTCAGAAGTGGTCTATAAAAAGGCCCAACATGCTTGAACTTGTAGAAGTTGGCCTCAGTGTCCTTGGTAAGGAAATATTTATCGACATATCTAAATGCCTTACTATTTCCAGAGTTCTCTTCCAAAAGGGTGTTAGTACCCTCGCTCATATAATGGTGGAGGTGGAAATATCCTGAGTTCCACTGAGAAGGGTTTGTCTTCAGGTCAAATAGATAGTGAATCTCATGAGGCATTGTGGCAGCCCACTGTCTGCGGTGATAGATGATGTACAATGCAGACGAAGCCAAGATCGCATTAGGTGCCACTTGAGAAGGACTAATACCAAAATAGTTTGCTACACTTCAGAAGTACGGATGAAGAGGAAGCAGAGCCCCAGACCTAATGGCGGAGCGTGTCCAAGTGCACATACCCAAAGGGGGATCCACAGCTCTATCATCTGGACCATGGATAATGATGGAAACCCCAGAGAGGTCAAAGGTCTTCCTCAAATTCTTTACCTTCTCCTCGGTCATGTCAGAGACAACCCCCTTGAACCAAACAAACTCATAATCATCAGGGTGAGGCTTCTCAACCAGGTTCCATATGGCCTCACTGGAGAAGGTGGCCCCAGAATCTAATGAATGGAACTCCTTTTTTCGTCTCTTCTTCTGCTACTCAGCTGGCGAAACTATTTTGCTCTTGGAAGGAGGGAAAACTACCTTAGGACGGAATCTATGATTGGGACGCTCCTGAGGATGAGTAGTATGGCGACGAGAGCCCTCGGTGCATGCTTGCCTTGAAGAAGATTGAAGGGGGACCTGACTATTATCCCGGTGCAAAGGGTGTTGCAATGGTTCTCGCTGACCTAACCTATCCCACTGAGAAGAATGAGTCCACTGAGGTGTACCTTGGGTGCTTTGAGAACCGCAGTGCGTACTGTGCTGAGAAGTAATCCGAGAAGAGTCTGGTGAGAAGCCTTGAGTGATATGCCTGGCAAACTAAGGATCGTCTTTCGAGGGTTGTCAAGTTGTCTGTTTCACTCTCGCTATTGGACAGTACCTCTTCAAGATATCTTCTTCACTGAATAAGTATAAAGCGGAACGCAGAAGAATCCTTTTCAACCTCTCCAAAAACTCTTGAGGATTACACTCACCTACTGACTTGTCTAATGAAGAAGAGCAGGACATCTGCAACCGAGAAGAAATAAAGATTAAAGTAAGTAAATGAGCATAATGAGGCAAACAGTTGGGGGCAGGTTCGTGAACTAAATTATCAAAAGGAAGAAATCAAGAGCAAGACGGGGGTCGACCAGTGAGCTTAAGCATAGGCCGACCACCCCAAGGAAGTAAGCTTCAGAAAGGTGCCTAAGGACCGCTCAATACTCCAAAAAAACTTTTGGGATCACAGGTGGCCAGCTTATGTTTGGGCCGACCACCTGAATCACTAATAATCGTTTAAGGAATGGGGTACCCAGCCTGGGGACCCCTAGGGTGGTCGGGCTAGCCATAATTCTATCCCCAGAAATAGCCCAAGGGGAGGAGAGGGACTGTTCGGCCCATTCCAAGGAGGTCCTCAGTCCATGAGCTCTTAAGGTAGTCGGCCTAGCCCTAATTCTAGGCCTAGAAATTGCCTAAGGGAAGGAAAGGGAGTACTCGGCCTGTGATCTATAGGTGGTCAGTCAAACCAAGTCCCTATGCTTGAAAATCGCCTAAAGGAACGAAGGGAGTACTCCGCCTATGAGTTATGAGTACTCGGGCCATCAGCTCTAAGGGAGTGCTCGGCCCAAGGGCTCTAAGGGAGTGCTCGGTCCAAGCCTCTAAGGGAGTGCTCGGCCCAAGTCTTGGCTCTAAGGGAGTGCTTGGCCCAAGGGCTCTAAGGGAGTGCTCGGCCCAAGCCTCTAAAGAAGTACCAACCCATGCCAATGAGGTGCTTGGCCTCTCCCTGGAAATCGCTCAGTATAGGGTTTCTAACCCTAGAAATCGCATAGCTAAGGAATTTTACAGAGAAAGCTTGAACAAAGTGTCTCTTATGAATCTAAGAACATGTAAATTAAATGATGTGATGATTAGAAGAGAATACTTACCAAATATCTGAGTTTGATGAGGACTTGGAAAAATCAGACCTAGATCCTTCTGAAAGTGGTGCATGGAGTAGAGGAAAAGGTGAGAGTGGCGCATGGAGCAGTGATGAAAGAGAGATCTATTTATAACCTCTCACACAGAGAAGATATTTTAAGATACTTTTAGGAATTCAAATTTACTTGAAAAATATCTAATATGGTTTAAATTTAAATTCCTTGAAAAATATTTATATTTTTAAGAAATCAAATTCCTTGAAAAATATTTAATATTTTTAGGAATTAATATCCATGAAAAATATAATATATTTTTAGGACCTTAAAAAAAATCCATGAAAAATATATTATAATTTTATGATGTCAAATTTCCTTGAAAAATATATTGGATTTTTAGGAAATTAATTTTCCTTGAACAACCTAATTATTTTTAGGAATTACTAATTCTCCCTGAAAAATTCGTATCGAGCAAAGTATCGATAGTAAAATGTACTATGTAATGCCCCGAGGGACTTCACTATCTAAGTACTGCTACGGTATGTTTCTCGGGCCTGGATCAAGTTTACCGTAATGTTGAGTACATTACAATAAACTTAGGGGGCTAATGTTATCCCTCAAAAATACAAGAATGACGTGGCAAATGAGAATGTGACACGTGACATAACCAATCAGGGAAAAACAATAATGTATTGAGAAAAGACCGACGGGCAAAAAAGATAGGTCCAAGACCTATAGGAAAGTCGACCGAGCCTATATGCCCTAGGGGTGGTCGGCCCAAGCAGGCCCTATACACCCTAGGGGTGGTCACCCCAAGCAGGCCCTATACCCCCTAGGGTTGGTCATCCCAAGCAAGCCTTGCACCCTTTAGGGGTGGTCGGCCTAACCCTACCCCGGGGTGGTCAGCCCAATATACCCAAGGACATTAGGGGTGGTCAGCCTGACCCTATCCTCTGTAGGATGGTCGACCTAAACCCCAGGTACACTTCACTGAGAATAATTACTCTCGTTCAATCTAAGACCAACAAGTCCAGCACCGAAGCTTTGGTCATCGGGCCTAACAGCTATCTCTGACCTACCAACAGATACTTAATATCCCCCAGATGTTTCTATCATGCATTATCCACCATGATCTATGGAAACGAGAGAAGACCCATGATCTCATAATCGTGGGAAGGTGACACGTACCTACACTCAGAACGATTGTGTACCAAACCACGATCTCCAGTACGACTGATCGTGTAACAACTCTTGGGTACTATAAATAAAGGAGCCAGGGCTTCATAAAAGGTACTTTTTTGGGACTTTCTTTTTTGGACTGGAAAAACTCTTCTGAGAAGTGAATTACTGAGTTCATACTTGTAATTGTTCGGTAACTCAATACAAAAGACTAAGTGGATTAGGTTATTACTGTTCATCAGAACAAGGCTGAACCACTATAAATTTCCGTGTGTTTACTTAAGATGATCGTATTTTGTCATTTATCTTACTTATTCCATTCAAAAGGTGTCGTATATGCTACATACGACCATTGGATAATTTCACAGGTCAATAGTGTTTATTTTCAAAAGTAGGCAATTTGACCCATTAATTATTTTTAAGAAAAATTTTCTTCAAATTATTTAAAGAACATTCTCTAACCATGTTAAAATGATTCTTAGGGTTCTTAGGGTTTATGTCAAGAACACTCGGTGAAAATTTCAGCAAAAAATTATAATTTTTACCCATTGAACTAACTGTTGAAAGTTTCAAGGTCGGAACTGCCAAATCCTAAACCTGCTTGCACTAGATTCGCAAAATGCTCATAACTTCAGTTATATAATTTTTTTCAGTGGTTCAAGATGTTAAAATCATGTAATCTTTCCAAATAGCGTGTTACAAAAACTTTCATTGAATAATTATGTCGTTTAGGTATGATTTGTCCCTTTGGAAGCCACTATAAAATTCTGCAGCAAGCATGCATCAATAAATGCTATGGAACTTTGGATTCCAAGCAACCAAACACTACATAAACAACATGCATACCTCTTCAGCCAACTAAACAACCTTATTACAACACAAAAAATTAATTTAACTCACAGAACAACGAACAAATTCAGATTTGCTAAAGCCATTAAAATATTATGGTAAGAATCAAGATTTTAACCTCTTTATGTTCAAGCCTTTGAGGTGGTTGAGTTCTTAGGGTTTCAGACCACTTCTCAACACTTCACACACTTAATCCACTTCCCATAAACCCTAAGAATCAGATTATAGAGCTCGAAAAAAGAAAAAAAAAGGGGGATGCTTAAAAAGAGTTTGCTCTAGGGTTTTCCTCTTTCAAAAAATTTCTTTCTAAGCTTGCATGCATGTAGATGACGGTGCTCACACCTGCATCAACCATACCTAGGTTTGAGATGATGGCTATGGTGAGTGTTAAACCAACATGCATATAGTTTTAGAACCCTTAAAGGTTCGGTCAGCATAGGAAGAAGAAGGAAAAGAAAGATGGTAAGAAGAAAAAAGAGAACACACTCTTTTTCTTAACTTTGGTTCAAGCTTTTTGTAATGTCGTACGTCCTTAGAGCCATTACTAAGTGAGTTTAAAAATGTGCCATCTACTCGCTAATCGAGGTTTTAGGTTAAAAGTGTAGCTAAACTGTGTTGAAGGTCGTTTAAAGGAATTTGATATCAAAATGTGGTCATTCATTGAAAATAAAAAGAGTTAAACATTTGGGATCCCAAAATACTGTTTAGAAAATACTTTACAACTCAAAATACATTTAGGGTAGACTAGGCGACAAAATTCAAGTCATTACATCACATTTTCTTAAAATAACCCTGGTCGTTGTGGCCAAGTAGGCCGAACATGTACCCATCGCTCCATGCTCTTCGTACTCATGGTTGGTCAACCTTTCCCTTGCCCTTACCTGCACCATAGACCACCTGTGAGCCAAAGCCCAGCAAGAAAAATCAACACAAAAAAAATAACATATGCATATCTATCAATAGCATATAACAAAATAGCCAATAGGCTAAACACATAGTGGCCATGCCGTTCCAGGCGCTTTACCAGGCCCTGAGTTTGCGGTCTTCTTTGAGAGGATGACTCCAGCATCCTAGGAGGGTCTCCCCCTAATGACTTGCACTATGCGTGTTCAACGTCGCTCCCGGCCCCTTGCCGTATTCGGCTTTGCACTCAGCGTGCTCAACGTCGTTCCTGGTACATTGTCGTACTCGAATTTTTGCTGTTCTCGGCCTTCGCCATTCCCGGCCTTTGCCGTTCATTCAAAAATATGCATTACATAGCATAAAATCAAAAGACATTTAAACATATATTAGACATAGACAATAGGGTTACGCCCTGCAATTCAATCAATAGGGTTGTGCCCTACAATACAAGCAATAAGGCCAGACTTTGCTCTATGGGTACAACAGTTTTCTTACCTGTTTCCGAAGCTATCATAGCACCGTAATCCCAAGCATAATCCTCTAACATGAGCCTCGCTGATAGCGACCTAACCCCCGTTAAGGGCCGCAGCACACACAGGTTAGAGGCAAGAATTCCTTTCTGCTGGGCAACAGGGGCCCCGGAGCCCAAATCTTGCGCCTCGATGCCTGGGAAATTTTTTGAGGCCCCCTGGCCTATAAACTCAAGCTGGCCACGGTGCCTGATGAACAGGGCCGCAACGCGAGCCCGAAACCTAGAAATCCCATGCAAATTTTACGAGCAAACTACCCTGAAAGTTACAAATTCTGAGCCCTAATCCTATAATTCTACCTAGGATTCATATCCAAACAACATAACTAGTTTAGTCGCCCATAATTCCAATAGTAAATCTTATAAACACCTTAATTGAATTGTAACGACCCCAAATTCAGTATTAAGGCTTAAGGGCCTTGAGTAGTGTGTCTGGAGGGCATAATGGAATTATGTGTGTGTCTTTAATGAGTTTTATGCATGATTATGATTTAATGCACGTTATATGACTATTTGATTAATTGTGATGCATGACTATGTGAATTAGTATGCATGTAGACCTGATTGAGCATATTTGTAATTTGGCCATGTTGGGCCTGACTATGTTGATACCTGTGATCTATGACTCGAGACGATCCTAGAATGAGCGGGTTAGCGGAAAGTTAAAGCGGGAACCTGTACCCGGCTTCGGTTAAGCCTGGGGAGTTTAATTGAGAATCTGGGAATATATTTGATGATTAATCGGGTATTGGGTAGCGAGCGGGAATTATTAGGAACACTTGAGGAATTAGTGGGAATTTAGATAATATGACTAAAATGCCCCTTTATGGACATAAAGGTTTAGAATTAGTAAGGGAGGGCATTTGGTCATTTGTCTTGCAAGAGATAAAATAAAGAAGGTCTTTACACTTAGTGGATTTAGTAGAGAAAAGTTATAGGCTGAAAAGAAAGAAAGAAAGAAGAGAAAAGAAAGAGAGGGAAAGCAGAAGGGTTGGCTTTGAAGATTCGGTTTGTGGCTCTCCCAACCATTTACCTTGATTTTTCTTGAGGTTAAGCTCAGTGGAAAGCTAGGGTTAGCTGAGCATCAAGGATCCTAAGCTAGGCTTGAGGATTGGCAAGGGATTAGCAAGATCACATCAGAGATTTGAGGTAAGTTCTTGAGGTTTTCGGTTTTAGGGTTTTGCTAGTTTTGAGCTGTGTTTTTGAGCTAAATGGATGGGATTTTTGGGGAAAACAGGTCAAGGTTGTGAAGGTGCAAGCCAAGGAGGTCTAGGGTTCAGTTCAAGGTCGAAATTCCACCCATGGTATGATTTCTAAGACCCTATCCTTGTTGTTTGAGTGATTTTCTGGTTTTTGGGTTCATTGAGTTAGATTTTGAGTTGTGGGTTGCTTGAGCTTGGGATTGAGTTCATTGGGTGCTTGGGGTGAGTGTGAGGTGTGGTTATGTGTGTTTTTGTGTTTGGAAAAGGTTTGGGCAAGATGGGAGTTGAAATGGTAGGAGAAAATCGCAAAATGCGATTTTGGGCTAGGTCTGGCTGCAACTAGCGCTACAGCGCTAGTCAGGGGGCGCTGTAGCATTAGCCCCTGCTCTGGTGAGGGTGGTTCTGCTTGTAGCGCTACAGCGCCCTCTTTTGAGCGCTGTAGCGCTGCACTGTTCACAGAGGGGATTTTTGGGCTTTTGTGAAGGGATTTTTGACCTAGGGTTCGGGGCTTGATTCCGCCAATTTGTTTTGGGGATCTAGGACTTCCCGGGGGCTCGGGATTAGCCCCAAGGCTAGGTTTTGGACTTGAGGATTGGTGATGACTTTGACTTGTGGATTTTGCTTAGGTAAGCGCTAGGGCTCGGGTAAGATCGTGCTCAAGGAGTCAGGTTGATCAAGGCTACTGAATCTAAAGGTAAGAAAACCGTAACACCCGAGAATAGGGCATGGCCCCACTGTGTGATTGCAGGGCATGGCCCCAGATTGTATTATGTGCAAATGTTTAAACCTTAAATGAATCATGATGTGTGTGAATGATTATTTCGAATGTACTATATGTGTGATTATAATGAAATGAACGGCAAGGGCCGAGTGCGGCATAGGCCGGGTACGGCCGTGGGGCCGAAAGTAACACTCAGCACATGGGATGCTTATAGTCAGGGTGGGACCCAAGGGATACATGACCTATCCTCGCGGTGAGAACCGAAACCCCAGGCTTTGGTAAGGCCTCTGGGGCGGCATGGCCGTACTTGTTTATTATGATGGTTTTCCTATTTATCAGTGAATTATGCCAGCTATATGATTTGCATATGTTATGTACATTTGGGTTTTCTTGCTGGGCTTTGGCTCACGAGTGCTCCGTGTGGCAGGTAAAAGCAAGGAGTCAGTCAACCGGCCATGAGTATGGAGAGCGTGGGGGCAGCGCGTACATGTTTGGCCTGCCCGACTGCTTTGGTTGGGGCATTTTGTATATGGCTGTATTAAATCATTCTTTTGATAACTGATCAAGTGTAAATCTATTTTTGAGTTGTAAATATTTTGTAAACCTTATTTTGGGATCCCAGATGTTTTACATTTAACGTTTTCAATGAAACTAATCATTTTCGAAGAGTACAGCCTTAAACTCTGGTTTATTCACACTTTTGGTTTTAGAAACCACTTAGAGTCAATTAAATGCACAATTTCTGTTTTAAACTCACTTAGTAACGGCTCTAAGGTAGTAGGGCGTTACATGAATCATCTAAGTTTCAACTCCCAAAATTCCAGAAAAACAGAGAAAGTTAGATTGAAAACTTGCTTAAACCCTTACCTCTCTATTAGCTTCGGCCTAAGCAACTCCAATACACTTCAAGCCTTCAGTCCCTTAGCCTAAATAATCCACAAAGCTTCACCAATTTCTCCAACATCATGAGAGGGAGAGAGAGAACCGAGAGACAGAGATGGAAAGAGCTGAGAATTCTTTTTGTTTCTTTCCTTCTGATTTCTTCCACCACACCCTAGAATCACAGGTGCCTATACATAAGCTTATCTCTTGCCAAAGGTCTAAACTACCCCTTAAACTTATCCTCAATCTTGAAGTAACCAAAGGGAAATTTAGTCATTTGCCAAATCTTGTTAAGTCCTCGAGTATTCCTATAAATCCCCATTTAATCGCGACATGTCCAAATCATTACTGAATTACTACCTGTTACTCAAAAAATCCCGAACACATATTACGTTCCCAAAATACCCCTAGGCTCCTCCCGAGCCGGGTATTTGACCCCGTTGTGACTTTCTAGCTAATCTGCTCCCTAGGACCGTCTCGGATCGTGTATAACAAATATATCACCACTCACACGTGGTATTAATCACAATATACAAAAATATTGCATTTATGCCTTTAACGGGAAAAAATTACAAATATGCCCCTACTAACCAAATGGGGCGCACATGCATATTTAATCCTCCTAAACATGCATTTCTAATCACATAATTATCAAATTCACATATTAACATAATTAAATCAATTATTGCCCTCCGAGCACGCTAATCAAGGCCCTCAGCCTTATTAGCAAATTTGGGAAGCTACAATTATTCCCTCCTTATAGAAATTTCATCCTCGAAATTACCTAAATGACTCGGGATACCAATCTCGCATATCTGACTCAAGTTCCCACGTCGCCTCTTCTACCTTGTTGTTTCTCCCTAGCACTTTTACTAAGGCGATGGTCTTGCTCCGCAAGACTTTATGCTTTCGGTCGAGAATCTGAACCGGCTTCTCTTCATACAATAAACCCTGTTCCAGCTCCAAATTTTCATAACTCAGCACGTGCGTAGAATCTAATACATACTTCCAGAGCATGGGTACATAAAACACATTGTGAACCCCTGATAGAGCTAGAGCCATCGCCAATCTGTAAACTACCTATCCAACCCATTCCAGAATCTCAAAGGGGCCAACAAACCTAGGGCTCAGCTTGCCCCATACACCATTTCACTCCTCCCCAGGGAGAAACTCTGATAAATACATGGTCACCGACTTAAAACTCTACGCTCCTGCATCTCAAGTCCTAGTAACTCTTTTGGTGACTCTGGGAGGCAAGCATTCGATCTCTAATGTTTTTAATCGCCTCATTGGTCCTCTGAACAACCTCAGGACCAAGATACCTTCTCTCATCCATCTCATCCCAATGAATAGGTTATCTACACTTCCTCCCATATAAAATCTTATACGGAGGAACTCCGATAGTCTCTTGATAACAGTTATTATACGAAAACTCAATCAAATGGAGATAGTTACTCCAAGATCCCCCAAAATCCAGCACACAGACTCGTAATATATCCTTTAGTATCTCAATCGTCCTCTCAGACTGTCCATCTGTCTGAGGATGATAAGTGGTACTGAACCACAACTGTGTGCCCATAGCTTTCTGTAGGCTCTCCCATAACTTGGAGGTGAAGGTGGGGTCCCTGTTGGATACTATCGACTTCAGAGGCCTTGGAAGTTGTACAATTTCCTTCACATACAACTCAGAATACTGCTCCACAGTATAGGTTGTCCTAACAGGAAAAAAGTGGGCAGACTTAGTATCCCTATCCACAATCATCCACACTGAATCATGTTGTCCCACTGTCTTCGGCAATCCAACCACGAAGTCCATGGTGATATCCTCTCATTTCCACTTTCGAATCCCTGGAGGCTGCAACAACCCTGCTGGCCTCTGATGTTCAGCCTTTACCTGCTGAAAATTCAAACACTTGGCCACATAATTTACCACATCCCTCTTCATCCCAGACCACCAATATAGAGTCCTCGAATCTTGATACATCTTTGTCGTACCCGGATGTAAAGAATAGGGAGTGGTATAAGACTCATCCAGTATCTCTCACCGAATACCCGAATCCATCAAAACGCAAATGTGGTCCTTGTACTTCAATCGTCCCATCTCAGAAATAGAGAAGCCATTTAACACTCCGGCTAAGGCAATCTCTTTGTGCTCTCTCAACTGGGGATCCTCCCCCTGTGCCTCCTTGATCCTCTCAAGGAGCGTAGACTGAAGAGTGATGTTGGCTAACCAACCAACAACAAACTCTATACCTGCTCTAGTCATCTCCTCAGTTATCTTATCGGATATCTGCCTCGAACTGAACAACTGTCCTTGGCCTTTTCAACTTAGTGCGTCGGCCACTACATTGTTCTTCCCATGATGGTATAGAATATCACAATCGTAATTCTTTACCAATTCTATCCAACCTTTTTGGTGCATATTCAGATCCTTATGGGTAAAGAAGTACTTCAAACTCTCATGGTCGGTGTATATTTCACACTTCTCACCATATAAATAATGTCTCCAAACCTTAAGTGAAAATACGACTACTTCCAATTCTTGATCATGCGTGGGATATCTCTACTCATATTCCTCCAGTTGTCTCGATGCGTAGGCTATCACCTTTCTGGCTTGCATCAGTACACATCCAAAACCCTGTCTGGAAGCATCACAATAAACCACAAACTTCTCATTGTCTGACGGTAGACTCAATACTAGAGCGGAGATCAGTCGCCGCTTCAATTCCTTAAAACTGTTCTCACACTTGTCTGTCCATACGTACTTAGTCTTCTTGTGCATCAATTCAATCAATGGTGTGGTTATTCTGGAGAATCCCTCAATGAACCGTCGATAGTACCCTTCCAATCCCAAGAAGCTCCTAACTTCTGGTACACTTCCTGGCCTAGGCCAATCGCTCACTGCCTCATTTTTGCTTGGGTCAAACAGAATGCCCTCCTTACTAACAATGTGAACCAGAAACGTTACTTGTAGTAGCCAAAACTCACACTTGCAGAACTTAGCATATAACCTATGCTCCCTCAACCACTATAATACCAAGCGTAAATGCTGCTCGTGCTCTGTCTCTGACTGGGAGTACACCAGTACGTCATCAATGAACACGATCACAAACTTGTCCAAATAGACCTTGAAGACCTTATTCATAAAATCCATACAGGATACTGGGGCATTGGTTATTCAAAAGGACATAACCAGGAATTCATAATGTCCATACCTCATACAGAAAGCGATCTTTGGTATGTCCTGCTCTTTAATTCTTAACTGGTGGTAGCCTGACCGAAGGTCAATCTTAGAGAACACTGTCTTCCCTTGTAGCTGGTCAAACAAGTCGTCAATCCTAGGTAGTGGCTACTTGTTGTTAATGGTCAACTTGTTCAACTCCATGTAGTCAATACACATTCTTAAAGATCCATCCTTCTTGACAAACAACACTGGAGCACCCCATGGCGAGAAACTCGTTCTGATGAACCCAAAATCCAGTAACTCTTGCAACTGAATCTTTAGTTCATTCAACACTTCCAGAGCCATTCTATAAGGTGTCCTAGATACTGGATCAACCCCTGGTGCAAACTCTATAAAAACTTGATCTCTCGTTATGGTGGCAACCCTGGCAAGTGTGCAGATAAGAAATCTAGAAACTCACGTACCAGTCTGGTCTCACACGTTCAACCGACATGACTCTAGAGGTATCCACAATGTTTGCTAGGAATCCTATGCAACATTTTTGCATCAAGTCTCTAGCCTTCAATGTCAAAATCATAGGTACTCGCGGCCCACTTACTGTCCCCATAAATACAAATGGTACCTCCCCTTCCAGTACAAAGGTCACCAGCCTACGCTTGTAATTAATCTTCACCCCGTAGTTTGATAACTAATCCATCCCCAGGATCATATCGAAGTCATCTATCGCTAACTCAATCAGATTAATAGACAACGCTCTACTGTCTTTCTCTACTTGTAATGCTCTAACCCATCTCCTAGAGACTATCAATTCCCCAGTCGACAACAAAGTTTGAAATCCCCTAGCATACAAATCACTAGGTCTACACAGTTGATCTATCACTCTAGCAGAAACAAATGAATGAGTAGCCCCCGAATCAATCAATACAGTAAAAGAAGAGCCAACACTAGAAATCTGACCTGTGACGACTGAGGGGCTACCCTTAGCCTCAACCTCAGCCTGGATCAAGGTGAATACTCTGGCAGAAGCGTGACTGTCCCTCTATTTTGGCTATTCTTTACTGGCTTGTGGGGCAGTCCTTCATTAGATGGCTATTACTTCCACAAGTAAAGCAGGCCCTGATCCTGCACTCCCCCTGATGTTGTCGTACGCATCGAGGACACATTCGGAAACTCCTCCAGTTGTCTACCACGCCTTAACGGCCACTGAAAGCACCTCGAGCCCTCATATCTGATCTGGGAGGAACAAAAGAGTCTGGGACCTTTATCTTCTACTCGCTGGGGCCACTACCCCGAGAAGACCCAGTAAAAGGAGGCACCATCCTCCGAGCATTGCACCTAGTAGTGCCCTCTCTCCATATCTGATCCTCGGCCCCCTGAGCTGTAAGGGCCTTGTCCACTACCTATGCATTAGTGGTAGTCCCCAGATGGAAGGTTATCTTAGCATCACGGGCGATCATAACATTCTATCCCGGCATAAATCGATCCCTCCATTCCATATTAGTCGGCATTAGATCCGGCGTGAACTTTTCCAATCAGTCAAACCTCAACGCATAGTCTGTAACTGTCATACGGTTCTGAGTCAGGTTGGTAAACTCATCAACCTACGCAGCTCGGACTGCAACCTTCCAAGGTCATAACTGCAATTTTCCTTCTTTGAGTCACCACATCCCACCAGATGTGGGTATCCTCTCTAAACATGTAGCTGGCGCAGGCTACCCTCTCACCCCCTTCCACCCTCATGACATCCAAGATGGAAGAAATCATTTTCATCCACTACTCTGCTCGCAGTGGGTCTGGTCCTCCCTCGAAGGTCGGAAGATGCTGCTTCCTGAACCTCTCACACAATGGTTCCCATCTATTCTCCACAATAGGCTAGACTGGTACAGGTGCCACAGCCTATGGACCCTGCACCCCAATGCCCTGAGGAGGGGCCTGTTGCCTCTATTGTCGAAGCTCTTCCACTATTCAGTGAAGTCTAGCTTCCAACTCGACAAATAACTGTTGCTAATTCGATGGGGCAGGTGTAGGGTCCTGACCCTGGTTGTCATCCTCGGCCTTATTGCCACGGAGTCTAATTGATCGCCGAGGTATCACAACAATATGCCTGCAATCAATGATGCTGTTCATCGGCATGATAACAACATCCAAAACCACCTCCCATTCAACTAAACACAATCGGCAATCCACAAAACATAGATTACACACAACAATCAAGGGGGCCATTCCCTAGCTTCATTTTATATGTCAACTCATTTATCATGCTCTATTAAAATATTCAGGCAAACAAGGCACTTGATTTTAAAACCATAATTCTATAATTACTAACAAACCCTAAGTCGAGCTTGTCACTAGCAGCGAGGGTACATGTTAGGTCTATCTCAAGGAACCATAAACCTTGGCTCGCTCTGATACAAGGTTGTAATGCCCTACATCCAAAGAGCCGTTACTAAGTAAGTTTAAAAATGTGCCATCTACTCGCTAATTGAGGTTTTAGGTTAAGAGTGTAGCTAAACTATGTTAAAGGTCATTTAAAGGCATTTGGTATCAAAATATTGTTTAGAAAATACTTTACAACTCAAAATACATTTAGGGTCGACTAGGCGACAAAATTCAAGTCATTACATCACATTTTCCCAAAAGAACTGTGGTCGTGGCGGCCAGGTAGGCCGAACATGTACCCGTCGACCTTTCCTTTAACGACCCAAATTTGCTAATAAGGCTTAAGGGCCTTGATTAGTGTGCCGGGAGGGCAAAATTTGAATATATGTGATTTAATGATTAAAAGCATGTTATATGGCTATTTGAATATTTGTGATGCATGACTATGTGTATTAGTATGCATGTAGGCCCTGATTAGGTTAGAAAGGGAATAACTATAATTTTGGCCCGTTGAGGGCATAACTGTATATAAATGTGATAAATTTTTTAGACCACATTATTATGTGAATATATTTGTGACCTATAATTCGAGACGATCCTAGTGAGTGGTTTAGTGCAAAAGCCACGGTGGGGATTTATACCTGGCCCAGGGCGAGCCTAGTGGTATAAATAGGAATTAAGAGAATATATTGGGGTTAATTTTGATATTGAAGAATATAACTGGTAATTAGTTAAGTGTCGGGAAGTAAGCGGAAAATATTTGTTTACCGAGTTTTTCGGAAACGAATACAAACAGAATAATAAAAAGATAAGAACTGTAGAAAAGCTGAAATGTAACTAAACAAACAGTGTTTTTACGTGGTTCAGGCGTTAACAAGCCCTAGTCCACGAGTCGATGTTATTATACTTGGAAAAGGTTACAGTAAGATGGCTGGTGCACAAGAACTTCACACACTCACAGTGTTTCTCTCGGGTTCTCTTGAAGAAGATGAAGGTAGAGAGATTTTTGTAGAGTTTTTTCTCTGTCATTTGTTGGTCGTCCCCCTTCTTGTAAAATGAAGGGGTCTTTATAGCTAGGGTTTCGGATTAGGGTTTTTCTCTACGTACATGAGTCTTAATTACACCAGCCATAAATAGGGATACAATTACTGTAGTAGCATGGCTACAAGACTCTATGTGGGTATATTTACGTGAAAGTATGGGGAACACACAAAGTCAGCCGTCTTTTCCAAGTTGTCAGTGGAATAGTAGGCGAAAAGGTACCCTTAGGCGTGCTGGGATGTGTGCGGCGTTGACCTGACGGGCGTGTCAGGCGGGATCCTGTGTCAGGCGGATATCATTCCAAATATGCCTCCTCCAGGACTCGACCGTTTGGCTTTGTTCCGTGCGAGGCACGGAACTGTTTCCGCGGAGACCACTCGAAGAGCTTCTCCTGGAAGGGGCTTCCCCGAAGGATACCCCTTCGGGAGTCCGGGAGAGTTGACGAGTTTCCGTGTTGTGTTTGCTTGGAAGAGTAATCCGGACACTAAATGGGAGAGGCGAAGCCTTTCTGTTCATCCGCGAGCTCTGGTCGCCTACCGTGAAAGACATCGATAATTCTGCTTCCCCGAGGACATCAATCTAAACGCTATCCGGAAATCTGGATAACATTTACCCCCCAAGGTCACGGAGCTTTGAGAGATCAGGGAGCTTGTACAGTCCTCCGGGTATTTCGGTCTCTTAGATTAGGCGAGGGGGCACTTTCTGTGTTCCCGGAAGGGTTCCTTTTTCCCGCCTGAGTGTTAGTATGAAAAAGAAAGGGAATTTCTTCTGTTTGAATTCAAGTACTCAAGTGCGGCAAGGACCACGTGTCATTCTGGGAATGGTTCTGCGACCAAGACGTGTGCGTGAGGCGACTAGTTGAGTATGCGTGCGTCAGTCATCTGAATAATGATTTGATGGTTTTTAATGGTACTCCGGGCCCGAGGTGGTGTAATGATGGGAAATAAATACTTTATTCCCATCCGAGGAGTCATAAATAGGATCGTCGCTTCATCTCCAGCCGTTGGATCTGATGCACACGGAATGGGAAGATCGGGACCGTCCATTTGAGAAAAAGAGACACTCGAGGAATTAGCGGGAATTGGGTGAAATGACTAAAATACCCCTAGATGGATTAAAAGAGTTAGAATTAAAGGGGAGGGTATTGTGGTCATTTGGGCTTATAGAGGATAGGCATAACTAAGGCTTTATGTTTAGTGGAACTTGAAGAAAGAAGTAGAAGCCTGAAGAAAGAAAAAGAAAGGAAAAGAAGGGAAAGAAAGGGGATTGGAAGTCTACTTTTTTCTCTCTCTCGGTTCAAGTTTTCTTCACCATCTCTTGAGGATTTTTGGTTCAGAATCTTAAGGAGAATTAGAGTAGAAGCTTAAGGTTAAGGTCTTTGATCTGGCTGGAGAAATTGGCAGGGATTTAGCATGAACAAACTTTCCAGTTGAGGTAAGACTTTGAGGTTTACTTTGGTTTCTGGTTTTGATGTTGAACTAAGATCTCTAAGCTGTATTTTGTGGGAATTCTAGGGAATTCAAGCCAAGGGTCTGAGGAGTAGTAAGCCAAGGATTTGTAGAGGCTGACTTAATGTCGAATCTCCATTGAAGGTATGAAATTCTAGCTCTAACTCTGAGGTTTTGGTTGTTTTGCTGAAGTTTCTGAGTTTGAGGTTTAACCATGGTGAATTTTGAGATTAGGGGTGCATGTGTTTAAGTTTTGTATGGTTGGGATGCTTGGGATGAGTTAGACATGTTAGTGAGCTTGATTCTAGGTTTAGTGGAAGTTTGGAGAAGTTTTGGTAAGGTTTGGGTCGGGGAAAGTCGAAGGAGGGAAAAACATCATTTGCTGTTCTGTGACTAGCGCTACAGCGCTAGCCTTTGGGCGCTATAGCGCTAGGCCAGGTTGTCTGGGGGTTTTTGGGTTCTATTTGTAGCACTGTAGCACCCTCCAAAGAGCGTTGTAGCGCTACCCTGCTTCCAGAAAAGGGTTTTTGGGTTATTTTCAAGGGTTTTTGCTTGGGGGTTCGGGGTTTGATTCCACCACCCCGTTTGGTGGAATTAGAGCTTCCTGAGGGCTTGGGATTGGTCCCGAGGCTAGGTTTTGGACTTTAGGTTTGGTGATGATTTTGACCTATGGTTGTGACTAGGTGCACGATAGGGCTCAAGAGGGATTGTGCTCAAGGATCAAAGTGAACAAAGCTAGCGAATTTAAAGTTAAGAAAACCGCACTCGGTTATATGTTTGTGATGGGAATAAGTGCTCCCGATATTTGTATAATGTCATAGATGGTATTATGCCATGGGACATGGGATAAATGACCTAAGGGTGCCATATACAATATTTGCACACAGGGCGCGGCTTGGCCACTGGTAGCCAAGGAAAGCTTAATATTCACTGAGCTCGGTTTAAGAGGGCCGGAGTCAGTGGGGTAAACAGAGGGTGCGGCCTAACGGCGCTAACCCTAGTTATCACTTGTGAATTGATTATTGATATGAGATGATATGTTTGGTATGTTGAATACTTGGTTATCATGAATGCTTAAACTGTTGAGGACATTTTTATGTGATATGAGATATTGGATTGTCTATTGATTGTTTATGCTCTGTTATTGTGTTTTCTTGCTCGGCCTTGGCTCACGGGTGCTACGTGGTGCAGGTAAAGGCAAAGGCAAGTTGGACCAATCCTAAGATGGAGAGCTGTGGGGCTGGATGTACATAGTCAGCTGTTCGGCCGCCAAGGTCGAGGAGTGGATCAGGACAAGGAATGCCTAAAAGTCTGTTTTGCCTTATTGTATTTAAAGCTTGAATCTTTGTAAATAGTTTAATCTTATTATTTTTGGGATCCCGTGTAAACAGGAAATGTTTATTTATAAGAAATGTGACTTTTAAGACCAAAATCTTTTAACCCTAGTTCCACGATAGTTTCAGTAACACATTTTCAATTACATGACATGATTAGCAAGTCTAGCACTTTTATAAACACACAGTGTAATGGTCTTGGTTATCCAGGGCGTTACATTTCCCTTACCCTAACCTGCACATTATAGTACTCGTGAGCCAAAGCCCAGCGACAAAGCTCAACACAAAACAAATAACATATGCATATCCATAAATAGCATGTAACAAAATAGCCAATAGGCTAAACACATAGCAGCCATACCGTCCCAGGCACTTTACCAGACCCTGGCTTCGCGGTCTTCACCGAGAGGATGACTCCAGTATTCTAGGAGGGTCTTTCCCTAACGACTTGCAGTCCACATGCTCAAAGGAATTCCCGACCCCTTGCCGTATTTGGCTTTGCACTCTGCGTGCTCAACGTCATTCCACCCCTTGTTGTACTGGTCTTTCTGCCGTTCTCGGCCTTTGCCATTCCTGACATTCACCGTTCATTCACATATATGAATTACATAGCATAAAGTCAACATATTTTTAAACATATAATAAACATAGATAATAAGGCTAGGCCCTACAATTCTATCAATAGGGTCGTGCCCTGAAATAAAAGAAATAGGGCCACGCCCTGCTCTACGGGTACAACAATTTTCTTACCTATGTCCCAAGCTATCGGAGCACCGTAATCCCGAGCACAATCCTATAACATGAGCCTCGCTGATAGCGTAGTCACAACATAATCATAATATCCATTCATCAAATTCTAACCTAATAAATAGCTTCGAGACATAAATCTAGCCTCTGGGACCTTGGTTTCTACCAATCTAGGTAGTAGGAACCTTCATGAGCCTTAATGTTCAAGTTCCCGAGCAATAAACCCTCTGTTGGAAAACACGGGTTGCAGCGCCCAAACCTTGCATCACGACACCTAGGAAATTTTCTGAGGTCTCCTGGCCTATAAACTCAAGCGGGAAGCGGCGCTTGATGAACAAGGCAGCAGTGCGAGCCCGAAACCCAGAAAACTCATGCAAATTTTACAAGCCAACTACCCTGAAAATTACCAATTCCGAGCCTTAATCCTAGAATTTTTCCTAGGATTCATATCAAAACAACATCACTAGTTTATTTGCCCAGAATTCCAACAGAAAATCTCATAAACACCTAAATTTAATCATCTAAGTTTCAACTCCCAAAATTCCAGAAAAACAAACAAAGTTAGATTGAAAACTTGCTTAAACACTTACCTCTGTATTAGCTTCGGCCTGAGCAATTCATATACAGTTAAAGCCCTTAATCCGTCAGTCCCTTAGCCTAAATAATCCACAAAGCACACCAAATTCTCCAACACCAAGAGAGGGAGAGAGAGAACCGAAAGATAAAGAGGGAAAGAGATGAGAATTCTTTTGGTTTCTTTCCTTCTGATTTCATCAACCAAACCCTAGAATCACAACTGCCTATACATAAGCTTATCCCTTGCCATAGGTCTAAAATACCCCTTCAACTTATCTTTAATCCTTAAGTAACCCAAGGGAAATTTAGTCATTTGCCAAATCTCATTAATTCCCAAAGTACTCCTATCAATCCCCATTTAATACCGACATGTCCAAATCATTACTAAATTACTACCCATTACTCAACAAATCCCGAAGACAAATTACGTTCCCAGATACCCCTAGGCTCCTCCCGAGCTGGGTATTTGACCCCGTTGTGACTTTCTAGCTAATTTTCTCCCTAGGACCGTCTCGAATTGTGCATCACAAATATATCACCACTCGCACGTGGTATCAATCACAATATACATAAATAATGCATTTATGCCCTCAACGGGATAAAATTACAAATATGCCCCTACTAGCCAAATGGGGCACATATTTAATCCACCTAAACATGCATTTCTAATCACAAAATTATCAAATTCACATATTAACATAATTAAATCAATTATTGCCCTCCAGGCACGCTAATCAAGGCCCTAATCCTTATATGCAAATTCGGGACGCTACACTTTTTATGAAACATTCAGTTGAGCTTCTTCAACTTTTAAGGGGTTGAGATGAATGGTGTTTCATGAAGTAGAAAACAACTATTAAAACTAGACATGAGAAGAGAAAGAGAGATGGAGAAAAATGACATAGTAAGAGCATTTTTACCTTAGGGTTTGCATAGTTTTTTTTTCTTCAATGGTTCTCTAAACTTCTAGAAAGAGAAGGGAGTTTTGAGAGAGATTGGTGTGTGCTGAAAAAAAATCAGATGGAGTAAGAGAGAGGGAGGGGTACGGTTTGGGTCTTCGGTGGTGAGATTGAGTGTTGAAGTTAGCATAGTTTTCTTTTCAAAAAAAATATGATAACATGGTAAAATAATGATCGCTATTTTCTTGAAATTCTATTGGGCAAGCTTTTCCCACTCAAACACTTTACATGACTAGCCATACATGCTTCAAAGTACCCTTAAATTTAAATTTTATTAAATCCTCATATAAGCTTGAACATAAGGTCAAAAAAGCATTTAGCGTAGTGTATAATTTTGATTATTTTTTTTAGTGAAAAAGATCAATTTAAATAAAATGTGACATCACCAAACACTATCACAGTTTATTATTAAAATAACCTATAGTTATTTTTGGAAACTTATTTCATTCAACAATTTTCCATAAACTTTCCACAAATACACGTTTTTTTATTTCATGTTTTTTCTCAAACTTAGTTTTGCCATAATTATTCCATCAAAGAATATTTTATCCGAGATTTTCACTCGTTTAGGGTTTTTGACCCGGTCCACGAGCAAAGGTCTCACTTTCTAAAAACATCGCCCTTTCCACATTATGGCTAGCATTCAAACATCATGAACTTCTTGTAACACAAAATGTTCCTCTAAAATAATACATAATACAGGGAATTAAAATTCCCAAAACTAAGGTTTACCTGGTGCCCTAAACGCGGGGTGTGACAAAGGTTAATGATGAATTGTGTGAATTCGAGTTCAATTCCATCGAGCAGGTCCCTTGCAAACAGATGCTAATGCTGATGCTCTAGCTCGACTCACCACCACCAAGGAAGCAGACACATTAAATGCGCTCCTTGTAGAATTATTGGAACACCCAAGTATTGAGAAAGAGTCGATTGAATTCAGATTAATTTGCATAGAACCGACCTTGATGACTCTTATTGTCGAGTACCTTATGACTAGTAAACTACGAGAAGATCAAAAGAATGCAAGAAAATTATTGTACCAGGTCCCACAGTATGTTATGTTCGAAGGAATTCTCTACAGTCGAGGCCATTCATTTCCCCTCCTGCGATGTGTTCTGCCCGAGAAAGCACAAACCATCCTTTGAGAAATACACGAAAAGTTATGTGGAGACCATGTTGGGGGGCAAAACATGGCTCTAAAGGTATTTAGGCAAGGCTATTTCTAACCCATACTCAAGAAGGACTTGGCCTCTTATGACATAAAGTACGATAAGTGTAAGCATTTTTCCACTATTGCTCGAGCAACACCCATGGAGCTGAAAATGAATTCGTCGCCTTGGCCATTTGTTGTAAGGGGAATCGACTTAATCGGCTCATTGACATCTGGAAAGGGAGGAATTCACTATGCGGTTGTTGCCATTGACAACTTTACTAAGTGGGTTGAGGCCGAGCCCCTGGCGACTATAACATCGAAGAGTCTCCTAGATTTTGTCGTGAAAAACATAATACTTTGTTTTTCACTCCTAAAAATATAGTGTCTAAAAATGGAACTCAGTTCGATGATGACCTTGTCACAAATTTTTGCAAGAAGTACGGTATATATAATAGATTCTCTCTAGTTGCGTACCCTCAAGCTAATGGAGAGATCGAGGCAATAAACAAAATCTTAAAGACAGGCTTAAAAAAGAGACTAGAAGAAGATAAATGGTTATGGCCCGAGCAACTCCTGCAAGTACTATGGGCATACCGGACCTCACATCGCACCTCCGTAAAACACATTCCCTTCTTTTTAACTTTTGGAAGTGATGCTATTATTCCTGCCGAGGCCTTAGTGACGTCGCATTGGTAGAAAACTTTCAACTAGGATCAGAATCATGACCTGCTTAATGCATCCCTGGATTTAATCGAAGAGTGGCTATAACACCCTACTACCCTAGAGTCGTTACCATGTGATTTTAAAATGTGCCTTTAACTCTCTAATCAACGTTTTTGACCCAACATTGTAATTAGTTAACTTAAGGACTAATAGAGTGAAACTTAAGGAATAAAAGGTTTAGACATTCATTATAGTCATAAAAATGTTACTTTGGGATTCCAAACCATTTTTTAAGACATAATTACAGCTCAAGAGTTTTATACAGGCAATCTAGGCGACAAAATCGGTCATTTTCATGGTGTTCCTTAAAACTACTCTAGTCGTGGTGACCGGGTAGGCATAACATGTGCAAGTCGCTTCATGCCCTCCAACTCATGCTTGGTCGCCCTTTCCCTTGCCCTTACCTGCACCATAGATCACCCGTGAGCCAAGGCCCAACAAGAAAACTCCATAAACATAGTATATGACAATTCATTTTAGTAAATACATAACTAAACAAACATAACAGACAATTCACATCAATTGCCTAAGCCGACCAAGGTGGATTACTAGGAACCTGCTTCATGATTCTAACCAAGCGGGTGAATACAACATCCTAGATGACCATGCCCTGGCGGCCTACATTCAGCTTGCTTATTTCCATTTCAGCCCCTTGCTGATCCCGGCCTTCGTCCATCCTGACCTTCGCCTATCAGTCACAAACACATATACATGACATAATTCCCGAGCTGACGGTGCAAGGCGATCCCAAGCATGATCCCTAATTCCAAGCCTTAGCAGTAAAACCTAGTCATTACATAATAATAAATAACCATCATAATCTAAATCGATTTAAAAAATTTAGAATAATATACTAGCCTTCGGTACCTCGAATTCCACTAAATGGGGCAGTAGGACACCTCCCAAGACCCTAAGTTTGAGTTCCCAAGCCAAAAAACCCTAATTGCCCAATATTTTCTATTTGAATCGCGGCCCTCCCTAGAGGCTCTGCGCCCTCAACAAGTGTAATGACCCAACTAGTCTAGACTTTGGACCATTACAATTGGTATCAGAGCAATGATTCATTCGCATGAAGTTCTCCTTGATACACACACTCAAAGCTCCGAATCTGACCGCCAAGTAAGTATTTAAGTTATAGTTATTATGCTTATAAGTATAGCTAACGATTTTAGCATTTATGTTTTTAGTGAAGTATGAATGGAGCATTAACCTTTGAGGATATCCGAGCCATTAAGGCTTTAAAGAGAAAAAGAGAACTGAGAAACACCATAGGAACACTAGAGAGAATCACTCGGAGACTGCTTTTTTTCCACAGAGAAATAGGTCACCTTCAAGAGTTTAAGCAAATCATGATGAGAGCAACGGAACAATACGTTTTAGTAATTAGACTATTTAGAGATTTTCATCCCGTAATTGCAGCCTTAGAGGAGATATGGAAAATAATGGATGATGAAGATGAACTGCCAGCAGCAATACGATATTACTTTCTGTTAATTAGGTTCACTTCAAAATCAGAATTTCAGTTTACAAATGAGCAAAAACATAGGATTTTTACGAACCTTCCTCGAGGACATTTTGAGGCACATGATAATGAAGACTATGAAGAATTAGATGATGATATGCTAGATGAAGGATCGGATGTAGAAGATCCAGATTTTTAGAATAGTTAATTTCATTATTTGTTTTATTTATTGTTTGTTTTATGGTTGTAATTAGTGAAAACTGTTTTCCAAATTAATATCATGTTATTTTGTTATCATGTATGAGTTTGATTTTTATTTTCGCAATCATAATAAATAATAAATAAAATAAATAATGACTAAGTTCGGTGAAGGTGGATACAAATCAATGAACCAAGTTTCTATATTGAGAGTTAGGGGGCCATAGTAGTGGGAACGATTTTACTGATCCCAGCCCTCCCTCAATATGGTTAACTTTGGAACAAAGATGAGTTTCGAGCCTGAGAATTAAGTCATATAGGATGATTAGAAACAGACTTAGAAATAAAAAAGATGGATTGTTTTTCTAAGTACAGAAACCCATTCTATAAAATAAAGAAGACTTATGTAATTTTCATAAGAAGTCACATGTCTGCTTAGAATAAGTTTTTCCTTAGAGCCTATTAGGTAAAGTTCTAACATGTTTCTTTCAACTGTTAGAACTCTGCTGCGATGTCGCTCCGAAGATATGCACGCACCAACGGAAATGCCTCCAACACTGCTCCAGTGAGCAATGAAGCCCCTCCAGTTCGCAGAAAGGGAGTGCGTGCTACTGCCAGCCGCAACACGCCAACACCGCCAGCTGACAACACTGCGGAGATTGCTAGACTGTGACAACAAGTCGAGGAGCTATTGCAGCAATAGCAACAACAGGCTCAGCCCCAGACTCAACCTCAGCAACCACAACAAATGGCCTCAGCACCCCAACAAGTTGGTCCATATGGGGGATGGCCAGTAGTGATGTAACGCCCTACTTCCTTAGAGCCGTTACTAAGTGATTTTTAAGACAAAACAGTGTGCAAAGAACTCGCTAACCGAGGTTTTGAGACAAAAGTGTGACTAATTAAACTTTAAGGCTGTAATCTTAGAAAATGCGTCGTTTCATTTAAAACTCCTAGTATTAAACCTTTGGGATCCCAAAAATAAGGTTTGAAAACTATTTACATCTTGAAATAAGTTTACAGTTGATAAATCATAAAATCATAGATTATTACAGCCATTTTCAAATAAACCCCCAACCAAAGCAGTCGGGCAGGCCAAACATGTACGCGTCGCTTCACGCTCTCCGTACTCATGGTTGGTTGACTCGGTCTTTGCCCTACCTGCAACACGGAGCACCCGTGAGCCGAAGCCCAGCAAGAAAACCCATGCAGAACATAACATATGCAATATATACAGTTTTATCATAACAGATAATCCACAGATAAACAAGTCAACCATTAGACTAAGCAAACACATGTATCCACCGGGCCCCGCCCTGATTATAGCATAACACATGAATCCACCGGGCCCCGCCCTGATTATAGCATAACACATGAATCCACCGGGCCCCGCCCTGATTATAGCATCCCATGTGCTAGGTGTTACTTTCGGCCCACGGCCGCCCTGGCCTACGCCGTACTCGGCCCACGGCCGCCCCGGCCTACGCCGTACTCGGCCCTTGCCGTTCATTTCATCATAATCACACATATAGTACATTTGAAATAATCATTCACACACATCATGATTCATTTAAGGTTTAAACATTTGCACATAATACAATCTGGGGCCATGCCCTACAATCACACAGTGGGGCCATGCCCTAATCTCGGGTGTTACGGTTTTCTTACCTTAATTCCAAATGCTTTAAATAGAAAAAATGACGGCCCCCGAGCACGATCCACTTCCCGAGCACTAGCTTAACACCTAGTCACAACCAAGATAATGGATACCAATAAGATTAATCTCCAATTAGTTTCTAAACCAAGTTCTAGTACTCGGAACGTTGAAATTCACCAAACATTGTAAAAGACTCAACCCCGAGCACCCTAGGTTAAATTCCCAAGCCCAAATTCTCAAAATCCCAAAATTCCTTAAGCGCCCCGGCATGGCCCAACCATGCCGCGGCATGGCCCCCAAACAGGGCCACAAAAACGCCCAGAAACAGGTAAGGGCCGTGGCCCTACAAGGACCATGCCGCGGCCCGCCCTCCATCCTCAACACAACTTAGCCTTCAAGGGCCGCGGCCCTCCAAGAACTATGCCGCGGCCCGACCCTTCGAACCCAGAAAAACCCACCATTTTCAAGCTTAAAACCTCACCTAAAGCCATCCCAAAGCTCCCAATTCAAAACCAATTAATAATCACAACATTAGGATGGTTTAAACAACATAATTCCACCAAAAATCCAACCTAACACTCACCAAGATCCAAATTCCAAATTTTTGAAATTTCAAACCTAAAACTCAAAACCAACCATAGAAATTCTCAATTTCAACCATCAAACTTTAATTTAAACCTTACCTCAGTTGTAGAATCGTTTCCCAAAGGATCCCATGACCTATCTTCAAAGTTTCAAGCCTCAAACTCCACCTTGAATATCAAAAACCCACAAACATTCACAACCCAACAAAATCTCAGAAATTTAACTTGAGAAAAAGAATTAATTGCTTACCTTTACCCTGATTTGTTCTTGGTTAACTCTTGAGCTAAACCTCCAAATCCCACCATCAATTTTCAGAAATTCAAGCTTGATTTCTCCTAAGATTTCTGTGGATTTCATGAAAGAAAGAGGAAAGAAAGAAGAAGAGGAGAGGGTGGAGGCTGGGTCGGTTTCTCTAAGTCTCCAAATGGTTTATTTGTTTTGTTTTTATAACTTAAGTTGGTTACCTCAAGGTTCGGGGTACCAAAATATCCCCGAAGCAAAAATGGTAAAATCCCCCAGTATTCCCGCCTAGACATCCTAACCTCAAATATATCTCCAATTATTTATTTTCATAACCCAATATCAAAAATACTCCTTGACTTGCCCAAAGTCAATTATAATGCCCCGTTGTGACTTTCCCCGCTATTCAGCTCTAGGATCGCCTCGTGCCGAAAGTTACCAATCACGGAAATACCCACATACCACTGTGGTCTCAACAATCATCACATATTAATACAGTTATGCCCAACATGGCCAAAATTACAATTATGCCCTTCAAACACAATCCGGGCCTACATGCATACTAATATACATAGTCATGCATCTCAAATAATCAAATAATCAAATAGTCACATAACATGCTTTAAATCATAATCATGCATTTAATTCCTAAAACCACACATAAATCCCAACCTGCCCTCCTGGCACACTAATCAAGGCCCTTAAGCCTTATTAGCGAATTTGGGTCGTTACAAGTGAACTACGCGCCGTATCCAGTACAACACAGGGAGCAAGTTTATGAGAGGTTCCACAAGCAGCACTCTCCAAACATCGAAGGGACCACAGACCCCTTTGAGGTAGAAGAGTGGCTAAGGAATGTGGAGCCAATTCTGACGCATATGAATCTCAGTAATGCAGACCGTATATCCTGCGTCTCATCATTGCTCAAGAAGGATGCCAGGATATGGTGGGACTTGGTCCAGCAAACTCATGATGTTGCGACCATATTACAATTCGGCTGTACTCACTTCGAGAGTTGAGGAGTTCGCCAACTTGAAGCAAGGTAGTTTATCAGTGGCAGAGTATGCTCGTCAGTTCGACCGCCTAGCTAAGTCGCATCTGAGATGGTTCCAACTGATTTTCTGAGGGTGAACAAGTTCGTTAGAGGACTTCGACCGAAGATCGAGAGGCGGTTTAAGCTAGCAAACCCTGGGAATACTACGTAAGCCAACGTTTTAGAGACGATAATAGAAGTAGAGAGGTTGCAGGCTAATGTATGTAAAGAGGAAGCCAGTAAGCCCGAGCCTAGACAGCAGGGTCAACCTCAGACCAGTCGGAACAACAACCATAATGGCAACAATCAGCTCGGGAACAACGTTAACAGTCAGAAAAGAAGGCATCCAGATAATAAGCAATCTGACTGCGATAAGAGGGCACGGACAAATAATGGGGGAAATAGGTCGAGTTATGTGGAATACCCGCCATGTGCTAAGTGTCAGAAGAAACATCCTGGAGAATGTCGTGCAAACACCAAGGAATGTTTTAACTGTGGTCAGGAAGGACACCGGAAAAGACATTGTCCTCAGCGCAAGCCAGAAGGGAAGAAGGACGACAAGATGGTTCATGCTAGGGTTTTTGCCTTAACCCAAGGAGAGGCTGATGCTAGAAATAAGGTGGTCACAGGTCAGGTTTCTATCCTCAATAACATATGCTCTGTATTATTTGATTTGAGAGCCACTCATTCGTATATCTCGTTAGAAATGATAGAAAAACTAGACAAATCTTGTGAAAGATTTAGAACTAGGTTTGTAACCGAGTTTCCTTCTGGAAAAGTAGTTCTATCATCACGGATAGTACGAGGCGTACCGATCAAGATTGAGGACGTAGAACTAGAAGGAGATCTGATAGAATTGGTGATCAAGGACTTTGACGTAGTACTAGGCATGGACTAGCTATCACGGCATGGCGCAACCATCGACTGCAAACGCAAGAAGGTGATGTTCGAGACTCCTGACGGCCAGAAACTATGCTTCATGGGACAAGATTCAGGATTACGCACCACAATAGTATCATCTCTCAAAGCTCAAAGAATGATGGAAAAAGGATGTCAAGCGTTCTTAGCCAGCATCACAAATTTGGTAAAGGAGACACCACTTAAGGTTGGAGATGTCCGTACTCTAAGAGAATTCCTAGAGGTATTTCCCGATGACTTGCCAGGATTGCTGCCAACTCGCGAAATTGACTTCACGATGGAATTAGAACCAGGCACCGAGCCTATCTCTAAGGCACCATACCGGATGGCACCTACGGAACTCAAGGATTTAAAGATGCAGCTACAAGAACTCCTAGACTTGGGTTTTATTAGGCCGAGCCATTCACCATGGGGAGCACCAGTGCTATTTGTGAAGAAAAAGGACGGAAGCATGCGAATGTGCATACACTATCGCGAGCTGAACAAGGTAACGATTAAGAATAAGTACCCGCTACTCCAGATCGATGACTTGTTTGATCGACTCTGAGGCATGACTGTATTTTCAAAGATTGATTTACGGTCCGGGTATCATCAGCTCAAGGTAAAGGGAGAAGATATTCTTAAGACATCCTTTATAACTCGTTATGAACATTATGAGTTCTTGGTTATGTCCTTTGGTCTTACTAACGCACCAGCCACGTTTATGGACATGATGAATAGGGTCTTCAAGGACTACATAGATAAATTCGTCGTAGTGTTCATCGACGACATCTTAGAATACTCTAAGGATGAAGTAGAGCACGAGGAACATTTGAGGTTGGTTTTGTCATGACTGAAGGAGCATCAAATCTACGCCAAGTTCAAGAAATGCGAGTTTTGGCTTTCGCAAGTGGCACTCCTCGGGCACATTATATCAAAAGACGGAGTTGCAGTAGACCCATCAAAGGTAGAGGCCGTGAAGGATTGGCCAAGAGCAAAGAACGCATCTGAAGTAATAAGCTTTCTAGGGTTAGCCAGTTATTATAGGAGGTTCGTAGAGGGTTTTTCTAAGATAGCTACTCCGCTCAAAAATCTGACCCGGAAACAGCAAAGATTCAACTGGAATGATAAATGTGAAGAAATCTTCCAGTTGCTTAAGGATAAGCTTTGCTCAGCATCAGTACTCTGTATACCGACGCCCAACTATAAGTTCGTAGTTTACTGCGATGCATCGAAGCAAGGATTGGGTTGCGTGTTGATGTAAAATGATAAGGTGATAGCCTACGCCTCACGACAGTTGAAGGAGTACGAGCAGCGCTATCCAAATCACGATATGGAGTTGGCAGCAGTGGTCTTTGCATTGAAAATCTGGCGCCATTATCTTTACGGAGAACGGTGCGAGATTTTTATGGACCACAAAAGTTTAAAATACTTCTTTACTCAGAAGGAGCTAAACATGAGGCAGTGCAGGTGGTTAGAATTAGTGAAGGATTAGGACTGCAAAATCCTATACCACCCGGGAAAAGCAAACATAGTTGCCGATGCGCTTAGTAGGAAAAGTTATGGAAATTTAGTAGCTTTAGCCAGAATAGAAAAGCCACTACAGCAGGAGCTGATCAGTACCGGAATAGAAGTAGTTGTTGTCAAACTGGCTAACTTGTCTATCCAGTCAAATCTGTTAGAAGATATATGGATTGGTCAGGGACATGATGACATACTAGCAGCACATATGGATACAGTCAGAGAAGGCAAGGCTACAGATTTCTCAATATCTAGTGAAGGTTTATTGAGATATAAGGATCGGGTATGCGTGCCAAATGATCAGAGGATTAGGAGGACGATTCTAGAAGAATCGCACAGTACCCCATACTCAGTTCACCCAGGGTCTACCAAGATGACTCATGACATCAAGGTACTCTATTGGTGGCCAGGGATGAAGAAGGACATAGCGGAGTTTGTGTCTAAGTGTCTTGTATGCCAGCAAGTGAAAGCAGAGCATCAGCGGCCTGCAGGCTTATTCCAACCGCTTAGCGTACCAGAATGGAAGTGGGATGATATAGCTATGGACTTCGTGATAGGTTTGCCAAGGAGGAATAAGCAGCATGATTCCGCTTGGATAGTAATAGATAGACTAACCAAGTCGGCTCATTTCCTGTCTGTTAAGACTTCATACACGGCAGACCAATATGCTGACATCTACGTCCAATTGATAGTACGATTGCATAGAATCCCCAAGATAATAGTGTTGGATAGAGGATCGGTGTTTACATCAAGATTTTGGGGAATTTTACAGCAAGCTATGGGTAATAAGTTAAGTCTTAGTACAGCTTTTCATCCTCAGACAGACGGGCAGTCCGAGCGTACGATTTAGATTATAGAGGATATGCTACACGCGTGTGTACTTGATTTCTGAGGATCATGGAATAAGTACTTTCCGCTGATAGAGTTCTCCTACAACAATAGCTACAAGTCAATGATCGGGATCGCACCTTATGAATTTCTTGATGGAAGGAGGTGTCGATCACCGTTGCACTGGGACGAGGTAGGAGAAAGGCAGCTTCTAGGTCCCGAAGTTGTTAGACAAGCTCAGGAAGTAGTAACGCTTATTAGATAGCGTATGCTTGCTGGTCAAAGCTGTCAAAAAAGCTATGCGGATGCCAAGCGACCCGATGTGGAATTCAAAGTCGGAGATCAAGCCTTCTTGAAGATATCTCCTATGAAAGGTGTAAAGCGGTTTTGGAAGAAAGGCAAGCTTAGTCCTCGATTTTTAGGTCCTTTTGAGTTATTGGACAAAGTGGGAGCAGTTGCGTATAGACTAGCCCTACCGCCAGCACTAGCAGATAGTCACAACGTGTTCCACATCTTGATGCTACGCAAGTATGTGTCAGACCGATCTCACATCCTCACGTATGATACGATAGCACTCCAGAAAGACTTGAGTTACGAGGAACAACCAGTTAGCATCCTGGATAGGGGGTGAACCAGTTATGGTCCAAGAGCATTCCTATAGTCAAAGTCCTAAGGAGTAATAGTTCTGAATGAGAGGCAACGTGGGAGTTGGAGGAGGACATGCAAGGCCGGTATCCGTAGTTATTTGGTAAGTAAATTTCGAGGATGAAATTCTTTTTAGTAGGGGAGAATTGTAGAGTCGAAGAACTTTACTTAGCTAGTTAGACAGTAGTAGCAATAGTAATAATTGTAGTATTTTTATGACTGTGGATTTTGATTCAGACCGGGATTTAATTGGACAGTCGTAGTAACACTTGTAGATTTTCTAAGTTTAACCTATAGTTTAAGAATATTAATTTTAACCTAAGGTTTGATTAATATGACAGATATTGATGGTGATATTTATTATATTATAAGGTTTAGATAGACCCAATAAGATTGTAACACTTTTCATATGTATGTTTAATGATAATTAAGTAATTTTGAGGAATAAGTTTATTAAGATCAATATTTGAATATCCTAGGGTCTGTCAGCAGCTTTGAAATCGTTAGAGGATTTAGTCAAGGTTGTTTGCTCAATTCAAATTAGGCTAAAAATGTGCAATTTCGTGTTTAATATTTCAGCGTATGCCGATATATCGCAGCTATAGGGGGCGATATATCGCCATACGGGGATACGAAAAACACGTAACTTCGCACGATCACCTCGACGAGCCTCGGGCATATTAGCCCAGGCGATATATCGACTCCTTTGAATGATTTTTTAATGTTTTTGAAACCGAACTCATTTTATTCCTTAACCTCTTGATAAGTCCAGCATCTTTCTGACCGAGTCTTCAGCCTCTGCTGAACGATAATTCAAATATTTTTCACTTAAAAAGCCATTATTTTATTCAAGTTAAATTAAGATCTTTTCATTCTTAAACTCTATAAATAGGACCTAGTACCCATCCATTTATTCATTCATCAAGCTAAGTTCAGAGGCTGTAAGCTGCTAGGTTATTTTTGAATGCTTAAAGACATGGGTTGGGAATATAAGATTTAACTTTATAAGCTTAATAAACACTCGAGAAGTAAGGTTCATAGTATTTTTTTCGGTTCGAGGTGTATTTCGGTTATAGAAGCATTCGAGGTATTCATTATTCTAGTTCATTCTGTGTTATTCTTATAGTTTTCTACTCAAAATCCTAACTCTATTCTTTATTCTTGGTTAGGAAATCTAAGGTCTTCAACGTAAGATTTTTGGTAAGTATATTCTCAATGATATAGTTCGTCCATTCTTTTCATCCCTTTTTCTTTAGTATACTCACCTTTCTTTGATGGATTTTAGGAGTGTTCCAAAGCCCCAATCCTGTTCTCATATCTCGGTATATTTGGTAAGGAAAATAGGATAGGATTTTATATGTTATATGTTATCTTATGATTTATGTGTTATGTTATATGTTATATTATGTATGTTTGTAGACTTGGGCATATGACTTGTATAACTAACAAGCCCCAATAAATTTATGGGCATATGACTTGCTTAGCTAGCAAGCCCCACAAATCTACTGGGCATATGACTTGTTTAGTTTACGAGCCCCAAGTAATAATGGCCATGATAGTATATGTGACATATGTTTATGATATGTTTTAGTATATGTTATGATATGAATTTTATGTGTATGATTATGTGTTAGATTTTCCTTGCTGGGCATTAGGCTCATTCCTTTATGTTTATATGTGTAGGAAAATAGCTATGGTGGCGTTAAGGTTCTTGGCAGCTTGGGGGTTGTGTATTGAGGCAAAATGGAAATGGATGGATTGAGCGTTCGATTCGAGGATGAAGTCTCTTCTTAGTCTTTTAAAAATTATGCTTTATATGTATTTTCCGCACTTTATTTTGTAACCCATTTATTTAAAGTTATGTTATGTTTTTATTTTAAAAACAATGGGATCCCATATCGTACTTTAAATTTTATGTAGTTTAACATTTGTTTCAAAAGTTTTAATGAAGTTATGATTATTTCACTTGGGAGTTTTATTAAAAAATTAGTGTCTATGTATAGTAGTCATTAATGGTCCAAAGTCTAGAGTAGTTGGGTCATTTCAACAAGTCAGAGAGCTTGAGGCTCTCACCTGGGGAACACAGGCTGCGGCGCGCCCCAACCTTTGCCGCAATGCCCGGGCAACTTCAGAGACCCTTCAAGGCCCTCTCACGCACACGGGCCGCGACACAAGCTCGAAAGCCAGAACTCCCCTACATTTTCTCGAATCAATTCCACATAAAATTCACCAGAATCAATACATAAATCCATAATTCAGTATAGAATTCCTAATCTTACAACATAAGAAGCGTTATTACTCCTAAAGGTAACCAAGAACCCTATCCAATCTGAACAACCAAGGCTGGATAAAACTCAGTTAAAATCTATACTAATAAGGGTAATTCATAGAGAAGTCAAGTTGTAAAGCATACCATATAAATGATTTTGACCCATGAGCTAAATCCCCAATTAACTTAACCTCAATCTTCAATTTCCAAAGCCTAACTTCTGAAGAACTCCAAAATCTTCCAAAGCACCAAGAAGAGAAGTGACAAATGAGAGAGATAGAGGGCTGGGAGATTTTTTTTTTTTTTTGGTTTCTAGCCTCTTAATGCCTTTAAGGGCAAACCCGTTATTTATCACATTTCTCGCTAACCCTCAAGTGGTCCTATAAATTCGTAATTAATCCCAGCATACCCAAATAATCTCTATATAGCTACCCGGTAACCCTAAATACGTACTATGTTCCCAAAATACCCCTAGGCACACCCCGAGCCGAGTATTGGACTCGGTTTTTACTATTCTGCTAATCAGCTCCCAAGGACTGCCTCGAACCACACATCTCAAATATATCTCCACAATATTGTGAACTTAAACATATGGCATACATAACATATATATACCCTCAACGGTAAAAAATTACATATATGCTCTTGTTAACCAGAACGGGCCCACATGCATATTTAATACACCTAAAAATGCATATCTATCATATTTTAATATAACTCAAGAAATCACATAATGATGCACATATATCTTGATTAATCACGTAATAATAAAATTAAATCAATTATTTCCCTCCCAGCATGCTAATCAAGGCACCAAGCCTTATTAACAAATTTATGACGTTACAGTAGCGAGATGAGGCTCAATTGCAGCTCGCCCATTATCAGCAAAGAGTTACTCGCTACTTTAGTTTGAAAGTAAAAGAACGTAGACTCCAATTGCGTGATTTAGTGCTCCGAAGTGTATATTTGGTGAACAAAGATCCGAAAGTTAGTGTATTGAGACCGAACTCGGAAGGACCCTCCCAGATTGTGGAAATCTTGAATGAAGGAACCCTCAAAGTAGCTTGGTTAAGTGGAGAATTGGTCCAATGGACTCAGAATGCTCTACATCTCAAAAAATACTATCCGTAATAGGACACCTTTGTTATATTTTCATATTTTTACCATTTTTTTCTTCCTTATAAGGCTTATTTATAAATACCATTTCATTTTGTTCAAATTTGATTAATAAAGGGTTCTTAGGTATTTTAAACGTGGTGCAATTTTTTTCATATTTTCCTTGTAATGTAGCATGAGTTGATTATGTAAAAGTGATCTAGAATATTTATAAATTTTTATCGCTTGAGGGGCATATAGCCATCAAATGGTCTTGGAAACATTCGGCAAATTTAGATAAAAAATTTGTGCAACTTAGAATTCATAAAATTAATTACCCTATGGCTTTTTAAAACTCGAGTTTTTGAACAAATTCCGAATGCAAGCTATGTTAAGAAAATTCAAAGTAAAATAAACCCTAGAGTCAACTAGGTAATCCTGGATATGACTAGATTTGAGGTCTGATTCTTAAAAGGTGTAATGCTATTAGGCTAATGAACGCCTGAATATAACCAGGTCATCGACAAAAAATAACTAGTCGAGATTTCATGCATTTATCTCGATCTAAAGATAACCCCTATGGCTATGCAAATGTAAATGATTTTTTAAAGTTCTTAAACATTGCTAAATAATAGATCATAAAATAATAAGCATGTACTACCATAAGTATGTGAAAGCCTAATTAAAAAGGGTTAAAGGAAACCATAATGAAAAATAAGAAGTCTCGGAGGTCTCTTTCGATAATCAGTCTTTTTCGATAATCGGTCTTGGAACATGGCGAGGTATCGCCGCCAAAGTTCTGTGTCCAGAAATGAGAAGTCTCCTTCTTGGTTGTACGCCTAGAACAGTTAAAGCATTTCATCTAGAGGGCGTGTTGCCTTCGCAACCTCCTACTTGGCCATCTCAACATCCTACTTGGCCTTTTCAGCATCTTGTTTGGCTTTCTCCTCGACCTCGAACAACCTCTTTTTAAGCATGTCAACTTCCTCATATTTCTTATTGAGGTCGTGGATCTCGACCTAGAACCGGTCTCAATCTTTCCCTTAACAATTCTCTCGTTATCCCAAGATGCCTCTAGAGTGGCCCTAGCCTCATCCCTTTCAGCTCAAATTCAGGCGATGCCACTGATTTCGAATAAACAAGACTGCAAAAAAAAAAGTAGCAGAAATAGCTCATGAAAAGGAGGGGAACAATAAAAAAAGAGGTACAAATAAGAAGGATAGCTTACAGTCAGTCATTCCTAAGGCCGACTCCAGAAAATTATCTAGGGAATGCTCATCAATGGCTCTTAGGTCCTTGATGCTTGATTGATTTGCGTGGCCCACCAGGTGATTTGCCATCTCATGGACGAACCCGTGAAGTACCTCTTGGATTCTTTCGACCTCGAGCTACATAACTAGAAGCTACACAGATAGGTCCTCAGCTTGTATAACATGAGGAATCAAAGCAGCGAGAAAGAGGCAAGGAGGCTTCGTGAATGGTAATTTTTGTCACCTGAGCTTGCGTCTGCTTTGCTTGTTGCTTCTTCTAGGTGGAGATGGCACCTTTATATTTTCCAGGTGGTCCAGTGGCAGCTCCAACTCTGGAGGAGATTTTCTTTGATATTCTCTGCCTGTTGACGACAGTCCCAGCTCTGGCCCCTATAGGCTTTACGGCTCTCTTTAGGTCTATGTTTTCATTTGCTTAAGAAAGATCAAAAGAGTTAGATCCAAGTAATGGGACAAGATAATAGAAAGCAATAAGGAGTAAAATGTACCCTCCGAGCTAGAGGAGGAAACGACTATGACTAGCACCAGATTCTGATCTGGTCCAAACTCGACATCTAGTTCACAAATGGTTAGAGGAGGGGTTAATTTAAAAATATTTTCTTGCATGGCTCACTAGGATCGGGTACTTCAACCGTTCTAGGTTAATACTCGAGCTGGGAAATGCCAAAGGCATGATTACCTTGGCGAATGGACTCCCAGGTAAGAAGGTTGGTCGCGTACTAGTTAAAAATGGTTAACCTAAACCTAAAGGTGTTATCTACTATTAAAATGTATTTAAGGAGAGACAGGACGTGACAGACTAATAGATGATCCACACAGTATTGAAGTGTGATATCTAGCTTCGGGTTTTCACGATGGTGACTCACGACCTATTTCTGGTAATGCCGAGCCAAAATAAATTTGGCAGTAGCTTAGTTTATCTCCTTATTATTATCTACTTGGCAAGAGGTACTGGCTACTACCCCCGACTCTGCTCACCCTTATCTTTTCTAAATTCTAAGGGCACTCTCAGCAGGCCTCTAGTGCACCAAGGGCGCGACCTCCTCCTTTTCTTCTTCCTCGTTCTCCTCAGCATCTAGAGCTCAAGATTTCAGTGCCAAGGTCTTGCCTTCCATTTTCAGATCATATTTCATCATCATGTCATTATTGACAACTTCCTTGCAATCCGTCTCTTGGCCAGTGCAGTTAGCCAAGGTTTCGTATTGACCTCCCAAGGTCATATATCGCTCCGTCCTGTTGTATATATCAACACAAGACAATTACTCGATCAGAATCAATGATTAACTTAGCAAAAATAAAGGATTCACATAAAGAATTCATAAACGATTGAAGTATCTATGCTTGCAGTTCTTGAACCTATTGGACATAAAAAAATATCTCTTTAAATTCACTAGGGTGGCTTGGGAGGTTGAAGATGGAGGATGTGTTGGGGAATCTGGTGAGGCAGTAGAAACCTTCACCTCGACCCTTTGATTCTGGATTGGCCTTGTGGTAGAAGAAATACATAATATCGGCAGGGGTGGAGACCTCCAACTCGTGCTTTAAAAATGAATAAATGAACCCCGCCATGAGTCAGTACGTGTTTAGGAGGAAATGGAACGGTGCAAATTCAATGTAGTTTGAAAAGTCTACAAAGTACTGGTCTAGGGGAAGGAAGGCACTTGCCTTCAAGTGCTCATCACTCCAAGCCCCAAAGTTGTCCTTGCGTGGGGTGCAGCTCTGCTCTCCATCCAATGGAGGGCAGGCAACATGTATTTTGGAACCCATCTTGATCTCGCGACTCAACAAGCTTTTTTTCACCTTATTTTGAGTCTTTATCCAAGACTCGATGTGCTCGGCCTCGAAGAAGGCATCGGGGTTAACCTCAACCTGCCTAACCACCACTTGGCCAAAGTAGGGAACAGGGGTCTCAGAGGTGATCTCCTTATCTTTATTTTTGTTTTGGGAGTCGAAGCTCGCAACAAATTTCTTCTTCTAATTTGGAATAATTTAGTTTACCTAGTCACAAAGCACCCTGTTAGAGGCGACCTAAGATATAACCTCCCTCTGATAATAGAAGTGAAGGAAACCTAGATTTTTAGATTCGGTATACTGGACCTAACTTACCTACGAGCTAAATTCTAACCAGGTGTTATTACGTTAGTTCACACGTGGTCAAAAATCACGCGCCATAACTTTGGGAAACCTTGATACTTCGGGATTGTCGTGTCAGACCCAGTACCTCTTTATGAAGCAGTTTAATGCAAAACCACTCAAGATACCGTGACTCTTAAGCTACCTAGAACGGAGCCTAAAAGCCCTCAAATCTTCAAACCCAGAAAACCAAGAAACTGACCCATTCTTTTCTGGTGCTTTACGTTTGGCCGTTCGAATGCCATTTTGGCCACATATAAAACCTATGCTAAACTCGTATCAGACCAAAACAAGTCAAAAATACTGGTAAATTTCGTAAAACTTATAGGAAAATAAGAAAATGCAGTTTAAACCAGATAGAAAAATACTTACAAATTTGTTTCTTGGTCGACGAAATGAAGAAGGTATGGGAAATATAGGATATGCTAGAAGAATCGAAGGTGAGAGTCTGAATGTTCCTGGGAAATAAGAAAATGCAGAGAGCTTTGAGTGTTTTGAAAAGGAAGAAAGAGAAGAGGAAAATTTTGAATGCAATAGTCGTAAAGCTTAAGCTTGGTTCTCCTATTTATACGAAAACTTCAGGAACCGATATAGGTCACAAAATTGAATCAGTTCAAAATACAAGGGCCTGAAATAAATAAACCTAACAGCTTGAAAAAGCTAACAAGACAACTGTCATAACACTTGAAACCCGAACAAGCACCTATAATAGTCAGACACGTGTCTCGTACATGAGAGAGTGGGTGGGCAAGTTTTCTCATAACAGAAGTCGAAGAGCCTTTCTATGCATGTCAGAAGTGACGTCGTGCAATAGCAAGAGCTTTGGGGACAAATGTTGCACCCCAAAAATATTGGCTGAACTACCCAGAATGAGATACAGCTGGTAGACAAGCGTAAGAAGAAAACATACATATAGAGTATCTTGTTAACTCTGGAGTTAGTAGCGCGATCTTAATGAACAACCCACGACAACTAGAGAGTCTCCAGTTCGCCTCTTATGCCAATAACTTAGTTCAAGGTACACATCATCCGCATCACCCTCGTGAAACTCCAGACATTACCTACGTTAGTTCGCATTGGTCTTACAACATCTATCTTGAGGAGTGTGTTCAGCTCACGAAAGCTTGACTAAGATGCACCGTGAAGGATCCAAAAATACTTAGAGATCCCTCATACACCTCATAAATGCCTAGATTTTATTATGTATTTATTACTCGATATAACTGGTATAGAATTAATATGCAATTATGTGTATATGTAGGTGGGAAGTCACCCAAAATCTGTAAGTTACCATATTAATGTCTTGATGCCAAAAACAGTCCATGAGAATCTCCTATAAATATAAGGGGAAAGAATAGAAAAAAGGATTGACTTTCTGTATGCAACAACTCTGCTCAAATTGTCATAATTTTTTTTTCTCAAGAGACCTAAATAGATCGATAAGATTGACTCATGGACTAGGTGGATTTTAATCATTGATCCACGTAAAATTGTGTGAGCATTTTGTCTTCTTGTTTTCTGTCATTTCTTTCTATTCAGTTTATTAAAAGCCTAGTCTCTCTATTGTCGGATTTCTAAATACTGTGTTGCCAAAAAACTACATCAACATAACTATTTCTAGATAGGACCAATGCCCGCTATATGTGAAATGCCAATTTTTCTTACCTCAACTCTTGTGTAGGAGATAGAATTTCCCCTAGTGCGATCCTCTTTCGGAGCCTTACAAAAATGCTAGTCACAACTTAAGTGGTATACATATCAGGAACTATAATTGATAACGTGTTCAAAGACTAAACCATAGTTCTTGGGACCTCAAATTCCCCCCAACCAGGTAGTGGAATCGTCCCCCGAGCCCCCGAGTCTAATGCCCAAAACCCTAAAAAATGGCACACTGAAAATGATTTAGAGTCGTGGTGCCCTCCTAAAGGATCGCGGTGCTACAAAGGTCAGAGAACAACCCTTGAAAATGAACGTTCATTAGCACTTTGGTGCCCTCCTAAAGGTTTGTGGAGCCACAGAGGTCAAAGGGAAAACCCTACCCTCGAGGAAACCCATCCTCGCCGCTGCCCTCCCCATAAGAAGAGCCGCGACACCACTGCGAAAAACATAGAAAATCCAATTTTCCCATGCGATTTCGAACCCCAAAACCCAGCCCATTCAACCCAAAACAAAATTCCAACTTGTTTTACACAAAATTGAACCTCCTAAAAATGTTACTATACTCCTCTAACTCATCTAAACAACCTAACCATATCAATTTTAGATTGAACCCCAAAATCCCCAAAAATTCCATCACCATTGAAGAGCAAGTGAAGAAATTCATACCTCCTCCTCTAAATTTCAAAATCCCAGATGGTTATGGTGACCTTAATAAAGCTCGATTCCTCTTGAAAGATTGAATTTATTATGAGAACAAACAAGGCTTGATCTAGCCTTAGGTGGTTGGTATTTTGATGAGCTTGAAGAGAAACAAAGAAAAAGAAAAGATAGAGAGAAAAAAGAATAACGTGCAATTGACTAACTCCAAAGGTTGTGGATCACTATTCTCTAATTTCATGGTCAAATGACCATTTTGCCTCTTCCCAATAATTAACCCCTTCATAAACCTCAAGGGCATATTTTTCATTTGCCTATAATTCCCAAAAAATCTCAAATTACACCACTAATCTCGAAATTTATCAATTCATCCATCGAATTCAAGTAATTCACCACTTAATTTCATTTTACCAGTAATTCAAAAATATGTGAAATTACCAAAATACCCTTAGGCTACCTAGAGCTAGGTATTTATCCGCGTTGTTACCTTTTCGCTGCATTTCTCGAAATGACCCACTCATGCCGAATAACACACATATATCCACATAATAATGTGGTCTCGAGATATAGAACATAAAATAAAAATATACCATCAACGAGTCAAAATTATGAAAATACCCCTTTTTAACAAAACCAGGTCCTTAAACACTTTTAATACACATAATCAAGCATACTCAATCATATGCACATATTAATCAATTAAAACAATTAATTCACCCATAATTACCCCATGTGCCATCCCCGCACGCTAACCAAGTTACATAGACATACTAGGAGATTCAAGATGCTACACATAGGCTCATGCGTTCTATCTATTTTGTCAACAAAAGAAGTAGCAATACATGAATGTGATGCACCATTTTCCATTAATGCATGTGAAGAGGTTCGGGGATAGGAATTTTTCCTCATACCATCTTCGAGTGTCTAGCTCCCTTGTCGCCTTGGGTAACTGCGAATACACGCGGTGGGGCTCCCATCAGTTTATGTTGACCCTTCCCATTCTGCTAGCCGAGGTCCTGAAATCTCTATCATTGTAATGCCCTGGATAACCAAGACCGTACACTGTGTATTTGAAATAGTGCAAGACTTTCTAATCATGTCATTTGAATAAAAGTGTAATCCTAAATTCATAATCAGGTTAGGGTTAAATTTTTTTGATCATAAACGGTTAACTTTCATTAAAATAGATGTTTGGTAAATGGGATCCCAAAAACAGGGTTTAAAAGAAAAATTACAAACTCTCAAAAGTTATATACAATCAGAGGCCACTCTAATGGAAAAATACACATTTTAGGCCATGGCGGACGAGTAGTTGACAATGTACACCTCGCCCCTAGAGCTCTCCAACTCATGGTTGTTCCATCTTACCCTTGCCTTTACCTGCACCACGTAGCACCCATGAGCCGAGGCCCTGCCCAAAACCATAACAACATAACATAATCAATAATGATAATCACATAGCTCACAAGATAGTTAACTAGATATTCAACAAGCGATAACATCAAGCTAACAACAATAAACATCTATATTCAACAGTTCATCTCAATCAATAGACAATACTCAGGGTCGACACCCTTAGGTCGCACCCTCTGTTTAACCCACTTACTCCAGCTCGCTTAGGACGAGTCCGTTGTTTATCTAGCTGAACCCAGGTCACAGTGGCCGAGCCGCGTCTTGTGCGCAAATTACCAGCCACGACACTCTTAGGACATTCATTTCATCCTTACATGGAATTATCATAGTTATACATCATATGTATTCAAATACAGGGAATCTCAGTCCCAACATAGCCACACAAGGTTGCAGTTTTCCTACCTTTAGTTCTGAACGGAGATAATGAAATGGCTCCGAGCACGATCCTTAGCCCTAAGCCTTGGCAATAAACCTAGTCACAGTGTCCAATGGGTAATTGATAACTTCCAATCCAAATAACTAATTAGGAGACACAAACTAGTCTCCGGGATCTCAATTTCTACTAATCTAGATAGTAGAAATTGTCCCGAGTGCCTAGATTCGAACCCCCGAGCCTTACTGATTCTAGAAACAATTATAAGGCTAATATCCCAGGGAGGGTCATGACTTGGCTTAGTAGGTCGGCACTTGCCCCCAAGTGAGATTGCAAGTAGCCAAGCCAATGAGGAGGCATGCTGAGACTTGGCCTAGTTGGTTGCAGTGCACCCCCATCTCAGCGAGAAACCTAAGCTAAATAGGATACACGAAACGTGGAACCTCAGGGCTAGGTCATGGTGCGCCCCCTTCGAGGCCAGAAAAATCTGGGTTTTCTCCTACCCTTTTCAAGCCAACAAACACAAAGTTTCAAACCCATCACACTCCCACTTCAAACTAAATCACCAGGGCAAAACCAAGACTCAAACCATAAATTCTATGCTTACAAAAACACAGACATTCTACTCAAACTTCGAGCAATTCATCAACTAACTTATACCCAAGAACCTAGAGTTAACACATGTTCCAAGTTTCAAAACTACTTAGCTCTAACTCCACCCTATTGAACTAAGATCTTCAACAAATTAAATGACTAGAGCTTACCTCAGCATTGGTTGAATCCTCCCAAGTTCCAGCTTTAATTCCTAGCTTAATCACCTCCAACTTTCTTCAAAGAATCCAACTTCAAGCCTAACTTTTCCCTTTTTTTTTTTTCCTTCCTTAGCTTCAAGGTAAATGAGAGAGTGAGAGAGGAAATAAAACCATGAGAGAGAGATGAGAGGGTTTGAGATGTTTCTACTTTCCTCTGCCTTAATTCTAAGTGAGTTCTGACCATATCCTTTGATAATTCAAAAGACTATTTTGCCCTTCAAGTTTTACTAATCCTCAAGTTGTCCCTAGGGGTAAAATGGTCATTCTCCCCTAGTTCCCACTAACTCCTCAAATGTTCCTAATATCTACCAATTAATCCCGTCATCCAATTAATTACCAAATATTTACTTAGTATCTAATAATTCTCGATATATTCTCTAAATTCCCAAAAATACCCCTAGGACCCTCCCGAACAGGGTATTATTCCCCTCTCTGACTATTTCGCTAATCTGCTCACTAGGACCGTCTCGAGCCACATGCTGCAGATATATCCACATAATAATGCGGTCTCAACAATTTATCACATATAATCACATTTATGCCCTCAACAGGCCAAAATTAAAAATATGCCTTTATAAGCTAAAAAGTGCCAACATACATATCTAATACTCACAAACATGCATATCACATAATCATATTAATCATGCATGCAACAAAATCATGCATTAAATGTAGCTTTAGGCCACTTCAGAAGCATAGAAATGTGGAATACATCATGATCTCCCAACAACGATGGTGGCAGTGCCAATCTATAGGCCACTTGCCCGATCCTCTCCAAGATTTCAAAAGGCCCAATGAATCTAGGGCTCAGCTTGCCCTTCTTCCCAAACCTTCTCACCCCTCAAATTTGTGAGACTCACAGAAACACGTGGTCCCCTACCTAGAACTCCACTTCCCTATGCTTAGGATCAATGTAGCTTTTCAGTCTACTTTGCAAAGTGAGCATTCGATCTTGGATCTTCTCGATAGCCTCATTAGTCTTCTGAACCATCTCCGGTCCCAAATACTTCCTCTCACCCATCTCATCCCAATGAATGGGCAATCTACACCTCCTCACATATAACATCTCATATGTAGCTACTCCAATCATTGATTGATAACTATTGTTATATGAAAACTTATTCAACATGAGATACTTACTCCAAGATCCCTCAAAGTCTATCACACATGCCCTGAGCATGTCGTCCAATACTTGAATCATCCTCTCAAATTGTCCATCAGTCTGAGGATGAAAGGTCGTACTAAACTTCAACTGATTCCCCATATCCTTTTGCAATCCACCCCAAAACTTGGAGGTAAAGATAGGATCTCGGGCTGATACTATAGACTTAGGAACCACATGGAGACGTACAATCTCTATCACATACAGCTTCGCATACTGATCCATAGTATAAGTCAACTTCAAAGGTAGAAAGTGAGCTGACTTGGTGTATCTGTCCACTATCGCCCAAACCGAGTCGTACAGCCCCACTATCCTGGGTAAACCTCCCACAAAATCCATCGTAATCTACTCCCATTTCCACTCGGGAATAGCCAAAGGCTGTAGCGACCCCGCTTGCTGCTGATGCTTAGCCTTCACCTGTTGACAAGTTATACACTTGGCCATGTACTCCACTACATCCTACTTCATCCTAGGCCACCAATTCAACATCCGTAGATCCTAACACATCTTCATGGTACCTGGATGGAGTAAGTATGGTATAGTATGGGATTCATCGAGTATCTCTCATCTAATCCCCATGTAAGTCGGACCACAGATCTGACCTTTATATCACAATAATCTAGTCTTTGAAATAGAATAGTCCTTAGATACTCAAGCTAAGACCTACCATATAACCTCCTGCAACTGTGCATCCACCAACTTACCCTTTTTAATCCGCTCTAATAGGGTCGATAGTAAGGTAATATTGCCTAACCGGCCCACAACTAATTCTATCCTCGCTCTGGACATCTCCTCTACCAACTCTCTCGATATCTGAGCAGAGCTAAATAACTGCCACGGGCCCCTCCGGCTCAACACATCTGCCACTGCTTTGACTTTCCCTGGGTGGTAAAGGATATCAAAATCGTAGTCCTTCATGAACTTCAGCCAATGCCTCTACCACATGTTCAAATCCTTCTAGGTGAAGAAATACTTCAAACTCTTGTGATTGGTGTATATCTCGCACTTCTCTCCATACAGATAATGTCGCCACACCTTTAGTGAAAATACCACCACTGCCAATTCCAGATCATGGGTAGGGTACTGCTGCTCATACTCAGTCAACTGTCATGATGCATAAGCGATAACCTTCTCATTCTGCATCCATAGACAGCCCAATGTCAGTTTCCATGCATCTCAATATACCACAAACTTTCCTTCATCGAAAGGAAGACTCAACACAGGTACCGCAATAAGCTGTCGCTTCAATTCCTGGAAGCTACTCTCACACTTTTCTAACCAGACGAACTTCAAGTTCTTCCGTGTAAATTTTGTCATCGGTGAATCAATCTTCGAGAACCCTTCTACAAATTGCCCGTAATAACTCGCTAACCCGAGAAAGCTCCTAACCTCTGAGGCGTTCCTTGGCCTCGACCAATCTCTTACTACCTCCACCTTATATGGATCCACCTTAATCCAATCCTCACTAAGAATATATCCAAGGAATGTCACTTCTGGTAGCAAAAACTCACACTTCTTAGACTTGGCGTATAATCGGTGCTCTCTCAATCTCTTCAAAACATGTCAGAGATGTTGCTCGTGTTCTGCCTCTAAACTGGAGTACACCAAAATGTCATCGATGAAGACAATCACAAACTGATCCAAGAAGTCCTTGAACACCCTGTTCACCAAGTCCATAAATGTTGCTGGGGCATTGGTCAAACCAAACGACATGACTAGGAACTCATAATGCCCATACGTCTTTGGTATATCCTCGTCCTTGATTCTCAGCTGGTGTTAACCAGATCGAAGATCAATCTTCGAGAACACCGTCTTTCCCTACAATTGATCAAACAAGTGATCGATCCTTGGTAAGGGGTACTTATTCTTGATAGTCAACTTGTTCAACTCCTGTAGTCTATACACATCCTTAGAGTCCCGTCTTTCTTCTTCACAAACAAAACTGGAGCAGCCCATGGCAAGTAGCTACGCCTGATAAACCCAAAATCAAGAAGCTCCTGTAACTATATCTTCAATTCTTTCAGTTCCACCGGAGCCATCTTATATGGTGCCCTTGACACTGGCTCTGTCCCCGACGCTAACTCTATGATGAACTGAATGTCCTTGTGCGGCGGCAGCCCTGGTAAATCCTCAGGGAACACGTCGAAGAACTCACGAACTAATCTGGTCTCTCCCAGCCCTGCTGGCAAAACTCTGGCAGTATCCACCATACTAGCTAAGAAACCTATACAACCTCCTCGTAATAGGTCTCTAGCTCTCAATGTTGATATCATGGGTATGCGGGGTCCATGTACCGGACCCACGAAAAAAAGGGACCCCCTCCCTCAGGCTCAAAAGTCACAATCTTCTTCTTGCAATCAATGGTAGCCCCATATTTGACCAGCCAACCCATCCTAAGATTCATGTCATAACCTCCATACCTAACTAGATCAAGTATATTGATAGCTCCCTACCATCAACCATCATTGGCAGTGCTCTAATCCATCTCTTAGAAATCGCCCGTTCTCCTGTAGGCAGTATAGTCCCAAACCCCGTCGCATAATAATCACTAGGTCTACAGAACCTATCAATTACCTTAACAAACGAATGTGTAGCACCAGATTCAATCAATAAAGTAAAAGGATTGCCAATGCTACAAAGCTGACCTATCACCACCGAGGGACTAGCCTCAGCCTCTGCCTGCATCATGGTGAACACTCGAGGTGGAGTCAAGCTGTCCACCTTCCTGCTTCCTCTTTCTTTGTTGTTGGGCCTTCTTTCTTGAGGTGTCCCACCACCTCACACACATAGCAGGCCTTTGCCCGACATTCACCCAGATGGCGCTTCCTGCACCTTTCGCACTCACGGTAATTCCTCCATGCCTTACCGCCTCCCTGGCGGTCACCCTGAACACCCCGACCCCTCCTATCAGTTGCAGCAGCGGTCGAAGTGTCAGGGGTCTTCCTCTTCAAATCACTGGGGCCTATGCCCCTACCAGACCCTAAATATGGAGGTGCTGCCCTACGAACCTCCCATCTTGCAGCATTCTCCCCCTAGATCTTATTCTCTGCCTCCTCAGTGGTAAGAGCCTTCTCAACAACCTGGGCATAAGTCGTCCCCCCAGGTACTATTGTAAACCTCACATCTCGGGCTATCATAGCATTAAGACCTCTAATGAATCTGTCCTGTCTAGCTGCGTTAGTAGGCACTAGGTCTGGTGTGAACTTTACAAGCCTAAAAAACTTCAGGGTGTATTCTGTAACTGTCATGTTTCCCTACACTAACCCCACGAACTCATTCACCTTCGCTGTCCTAACGAAAATATTATAGTAATTCTGGTTGAACAAGTCTCCAACCCATCCAAAGTCAGAGTAGAAATATCCCAGGTCTGTGATGTGACTTCCCAACAAATGCGAGAATCCTCTCTCAGCAGCACAGGCCACCTTGTTATTACCTTCCATCCTCATAAAATCTAAGATAGAAGTTATCATACTAATGCACTGTTCAAATTTCAGCAGATCTGATCCCTCCTCAAAGGTTGGAAGATGCTGCCTCCTGAACTGCTCATACAAGGGCTCCCACCTGTTCCCAATCTCAGGTGCCTGAACAACTAGTGCCACAACAGGTGGCACAATAGGTGCAGCACTTCCTGGTGGAGCCTGTTGTCTCAAAAGACAGAACTGTTCTTCTTAACTCCGTAACCAAGCTTGCATGACTGCAAGTATCTGTTGCCAGTTCTCACGGACTGGCGGAGGGTTCTGGCCCTGGTCATCATCTCTTGCCTCAGACCCTGTGCTGACTAGTCGTATAGATCGCCTTGGATGCATAGCTATCCAAGTTTATCTGCAATCAACGACTCCGCAGTCAGACAATGATTACAGGGTAACAAATCTTTCCACGATCCACCGTTGGAACTCAACGTTCAACCAACCACAAGCAATCAAGATGCAAATAATCATTCAAATATTTGTTCACATCCAACATCAATGCTAATGAACATGCCTCAATATTAAGGGCTAGGCCCTATCAGTATCTCATGCTCCCTATTAATCATGTAGTAAAGCATTTATATCTCATTCAAGCACTTAAGCATATAATCACATGTATACAATTACCAAACCCCAAGTTGAGCTTGTCTCTAGTGGCGAATGTACATGTCCAGCCAGTCTTCAGGAAACCTGAAACCTATATCACGCTAATACCAAGTTGTAATGGCCTGGATAACCAAGACTGTGACACTGTATATTTGAAATAGTGCAATACTTGCTAATCAATTCATTTGAATAAAAGTGTGATCCTAAAGTCATAATTAGGTTAGGGTTAAAAGATTTTGCTCAGAAACAGTTAATTTTCATTAAAATAGATGTTTGGTACATGGGATCCCAAAAACAGGGTTCAAAAGACAATTTACAAACTCTCAAAAGTTATATACAATCAGAGGCCACTATAATGGCAAAATACACATTTTAGGTTTTTGTCGCTGTACAATCCCTCGGCCGTAGCAGACGAGCTGCTGACAATGTACACCTCGGCCCCAGATCTCTCCAACTCATGGTTGATCCATCTTACCCTTTCCTTTACCTGCACCACGTAGCACCCGTGAGTCGAGGCCTAGCAAGAAAACCATAAGCAAACATAATCAACGATGATAATCACATAACTCACAAGACAATTAACCAAATATTCAACAAGTTATAGCATTAAGCTAACAATAATAAACATCTATGTTCAACAGTTTATCTAAATCAATAAAAAATACTCAGGATCAACGCCCTTATGTTGCACCCTCTGTTTAACCCACTGACTCCAACTCGCTTAGGTCGAGTCCAATGCTTATCTACCTGACCCCAGCTCACAGTGGCCGAGCCGCGTCCTGTGCGCAAATTATCAGCCCCAACACTCTTAGGTCGTTCATTTCATGCTCACATGGCATTATCACAGTTATCCATCATATGTATTCAAATATAAGGAATCTCAGTCCCAACATAGCCACACAAGGGTGTAGTTTTCTTACCTTTAGTTCCAAATAGAAATAATGAAATGGCTCCGAGCACGATCCTTAGCCCCGAGCCTTGGAAATAAACCTGGTAACCGTGTTCAATGGGTAATTTTTAACGTCCAATCCAAATAAATACTTAGGTGTGACAGTCAGAATCCCGTGATCCGTAAGGGGAAAGACCGAGAAAGTTGTGCAATCCCACACTGCCTGGGGAAGGTCAAGTGTAATGATTCTAAGACTATGTAGGTATGGGACTACACAGTTGAAGAGGGCTTAAATGGATTGATGGGTACTACCTATATCAACAAGATGCATCTTCTTTTCGGTAGCCCATCACTTGAGAACTCCAAAGTTAAGCGTGCTTGACCTGGGGTAATCTAGGGATGGGTGACCTCCTCGGAATTTTTCCTAGGAAGCATGTGAGTGAGGACAAAGCACGCTGGAAAGACTTGTGTTGGTTTGTAGGGCCATTCGTCATTCCAGAAAGCAGCCATAGTGACGTGGGGCGTCACATTAGGAGACACAAACTAGCCTTCGAGGCCTCAATTTCTACTAAACCGGGTAGTAAAAATTGTCCCGAGTGCCTTGGTTCGAACCCATGAGCCTTACCAACTCTAGAAACAACTCTAAGGCTAAAATCCCCAGGCAGGTCGCAGCATAGCTTAGTAAGTCGCGACTTGTCCCAAAGTTAGAGAGCAAGTACCCAAGCCAAAGGGGAAGTGGGCCGCGACTTGGCTTAGTGGGTCGCGGCGCGCCTCCATCTCAGAAAGCAACCCAAGCTAAACAGGCCACACATGTTGCAGCACCTCACTCTAGGTCACAGCGCCCCCCTTCGAGCCCAAAAAAATATGGGTTTTCTCCAACCCTTTTCCATCCAAGAACTACAAGGTTTCAAACCCATCACACTCCCACATCCAACTAAATCAACAGGGCAAAACCAACACTTAAAAAATAAATTCTAAGGTTACAAAAACACAAAAATTCTATTCAAACTACTAGCACTTCATCAACTAACTTATACCCAAGAACCTTGTACGCCCTAATTTTCCACAGGCAATTAGCGAGCTGAGATATGGCATAATTATATCAGCCACATGGATACCACATGGCCGGAGCTGCTGTTGTCAGGTCCTACCTCTTTAGCTCGAGGTAGCCAAAATTTTATCAAGATTATTTAAGGGCTGAGTCAGAGATATGAAGACCGCGGGTCGAGAAGGCATCCAACCCGAGGCACGAGCCGGAGTTGGAAGTTGTGATCCCTTATGAGGTGAACCACGCAATGTAAACGTGCATATATCAGACATCACATGTCTAATATATCCCTGAATTCTCAGACACACCGCATGAACGTGCGTGTTCAGGCACCCACGACTGGGTTGGGCTATGCGGCCCATTATTCCCCTTACCTATTGATTAGACCACACTTCATCTGTCAGGTTTTAGGAATTATTAATTAATGTCACAGAAGTGACATGATGGGTAAGAAGGTCACGGGATGACCCCCCTTACCAACTCCCAGGTGCCCACTCCTATAAATATGGAGACCCTGGGAGTTGCAAAGGGTTGGATTCCATTGTGTAACGAAATACCCTGTAAAGAATACCTGAAATATAGCAATAATATTGGCTGGTGGAGTAGAAGGATTTTAACCTTTGAACCACCTAAAAACATAGTCGTATCTTCAGTTCATATTAAGATCATTCATCTGTTTATGTTCATCACTCAGCACTAATCCCTTTCTCTTATTTTCTTAATTACCTGTTGGCGAAGAACCGCGTCAACAGTTTGGTACTTTCATTGAGAGCTTGTTAGATTAGTGCTATTGCAAATATCCAACCATGGTGATCACTCGATCAAGACACGGTAACGAGGCGAACCAGCATGATGGGCAGGATGCCCATCATGCCGCCATCTCCGGTGAGCAAAACCTTGAAGTTCAGCAGTGGCCGGGCAAGCAGCCAATAGGCCAGGATGACACTGGAAGTTCGACACCCCGGCCACCTAATCCAAACCTGAACTTTTACACGGCAGTAGAGATGGAGAATGCTCAGCTGAGGAGTCAGCTGGCGAAAGCCAATCAGCAGATTAAGGAGGTGTTAGCCTGACTACCCCCACTTACAACCGACGCTAACATCGGAAAGAGGCAAGGCGGGACTCATAAGTCCCGCCGGGGAAATCGGTCCAGGCCTAGCTGCTCGGCCAGACCTCCAACATCTAACTCTACTCCCTCATCGCACCACCAAGAGGAAACCATCGAAGAACTACCCAGGGCCGAGCAATAGTATAGCCGCTCGGTTTGAACTTCAACTCCCAGCTCACTGCCAGCTTCGAGCGCACCTAGGAGGGCTCGAGGGAATTCTAGAAGGAGATCCGGGGAGGTCTCACAGCGACAGCCTGTCCTGGCCAGCTGTCCTGCGCCCCCCTCAAATCGCCAGGCGCAAGGCCCGCAAGTTGGCAGGGCCGAAAGGCCCCTACCTAACGTGATCCGCCCTGACGGAAGCAGGATTGCATCCCCAATCAGACATCCTCCTTCACCGATAAGATATCTGTCTCCTCCTTGACCCGTCCGAGATATTCCAGCTTATGGGAGCAGCAGGAGAAACCCACCTTCTGCAGGACCTTCCCATTGTGGCAGGACGCCCAAAGAGTCCCGGATCCTTAGCTCCAAAGGCGGGCTCCAAGCTTCTCTAACGGGAGCTACTGGACCAGAAGTCGCTGAAGTGACCTCTCTGGCGGAGACCTGCGCCAACGCCTAAGCTCGACGCAAATTACTCAAGCCACCCCGAGGGGTGACCTACGAGATCGCCTTAACTCTCATAGGGGGGACCCCGTAGGAAGTGGCATCCATGCTCGCTCAAGGAGAGACCTGTTCGAGGTACGTGACGACGGGAATGTCCCAAATAACCTATCTCAAGATAGGAGGGGCAATAACCCACCAAACGTATACAATGGATCCGAAGCTGTTGAACAGCCCCTGAATAACCAAGGAGATCAGGACAAAACCCTTGAGCGCTTGTCTCAGATGGAGAAGCTAATGAGGAAGCTCCTATCGGAGAAAGAAAAAGACGAATATGATTTGGAGGACGAGCTTGAGCTCTTCGCTCCTAGCATAGCAGCAACGGCATACCTGCCCGGTTTCCGTATGCCGCACCTGTCCAAATTCAACGGAGACGGAGATCCGTAAGATCATCTGGGTATGTTCAATACCCTGATGATGGCCCTCAACATTGGCCCCGAGCTGAGGTGTTTGATATTTCCCTCCACACTGACTGGGCCAGCCAGACAGTGGTTCAAACAAAGCAAGAAATAGTCAATCAGCTCCTAGAAAACTTTCTCTGCTGACTTCAAGAGAGCATTCCGAGCCTCCCAGGCTGCCCACGTCAAGGCCGACTCCTTGGCTAACGTGAGGCAACAACCCGACGAGCCTCTAAAGGCTTACCTGAGCAGGTTCGCGAACGTCGCTGCTCGGGCCAGAGACGCAGATCACAGCTCCAAACTCATGGCTTTGAGGACTGGAATCCTTGTCGGAGGGGAACTCTGGAATGAGATACAAAGGAAGGGAGTCAGCCCAGTAAATGAATTCCTAAATAGGGCCCAGGGGTGGATCAACTTGGAAGAGGCCCAAGCCTCAGCTGCAGGAACCAACCAGATCCCTGAGCAGTCTGTTGGAGTGGGAACGGAGGTCGTGACAGCGACCCAGAACGTTACACAGAATAACCAGTTTGGTGGAGGCAAGAGAAAGGGGAACGGCGAGGGCAACCAGCACGACCCCAAGAAGAATAAGTCCGTGGAAAAATTTAAGTCTGTCTACGTGACTTATACGGAGCTCACCCATTCTAGGGAGAACATCTTCCTAGCAAACTCTGCTCGCCTCCCCTGGAAGAAGCCAGAGCTGTTAAAGCACCAGAAGGGGAAGCGAGACCCCTCCAAGTTTTGTCATTTCCACAACGACGTTGGCCACAATACCGATGATTGTAGACACCTGAAGGATGAGATCGAGACTCTCATCAGAGCTGGCCCCTTGGGTCAGTATGCGCGGAACAGAGTTCCCGCAGCCCATCCGACTTCGGAAGTCCCGATCACTCAGCCCGGGTCTCGGGTAGATCAGGACGTCCCTCCTCCAGTGACAGGAGTGGAGATCTCCACAATCTCTCCAGGTCCTCATTTGGCTGGCACGAGAAGAGGTGCCCAAAAGAGGTACATCAACGAACTTAAGGCTCATAATGGAGTAGAGTTCGTCCCCAAGCAACATTTGCCAAAGCAGCAGCGATTGGAAAGGCAACCAATCATTTTTACTGAAGAAGATGCCAGCCACGTTCAGTTCCCTCATAATGACCCTCTGGTCGTAGCAGTGCAGCTCGCTAATCAGAGGGTTAGGAGAGTGCTGATCGATAATGGGAGCTCAGTAAACCTTCTATTCCGGTCCACGCTGGAGAAGATGGGTTTGACTGTCGTCGAGCTGAAGGCAACCTCCATGATGCTTTATGGTTTCTCGGGAGAAGGATCAGCGGCTATAGGGACGATCGAGTTGGTGATCACCTTAGGAGAGGGACCTCGGACAGTCTCAAAACTCCTTGAATTCGTGGTCATTGACTGTCCCGCCGCATACAATGCCATTTTGGGTCGACCTACACTTATAGCTTTTGAAGCCATCACCTCCGTCCGCCACCTCGCCCTGAAATTCCCTTCTTCCACAGGGATATGCACGGTCCGTGGTGATCAGCTTGCTGCCAGGGAATGCTACAGCATTTCCATGAAGGGAAAATTGAAACCCGGGCATTTAACAATGGCCATCCAAGGTGGAGAAGAGGAATCTCAGGAACCTTTGCCTAATCCGGAGATTGAAAAACCTCAGAGCACCGAAGGGGAAAGTATCGTCCTAGGTGAAGATATTGACCCCCGAATAGGCGAGGATAAGTCCGAGCTCTAAGCTATTGAAGAGCTCAAGGAAGTAAATATCGATCCACAAAATCCCTTGCGGATGGTTAAGCTCGGGAAAAACCTCTGTGGCAAGAGGAAGGCGAAGCTGGTCAAATTTCTGCAGGAGAACCTGGATGTGTTCGTATGGTCACACGAGGACATGGTTGGAATCAGTCCAAATGTCATCATGCACACCCTTCATTTGGATAAGAGCATTCCTGCAAAGTCCCAGACACAGAGGTGCCTGGGAACAACTCGGGCTGAAGCCCTAGAAGAAGAAGTAGCCCGGCTCAAGAAATGTGGATTTATCCGTGAAGCCAAGTTTCTAGTTTAGGTCGCCAATCCTGTGCTGGTCCCGAAGCCCAATGGGAAATGGTGAACCTGCATCGACTTCTTCGATCTGAATAAAGCTTGCCCCAAAGATTGTTTTCCCTTGCCAAGGATCGACCAATTGGTGGACGCCACGGCGGGGCACGAGCTTATGTCCTTTATGGACGCGTACTCAGGCTATAATCAGATCGCCATGAATCTGGAGGACCAGGAGCACACCAGCTTCATGACCCCAACTAATGTCTATTGTTACAAGGTCATGCCGTTCGGACTGAAGAACGCCGGTGCTACATACCAGAGATTGGTGAATAGAATGTTTGCCAACTAGATCGGGAAGAACATGGAAGTGTACGTTGATGACATGCTAGTCAAGTCAAAGACTGCCGATAACCATGTTTCCGACCTGGAGGAATGCTTCAAGATACTGAGGGAGCACAACATGATGCTTAACCCGCAGAAATGCACTTTCGGGGTCGCATCTGGAAAATTCCTAGGTTTCATTCCTCAACACTAGAGGAATCGAGGCGAACCCCGATAAGATCAGGTCATTGCTCGAGCTCCCCTCACCTAGGTTACGAAAGGACGTCCAAGGCCTGACAGGAAGGGTGGTAGCCCTTAATCGGTTTATTTCCAAATCCACCGACAAGTGCCTGCCATTCTACAACCTGCTCCGGGGGAACAAGAAGTTCGAATGGACAGAGGAGTGCGAACGTGCATTCCTCGACCTGAAGGCACATCTGGCTGAGCCTCCCGTATTTTCCAAACCAAAGGTAGGAGAGCCTCTTTTCCTTTACCTAGCTGTCACAGAAGATGCAGCTAGTGCCGTATTGGTCCGTGAAGAAGACCGGGTTCAAAAATCAGTCTACTACATCAGTAAGAGACTTCTCGGAGCTGAGTCCCGGTACCCAGTGATGGAAAAGATGGCATTCTGTCTTATCTCGACCTCCCGACAGCTTAAGCCGCATTTCCAATCCACTCAATACGCATCATGACCGATCAACCTTTAAGGCAGGTTTTGAAAAAACTTGAGGCATCGGGATGCCTATTGAAGTGGGCTATCGAGCTCAGCCAGTTCGAGATTTTGTACACCCCACGAACTTCTATAAAAATTCTGGCCCTTGCCGATTTTGTGGTAGAGTGCACAGGATTCACGGAGGATCCTGTGGAAGGGTCACCCTAGGCCACCTCGACCCAGGCGTCATGGAAGATCTTCGTGGATGGCTCATCTAATGAGAACGGCTCCGGGGCTGGAATCATTTTGATATCCCCAGAAGGGGATAGATTCCACTCGGCGCTGAGATTCGAATTCCAGACCTCCAACAACGAGGCCGAATACAAAGCTTTCCTGGTCGGGCTAAGGATAGCCCAGGAGCTGAAGGCCAGCCCAGGAGCTGAAGGCCAGCTCCGTTCAATGCTTCAGCGATTCCTAGCTCGTGGTAAACCAGGTGCTGGGTGAATATCAGGCACGGGGGGCCAAGATGGCTGATTACCTAGCAAAGGTAAAAGTCAAACTGTCCGCATTTGAACGAGGCTCAATCGAGCAGATACCTCGAGAGCAGAACGCTAACATAGACGCCCTCTCCAGGCTCACTACCTCTAGGGAGACAAACGCTTTGGGGTTAGTACCGGTAGAGTTCCTGGAGATACCAAGTATAGAAAAGGTCGGGGCGGAGGTCAAGATGATCGACACCAGACTGGCCTGGATGACCCCCATCCTCGAGTATCTCACCGAAGGAAAGTTACCCGAGGGGCGTAATGACGCACGGTGGGTACTGTACCAGGCTCCAAGGTATGCGATATTAGATGGGGTGCTGTACCAACGTGGGCATTCCCTACCCCTCATACAATGTGTTCTGCCAGGCGAAGCAAAGCCATCTTGTAGGAAGTGCACGAGGGTTTTTCCGGGGATCACACTGGGGGGCAAAGCTTGGCCCTAAAAGTCTTATGGCAAGGGTATTACTGACCCACTCTATTAAAGGACTCGATCTCGTACGTCAAGAAATGTGACAAGTGCCAGCGATTCGCCACAGTTGCCCGAGCTCCCCCAGTCGAGCTGAAGATGATCTCATCCCCGGGGCAATTCGTGGTTTGGGGAATCGACCTGGTGGGTGCCCTCCCTACTGGAAAGGGCGAGGTCCGCTACGCTGTGGTGGCTATCAACTACTTCACAAAGTGGGCTGAGGCAGAACCTTTGGCAACAATCACTTCCAGGAAAGTCCTTGACTTCGTGGTCAAGAGCATTATCTGCCAGTTCGGGCTCCCAAAGAAAATCGTATCCAACAATGAGACTCAGTTCGACAGCGACCTCTTCACAGAATTTTGTGAAAGGTACGAGATTGTGAAAATCTTCTCCTCCGTGGCCTACCCCAGGAAAATGGCCAGGTCGAGGCTGTCAATAAGACGCTAAAGGCGAGCCTTAAGAAGAGGCTAGACGAAGCCAAGGGGGTCTGGCCAGAACAGATCCCCCAGGTACTGTGAGCATACCGGACCTCGCATCGGACTCCTACGGGTCATACTCCTTTCTTCCTGACTTTTGGGAGTGAGGCAGTCCTCCCTGTCGAGATTAAGATATCTTCACATAGAGTCCAGGCGTATAACCAGGACCGCAACCACAAACTACTTTGCATGTCCCTCGACCTGATTGATGAAAGATGAGAAGATACGCAGCTTTAGCTCGCGCATTACCAGCAAAAAATCACTCATTATTTCAACTCAAAGGTTAAAAAATGCGCCTTTAGCATTAGTGACTTAGTCCTCAGAAGAGTCTTCTTAGCCGGTAAGGATCCCAAAGATGGAGTATTGGGACCAAACTTGGAAGGGCCATATCAAATCACCGAGGTCATAAAGGAAGGAACTTACAAATTAGCTCGGCTCAATGGAGAAACAGTCCCACAAACTTGGAACGCCATCCATTTGAAGAAATATTATCAGTAACACCCTTGTAAGGCTTAAAGGCCACTTTTTTTTTGTTAAGCAATGAGAATTAAATCTTTGTTTATTATTATGTATGTTTGCGAATGTAATCCCAAGTAACCACAAAAGACCCTTTCCTAATTACTTGGAGGGGCATATGGTACCTGGATAATATAACCAGGTCGCCTTAAAGGCTTAGAAGTTGATTCAAATCAATTGATAGAGGTTTTTCTTAAAAAACGCGAGATATTGATAAAGGATTAACGCGAACTAAGTCCTATCCTGGATATAACCAGGTTGTCTTAAAACTTAGAAGTTGATTCAAATTGATTGATCAGTGTTTTTATTAAAAAGCACAAGATATTAGTTAAGAATTAGCATGAACTAAGTTTTCAAATTAACGCCCTGGATGAAACCAGGTCCTAAAACTTAGAAGTTGATTCAAATTGATTGATCGGTGTTTTTCTTAAAAAGCACAAGATATTAGTCAAGAATTAGCACGAACTAAGTTTTCAAATTAACGCCTTGGATGAAACCAGGTCCTAAAACTTAGAAGTTGATTCAAATTGATTAATCATTATTTTTCTTAAAAAGCACGAGATATCAATAAGAAATTAACGCGAACTAAGTTTTTAAAGCAATGTTCGGGATGCAACCAGGACTTATCTTCGAAGTTGGGTCAAGATTGGTTAACATGTTTTTCCTAGAAAAGCATAAAAGTATCAATCATAGCACCAACAAAAAGAAAAAAAAACTAAGACTATTACCGAAGTGCATAGAGGCAAAAGGAAATAAACCAATTAAAAACAAAAATTGGTAAAGCCAATTGTCTCGAGGTGAAAAAACCTCATACAAAGTTACAAGAAAAAAATACATGTGTTAAAAAAATAAAAAGAAGGCCCTAGGCTCCACCGGGCAGCTCCGATGAGGTCACCACCTCGCCCTCTTGCTCGGCAGCTGTGGAGGTCTCCCCAGTCTCAGAGGGCGCCTCTTGCTGAAGGCGATCTTTAAACCCCTCCTGGAAGAGCTCCCAAGCATCCGCTCCTAGAGAGGAGAAGTCGCCATCCGGGTTGAAGACCCAGCAGTGGTATAGCATATCCTCTATGGCAGAGCTGGACGCCGCCTTCTCCGTTGCCAAGGAGGCCTTAGCCTCCTCGGCCTCAGTTTTCACAGAGTCTAGCATGGCCTGGGCAGCCTTGCCTCCTCGAGTTCGGCCGTTACAGCGGCTAGGGTGGCCTTGGTAGCCTCGGCCTCTTGCAGCTTGGGGTGGGACGCTGTAACGACCCAAATTCGCTAATAAGGCTTAAGGCCTTGATTAGCGTGCCAGGAGGGCATGATGGAATTTATGTGTGATTATTTTATTAATTTAATTGCATGGATATGAGTTAAAGCATGTTATAAGACTATTTGTTATCTGAGATGCATGACTATGTATATTAGTATGCATGTAGGCCCGGATCGTGTTAGAAGGGCATAATTGTAATTTTGGCCATGATTGGGCGTAACTGTATTGATATGTGTTGATTGTTGAGGCCACAGTGGTATGTGGATGTATCTATGCTTTGTGACTCGAGGCGATCCCAATGAGCAGGCTAGCGGAAAGTGTTGACAGGAATTTATACCTAGCTCGGGGCGAGCCTGGGGGTATGAACAGGAATTCAGAGAATAGATTGAGATTTATTTTGATGATGGGGGATATTTATTTGGTGATTTATCAGGTATTGGGAAGCAACGGGAAAATATTAGGGACACTTGAGGATTAGCGGGAATTTGGTAAAATGACTAAAACGGCCCTATTTGGACAAAAGGACTTAGAGTTAATAGGAAGGGAATTTTGGTCATTTGGCTTTTAAAGATAGGTTTTATGAGGCTTTACACTTAGTGGGATTTATAGAGAGTGTTGGCTGTGGAGAGAAAGAAAGAAAAGAAAGAAAAAGGAAAGAAAGAAAAGAGGGAAAAACAGAGGGGTTTTCGCAAGGGTCGGTTTGTGCATTTTTGCTCCTTTCCGCTCCATTTTTCTTGGAGCAAAGCTTAGTGGAGAGCAAGGATAGGCTGAGCATCAAGGATCTTGGGTTAGACTTGAAGATTTGGCAAGAACACATCAATGTTGAGGTAAGTTTTAGAGATTTTCGGTTTTAACGGTTTTGATGGTTTGAGCTGTGTTTTAAGCTGGATTGATGGGAATCTCAGGGGATTTCTGGGCACGCTTTGAGGGAGAGCAAGCTAAGGAGGCCTAGGGTTGATTCAAGGTCGAAATTTGCAGAAATGGTATGATTTCTAAGACTTTATCTTTGTGGTTTGCATGAATTTCTAGTTTAGGGTTGTTCTTGGTAGATTTTGAGATTTGGGATAAATGATCTTGGGATTTGAGGATTTAGGAGGCTTGGGATGAATGGAGAGTGTTCATAAGCTTGATTTTGAGTTTGGTAAAGATTTGGGGAAGTTTGGTTTGAGATTGGGTGAAAGAAATCGCAGACATGCGATATTGGGATTTCTGGGCTGCAACTAGCGCTACAGCGCTAGTCAGTGGGCGCTGTAGCGCTAGTCCCTGTTTCTGGAGGGGTGTTCTGCTTGTAGCGCTACAGCGCCCTCTTTAGAGCGCTGCACTGTTCACAGAGGTGAATTTTTGGGTTTTATGAGGGATTTTGACCTAGGGTTAGGGGTTCGATTCCGCCACTTCGTTTTGGGGATTTAGGACTTCCCGGGGGCTCGGGATTGGTCCCGAGGCTAGGTATTCGGACTTGGGGTTCGGTGTTGACTGTGACCTATGTTTGTGCCTAGTTGTGCGCTAAGGCTCGAGTGGGATCGTGCTCAAGGAGTCAGGTGATCTAAGCTATTGAAGGGAAAGGTAAGAAAACTATAACACCCGTAGGATAGGGCATGAGCCCATAGTGTGATTGCGGGGCACGGCCCTATATTGCATGTTGCATGATGAAATGATTGCCGGGCATGGCCCTCTATTGCATTACATGTTAGGGTGCAGATTTAAATGATTTGATATTTGTTTGAATGTTGTTTGATTTATGCTATATATGATTATAGTGAATTGAACGGCTATGGCCGAGGGCGGCAAGGCCGAGAACGGCAGCGGGGCCGGAAGTAACACCTAGCACATGGGATGCTATGGTCAGGGCAGGGCCCGGGACCCACAGGATATGTGTGAGATCCTGCGGTGAAGACCGAGACCCCAGGCTTCGGTAAGGCTTCGGGGACGGCATGGCCGTGTTTGCTAAGTCTAATGGTTGACTTGTTTATGTGTGGATTATCTGTTATGATAAACTGTATAAATTGCATATGTTATGTTTTGCATGAGTTTTCTTGCTGGGCTTCGGCTCACGGGTGCTCTGTGTGCAGGTAAGGGCAATGACTGAGTCAACCAACCATGAGTACGGAGAGCGTGAAGCGACGTGTAGATGTTCGGCCTGCCCGACTGCTTTGGTTGGGGGTTTATTTGAAAATGGCTGTAATAATCTATGATTTTGTAACTGATCAACTGTAAACTTATTTCAAGATGTAAATGGTTTTCAAACCTTATTTTGGGATCCCAATTGTCTATTACTAGAAGTTTTTATTGAGTCAACGCATTTTAAAGATTACAGCCTTAACTTTTATTAGTCACACTTTTGCTTCAAAACCTCGGTTAGCGAGTTCATTGCCCTGTTTTGTCTTAAAAACTCACTTAGTAACGGCTCTAAGGAAGTAGGGCGTTACAGACGCATCCAACTCAGCCCGCGCGGCCGCCAAGGCATCCTTGTCCTCCTGTTCCTGCTTTTGGGCAGTCTTCAGGGCGGCCAAGGTAATCTACTGGGCGGCCAAAATAGCCTGATGCTCGCCCCTCATGTCCTCGAGGCGAGCCTTGGACTTGGATATGCTCCTGTGAAGAGCCAAGGCACCCTACAAAACAAAGAGGCAACTGCCTTAGAAAAAAAAAAGAGAGAACGTGCGATGCATGGTAACCAAAGAATATAAAATGCAAAGCCAGCTTACCATTAGAGCCATTCTCAGCGAAGACTCCATCACGCTCTCCGGGCTCCTTGTTTCGATCGCCCGCAGGTCCCTTTCGATGGTGTTGTAGTAGTGGTCGATGGTGTAGGTCGCCGTCTCATACACCGTCCCCTGAAAGACGTCAGGAATTTTCTCCAAGGTCTAGGGGTCCACCGGAACGCGCACCTCAGGGACTGCGGTTGCCAAAGTCCCGGGCTCCACCTCCATATCCCGAACAGAGGCAGGAGCTCGTGGAGGGGGCGGGGGCATCTTCTCCACTGCTGCAGGAGGTGGAGGTACCTTGGCCTGGGTAGCTAGGGTCTGGTCCTTCCCCTTTGCAGGGGACTTGGATGTTGTCCCAACGACTTTCTTCGCCTCCTCGAGCTTCTTCACCGTGGGCCCAGAAGCCCCAACAAAAGAGTTCCCTCCGGTGGACATAGCTCGCAGGTCTTTGTTTCCAAGCTGAGACATCTCCTCTGGAAAAACAAAGACAACATTAGTATACAAGTAATCATTTTTGCAAGAACAACAAAAATAAGAGGGAAAAAGTGGAACTCAAGTATATATCGAAAGGGATTGTACCCCCCGAGCTAGAAGAGGAATCTATGGTCACGACCATCAGCCCCGGAGCTTCTGCAGGGGAATCTAAGACAATGACTTTGCGAGCTGGAACAGGTTCTGGGTTCGAATCTGGCTCGGGACTAGACTCTTCTACATACTGTCTAAGACCCAGAGCTACAGTACCCTCCCGAAGAGAGGGCCACGACCAGGGATTAGTCCCATACTCCTCAAAGAAGGTCGACCTAAAGGCTAAGGTGTTGTCTACGACTACAATACCCCTAGGGCGGCTACTCTCGTAATCCAGCACGAGCCGGTCGACACACTGGAGTAGGGTTATGTCGAGGTCTGGGTCATTTCGATGGCGTTGGACGGGCTGGTTGGGATTAAACCTAGCTAACGGGGGGTCTGCGGTGGCCATATCTAAGCCCCTAAATAGATGAGGGTTACCTTGGTCGGAGGGGCCGACTGCTGGCCCGGACTGGGCCCTCTCCACGTTAAATGCTTGGACGACCTCCAACGCCCGCTTCCGCCTCACGAGGGGCACCTCGTCCTCCTCATCCTCTTATCCTCCCTCGGCCTCCTCCTCGGGAATGGGCATCATCTCGCAAGCTGGGGAAAGCCCCCGCGGTCTCCTCAGGGCCAAAGTCTGGCCTGGAGAGATCAGTTTGCATGCCAACATCGTCTCGTCTGATACGAGCTGGCGATAGTCCTTTTCGCTGGCAGGCAACCCCTCCAGTGTCTCGTACTGACTTCCAAGGATCACAGACTTGTTTGTCCTCGCGAAAATGGCTACAGAATTGTTCTAAGTCAGAAACTGATAAAGGGGAGCTAATCAATACTTATCTTACAAGCTAAGAGTGAAGGGTACTTACGAGGGCAATTGAAGTAGTGAAGTTCGCAGTTGCAAAACCCTGTGGACATAAAGAACTGGTCTTTGAAGTCATTGAGGTGGCTAGGCAGCTCGATGACCGCAGCCGTGTTTGGAAAATGGGTCATGTAGTAGTACCCGTTACCTCGCCCCCGCTACTCCAGGCTAGCCTTGAGGCAGAAAAAATATAAGATATCTGCCAGGGTGGTGTAACGACCCAATTTCGCTAATAAGGCTTAAGGGCCTTAATTAGCGTGCCAGGAGGGCATGATGGGATTTATGTGTGATTTGATGAGTTAAATGCATGGTTATGATTTAAAGCGTGTTATGTGACTATTTGATTATTTGAGATGCATGACTATGTATATTAGTATGCATGTAGGCCCGGATTGTGTTAGAAGGGCATAATTGTAATTTTGGCCATGTTGGGCATAACTGTATTAATATGTGATGATTGTTGAGACCACAGTGGTATGTGGGTATATCTGTGATTTGTAACTTTCGGCACGAGGCGATCCTAGAGCTGGATAGCGAGGAAAAGTCACAACGGGGCATTATGATTGACTTTGGGCAAGTCAAGGAGTATTTTTGGTATTGGGTTATGAAGATAAATAATTGGTGATATATTTGAGGTTAGGATGTCTAGGCGGGAATACTGGGGGATTTTACCATTTTTGCCTCGGGGACATTTTGGTACCCCGAACCTTGAGGTAACCAGCTTAAGTTATAAAAAACAAAACAAATAAACCATTTGGAGACTTAGAGAAACCGACCCAGCCTCCACCCTCTCCTCTTCTTCTTTCTCTCCTCCTTCTTTCATGAAATCCATAGAAATCTTAGGAGAAATCAAGCTTGAATTTCTGAATATTGATGGTGGGATTTGGAGGTTTAGCTCAAGAGTTAATCAAGAACAAATCAGGGTAAAGGTAAGCAAGTAATTCTTTTTCTCAAGTTAAATTCTGAGATTTTGTTGGGTTGTGAATGTTTCTGGATTTTGATATTCAAGGTGGAGTTTGAGGCTTGAAACTTTGAAGATAGGTCATGGGATCCTTTGGGAAATGATTCTACAACTGAGGTAAGGTTTAAATTAAAGTTTGATGGTTGAAATTGAGAATTTCCATGGTTGGTTTTGAGTTTTAGGTTTGAAATTTCAGAAATTTGGAATTGGGATCTTGGTAAGTGTTAGGTTGGATTTTTGGTGGAATTGTGTTGTTTAAACCATCCTATTGTTGTGATTATTAATTGGTTTTGGATTGGGAGCTTTGGGATGGCTTAAGGTGAGGTTTTAAGCTTGAAAATGGTGGGTTTTTCTGGGTTCGAGGGGTCGGGCCGCGGCCCTTGAAGGCTTTGATGCGCTGAGGATGGAGGGCGGGCCGCGGCATGGTCCTTGTAGGGCCGCGGCCCTTACCTGTTTCTGGGCATTTTGTGGCCCTGTTTGGGGGCCATGCCGCGGCATGGTTGGGCCATGCCGCGGCGCTTAAGGAATTTTGGGATTTTGAGAATTAAGGCTTGAGAGTTTAACCACGGGTGCTCGGGATTGAATCTTTTTATATTTTTGGTGAAGTTCAATGTTCCGGGGACTAGAACTTGGTTTAGAAACTCATTTAAGATTTATCTTATTGGTATACATTATCTTGGTTGTGACTAGGTGTTAAGCTAGAGCTCGGGAAGTGGATCGTGCTCGGGGGCCGTCATTTTTCTATTTAAAGCATTTGGAATTAAGGTAAGAAAACTATAACACCCGTAGGATGGGGCATGGGCCCATAGTGTGATTGCCGGGCATGGCCCTATATTGCATGTTGCATGTTAGGGTCCAGATTTAAATAAATTGGCATTTGTTTGAATGTTACTTGATTTATGCTATATATGATTATAATGAAATGAACGGCAAGGGCCGAGTGCGGCGTAGGCCGGGTACGGCAGCGGAGCCGGAAGTAACACTAAGCACATGGGATGCTTATGGTCAGGGCAGGGCCCCGGACCCAGAGGATATGTGTGAGATCCTTGCGGTGAGGACCTAGACCCCAGGCTTCGGTAAGGCTTCGGGGGCGGCATGGCCGTGTTTGCTTAGTCTAATGGTTGACTTGTTTGTATGTGGATTATCTGTTATGATAAACTGTATGAATTGCATATGTTATGTTATGCATGAGTTTTCTTGCTGGGCTTCGGCTCACAGGTGCTCCGTGTTGCAGGTAGGGCAATGACTGAGTCAACCAACCATGAGTACGGAGAGCGTGAAGCGACGCGTACATGTTTGGCCTGCCCGACTGCTTTGGTTGGGGGTTTATTTGAAATTGGCTGTAATAATCTATGATTTTATAACTGATCGACTGTAAACTTATTTCAAGATGTAAATAGTTTTCAAACCTTATTTTTGGGATCCCAATTGTTTAATACTAGAAGTTTTATTGAGTCAACGCATTTTCAAAGATTACAGCCTTAACTTTTATTAGTCACACTTTTGCTTCAAAACCTCGGTTAGCGAGTTCATTGCACTGTTTTGTCCTAAAATTCACTTAGTAACGGCTCTAGGGAAGTAGGACGTTACAGGTGGGGACCGCCCATTCCTGTTTTAGGAACAGATATCTCAACCCCACCAACAAATGGTAGGAGTTAGGGGGAGCTGGAAAGGAGCCAACTTCATGTAGTTGAGGAAGTCGGCGAAGTATTGGTCCAGCGGGAGGAAGGCCCCAGCCTTGAAGTGCTCGTCACTCCAAGCCGTGTATTCTTCATCGAGCGGCGCACAGCTCCGCTCACCTTCTAGGGTAGGTCGGGCGATCAGGGCGCCGCTCCCCAGCTCGATATTGTGGGAAAGGAAGATTTTATTCACTTTCCCCTGGTCGGTGATCTTCGAGACTATCCTCTCGGCCTCGAAGAAAGCGTCGGGCGCCACCTTGAGCTCCCGCTCCACGGCCGGCCCAAAAATGGGGATTGGGGAATCTGTCACCACCTCCTTTCCTTTGGATTGTTGGGAGGACGAGCTACCTGCGGTCTTCTTAGGGGCGTTCTTCTTGGGTCCCATCTGGTCGCCTAGCGAACAAAAGAAGAAATTTTAGAAAGGGCGACCTAAGCATAAGAAAGAATCTAAGGAGAAGTGTTTCCTGTGCACGGGCTGAGGTAATCTCAGCCCGTGGAGAGTGAGACCACGCGGTTCTCTGAACACGTGCCTGTGCTCCCAACGGATCCTCGATTACTCAGAATTTGTGTGTCAGGAGGGTTAGGATAAAAGTTTTCCTTGGAAGGAAAGTTTCAGTAGGCAAGAAGTGCAAAACTGCCTATGAAGCGTGTCCCCTTAGCTACCTAGTTTTGTACCCAAAAGGCTGGATATTTTAAACAAGCATACCAAAAAATCCTACCCAGAAGATTTCCCCAGAAAGCGTACCCTATGAGCCATTCTCCTAAAGGGTTTTTTCTACGACCGATGCCCTAAAATAAAAACCTACACCCTTCATACCCACAAAAAACCAACAGAATGTTGCATGCAGCTACAGGAACTATTTACCTATGCTACAGTGAAGAAGAAATTCAAAGCATGCACAGTCAGAAAACTTACGGAGTGTTTTACTGTGGAGTGGATGAAGGGATTGTCTGGGTTGGAGCCTCATCGAAATAGCTGTACCAAAGCCTCAAAGGAGCCCTTGCCCCTGAACTTCTGGAATGCTGGGAATGGTAACCGGGAGAAAAAGAGGATTTTTTGAGGATGAGAAGAGAGAAGAAGATGGGAAGTTTAGAAAATTTTCAAATAAACGGGTGGCCCATGCGTAAGGTGGCCACCCCTTTTATATACGTGAAAGGCCATGTGAGGAGGGCCGTTGGATTGCCCTGATGTGGGATCTGAGGCTCTCTACTCGAAAGGCAAAACGACGGCCGAGTATAGGCTAGGCCATTTAATGCGGTTCTCGGAAGACGTACCGTCACCAACCACGATGCTCCACGTATTCGGCGGCTGCGTAATGGGTGGAATATGAAGAGTCCATGAAGAAGCCTAAAAGCCCCCACTGTGGCCCCAGATGACGTCATATGCCACGAGCAGAGGCTTGGGGGGAAAATGTACGCCCTAATTTTCCACGGGCTATTAGCGAGCTGAGATATGGCATAATTATATCAGCCACACGGATACCACGTGGCTGGAGCTGCTGTTGTCAGGTCCTATCTCTTTAGCTCGAGGTAGCCAAAAGTTTATCAAAATTATTTAAGGGGCGAGTCAGAGATATGAAGACTGCGGGTTGAGAAGGCATCCAGTCCGAGGCACGAGCTGGAGTTGGAAGCTGTGACCCCTTATGAGGTCAACCACGAAATGTAAACGTGCATATATCAGACATCACGTGTCTGATATATCCCTAAATTCTCAGACACGCAGCATGAACGTGCATGTTCAGGCACCCACGACTGGGTTGGGCCGTGCAGCCCATTATCCCCCTTACCTATTGATTAGACCACACTTCATCTATTAGGTTTTAAGAATTAATCATGAATGTCACAGAAGTGACATGATGGGTAAGAAGGTCATGGGATGACCCCCCTTACCAACTCCCAGGTGCCCTCTCCTATAAATATGGAGACCCTGGGAGTTGCAAAGGGTTCGATTCTATTGTGTAACGAAATACCCTGTAAAGAATACCAGAAATATAGCAATAATATTGGCTGGTGGAGTAGAAGGATTTTAACCTTTGAACCACCTAAAAACGTAGTCATATCTTCAGTTCATATTAAGATCATTCATTTGTTTCGGTTCATCACTCAGCACTAATCCCTTTCTCTTATTTTCTTAATTACTTGTTGGCGAAGAACTGCGTCAACAAACCCAGAATTAAAAAATGTTCCAAACTTCAAAACTACCCAGCTCTAACTCCACCCTATTGAACTAATTCTTCAAAAAATTAAAATACTAGAGCTTACCTCAACAGTGGCTGAATCCTCCCAAGTTCCAACTTTAATTCCTAGCTTAATCACCCCCAATTTTCTTCACAGAATCCAACTTCAAGCCTAAGCTTCTGCCCCTATTTTTTTTTCCTTCCTTAGCATAAAGGTACATGAGAGAGTGAGAGAGGAAATAAAACCGTGAGAGGGTTTGAGATGTTTCTACTTTCCTCTGCCTGAATTCTAAGTGATTTATGAGCATATCCTTTGATAATTCAAAAGACTATTTACCCTTCTAGGTTTACTAATCCTAAAGTTGTCCCTAGGGGTAAAATGGTCATTCTCCCCTAATTCCTGCTAATTTCTCAAATGTTCCTACTATCTACCAATTATTTACTCACTATCTAATAATTCCCAATATATCTATAAATTCCAAAAATTACCCCTAGGCCCTTCCCAAGTCGGGTATTAATCCCCGCTATGACTATTTCTCTAATCTGCTCACTAGGACCGTTTCAAGCCACACGCCGCAGATATATCCACATAATAATGTGGTCTCAACATTTATCATATATTATCACATTGATGCCCTTATCAGGCTAAAATTACAAATACGCCCTTATAAGCTAAAAAGGGCCCACATGCATATCTAATACTCATAAACATGCATATCACATAATCATGTAATCATATTAATCGTGTATGCTACATAATCATGCATTAAACCATTAAACCATACATATACCCATTATGCCCTCCTAGCACGCTAATCAAGGCCCTTAAGCCTTATTAGCAATTTTTTTTGGGTCGTTACAAGCATTGTGGCTCGGTTTGCCACAATTATAACATCGTTGTACATTACACTCCCCTTGATGATGGCGGTTGCACTTGTTGCAGGGTGGTCATGGTTCATAAACTTTCGTTGGATGCTTGTTGGAGTTCGATCTTTTGTTAGGTGGTCCTGCCTTTCTTTTGTCATTTTCCCCATTTGATGACCTTGAGTTACCCTGGTTATTGGACCATCTCGAGTTCCGGTTGAACCCTGAAGTAAACCATCCACCAGACCCATTTAGGATAACTTGGAATTTTCATTGGTTTTTAGGGGTATAGGTTCATTCCTCTACCCTTTGGGGTTTCTTTCTTTCTTGAACTGCCCATAATTCTTGTCGAATAGCCATTTCTACCTCTTCCTCATAGGTTTCCAAGCGTGTTTTCCCAATTTCTAAAAATTGTGCAATATCGCCCCTTAGACCTTTTATGGATCTTTGAACCTTGTTCATTTTAGTATTGATCAAATCATGTGCAAACCCCGACAAGTGATCAGACATGTGAACATAATCTTGCATGCTCAAAATCCCTTGCTTCAAATTAGAGAACTTGACCACCTTGTGATCAATTACATTTTGATTGTAGTACATGGAGTGAAATAGGGTCAGGAACTCTGATCACTCCATTTCAGCCACATTGTGGCCCTTCTTTGCTGCATCCCACCACATACTGGCATCCTTTCACAACATATGCACTATACATAGCACTTTCTCCTTTTCTAGTGCTTCAATAAAGTCATTGATTTTTTCTAGTACACTGACCAATTCTTCAACTACCAGAGGGTCAATAGTACCTTTGAAGGTTCGTGTGTTTTGTCTAATGAATCTTTCCGAGATTGGTTTTGGCAGGTTCCTCTTGGTGCCTCCACTGGCAGAATAACAGGTGTAGCATGAACCTGCTATTCAGGGATTTATACGTTAGCAGCGGGTGGTATCTTATTGTATGGGACTTTGTTAAGTGTTGCAGGGAGACGTCCTAATAAAATGTTAAACCTTTCGTTTGTGAAGGCGTCACTGTCTTCCTGCCTCTTTTTCCCCTTGTCAATCCATCCCCCCATCCTTCAACTATTATTCGCAACTCATTCATCTGTTTTCTCAATTATAGTCGGGCTGCTTGATCCTAATTAACGACCGTTGGCTCAACTTGCCCTTGTCCACGTCGCTCTCTAGTTCCAGGCGCCATGAGATAGTCATAGTGTATAAACTCTTAAGCATAATAAGGACAAACAATTACTGAACAACACAGACAATTACTTAATAAAAAATAAGTACACGAAACATAAGATAACATCATAATGGAGAGATATCAGAGTAAAACAGTAACATTAACTTTAAAACCACAAAAGTTGCACACAGATCAAGGTTTGGGTTGGTTCATCCTTTGGGATTAAAAAACTAGTCATATCTATGGACGTGGGGTTTCCTACTCAAACCTAATCTATCGGTAGTACTTTCAAAATATTGATAAAACAACAAGATTCGCAATACTATTATTAGTGACTAGAAGAGACTAGTATCTCTATGTCAGAATCTCCATCTCTATCCACCTCGGGGTCTTCCGTCAAGTCATAATCCAGGTCTTGTTCCGAGTCCTCATCCGGGTCCTCTACTGGGTCCTCCTCCCATTCCTCCTCAACATCTGGATTTCGTGTGGCACCTTCCTCGATAATAGCCTCAACTACTGTTTAAGAATTCTGTTTAACAGTTTATCAGACAGATTAACTAAAATTGAAATAAACACACTAGAATTTTTTTAAATGTTATATTTACAGTGAGTGTCGGTCTATCGTTGCGAATGTACATGTGGGTTTATCTACAGAGCTGATTTGTCTATAGAACCACTTGTAATGAAAAAAATAATTTACAAGATTAATAATGTAGAATAATAATAATTTTAACCATAAAAGGAATTAAAAATATATATAAAATACTTTTAGAAAGGGATAAAGCTTTAGTTTTGAAGAATGCACATGCTTAAAAAGTTATTACAACATCATAAATTGATAAACATTCAGACTCCAGCGCAAGACAGACTTCAGAACTCATTTTTGTAACTTAACTTTCAACTTACTTGCAACATGAAACAACTAGGTAAGTAAAAACGCTTAGTTCGATCAACCCAACACAAATAACATCAATAAAGACAAAGAAATTTTTGTTATAACAACAACATTAAAAAATCTAACGAGAATTAGTGTTCCAGTATTACCGGGTCCTAAACATAAAATTCAAGAACACATAAGTGTCCTCGTAAACTTGTGGTCTGGCCCAAAAACTATAATTCAAATTGAACCTACACACCAATGATCCCAGATTAAAATAGATTTGTAGAACAATATTTGTAATCGTATAGTAGTTAGATTGGGCAATCTTATTAGCAACAACACCAACAAATATTATTGTATAGGCAACTTATATTCTATGCAATTCAAATAATCACATCCTAATATAGTTCAAACAATACATGCATCACGTAAATAATCTATATTTTTCATTTTTGTTTTTAATCGGACTATCCAATCCTAACATCAAATAGAGAGAGCATGCATCATATCAATATTCAATTATGAAATGCCCATATAAGTAAACAACTACTATCATGGATGTGGTAACACCAATCTAATAATGGTTCGCAGTTATCGGGCCCTCAACCTCACTAGCTCATTTTATTTCCATTAGAACCATTAGTGCCATTAGGTATTCTAACCTCCTTACAGGCATACGAGCTCTATGGACTAATGATTTCAGTCATTTCATCAATGTCAAAATTAAACCTCAACTCATGTCTGCTAGGATAACAACATTATGGTCTTTCTACAACAACTATGGATACTTTTGCTTGTGACCTATACCTAACAAGGAATACACTAGTCATTCATGTTGTAGTCAACGAAGTCAGAGTTGACTTACCAGTAGTCCTTACAAATATGCAGGATTTTCTTCTACTAGAAGCCTTGTTCTTGTTTAGCCAATACTATAGTTAGCTATACAATACACTCAGATTAATTATGGAGATTAATAATTAATTAAATTTTCTTTGAGCAGTAAGATCATTATAGAAAATATTGAACTATTACAACATTTCATTATTTGTTTTTCAAACATTCCCTCTATGACCTCGGGAACCTTAGAATCTCTAGAAAGGTTTGACCCTAATTACTTTCCAAAATTTATTCTATTCTTGACCCTAGCCATGTTTTCTGAATGTAGAGTACTAATGATATACCAACGTTATTTCCTTAACAACTAGTGGAAAAGAAAATTTCTCAATTAATACTCGATAATAAGGAAAATAAGTTTACCTTTTGACTTTAATTAGGTCCTAGAAGAATTAACTTATTCTTAACAATTTCTTAAGATTTATTTAGAAAAGAATTTTTTCTCCCTTAATTATTTTGGAAAGATATGCTTTGGACCCCTTTTTATTTATTATTAATTATTTAATTATTTTAAGGTGAACTCTCAAAATTATGGGTTTACTCCATTTATTAGTGTTTAAAATAATAATATTACTTAGTTAAGGAGAAAATCTAAGCCTACATTTTAATATCCTTTATAATATACTTTGGATATTGTGAAAAGTTCCATTTGGATATCCTTTATGGGTTGTGTTGATGTGGTTTTTCGCCAACAATAAATTACGTAAATAGCTGCGATAGATTAGTGCTTAATGATAAACCATAATAAGAAAATGATACTTAAAAATGCTATAAATGAAATATCAAGAACACTCGTTCCTTTTTACGTGGTTTGGAGGTTAAAATCCCCCAAGTCCACGAGTTTGTATTATTACTGAATATCTCTCTACATTTTGACAGAGTATTTGTAGTACAGAAAAAACCAATCCCTCCCCCTATCCATGGTCTTGGTATTTATAGAAAAACAATCCCTGGGTAGGCGTTGGGGTCATCACGTGAATACCAATTCCTCATGTGACATGTCGCGCACTAATGATGAATATTACAATTTATATTAAGGTATGGTCTAATCAATAGGTGAAACTGATCATGGGTCATCCGGCATAATCGGACATGTGATGTCTGATCATGCACGATTATATTACGTGTCCTGGAAGTCAAGGATAAACAGACATGTGATGTCTGATCACGCACGTTTATATAACGTATCCAGGTCTATAAAGATCCCTGGAAATGGTAAATCTCTAGCGTACCCTGAGCTGAACATAGCGTCAGGTCGTGTCTCGGATGCCATGCTTCATAAGTGTTTCCAGATCGTGCCTATTGCTTTGTACACATCAGCTCATGCTATTTACCTGGGGAATCGTGTTGTCATTACAGAGGAAAGCTGAAATAGTTCTTGGCTAGACAGTTGTATCCGAGCTGTCTAAAAGACTCGTGCTGAATTTTAGGACGTACACTTGCCCCCCAAGTCACTGCTCGTGTTCCATGACATCATTTTCTGACTTACATGGTGGGGACTTTTAAACTTATATCGCTATTATCCATGTTTGTCCATTACTTGAGTACTGGACATGTTGAACACCACGATTAGCGTTTGTTCGGGTTTCGAGGTTTGCATTAATGGCCTGGTAACTTTTTTCCCTCTAATTCCTCTTTCAAAACACCATCCTCGGATCTTGCACTAGTTTGATCGGACTGTCCACGGCACTTTATGCCTTTTACGTATAAATAAGGTTGGTAATTTCCAGGATTCACCACCTTTCATTCGAAATCTTTCCACATTTTCTCCCTTCTGCATTTTCAACCCTTCTTCTATCATAGAGGAAACTGAAAACCATATGTGGCAAAAAAACCTCAGAAACCCAATCGCTCAGGAGTCTTCCAGGAACTCTCCCCTGCAAAGTTTACTACTCTCGACTGAAGAACATACTGTAAGTCTATTGGTTTTTCCGAAATTTTTCTTTTATTGGTTCCTGGGTTTTCTTCCCCTCTTTTTTTTATAATTTTTTTTACCATGCCTATCCGTACTTCTCCGTAGTCAATATTAAGTTGTTCTCCACATGTTTTTGGCACATAGGCTTTGACTTAGGTTTATTGGGTAGGCCTTAAAATATCCCTAGAATTATGATGTTCATAAAACTGGGTAATTTATGGGTAAACCTGGGTAATTTACGGGGGATTTTAGGAGATACTCAATCAAAATATAGAAGATGAAAAGTTTTTAGGGTTCGAAACTAGGTTGCTTAGGGGTTACGCTTCTTGGGTGGTTTTACTCTAAATCGCTCCCCAAGGAGGGTAGTGGCCTGACTTTCTGACACACGAATCCCTAAACATCACGGGTCTATTGGGAAACCTAGGCGCGTAGTGTAGGTAGCGCGTGGCATTACACCGCGGGCTAATATTACCTCAGCCCGTGCGTTAAAAACCTCAACCTTCCTTCGTTTTTCCTTGCTTTTATAACAATTCTAGGTCGCCTAATAAGTGCTCCATCGCTCTTGTTTGCCAGGAAATTTGACGATGCCCAAGAAAAACGGTCCCAAGAAAAGTGCAGCTAGCTCATCGTCCCAACAAGCCAACAAGGGAAAGGAGGTTGCCTCAGAGTCCCCTATTCCTCAATTTGGCCCCGCGGTGGAGGAGGACGTGGTCGGATCTGATGCATTTTTTGAGGTAGAGAGAATAGCCTCCAAGATCATGACCCAAGGAAGGGTCAACAAGATCATGTTGTCACACAACATTGAGGTCGGGACTGGCGTCCTCATCGCCCGACCTCCATTTGAAAGGGATCGGAGCTACGCACCACTCCAGGACGACTTCGTGGCCAGAGTGATGAACACCTTAAGGTAGGGGCCTTCCTCCCCCTTGACCAATATTTTGCCGACTTCCTCAATTACGTGAAGTTGGCACCATTTCAGCTCCCCCAGAATTTGTATCGAATGCTGGCAGGGTTTTAGTACCTCTTCCTGAAGTACGAGTGGGAGGTCCCCACGCCTGCGGACATTCTCTACTTCTTCTGCCTCAAGGCCAGCCCAGATCAATGAGAGCAAGGAGATGGGTTTAAATACTTGACCCAATTGCCAAACTCACCCGCAGTCATCGAGCTGCCCAACCATCCCAACGACTTTAAAGACCAATTCTTTATGACAAACGGGTTTCGCAATTGCGAACACGAATACTTCAACTGCCCTCGTAAGTCTTTATTCCCTTTCTAGTTCGTGTAATTATTTTCATTGTTTCTAGTCTTTTTGCGTGTAGATTAACTGTAGTATCTTCGTGCAGCCATTTTTGCGAGGACGGCCAAATCTGTGACCCTTTGAGGTTAATACGATACTCTCTCAAGGCTCCCGCCTAGCGAGAAGGATTTCTGCCAGCTCGTGTCTGACGACACGATGTTGGCATGTAAGCTTATTACCGAAGGCCAGACTCTGGCCTTGAGAAGAACTCGGGCTAACTTCACGGTTATTCGCGAGCTAGCGCCTATCCCCAAAGGGGTTGTTGAAGCCGACGAGGGCAAAGAGGAAGAAGAAGACGAGGTGCCCCTCGTGCGGAAGAGGCGAGCTCCCAAGGCTACTCGGGATCCTGATGTAGAGTGAGCTTCATCAGGGGCAGAAGCCGGCCCCTCCAGCCAAGGTAACCCATATCCCTTTAGGGACTTAGATAGGGTTGTCGCCAACCATAGGCTTGTTAGGTTTAACCCAAACTAGCTCGTACATCGCCACCCTAATGGCCCCGACCGTAACATAACCCTGCTACAGTGTGTGGATCACTTAGTGTTACGTCATGACATGGGCCATCCTAGGGGGACCATAGTTGTAGACAACACCTTATCCTTTAGGTCGGTCTTTTCTGAAGAGTATGGAACCAACCTTAGGTCATGGGCCACCCTGCGCCAGGGTATCCTTGCCCCTGGACTTAGGCAATACGTAGAGGAGTCCAGCCCCGAGATAGAGCCTAAGCCTGAACCTCCCCTAATCCCAGAAATCATAGACTTAGGCTCTCCATCTCCCATAGCGGTTCTGAGGCCGGAGGTCGTGACAATAGACTCCTCCTCTAGCTCAGAGGGTAGGATCTTTTGTTATATCGCATATACTTTCTTATGTAAACTAATGACTTCATATGCATACTAACCTACATCCCATTCATTTTCAAGCGAGGAGATGGCACAAAAAGGGGTTCCTGACATCCACGGGATTTTCCAGTAGGGAAAATCCGGTTCGAGGCCACTTGTGAAGAAGCCCTAGCTTTCAGCGAAGAAAGTGACCCCTGCAGCAGGAACGACCTCCAAATTCTCGGCTAAGGGGAAAGGCCAGAGCTCAACAACTCTTACTGCTACTGCTCAAGACAAAAGGGGTCCGCCTCCACCTTATCCCCGATTTCAACCCACCTCTGCTCAGGATTAGGTAGCACAAGCTGATCCCCCAGCGTCCCTCATCCCCACTGCCTTCGTACGTATTCCAGTCATTTCCCAGGACCTGGAGAAGATCCCAGACACCTTTCGGGGGACTCTCTATGAGACGGCTAACCATATGGTGGAGCATTTTTACAAGGCCAATCCGAAGGACTTGAGGGTGATCGAGGAGAGGAGCCCGGAGAACGTTATGGAGTCCGCGCTGGGGATGAACCTTACAGTAAGCCAATTTTCCTTAGCTAAATATACTCTTCTGATGTTATTCCAGCGTGTGTCTAACTTGATTCTTTACTTTTTTTCAAGCGGTCTTGGCTCAGCACCGAAGCATAACTCGGCCCAAGGTCAGGAATGATGAGCTTCGGGCTGAGCTTCAAGTTTCTCAGACAGCCTTGATTGCCGCCCAGATTTCCCTTTCCACTACTCAACAAGGCGAGCTGGATGCCAAGGCTGCTCTTGCAGCATCTCAAGAGGGCGAGCAAGCTGCAAAGGCTGATATGGCTGCTATTCAAATTGAGCTCGCGGAGGAAAAATCCAAGCGGCTGGAGGTCGAGACTACTGTCAAGGAGGAGAGGGCAGCCTCGCTAACCTCCATGGAAAGCATAGTGTACCATTGCTGGGCCTTGAACAAGGACAACAATTTCTCCTTCCTGGCCACTGTAGTGTGTAATCCCTTTCTCGAAAACTTCAAGGCTCAGATTCAACAAGAGCAGTCCGATACTGGGGAAGCCTCCACCGTTGGTCAGCTGGAGATCGAGGAGGTGATGTCCTCAGAGCACCGTAGAGGGGCTTAATTTTCTTTTGCCTTTGTTTACCCTGTATATTTTTTTCTTTTTGCAAACACTTACTTTTTTGGCTTGGTACGAGGTTATTCTCCTCGAGACAATTTATTTATAATTCCAATATCTACTTTTTTATCTATTCCCTGATTTTTTTCTTATGTTCATGACTTGTACATTCAAAATCTTAGGAAATGACTTTTATGTCGATATAGATATTTTAATTTTTTTAATAACCAAAATTGATGTTGATTTATATCCTACCTGTTAAGTGTTAGGCCTTTGACATGGTTGTATCCGGGGTTTTGAATATTCCTGACTTAGTTCTTGTTAGGTTTTGTTGTTATCCCGAGCATCCAAGGAAGCCACTGGTTCTTAAATTTTGCTAACTTCCAAGTTTCGGACCTGGTTGTATCCAGGATATTTGATTAAAACTTAGTTTGTGCTAGGTTTATCGACACCTCGCGTTTTTTTAGAAAAAAAACTCTGGTTAATCAATTTTATTAACTTCCAAAATTCAGACCTGGTTGTATCCAGGATATTTTTGTACCTGGTTATATCCATGGTTTCTGATGATTGAAAAGTTAATCCACGCTAGATTTATTGACATCTCGCGTTTTTTAGGAAAAACACTAGTTAATCAATTTCTCTAGCTTCAAAGTCTTAATCCTTCTCGGGTTATATGCCCCCCAAGTAATCAGAAAGTGAACTTTCTTGGTTGATTTGGACAAACGCTATCATCCGAACTAACACATAGATGAAAATATATGAAAGAAAAAAATTATACAATGATTCTTTTATTTCTTAAATTACACGGCTTTTATAACTAAGCATTACACAGACAGGTGTTATGATCATTGATAATACTTCTTTAGGTGCATAGCATTCCAGGTCCGTGGGACTGTTTCCCCATTAAGCTGAGCTAATTTGAAGGTTCCCTCCTGTACGACCTCCACTATTTGATAAGGCCCTTTCCAGCTCAGACCCAAAGCACTATCTTTAGGGTCCTTGCTTGCCGAACAGACCCTTCAGAGTACCAGATCGCCTAAACTAAAGATATGCCTCCTAACCTTTGAATTAAAATAAGAAGTGATTTTTTGTTGGTAATCCGCAAGCTGGAGTTGCGAATCCTCTCGTTTTTCATCAATTAAGTCGAGGGACGCACTGAGCAACTTATCATTTTGCTCCTGGTTGAGGGTTTGCAGTCTGTGCATGGCTATCTTTGTTTCGACGGGAAGGACGACCTCACTTCCAAAAGTCAGGGAGAAAGGGGTGTGCCTCGTAGAAGTTCGATGGGAGGTCTGGTATGCCCATAGCACCTGCGGGAGTTGCTCGAGACAGAATCCCTTGGCCTCGTCTAACCTCTTCTTAAGGCTTGCTTTGAGGGTTTCATTCACTGGTTCAACCTGCCCATTGGCTTGCGGGTAGGCAACCGAAGAGAAACTTTTAATTATGCTATGCCTTTCACAAAACTCAGTGAAGAGGTCGCTATCAAACTGAGTTCCATTATCCGGTACAACCTTTTTGGGCAGTCTGAGTCGACAAACAATACTCTTAACTACAAAGTCAAGGACTCTTTTTTAGGTGATTGTCGCCAGGGGCTCGACTTCTGCCCACTTCATGAAATAATCAATGGCCACCACCGCATAGCGAACTCCTACTTTTACTGTGGGCAGAGCTCCAATTAAATCAGTTCCCCATACCGCAAATGGCCATGGGGATAAGATCATTTCCAGGTCGACTAGTGGAGCTCAGGCGACTGTGGCAAATCGTTGGCACTTGTTACACTTTCGAACATAAGAGATGGAATCCTTTGATAAAGTTGGCCAATAATATCCATGCCTTAATGTTTTTAAGGCCAAGTTTTGCCCCCCACAGAAGCCTTCATGCACCTCCTGCAAAATAGTTTTGGCCTCCTCTAGCAGAACACATCGTAGAAGAGGCAAAGAATGGGCACATCGGTATAGCGCCCCATCCATGACTGTATACCTTGGAGCCTGATAAAGTATCCTCCTCGCATCTTTTAGCTCATCAGGCAACTTCCTTGTTGTAAGATACTCTATTATGGGAGTCATCCAGGTCAGTCTGGTGTCGATCATCTCGACCTCCATCGTGCTTTATGGCACGCTTGGGCTTTCCAAGAATTCCACTGGTACTATGCTCAGAGTCTTGGCTTCCTTGGAGGTAGCGAGTCTCACCAAAGCATCAGCATTTGCATTCTGCTCATGAGGGATCTGCTCAACTAGGCCATATTCAAATTATGATAGCTCTTTCTTCACTTTGGCTAGGTAAGCTGCCATTTTTTCCCCTCGTGTTTTATATTCCCCTGACACTTGGTTTACCATGAGTTGGGAATCGCTATAGCACTGGACGACCCTGACCTTTAGTTCCTTCGCAACTCTAAGCCCAGCCAATAAGTCTTCGTATTCGGCTTCGTTGTTGGACGCCTCTAACCCAAACCGTAGCGTAGAGTGGAACCGGTGCCCATCTGGAGAGATCAAAAGGATCACAGGTCTAGACCCATTTTCATTAGATGAACCATCTACGAAGATTCTCCACAATGCCTATACCGACTCTCTCAAAAGCTCCTAAAAGAATCCAGTGCATTCAACCATGAAATCAACCACGGCTTGGCATTTAATCGTGGTCCGTGGTATGTATAGTATTTCGAATTGGCTGAGATTGATTGCCCATTTCAAAAGACGTCCTGATGCCTCAGGTTTCTGCATTACCTGCCTTAAAGGTTGATCAGTCAAGACGTGGATTGAATGGGATTGGAAATACGACCTAAGCTTCCTGGAGGCCGTAATAAGGCAGAACTCCATCTTTTCCATTAAGGGATACCGTGATTCAGCTCCGAGAAGTCTTTTGCTTATATAATATGCCGATTTTTGAACTCGGTCCTCTTCCTGGTCCAGCACGGCACTAGCTGCATTTTCTATAACAGCTAAATGAAGAAAAAAGAGCTGCCCCGCCGTTGGTTTAGAAAATACTGGTGGATCAGCAAAATGTGTTTTTAGATCGAGAAATGCCTGCTCGCACTCCTCAGTCCATTCAAACTTTTTATTTCCCAATAGCAAGTTATAGAATGGAAAAGACTTGTCAGTGGACTTCGAAATATATCAATTAAGGGCTGCCACTCTTCCAGTCAGACTCTGGACATCTTTACGCGACTTAGGCGAAGGCATTTCTTGTAGCGATTTGATTTTGTCAGGGTTCGCCTCTATCCTTCTAGTACTGACTATGAATCCTAGAAATTTTCTTGATGCCACTCCGAAAGTACACTTCTGGGGAATTAACCTCATGTTATACCTCCTTAATATCTCAAAACATTCCTTCATATCGGGAACATGGTTATCGGCAGTTTTAGACATGACCAGCACATCATCAACATACACTTCCATGTTTTTCCCGATCTAATCAGTGAACATTCTGTTGACCGATTGCTGGTAGGTAGCCCCGGCGTTCTTCAGACCGAAGGGCATGACTTTATAGCAGTAAACATTCGCTGGAGTCATAAAGCTAGTATGTTCTTGGTTCGCAGGGTTCATCACGATCTGGCTATATCTAGAATACGCATCCATGAAGGAGATGAGCTCGTGCCCTCCAGTGAGATCCACCAACTGATCAATCCTTGGTAATGGGAAGCAATTCTTGGGACAAGCTTTGTTTAAGTCGGAAAAATTGACACTACTAGAAAAAATGTTTTTAATAACACCAAAAATGTGTTATCAAAACATACCATAACACTTTTTGATGTGTTAAGACGGACTATGTTATCGTAGGTCCGGGTACTTTACATAACACTTTATCATTGTTATACAGATGTGTTATTATACTGTCAACGATAACACACTTTCTGTGTTATTTTAATAAATCGATAAGTGTTTAATTATATTATTTATAGTCGATTATATAACACATTTTTTGTGTTATACTATACTTTAGTATAACACATTTTTTGTGTTATATAATGAAGTTTGCATAACAAAGTTCTTTACTTATAAAAAAGAGTTATTGTAATAGATATTATCACATATTTTTCGTATTATTTTAATATTTAGATAAGTTTAAATTCTCATTATATATTCATTTATATAACACTAATTTATTCTATTATATTTTTATTTTTTATTTATATAATTAAAATTATTTTTCCAATATATACTAGCATCATCAAATGAACTTGATTTTCAAATAACAAAAAGTAAAAAGCATTCAACATTGTATTAACAATCCACAAATTAGTTTAAAACATTCAACACTGTCATCAAATTATATTATAGCTCCAAGAGACAAAGACCCAAAAACTTAAACCAATAAATCTTAAATCACATGGTAAAACTAACATGCTATACAATTTCCAACCAACATACAAGACAATGAGTATCTATCCTAATAACCACCAATCTAGTGCCAAATATTCCATACTGTTGACTTCCCCAAATATCAGATTTATCCAGATAATGAGATTTCAGGCAACATTGCACCCATGGTGGATATCTAGCATCTTCCTCCACTTGCTTTCCATCATCATTTGTAGCCACTCCAAGCAATGCATTTTGCTTCTAAATCAGTAAATCAATGGCAGGTTGATCACCAAAAATCTTGTGAAGCCACAAGTTGAAAATAATACAATCAATTAAAGAAAACAATGGTAAGGGTGTAAAATAAGAGTAATGCATGTGACATTTTACATAATAATAATAATAAAAATGCACAGCCAGCCATATGACTTCAAATGACCGGTTCTATTTCGAAAAGGAAATATATATATATATATATGCAACATTATGTGGTGCAAGATTTTGGTATGAAACATGTGTCCCTAGCAAATTCCAGAAAATAAATAAATAAATAAAATAACATAGAATGCATTGTGACAAAGAGAAGAATAAGTTTTTCTAATGGCAAAATCATTTTTCAATGCACTAGAAGTTCCAAATTTTATTTTGTCAGCCTGCTGGAGGAGAGCATAATGCAGTTGAAACATGTTCCACGTGTGTTTTTAACAGAACAATTTCTCTATAGCCAAAAGAAAAGAGCAGAAGAATGTATAACAGGGGACAACATCAATGGTTCAGTTAACATCATTGTTATAAAAAAGTATTAAGATTAAAAATAAAGGCTAAAAGAAGTATCATTGAAAAATCCAGAACCCAGATTAAAAGTAGAATTATAAATTTTAAAACAGAAAATTTACAACACAAAGTCTGTAAATCTGTATAACCTGAGACTACTGACCAGGGATCTTATAAAGTGCATCCACTTTCTGTATCTACATGACAGGTGCCATATCAAGAAAATGTACTAATGTAAACTCTCCCATGAGTTATGAGGACATTACCAGGCTTGTGTAGGCTGCCAACAGAAATATCTTAATGAATTATTCCGGATCAATTTCAGAATTTCTTTTTGCAGTTCCAACAGTGTTTAAAATACCTTTTCTAATCAAATATTATGAAGTTAAAAATTGATATTCCTACTATAACACACCAGATAATTGTTGCTAAAAAAAATTACCATCTAATTCATTACATACAGAACGAAATATCAAGTATGCAGCCAGAAAAAACTGGTGCATACAGGGTGGCATGCTTTACTAGACTATATGCAATAGAGACAAGAAATCTAGGACCCATATAAGAGCCAACAAAATTTTAAGTTTCATGATCTCGGGACATTCCTAGCCTTTTTTTTAGAGGCATTAACATCACGAATTCTACATTTTCTTAACCAATCTCAAGCTTTTGTCAAAATAGAAGAGCCACCTAACTCAAAATATTATATTGTAATTTAATCTAATATTTTGTATCCATTCATGATAAGCACTCAATTAATGAATAAACTACATTTAAACAAAGAAAACAGAAAAAGGAAAAAGACTCACATCTGGAACAACAATCTTTGATGAAAAGCTTCGATTTCCAGCGCTGGCTATGAACTGTGGCTGCTCAGAATTCGAACCAGTCACTGCCATTGAAAAATAATTCATGTCAGTAAAAACAAAGATTAAAATGAGGTTTTAATTCCGGGAAAAGACATGAACGAGTCTTGATAGAACTAGCTACATGCCACTTCCCCACTGAAACTGAAAACAAAAGACTCTCTTCCTCTACATATTTATATTTAAATGTTGCGAACAAATTCTGTTTTGTATTGTTTGTATACGTATAGAAAGAGAAAATAATAAACCATAATAATAAAAAAAAAACAGAGGAAGTGGGTCAAACCAAAGTTGTCACAGTATTATTATTAAACAAAAAAAAACAAGGAAGAAGAAGGCTGGATGGAGCTAGCTGGTCTCACGCAGGGAAGTGCAGGCAGAGATTTTGGTATGAATTCATCCTTATTGAAGGTAGGAGGATGTAATGCATGCACTGCCCGATAGAATAGAAACTTGTAGAGAAGAAAATACACAACTCAGTAACTGCTCTATAATTTTTTCAATGCACAACTCAACAATTCTGAGTTATATATGTCAATGTTCTAGATTTAACTTTTACCAAAACAAAACAAAGACAGACATTATATTTTACCAGCAAATAGGACACTGATGAACAAAAACATATTTCATTGTTTCCACATATTTCAATTATTCCATGAGCACAAACACTGATGAACACTGCAAGGACTATCTTGCGTCATATTATTAACTGGGTTGTGCTTTAAGAAATGCAGTAAATTACAGTCCTAAGACAGTAACTGTCATAGGGTCAATTTTTTAAAACTAAAATACCACCATGTTATGTTGATGGCCAAAGCATTAAACATAGGTAAGCTAACTTAACAATAAAAACAAAATGCACAACCAAGTTTCAGTTCAATCAAATAGATATATGAGATGATGGCCAAAATGCATAATGTGTACCAGTAGGCTTGCAAGTTTTGAAAGTGTGTATGCATATGTATAGATAAGTTTTATAAGATATGAAAGTTCCTGAAGTAAATTGACAGGGAAATTTACACATAATCACACCAAGCCAACACACTTTTATCTTAACTATTTTTACAGACTTCAAATGTAACATTAAAAAAAACAACAAGTGCATCAGATGAGGTCTAGACTTAACAGAGCAGCAATGTGTACTACTAGGAAGGATGAAGCAATGTGTTAAAGAAAATACAAGTCATTCAGGAATTTAATCAAACAGATTCTACGCACACATTATCACATCAAGAGAATCAAAAAAAACTTCATAGATTATTATGCAAACATGTGTTTATGAAAAAACACACATACATTTGTATAAAAATATACAGTGAATTAGAAATAAAAGATTTAACATACTCAACCATAGATAAATCTTTAAAAATAATTAGTAAACTCAAAACAGAAAGAAATATGAAACACACAAGTTATTCTCAAAAGTAAAATAATCAAATTTACAAACCCATTTTTAAATGAAAATAAAATCTTATCTCGGCATCACTCAACAACCCAGACATTGATATAAAGAAGACACCACCCTTTGCCCTTTGAGCCACTACATCGAACCCTCACCACCACCACCATCACGCCTACAAACCTGCATAACGCAAACCCAAACAGAAGAAAAATAATTAGAATAGCTCATCCACAACCAAGAACCATCGTCAACCCAGAGGAGGAAAAAGAGAAAAGCAGATAGAATCAAACTTAGTGACTGAATTAATAGAATCAATTCTCATTAAAGAAGTAATGATAGAAAAGAGTATATATACAGAAAAGAACAAAACTAATAAAGTAACTAATCTACAAAATAACAATTATTAGTTACAATGAACAACTAACTAACCAAAACAGTTAGTGTTGTTGGGAAAGCATTATATAGGCATAATTGTTGTAATGTGATATTTTAGTGTAATATAATGGCATAATTGTTGTAGTGTTGGCATAAACCAAAAAAAAATTTCTAATAAATGGTCCGAATACAAGCGGATTTACAGAAACATAGATAACAAAATTTAACGCATTAAAGAGATCTGCCTTTGACCAAACACCTTAACTACAGCCACTATATAGCGAGAATAAACGCCTATCCAACTTTGTTTGGCAAAAATAATATCCTTAACAATTCGGACAACTTAAATATGTGGAGAATGAGAATTTTTGATGAACTATACAAAACCAGTATGATAAGGATGAATACTGTAACTGTATATATAATTATATATATATTAGGGAGTGAGACTGTTAGCAACACTCTTCTTCCTAATCTCTCTCTCTCTCTCTTTTCTTAGCATGTAGAAAAAAAAAGTTAGTATCCTAATACTAAATTATACTGAGCCCCCTATTATTATTGTTATTATTCTCAATATATTGTGGCCCTCTATTATTGTTGTTATTATTCTCAGTAGTTACATCGTTTGATTGATTATTGTTGCAGAGTAACATAACATGTCCAAACTTGATGCAAATGAGAAGCTCTACTATGTAAATAGCTAAGGAAAGCCAACAGAATGCGCCGACAATCTGAACAACAATCTAAGAATTTGAAGTAGATGACTCTAGAGTGAATCAAAAGAAGGCTACTCCAAACATTTTTATTTTTTGGAAAAAAGGATCACTATAAAAATAGGAAAGAGAAGAGCTAACCTGAAAAAGCAAAAATTTGAGAGCAACAAGGTAAACAACAGCCGTGCCATGAACTAAACGCCAAATTGTAGGATGCGGTCTGATCAGAATCCTGTATGAATTTATGTCAGAAAACAACATACAAGATTCAACTGAATACCCCTTGAAACTCTAGCATAAAGCAGACATAAAATAGTTCACATGTTTTATGCTAATTCTTTTACAAAGAACCAAGCAAAAACCACTCAAGCTCTCTTCTATTCATTCTCGTTACATGTATAATCATCCTAGAGATCCAACTCCATCTGGACCATTTTATCCCAATGCCCTCCCCTGAAAATAAGAAAAATCCTAGTGAACTATGAAACTCATATTTTATATAACAATCATTATTAAAGATCCATAAAATATTATCGTTATTCTGTACAGCGTAACTAGTTACACGGAAAGGTGACTAAATTAAAGACTTCCCAATAAAGGACTTTTTTTTAAACTACGACTACCAGTCACTCTTCTCTTCATGATTAATATTATTAAGCATGCCAATCAAACATTAATCAATAGATTACAAATGGCAACTATCAAAGGTAGACAAAATAAACGTTGAACGAATATAACTTAGTCTGAAAAAAAAACCAAAATTCTATCTTGAAATCAAGGTAGCTGAGTACAATGATATGCTAGAAGAACTGAATAACAGAACCAATTAAGCAATTGTACAAAGAAAAAAGTTTGTTGAGAACAAAATATATCAAAGGACTTACGATGATGGGGCTTGCAGCAAGCAATAAGCGAGAAAAACTGCTATCATTGCCCATATGTCCCTATATGAAAGAGTAGACATAGAGTTTTAAAACAAATTACACCAACTATTAAAGCAGAAACTACATAAATAGGCAAACAAAAATAACAAATAAGAGCCTACCTTTTAACTGATGTAACAACATCTCCAAATGCACTGCCTTCTAGATCCAAGACCCCGCTTACCCAAATGGTAAACGCATCAAGAAAAAAAAGCAAAAACAATCTCTTAGTACTTGATGAGAATAATCAAGAAACAAAAATACTGTATCATTATTTTGCAACTTCAGAAGTTCAATCTTCCAACTTCTAGATAGCCATAAGTTATCCACCACCCAGTAAAATCCCCATCCTAAGAGAAACCAGTAAAATCCATTAATAAAAATGATAGAAGCAACTAGCAACGATTGCAGAAGACATAAAACTCCTAAAAGGAACACAACCTTTTGTTCAGGTAAAAATATAGTGATTAACCTGAAAGATAATAGTAAAGGTGAAGAACATTTAAGTCACGATTTTCCATCACTATAATCTTCCACAAATGTATTGCAGCACTATTTAATTAGCAAAGAATTGCATAATTGGTATATATAAAAAAAATCACTGTCAACATGGGAAGTCTTAAATGGCAGAACTCTCGCATGAGAAAGCATGCACCGATAAGTAACATCGAAATGGTATGAGGCTTGTATGCCCATGCTGTCCATGGATCAAGGTCATCAGTAGCACTAAAATAATTAACATCACCATTTTCTCGACTACTATGATGGTTTGCCTGTAATCTCCTATCACCATTAGGCTCCATGGGCTGACCGTCAGAGAAGTTCAGCTCCCTACAAATTTAGCATAAAAATACAGCATGAGAAAGGTAAAGTTTGCATTAACTGAAAATGAATTATCCAATAAAGAAAAAGATAGGGATGAAATGTGAGTGGAATCAATGGATGACCATAAAAATCTGAAAACAAAAAACATAGAGAAAGCTGTAATAATTTGTTCAATTTACCACTAAGGCCTACATGTTTGAAACATATATTCCATGAAAACATGAGAGATTAGTCAGGCCATAAATCAAATCCAGCTTGCCCGACATGTAGGTACAGTCCTACAAGTTGTACTGAGGGCCATGCTAAAATCAAACACCATTCTCTATAAAGTCACAACCACTTCAACACTAAATTCCACAATCCTACATATATTAGCATATCGATCATCGTGCCATCTATCACACTCTTCTACATAAAGTAAACCCACTTCTATACTAAATTCCACCTGGAAAAAGTGCATTTATATGATCAAAAAATACTTTTCCAAGTAAAAATAACAAATCCCAGAAAACTCTCCTTAAAATTCACCCTCGATTAAAACCAGCTCATATAAAACCAGACCAAAAAGATAAAATTTTGGCGCACTAACAAGAAACAATCATTGGGACATGTTTCATAGCCTCCTATACTATCCAACACATCTATAAATTAAGGCCATGGTTACTTCAACTATAATAAACTACGACAACCTGAAAATATAATTAGTATCTCTGTTAACTCTTCTAATTATATATCCCAAACACTACAAAAAACTTCATACAATAAATAAAAGAAGTCTATAAAAAGGCACCTACATGCTGTTATATATACAATATAACGGATTATACATGGTTATTCGCTATATTGATGAAGAAAAGTACCCTTACCCGGAAAGAAATCACACACAAACCCACCAAGATAATAAAATAAAGAATTAAATCTCAAATGCATATATAGCACAAGAACCAAATACTTCCATAGAGCTATATAATTCGAAAATTTCATTGAACTAATTCACCTAGAGTAAAAGCATTGGAATCCAAAACTGACTTAACAATTAAGCTAATAACATATAAGAGGAAAAAGAATAAGAGAACATCAAACTAATTAAAGCAAAAAAGCTATGAAATCTTCACACGTGCAACTACGAATTAATCTTTTCAATCAAAGAAAGAACCCATTACAAAAGTCATCATCATACAATTGATCAAAAGTTAAAACCATTGCATGTAATAACAATACAGCGGGATCGTAATGATGCTAATAATGATAATTAGATATAAATAAAGCATGATTATTAAACTTTAGCATGAATGAAATAAAAAGAACCCCCAAAAATAAGAAGAAAGGAATACATACGGACAATGATTCACAGATTGATATACACACATATATACATATATAGAGAGACAGAAAGAGAGAAGGGGGGGGGGGGAGAGGGGAATATAGAGAAAAAGGCATGTAGAGTGAGATAGAGATACTTACGTAAAGATGGAGAGAGAATAAGAGGTGAGACTGACAAAGAAATCCTGGGCGTACGATTAGAGGGACCAGGAGATCCTGAGCTGTCGGATCAGAAGCTTGAGAAATTCCCAACCGAAAACGCAGTCGAAGAGAGAGTGAGAGAAAGAAAAGAGTTATTAGTAGGGGATTGACTTCTTCTTCTGAAAATGAAGAAGGAATTAGTCTGAAAAAATATAACTTTTACAAGTGGCGGGCACCCAAAATAACTTACCGCCTCTTTTTTCTATTACTTTGCCACATATATATGAGTATATCATAATACTTTTTCATTAGTATTATATTCATGTGTTATGGAAATGGGTATTTGGTGTAGTGTGATACAAGTCTGCCACTTTCCATTTGGCTTTGGGACCAGGACAGGATTCGCAACCCAGCTCGGGTATTTAGCCTCGCGAATAAACCCACATTTTAATAGCCGAGCTACTTCTTCTTCCAGGGCCTCAGCTTGGGTTGTACCCAGACGCCTCTGTTTCTGGGATTTCGCAGGCACGCTCTTATCCAAGTTCAAGGTATGCATGATCACACTCGAACTTATCCCTACCATGTCTTCATGAGACCAGGCGAATACATCTAGATTTTATTGTAAAAATTTTATCAACTCCCCTTTCCTTTTCTCACCGACATTTTTCCTAAGCTTAATGACTTTTGAAGCATTTGTGGTATCGATGTTTACTTCTTCGAGCTCTTCAATGGCTTGGAGCTCAGATCTATCTTCTCTTACTCGTGGATCGATATCATCACTCAGGGCAATATCCCTGGCACTAGCTTTCTGAGGTTCTTCCGTTCCTGGAGCAGTCTTTACTTCCTAGGATTCCTCGCCTTCGTCTTGTATGGCCATCGTTTGCTGCCTAGGTCATGATTTTCCGATCATGGAAATGCTGTAGCATTCCATGGCAGCAAGTTGATCACCTCAGACAGTACATACTCCCGTAGAGGAGGGGAATTTGATCACAAGGTGGAGGACAGATGTAATGGCTGCGAATTCCATCGGCGTAGGTCGACCCAAGATAGCTTTGTATGCGGTCGGAAAATCAACGGCCACACACTCGAGAAGCTTGGAAACAGTTCACAATCCCTCACCCAAGGTTATCACTAACTCGATTGTTCCGATAGTTGTCGATCCCTCGCCAGAATACCCATATAGTGTCATGGAGGTTGCCTTCAGCTCGGTCACAGACAAACCCATTTTCTCTAGTGTGGACCTGAATAGTAGGTTCACAAAACTCCCATTATCCACTAGTTTCCTCCTAACTCTCTGATTTGCGAGTTGGACGGTTATGACTAGAGGATCATTATGCGGGAATTGGACATGACTAGCATCTTCTTCTGTAAAACTGATTGGTTGTTTCTCCAATCATTGTTGCTTGGATAAATGCTGCTTCGGGACAAACTCAACTCTGTTGTGAGACCTCAACTCATTGATATACCTCTTTTGGGCACCTCTGCTCATGCCTGCCAGATGGGGGCCTCTGGAGATGGTTGTTATCTCTCCCCCTGTTATCGGAGGAGGGTTATCCTGATTCACCTTAGCTCCAGTCTAATTTTTCGGGGCCTCCGAAGTTGAGGGAATGTTTTGTCCAGCGAGTTGACTAGGAGTTATTCGATTCCGGGCATACTGAGCCAAAGGTCCGGCCCTGATGAGAATCTCGATCTCATCCTTCAAGTGCCTACAATCATTGGTGTTGTGACCAATGTCATTGTGGAACCGATAAAATTTTTAAGGGTCTCTCTTCGCCCTTTGATTTTTTAAAGGCTCCGACTATTTCCCCGCAAGGCGAGCTGAATTTGCCAAGAAAATGCGCTCTCTAGTATACGTGAGGTCGGCATAAGTCACATAGATCGGTTTGAAATTCTCCACGGGCTTGTTTTTCTTTGAACCATTCTAGTCGCCCTCACCATTTCCCTTCCTCTTGCTACCTTCCCCTTGGTTATTCTGGGTAACGGTTTGAGCCGTAGCTACAACGTCCTTTACTGCTCCAAAGGGCTGGGCAGTGTAACACCCCAAGTTGCTAATAAGGTTTAAGACCTTGTGTTAGCGTTCCTGGAGGGAAATAAATGAATTTACATGATAATATATGAATTTGAATGAATATGTGATTAGTAATGCATGTTTAGGTGGAATATAGATGCATGTGGGCCCCGTTTGTATGTTAGGTGTAAACTGGTAATTTTAGCCTGTTGAGGGCATAAATGTGATAATTGTATTATGTGACTTGTACCATGTGAGTGTGGTGTTTTTATTGTGATGCACTGGTCGAGACGGTCCTAGTGAGCTAATTAGTCTAAAAGTCACAACGGGATTTTGTACCCGGCTCGGAAGGAGCCTAGGGGTACTTTAGGAATTTCGTAAGTTGAATTGAGAACTAATGATTATAGTTATTGGCGATTGAGTAACCTGTGTAACCGTTTGTAACTGCTTTGAGTAACAAGTTTTAGATGGAAAATGGTAGAATTGAAATAGAAGTGAAAAGACTTGAGTACCCTTGGAGGTTTAGTTAAGAAAGGATTATTAAAAGGGGTAGAATGGTCATTTGGCAGGGGGTTTAGACAAATTTCAGCAGGGATATAGGGGTACTCGGTTTAGGCACTTAGCCATATTATGGGTTTTGTTAAAAATTAAGAGAAGAAGAGCTAGAGAGAACGCTAGGGCAAGAAGAAGAAGAAGAAGAAGAAGAAGAGTAGAAGGGGCTGAAGTGGGAGTTTAGGAGGAGAATCAAGGGAGCTTAGGGGTGAATTCCCCAGTTGAGGTAAGAATTTATTGCAAATTTAGGGCTTGTTTCTGTTTTGATTTGAGAAATTTAAAGCATGAGTTAAGTTTTTAAGTTTTGGTTTGAGTTTGCTGAAATTAGAAATCAAAGGGTGGATTTTTGGGTGTGATTGTGTTTTGATCTTGATACTAGTGTTTATGGGTTGTTAGATAGTTCATTTGATGTTTTAAATTGATCTTGGGGTTTAGGTATTTGTTTGGGATGATTTGGAGAGGTTGTTGCTCGGGAAAAACGCAAGAGAAAACCCAGAAATCTGGGTTCGCGAAGGAGCGCCGCGACCCTGTTCTTGGGCGCCGCAGCGCGAGGTTGCTTCAGGAAATGGCCTAGCCGCTGGGCACCGCGGCCCTTGAGGGGAGTGCCGCGGTCCTAGGCCATTTTGGCAGCCAAAAATTTGGGTTTTTAGGGCTTTTTCCCAGGGACACAGGGGTTGGTTCCAATGTATTGTTTTAAGGAATTAGAGGTCCCGAGAGTACGGGATTGGTCCCGGGAAGTGGTTTTGGATTTGGTTAGTATTAAAATTGTTTTATGTGTGTTGTGAGTAGGATTTCGGAGAGGCTCGTGCTAGAGGATCGTGCTTGTGACCTTGGTGCATCGGAAAGCTCGGGATACAGGTAAAAAAACTGTAGCACCCGAGAATAGGGCATGGGCCCATAGTGTTATTGCAAGGCATGGCCCTAGATTGTATTACGTGCTAATGTATAACCTTAAATGAATTATTATATGATTGAATGATTATTTCGAGATGTACTATATGTGTGATTATAATGAAATGAACGGCTAAGGCCGAGAGCAGCGAAGGCTGAGAACGGCCATGGGGCCGGAAGTAACACCTAGCACATGGGGTGCTTATAGTCAGGGTGGGACCCAATGCATACATGAGTTATCCTTACGGTAAGGACCGAGACCCCAGGCTTTGGTAAGGCCTCTGGGGCGACATGGTTGTGTTTGTTCAGTCTGATGGTTTTCCTGTTTATCAATGGATTATATGTTATCTATATTATATGCATATGTTATTTACTGTATGAGTTTTCTTGCTGGGCTTCGGCTCACGGGTGCTCTGTGTGGCAGGTAAAAGCAAAGGGTCAGTCAACCAGCCATGAGTATGGAGAGTGTGGGGGCGGCGCGTACATGTTCGGCCTGCCCGACTGCTTTGGTTGGGGGCATTTTGAATATGGTTGTATTAACTTGTTCTTTTGATAGTCACTCAAGTGTAAATCTATTCTTTGAGTTGTAAATATTTTGTAAACCTTATTTTTGGGATCCCAGATGTTGATACTTAAAGTTTTCAATGAAACTAAGTATTTTCAAATATTACAGCCTTAAATTCCGGTTAGTCACACTTTTGGTCTTTGAAAAACTCGTAGAGTTAGTTAGTTGCACAGTTGTGTTTTAAACTCACTTAGTAATGGCTCTAAAGTAGTAGGGCATTACAACTTGGTATCAGAGCGAGCCAAGGTTTATTGGTTCTGGAGATTGACCGAACATGTACGCACGCTGCCATTGAAAAGCTTGACTCAGGGTTGATTGGTATGGTTGAATAATGTACTTGAATATGTGTTTGAATGCCTTGTTTGCCTGCTTAGATTATAATGAGCATGATGAGTGAGATAACATATGCATGATGCCAGGGCAAGGCCCGTTGTGTGCTGTATGCTAATTGTATATTATTTGGATTGTTGATCTTGATTGTTGTTGAGATTGAGACGTGGAATTGGATCTTGTTATCATGCCTGATGAGCGGTGTCACTGATTGCAGGCATTTAGTTGTAATGCCTCGGCAATCATCTAGACTCCGCGGAATTCAGGCCGAGGATGACAATCAGGGTCAAGACCCTCCACCTGCTCCTCAAAACTGGCAGCAGATATTAGCCAAAATGGAGGCTAGATTGAAGAAAACTGAAGATGAGCTTAGTCAGTTGAGGCAGCAGGCTCCTCCACAAGTCACCGGGTTACACTACAAGAAAAAATAGTATTCATAACACTTAAAAAGTGCTATCTGGGACTATTGATAACACTTCTGAAAATGATAACGTAGCCCATGTTATTAAAAGTCCAGTCTTTTCTATAACATTTTTTGAATGTTATGTTCGGTGTTATCTTAAACTATTCAATAACACATTTTTAGGTGCTATAATATTCAAATAATAACATTTAGATAGAGTTTTTGATTATAAATTTGAAGTTTAATCTTGTATTTTTTTCATAACACTTTTCAACTGTTACATTTGATTATTTTGATAACATTTTTAGTTTGTTATATTATATAAACCATAACAATTTTTTACGCTTATAATATGCTTTTAAATCATAACATATAGTAATAAAATTTTAAATTTTATTTTGATAAGTATACTTATATAGTTTTTTTTTAATTAAAAGATTTTCATTATTGTATTTTGATAAAAAAATTCAAAATTAATCATAAATTTAATTCTCAATAGATTGATAAACCATAAGTATTACATTAAACAATGACTAATTCAAACCATAAATGTGTCTACTTCATGAGATCTTAGTTCTAACTTAAGTTTGAAAGCATAACATAATAAAGTTTTATAATCTTGAACAATTTTTACTTCAAAAATGAAAAATAGAAACAAAACTTTATAGTAATTTTCCTAAACAAGAAAAGTTTTTGGTCATTGAAGATGAGAGAAATACAACATCCATAAAGTTGACCATTACAAAAACAACAATAACAACAACATGATTCTAGCCTGCCATCATTTAATTTGGAAACGTTGAATATACATGCCATTCTCAACATAGAACAAACACTTGTGCAACATTTTCTCAGTAAATTTCGGGGATGACCCTGTACCGAACCTTTTCGCAGTACGATTTCCAGTATTTTCCATACCTACAATAACAATCACATGTCAAGATTTTATGCCTTTATCTGTATGAAAACGCGCAAACCATTATTCATTTCGTCTACTTATTTATTTTTCTCTACACTGGCATCGGTTTGTAAATTGTCTACACCTGTTGGACCAGAAACCACTAACATGATCAGAGTTTGTCTCTCCCATACAAGCAAATAAACTAGTAGCACTCGTAAGGTAAGTTTTAACTAATGAATTACCTCAACTTCGGGATCTATTTGAAAAACTAAATTTGGAAGGTTTACCTTTGCAATTTTTAAGGGACATATAATTTTTCATAAACAAATGATGAGATTGTGTTTGCTTACTTGGATCGGCACCGATCATCATCCCTTTTCGCCCGGTCGAGGAGAAGGATTGTAAGAAACACCACATAAAAGTAGGGTAAAGCCTGCAGGACAAAAGTGATTCAATTCAAACACAACTTCTAACAACATAAATAAATCTAAACCCCAGAAGGAAAATTACTTACGTGGTTAAAAAGAGCTGGAACAGTCCAGAAAAATGCAGCTAATATTTCTGAGACATAGTGGAAATGTCGAGCTAATCCCCACCTGCGTGAACCAGAGAACTTTGTTTTTAGAATTTTAGCATTTGACAAATTAGGACAATGGCTCATAGAAATAGAAGAAGAAAGCACCCTCTATCAGAAAACCAAACCATCCACATGGTTAGAATGCTCATTTTATATACATAGTGTACCCATTTCAAGGTTTCCAACATCCTGTTGGAGCAAGTAGGCCAAAAACAGCATGCTCACCCCCCGCATTCATAACCAAGAAGAAAAAAAAATCCAGTTAGTTCATATTTACATGGCAGAGCCTGAAAACGTACCATCCCGAAGTTAAAAGAATGCTGCTTTTTGTTTCCCCAGTTGTGGTAGTGTAAGTGGCAGTTATCTGTGAAACAGAAAGGGAAGAATTATGCAGGATTTAGCAGCAGATATACAGAAAATTGTATGTATAATGAGAACCAAATAACGAGTTTCAGAGAACCATATACCTTTGATGGAGCTTTACCCCAAACCAAAGCTTTGCCATTTGTTCTGCGAAACTCTTGCCTTTGCCTATCACAGTCATAGTTGATGTATATGCAAAGAATGCCTGCTACTAGGATGTAGAGTGCCAACTGTGACAAAGCAAAGTAGACAACTAAAATTAAGAATTAATTTCACAGGGACAATGGGGAAATAGGACAGAAAAGAAAGTATGGTTGGTTGCAAAAAAAATCAAGTCTACGCTCATCTCATGGGCTTGGCAGCTTACAAACAAAGTTACAAGCATTCAACTTTTGCATTTGGCTGGTAGAATAGATTTGCAGCTTCTAACTCAAATCTAGAATCAAATTGCCAATATACAGCTTTTACAAGCTAATAATAATATTACTGGTGTATACCAAGGGGAGTTAGCTCAAATGGGAAGACATGTGGTTTGCTTCCATAAGGTCTAAAGTTTGAATCCCACCAAGGTATCTACATAGCCATTGCTATAGTTTCCTACTCTCTAGTAATGCAGAAAAGTGTTCACATTTTGGAACTGTTCCTGAACGAAAGCAGTAATATTACATTTTATTGACCAAATAAACTTAGAATAGAAAACTTTATACCTGAGTTCCAAGGTGTACAGGATGATTGACCAGGTACATGCCAGGAGAAGTATATATAGAAGGCACCCATACAAGGCATCCCCAGCAAATATAAAAACCAGCTGTCAAAATGATAGGTACAATGATCCAAATGAGAGAAAGTATGAACAAACCAAAAGAACGGGAAAGAAGCAATAGATAAATTCAACACTACAAGAACATTTGTTTAATAATTATTTGGTCTCTTCTAATCACAGTGAAAAATTAGGTAGTAGAAACAATTTATCTGCTAAAATTAAGGCCAAGAATTTGCAACGTCATGGTAGCCAATCCAAGTAATTGGGATCAAATACAGCAATAGATGGAAAAGGTTAAAGGGGAAGTAACTATAATCTTCGAATGGTAACGAAAGTAAGAGACTTTAATGATGATGACTTCATAGAAGACGAGTTATCTTATTTCTATCTCACTTAATTCATAAATATAAGTTATGCTTAGTATGCATTCAAAAAAATAATAAGACATCTAAATTTGTACATGTTCCAAAATATCAAACCATCCAGAAGATTATTGCCAAAATGATGTTTAATAAAATAATGGATAACAAGGATGGAAAGTTAAAATAAAAGGATGTAGAACCTCGATCATGGCCAACTTAATGCAATGTTTACTGAGCCATAAAAATTAAGAATCTCAATGTTAACATTAAAATTGCTCAAAATGCTAAAGTAAAAGATCAGAAAAAACAAACCTGTTTCTTCAGCATCTGAGCTCCATTCAATTCATAAGTGATCTGGGCATCAAGACGTGTATGCATAGCTGCTATCCCTTCAGGCGTTGAGTTAGCCATCTTATAGTAGGATTTGAACCTTTCCTCCCACACAAACTCACACACCCAACCACTTGAGTTAGCCAAGTGACTATAATTAATTTTATTTAAATTATTATTTTTACAATTTTGTTAAACTAAACTAAGCGCCAAACAAATTAAATTTGGCACCATAGTTATTTACCTTCCATATGAACATGTAAAACGATGTTATTGCAGCTTTGCTGCTCAAATCAACCGACTTGGCATTAGTCTAGAGTATTGAAGCCAAAATTGTGTGTCCCAATACCTAATCAAGGAAATACATATAAAAAAATCAACATTCACAGTACTAATCAAGCAGAATGGGAAAGCACAGAACATAGTTCCATGAAAAAAAAACAAAAGTTGATACCTTAAATAATGCTATAACAACTGAGAAGAAGCTCATAAATGCAGTTGCAAATATGAGAGGCCTTGAGAAGGCAGCTGGCCTTTTCAAGACATGGGTCTGAAAATCAATGCATATTTCAGTACTTGGAATCATTGAAATCTTTTCAATTTTAAAAAAAAAATTATTGAAATCTGAAACGCATTACTATTATAATTTACATGATCATAGTAACAAATGGCTAAAATATGCAACTATTTGGTAAAACAGATACCCAAATAAACATTATTCCTTCCCTTTCTATTTATATGATACATGTTCCTTTTCATTTACATTCTTAATATCTATGTCATGCATGATTTAGTTATTTTTAGTTTATATCCATACAATAAATGGCATAATGAAAACTTATTTGTAACCCAGCACAGCAATGTTTTTCTCTCACATTCCAAGCTATAAACCTTGATACATTGTATGCCGCATTTGAACCTGCATTCTCAAAAAAATAAAAAAAAGACATAAGAAAAATCTCACAATTAGCATATTGGAAACTGTTAACAAATTATTCCCATGAACAGAACTTTTTTTTCAAAACCAAAGACAAACATATATCAAAAGCAAAACCTTTTGGAAAAAGTTCATGTTTTCAATCAAGGATAACAGAGGACCTGTTCTATTTGACCTGGTTATAGAAAATAACATCATTGAACTTATGTCCCAGCAGTGGGTTATGTCAAAAATATAATGATTCTAATCAAAGTTTTTAACCAACTAGAAAACCAGTTGATGCAGCACAAGCACAAATGCCAATGCCCTATAATGAGAGAGAGCAACAAAGCTTACAATAAAGCAAGTTTATACGACCCCTTTTACATTGCAGCAAGGTTGTCCATTAGTTACATTTCAGCATCAACCATTTTTCAACCCCTTTATTAAAGAATATATATGAATAGTAAACAGAGGAACTCATCCAATTTTATAACATTTTGGCTAAGTAAGATGTGTGAAGGGAGAAACTTAAGTAATTCGATAAAGGTCCTACAAGAAAAAGGGCCTAAGAAAAAAAGACAAATATGATTTCTGTTATACAAGAAAAAGAAAACATAAAAGTGTGTGAAACGATTCAACCACTTAATTAGAACCAAAAATTAAAAAACAAGATAAACTAATAAGAGGGCCTTTCTAATCACATGAAACTAGAACCAAAAATTAGAGAGTTGCACTTAAAATTTACGAACAACAGGGATTTAAAAAGAAACAACACTACTTGTATTCACTTGTACTATTTATATAAAGAAAAAATACAAGGAAGTAGTTACATGATTTATAAGGGCACCAAATTTACCTGATTTCTAGCACAACCAAATCGAATAGATTCGACAGAAGTTTCTTAAAAGGATAAGACACTAAGAAAAAGACAAGCTAAAGATAAATAAAGATAAAGCAGTGAAATATTTTAGCTTCAAAGTTACTGAAATCAATTTGATGATGATAAATTCATTCAATCAAATATGTAATGGCACACAACAATGAATCAAACACTAACAAGCTCGTGGGATGTGTGTTTTTCTAAGTTAATTGCTATACAGAATAAACCCTTTTCTTTTCCAATATGGAACCTTTTTTATGTTAAAGTCAAACCAAACTTTCTATGCATGTACATGATATACAACAAGATACCTCAAAGATGCTTCCTCTGGATATGCTTGATCTCAAAAGATTTAGAGACTCATCCTCTCCTCTGGATATACAACATGATTATTGTCTTGCAGCTGTTCATGAGGTTCCGAGGGTGAAAAAGATAAGATCTTCATCCTATAGCCATAACAAGAACAAACAAGGCGATTATCAATACAAGAATCAATTTTTTTCTTCAGAAAATTGATGAATTACGTTTTTCTGTGACCCAAATATACAGTTAATATCACAATTACATACAAATTTATAGCCTTTATGATATAACCAGACCAGACATGAAAACCCAGGTGAATGAAACCAACCCTCTTTTTTCATAAATTAGAATACATTACTAAATACAGTAAAATTCACATCAGCCAACAATCTGTATTATCAAATACAGCAGCCACAAGGAAGATAATGATATTCTACCAAAAGCAATGTCAAGTTAAGAAATTCAATCAATCTTTTATTCTCCTAAAATAAATACCATTGAAAAGGGACTGAGAGAGAGACCTAACAGAACCTTGAAAAGGAATGCTTGAAACAGATATGGCTATAGTAATATCATATATGCCTGAAGCAAATTCAGTCAAGAAAAGACAAAACTCCCACCATTAGAACTCGGGACCAAATTGTTTGAAATATAATCTTCTCAACTAAATCACAACCAAACTAACAATGAAAGAAACAGAGTTACCAATCTTAATAACCCAATACCCAACATCAAATTATGTAGTATCCACTCTGAAATAACTATCCGAGCAAACAGTTTCAAATTTTCAATCTCCCCCAAATATAAATAAAGTCCCAAAGCTTTCATTTTTAGCAATACAATGGTTTTATAATTATTATGTGAAGAAAAAGTTCTTTCTCAACCATCAGTGTAGTTCAAAGGAAAGACACCATGACTAGTACTAGTAGTTACTTAAAGGCAATAACAAAAACTGAGAACGCCTAAACATATAGTTCATCATAAATTATGTCAATGGTTTTCCTCACTAACTGTAATTAAGAAACATGTAACAACAAGGAAGAGTACCCTATTATTATGCATTTAGTAATCTATCAAATGTGTTTGATGGTGTTTCAGGGACGAAACCTGAACTCCAATTGTCTCCCTCCTCTGTCTCGCTCTCCGCCAACAAGCCCAGTCCCACGCTCGACCCTACACACTGCCGGACTTGTAATGATGAAATCAGAGACAGAAATCATCAAGCTCCTGCACCTCCGAGTCCTCGTCACCACCTCCGTCTAGTCTCCCGTGCCAGCCACCTACAAGAGAGAAATGTGAAAAATGATGGAGTTGAGAGGTTAGATAGATGTGAGGGAGATAGGGTTGAGAAGAGAAAAGGTACATCGCTGAGAGAAGAAAGTCTCGAGAGAGAGAAAGAATGAGAATAAAGAAATTAAAATATCCCATACTAAGCCTTCGACTACCATGAACCAACCAACAGCAACAAAAATAAGTTGAGAGGAAACATACCAGATCTTGCCTTCGTCGTGTGCTGAGGAGAAGAAGACCCACGCAGCGTCGAACCCGTGATCTCGCCTCTGCCTCCGCCTCCACCAGGCGCCGTCACCAATTCTTCCAAGAGAGAGTGAAGTGGGGATGGTTTCGAAGCAGGAGGGTGTGAGTAGAAATGAGAGGCCCTGAGGTAGCAAAGAGAGAGAGAGAACCAAAGAAAAGAGGTTGAGGGGAATCAGGAGACGAAGAAAAAGAAGAATAAAGGATAGGAGTGAGAGGAGGAGAGGGTGGCGTCTTAGGGCTTCTCAGATTAGAGAGAATGAGAGTGTTGAGTAAAAAAAAATGATAAGTAAAGCGCCATTACTAATTCACATGGCGCCAAAAAGTTCCCTCCGTATGTTTTAGAGCTAAGTCAATAATAGCACTTTAAAAAATATGTAATATCTTACCGTAATATTTACACAAAATTCTTGTAGTGTTACCACTACAGCAGAGTATAGCACCAGCTCCGGTTCAGCCTGTGGTTGAGAACAGGTTAGAACCTCTGTATGAAAGATTCAGAAAGCAGCAACCTCCTACCTTTGAGGGTGGAACAGACCCACTACGGGCTGAGCAGTGGATGAATATGATTTCTGTAATCTTGGATTTCATAAGGGTTGAAGGAAAGGAAAGGGTTGATTGTGCCAGCTATATGCTTAGAGATGATGCACGAATATGGTGGGATGTAGTAAGGCAGCGAAGGGATACTACAACTATGACTTGGGATGAATTTAAGAGCATTTTTAATGAGAAATGCTACAGTGTAGCAGTTCGAGCTGCGAAGGCTTATGAGTTTATCAACCTGACTCAGAGCAGGTTATCATTCACTGAGTACGCCCTAAGATTTGACAGATTGCCGAAGTTTGCGCCAGAGTTAGTGCCAACTGATGCGGCCAGGAGAGATAGGTTTATACGGGGATTGAATGTGATGATCGCCTATGATGTGAGTATTACATTGGTTCCAGAGACTACTTATGATCAGGTAGTGGATAAAGCCCTTACTGCAGAGAGGGCTGAGGATCAGATCTGGAAGGATAGCGCTGCTAGGCGCGATACCAGGAGGATGGTGCCTCCTTCTTCTGGGCCGAGTCGGGAAAGTGGTCCCAGTGAGCAGAAAAGAAGAGTACCAGATTCACTTGTTCCTTATGGTTCTGATAGGAGGGTTCGCAGTTCTATTGGTGGCCGTCAGGGCGAAAATGACAACTGGAGGAGCTTTCCGATGTGTCCTCGATGCAGGCGACGACATCAGGGCGAGTGCCGGACCAGGGCATGTTTTATTTGTGGGAGCAACAATCATTTGAAGAAAGACTGCCCACAAGCTAAGAAAGAGGAGCCAAAGCAGGGAGACAGCCTCGCTCCTGCTAGGGTATTCACTTTGACTCAGACTGAGGCGGAAGCCAGTCCCTCAGTTGTGACAGGTCAGATTTTTAGCGCTGGTTCTTTGTATACTGCATTGATTGATTCTGGTGCTACTCACTCATTTGTATCTGCTAGGGTGATTGATCAGTTTTGTAGACCTAATATTTTGTATGCTAGGGGTTTTCAGACTTTATTGCCAACAGGAGAACTGGTAGTCTCTAGGAGATGGGTTAGAGCATTACCAGTAGTAATAGACGGTAGGGAATTGTTTGTTGACCTGGTTGAACTAGATATGGACGATTTTGATATAATACTAGGAATGGATTGGTTAATGCAGTATGGAGCAACAATTGACTGTAAGCGACGAATGGTGACTTTTGAACCAGAAGGCGAGGTACCCTTTGTGTTTGTGGGGACAGTGAGTGGACCGCGGGTGCCTATGATCTCAACACTAAAGGCTAGAGACCTGATGCAGGAGGGTTGCATAGGATACCTAGCGAGTGTTGTAGATTCCTCTAAGGTGGCGGTAGTGGGACCAAATGAAACCAGAGTGGTCTGTGAGTTTCCAGACTTGTTTCGAGCAGATCTGCCAGGATTGTCGCCACAGCGAGAGATTGAGTTTGTCATAGAGTTGGTTCCGGGAGCAGAGCCAGTGTCCAAGGCACATTACAGAATGGCTCCGACAGAATTAAAGGAATTGAAGATTCAGTTGCAGGAGCTACTGGATTTGGGGTTTATCAGACCGAGTTTCTCGCCATGGGGTGCTCCAGTGTTATTTGTTAAGAAAAAAGATGGATCGCTCAGGATGTGCATTGACTACAGGGAGTTGAATAAGATGACCATCAAGAACAAGTATCCATTGCCTAGGATTGATGATTTATTTGATCAGATTCAGGGGAGTACAGTGTTTTCAAAGATTGATCTCCGATCACGTTATTATCAGTTGAGGATCAAAGAAGAGGACGTACCAAAGACTGCTTTTCAGACACGGTATGGGCATTATGAATTTCTAGTTATGTCCTTTGGATTAACCAATGCCCCAGCAGCTTTTATGGATTTGATGAACAGAATTTTCAAAGATTATCTGGATAAGTTTGTGATTGTGTTTATTGATGATATCTTAGTGTACTCCCAGTCAGAGACAGAGCATGAGCATCATCTGCGCCTGGTGTTGCAGCGGCTGAGAGAGCATAAGCTATATGCTAAGTTTAGCAAGTGCGAGTTCTGGTTATCGGAAGTTTCATTTCTGGGCCATATTATCAGTAAATAAACACACCCTAAATGTCATTAAAGTCCCCTCGTATTATTTTTAGAAATCATTTTCAATTTGTTTATCCCAATATGGAAAAATAAGAATTTTCTCTCAAAATACAAATTAGGATTCATTCCTAAGAATTTTATTTTTTTTAAATCTCTTATAGCATTCTTAATATTTCTACGCTCAAAATAAATATTTTGGCCATAATTATTATTTTTTCCATTTAATTATCCAAGATTTAACCTGCTTAGATATTTCGGTTTGGTACAAGACCGAAATTCTTGGTTTGCCTGCAAACCATACTTTTCACACATAGGCTTATTCTATCAACATGAAATATGATTCCCAAGTACAAATATAAATTATTTATCAAAATAATATTCATTACGAAAATCTCAAGGCTCCCGACCTTGCACTAGCCGGTGCCTGATAAGCGATGCATTACGTTGTTGGAGTTTTATGCCCTTGTAAAACCATATTTATTATGTTACACATTTGATTATAAATAAAAGAAGAAATCATTCTTTGTTTTTAATTGCATTGCTTGCATGCTTTATTAAATGATCATTAATTAATAAAAAAATTTATAAAATCTCAAACATATGTCTAGTTACACTTATAGTTACTAGGATTGTAAATATATATTGAAAAGAATTACTCCTAAGATTATATCACTGCATAGAATATTTAATGATTTGGTAATCTACGATATGATCTACTTACTCAATGGTGTGATGACTACTTGGTAATTATTGAGAAAAATACCATAATTATGAAAAGGGTTAAGTGGGGACATATTGAATCATGCAGTATGAGCCCATTTAATAAAATAAAAACATAATGTCTTTCATGCAGTTTAAAATAATATGTTAAAGTCCCACTGATAATATTATTAAACTATATAACTCATAAATAAATAATATTCTTAGGTGTTGCTAGATCATTTTTCGTTCATCAGAGCTCCACGACATACAAACTTAGACCCAGGAATGCCCCACATCCCCATGTGTGTCAATGACATCCAATTGCCTACCTGAAAGGGGGAAAGTAAGGGAGTGAGCTAAAATCCAAGTAAGGAAGTACAAACAAAAAAAATTTCACATAAGTACAATACAAAACTATTCTCATCGCACATAAGCTTAAAATAACATATCTGTAACGTCCCAAAAATGCCAATAGGGTTTAGTGCCTTGATTAGCGTGTCGGGAGAGCATAAATTGGATATATGTTTGATAAAATAGTTAAATTCGTGACTATGTGGCATGCATGATTTATATGATCATATGAATATATTTATATGCATGTTTATTGTTATTCGATATGCATGTAGGCTCGCTACTATTTACAAGGGAATATTTGTAAATGTTGGCCCGTTGAGGGCATAAATGTGATCATATATGTTAAATGGTTGGGACCACATTATTATGTGGATATATTTGCAAAATACGGCTCGAGGCAATCCTAGTGAGCTGATTAGCTTAATAGTCATATCAGGGTTTAATACTTGTGTAACGCCCTACTTCCTTAGATTCGTTACTAAGTGAGTTTTGAACGTGCATTTAACTCACTAATCGAGGTTTTTAGGTCAAAAGTGTAATTAAATCATAAACAGTGAAATAAACTTTGAAAATAATTCCATTTACTATAAATCATTGAGTAGTTGACACTTGGGATCCCAAGAAAATGTTTAGAAATATTTACAACATATAATTTACAAATTTAAGTCGACTAGACGACAAAATCTATGTTTTAGTACAACCATCTCCCAAAACCACTGGCCGTGGCAGCCAGGCAGGCCAAACATGTACGCGTCGCTTCACGCTCTCCGTACTCATGGTTGGTTGACTATCCCCTTGCCCTTACCTGAACCACAGAGCACCCGTGAGCCGAAGCCTAGCAAGAAAACCCTCACAAGCAGATAACATATACATAACAAACACTTATCAGTTAAACATGCCATCAATAGGCTAAACACATACGGCCATGCCATCCCAGGTGCTTTACCAGGCACTGGGTTCGCGGTCCACATCGTGAGGATATCTCAGGTATCCTTTAGGGTCTCACCCTGCAACTCGCACTCCACGTGCTCAACGCTGCTCCCGGCCCCTTGCCATACTCGACCTAGCACTCAACGTGCCCAACTCCGTTCTCGGCCCTTTGCCGTTCCCGGTCCCTGCTGACCTCGGCCTGCGCCGTTCCTGGCTCTCGTCGAACATTCATCTAATCGCATTCATAGCATAACAAACATATACTGAATACTAGCAAATTCAATCAAAGGGCTACGCCCTGCTATTCAAACATATTAGGCTCAGCCCTGCATACAAGCTCTATGGGAACAGTGGGTTTCTTACCTGTGTCCCAAGCATCTTAAGCACTGAACCTTCGAGCACGGTCCTCTAATCCAAGCCTCTCCGAGAACCTAGTCACAACACATAAATAGCATCCCCATTATTAACCAATTTAAAACATCTCCCGGAACCAATCTCGAGCTCTCGGGACCTCCCGGACCCCCACATAAGGTTGCGGAAGCATCCCCCGAGCCCCCTGAGCAAAATCCTGAAAACAGAATTTTGCCCTACCCAGAAATGACCTAGGGCCGCGGCACTAGCTCTCAAGGGCCGCGGCGCCCAGCGTGGCCTCCTTCCCTGATGCAACCGAGCGCCGCGGCGCAGAAGAATAGGGTCGTGGCACCCCCTTCGCAAACCCAGAATTCTGGGTTTTCCCCTGCATTTTCCCCGTGCCAAAACACTCCCAAATCAACCCCAAAGCATACCTAAGTCCCAAATTCAATTCAAAACCCCACGTAGACCCTCTAACAACTCAGAAACATCAACAACAAGCCTAAACACACAATAAAATCCCCAATTCACAAATTGGCTTAAAACATTATAAAACTTAAACCAATAAACCAGAAACTTGAACCACAGCAGCTAATACATAACAGAGATGCATAAAACCCTTACCTCAAGTAGAAATTCGCCCCTAAGCCTTCTCCAAGTCCAACTCCAAGCAAATCCCTCTTATTCCCAAACTGAACCTAGGCAAGCTTCATCCCCAAGAATGCACCAAATAGCCACACAAATCAGCTGTTAAACTTATTATTTCTCTGTAGAATTCAATCAACATACTGAATAAAACTTACCTTTGAGCTTGGGTCAATGCCCCAATTCCCAGCCTTGAATCCCTTGAACTCTAGCCTAGAATCCTCCAAAACTCAGCAAGTCTCCAATCACCAAAGAGATGAGGAAGAAATCGCATGGAAGGAAGAGAGAGCTGAGAAGTTCTATTTTTCTTTCTTTCCTTTGTTTTCTAAACCGTTCTAAAATTCCCTCAGCCTTATCCCATCACAGCCAGCTACCAAATAACCCAACTACCCTTCCATCTAACCCATACTCTGACTAATCCTCAAGGACAACTTAGACCTTTTCTAACTTCTTACAAATATACCATTTCCTCACTTAGAGTAACCATCCCCAATGGTTACCTATGGTTACCCAAGCTACCAGAATACCATTAGCCATTCACCAAAAATCCCCAAACCCAATTTATAAAATTCCCAAAATACCCCTAGGTTCCTCCCGAGCCGGGTATTTAATCCCGTTGTGACTTTTAAACTAATTAGCTCCCTAGGACCGTCTCAGAATGTGCATCACAAATATATCACCGTTATATCAACAACATCACATATATTTCATTTATGCCCTCAATGGGCTAGAACTACCAAGTTGCCTCTAACAACCAAATGGGGCCCACATGCATATTTATTTCACCTAAACATGCATTCTAACCACATATTTATTAAATTAACATAAGTTAATACAGTTTAACAATTATTGTCCTCCAGGCACACTAATCAAGGCTCCAAGCCTTATTAGCAAATTCGGGTCGTTACAACCTGTCTCGGGGTGAGCCTAGGGTATTTCTGGAAACTCAACATATATTTGAGAGTTATCGAGTAAAGGATAAGTATTTGGTAATGAGTGGGCATGTCGTGATTAATTGAGAACTTGTTGGATGACTCAAGGAATTAGCGGGAATTGGGGCAAATGACTGTTTTGCCCTTATGCGCAACAGGAGGGATGAGTTAGTGTAAGGGGTATTTTGGTCTTTAAGGTTATGGGATAAAGTTAGAAAATGTTAGGAATAGGTTGGAACATTTCAGAAACATTTTTCAGTGCTCTCTCTATCTCATGCTTTCACGTTTTCTCTCTCCCTTTGGAATGCTTTGAAGCAGAACGAAATTCTTGAAGAGAAACTCGGGGATTGAGTTAGGAAGTCTATGGAAATTAAGCTAAGAACAGTCAAGGAATTGCTGAGGATTAAAGCTACTAACTTAGGTAAGATTTCTGGTTCTAATTTATTGAATTTCTAGTTGGGTTTTGAGCATGTTTAGGGATACTTGAGGGGGTGTCTGAATTTGGCATTTAAGGAAGATTGAACTAGTGTTTTATGCTATATGTGTTGTATATGAGGAGATATTGGGAATTCTAGACCTATTTTTGACTTGGGTATATATTTAAAGTTAAATTTTGAGGCTTGGAGTTTGGGAAAAATCCAGCGATTTTTGGGTTCACGAGGCGCGCCGAGACCCAGTTCATGGGCGCTGCGGCCTGCGTTCCGCAAAAGGCCTTAGGGCACTATTGATTCTTGGGCGTTCTGCGACCCTAAAGGACAGGTCACAGCCCACCTACCTTTGGGACAAGAGGCTGATACCTCTAAATTGGGGCGCACCGCAACTCTTAGGGCCAAGTCGCGGACCGCCTAGGCAGCCACAGCCAAGATTGGTTTTTAGGCTTTGGTACTCAAAGCAAAGCGCTCGGGATGAATTCTACTACATGTTTTAGTAGAATTCGAGGTCCTGGAGGCTAGTATTTTATTCCAAAGCATTTAATTTGATTAGATTTTGATAGCTATCCATTGTCGCTTGTGACTAGGGTTACCGTTAAGGCTCGCGATTGAGGATCATGCTCGGGACTGCTCCATATCCTCCTCTCAGGACCCGAGGTAAGAAAACCACACCTAAATTGTGATTGGGGCTAAGATCCCCTGTAAATAAATATATGTTAGATCATAAATGTGTTGTGATTTGAATATCTTAAAAGACTAGTTAGAACGTACTGACTTTGATTGCGTGCTTCACAACACATATGTATGCTATGTTTGATATGAAAATCCAACCTAAGGGAGTCGGGGCAGATGTTAAGCGTACTAAATGCAGCTCGACCTAAGTGAGTCGGGATCAGCTAGTAAATAAATGGCTCAGACTAAAGGCACTGACGCTTAATTATTTGTATTGAGATTGAATTATATGTTTGGAATAATTTGTTTACTGTTGCCTAATTTATTGCTTGTACTCTGTTGTTGGATGAACTAGTTGACCTAATGTTTACTATACACTTTGTTGTCTATGCTTGTTGAATCTTGTTTCTTTCTGAGCCTTAGCTTACAGGTGCTACGTGGTGTAGGTAAAGGCAAGGGAAAGTTGGACCAGCCATGAGTTGGAGAGCTTTGGGGGTGGAGTGTACATTGGCAGCTACTCGACCGCCACGACCAAGGGATTTACAGGGACTAGAACCAAAATTTGTATTTTGCCATTTAGGCTGGCCGTAGTTGTATTTATTTTTTTAGGGTTGTAACTGCTATGTAAACACTATTTTTGGGATCCCATGTATCAAACTCTTATTTTAATGAAAATCAATAATTTTACGATCAAAATCTTTTAACCCTAACGTGTTAGTTGACTTTAGAAATACATTTATGTTCAAACGACTTGATTAGCAAATCTTGCACTATTTTAAACACACAGTGTAACGGTATTGGTTATCCAGGGCATTACAACTTGGTATCAGAGTCGTCTAGGTTTAAGGGATCCTAAAGACTGGCTGGGCATGTACACTCGTCGCTAAAGACAAGTTCGACTCAGGGTTTGGTAACCTTATACGTGATTATTTGTTTAAGTTTTTAAATTAAGTATAAATGCTTTATTTGTACGTTTATTAGGGACCATGAGATATACTGATAGGGCTTGGCACTTGAGTGTTGTGTGAATATGATAAGGCATGCTTATTAGCATTACTACTATAGGTGAATAATATTTTAAATGCATGTTTGCATTATGACTGTGTGATGTTGGTTGAGTTTTGTCGTTGGACCGTGGGATGATTACAAACTTATTATCATTGCCTGACCAGCCAAGTCGCTGATTCCAGATAGACATGGGGAGTAATGCCTCCAAAAGTGATTAATTTGACTAGCCAGCATTGGGGTTGAGGCTAGAGATGATGAGCAGGGCCAGTACCCTCTGCCAGTTCCTGAGAACTTACAACAGTTTCTTGCTGACATGTAAGCCAGTCTTCAAAGTTAGGATGAAGAGATTCGCCTTGTGAGGCAGCAGGCTCCGCCAGGGAGTGTTGCACCTGATTTTCCACCAGTTGTGGCACCAGTTTTATTGATGAGGTAGAGCAAAAGATTTGGAGGGAGAATGCTGCAAAATGCGATGTTCGCAGTAGTGCCTCCATTTACAGGGTTTGGTAGGGGAAGAGGCCCAAGTGATCAGAAGAGGAAGAACCTTGACACCTCGACCATTGTCGTTCCTAATAGGAGGGGCTGGGGTGCCCATGGTGACCACGCAGGGAGGCAGTGAGACATGAAGGAGCTATTCAGAGTGTACTAGATGCAGGAAGCGCCATCTGGCGAATGCAAGGCAAAGGCATGTTATTTGTGTGGGGTGGTTGGTCACCTCAAGAAAGATTGCCTGACGTTAAAGATAGAGGAACCAGGGAAGGCAGACAACTTGACTACAGCTCGAGTGTTTGCCTTGACACAGGCAGAGGATGAGGCTAGTTCCCCGGTAGTGATAGGTCAACTTTCTAGCGTTGTCTCTTCATATACTCTATTGATTGACTCTTGTGCTGCACATTTATTTGTTTCCAGTAAAGTGATTGGTAGATTGTGTAGGCCTAGTGAGTATTATACTGCGGGGTTTGGGACTATATAGCCTACAAGGGAACTAGTAGTTTCTAGGAGATGGATTAGAGCACTTCCAGTGATGGTGGATAGTAGAGAGTTATTCGTAGACCTGATTGATTTAGGTATGGATGATTTCAATATGATTTGGGGATGGATTGGTTAGTCAGGTATGGTGCAACTATAGACTGTAGGAAGAATATTATGATTTTTGAGCCTGAGGGTGAGGACCCTGTTGTTTTTGTGGGTAATATGCACGGACCCCGCATTCCAATGATATTAGCATTGCTTTTGTATAGGTTTTTAAGCCAGTGTGGTGGATACCATTAGAGTTACGCCAGTGGGGCCAGGAGAGACTAGATTTGTATATGAGTTTCTATATGTGTTTACTGAGGATTTTCTGGGATTCTCACCGCACATGGAGATTCAATTCGTTATTGAGTTAGTGTCGGGTACAGAGCCTGTGTCGAGGGCACCATATAGGATGGCTCCGGTAGAGCTGAAGGAGTTGAAGATACAGTTGCATGAGCTACTAGACTTGGGATTTATCAGACCTAGCTTCTTGCCATGGGGTGTTCCGATTTTAGTTGTAAAGAAGGATGGGACTCTGAGAATGTGTATAGATTATAGAGAATTGAACAAGTTAACTATCAAGAACAAGTACCCCCTACTGAAGATAGATGACCTGTTTAATCATCTGCAGGGTAAGATGGTATTCTCAAAGATTGATCTCTAATCTCGTTATCACCAGCTGAGGATCAATGACAAGGATATTCTGAAGACGACCTTCCATATGAGGTATGGGCATTATGAGTGTAACGCCCTACTACCTTAGAGCCGTTACTTAGTCAGTTTAAAACAGAAATCGTGCTTTTGACTGACTCTACGTGGTTTCTAAAACCAAAAGTGTGACTAAACCAGAATTTAAGGCTGTACCCTTTGAAAATGTTTAGTTTCATTGAAAACATTAAGTATCAAACATCTGGGATCCCAAAATAAGGTTTACAAATATTCACAACTCAAGAATAGATTTACACCAGGTTAACTATCAAAAGAATGAGTTAATACAGCCATATACAAAATGCCCCCAACCAAAGCAGTCGGACAGGCCGAACATGTACGCGCCGCCCCCACGCTCTCCATACTCATGGCCGGTTGACTGACTCCTTGCTTTTACCTGCCACACAGAGCACCCGTGAGCCGAAGCCCAGCAAGAAAACCCAAATAGTACATAACATATGCATATTATATAGCTGACATATCATATGCATAGGAAAACCATCAGACTAAACAAGCACGGCCATGCCGCCCCAGAGGCCTTACCAAAGCCTGGGTTCTCGGTCTTCACCTTCAGGATAACTCATGTATCCCTTGGGTCCCACCCTGGCTATAAGCACCCCATGTGCTGAGTGTTACTTCCGGCCCCAAGGCCGTACCCGGCCTTTGCCGCTCTCGGCCTTAGCCGTTCATTTCATTATAATCGTACGCATAATACATTTCGAAATAATTGTTCAAACATATAATAATTCATCCAAGGTCATACATTCACAAGTAAAACAATATAGGGCCATGCCCTGCAGTAACACTGTGGGCCCATGCCCTGATCCCGGGTATTACGGTTTTCTTACCTTTAAATTCGATAACCTTGATCACCTGACTCCTTGAGCACAATCCTACTCGAGCCCTAGCGCTTACATAAGTAAAATCCATAAGTCAAAGTCATTACCAAACCTCAAGTCCAAAACCTAGCCTCGGGACCAATCCCGAGCCCCTGGGAAGTCCTAGATCCCCAAAACAAAGTGGGGGATTCGAGCCCCGAACCCTAGGTCAAAATCCCTTAACAAATGCCCAAAAATCCCCTTCTGTGAATAGTGCAGCGCTACAGCACTCTAAAGAGGGCGCTGTAGCGCTACAAGCAGAACCACCCCCCCAGAAACAGGGAGTAGCTCTACAGCGCCCCCTGACTAGCGCTGTAGCGCTAGTTGCAGCCAGACCAAACCCAAAAATCGCTTCTTGCGATTTCCTTCTACCATTTCAACCCCAAACTTGTCCAAATATTTCCCAAGCCCAAAAACAAACTTATCCACACCTCACACTCATCCCAAGCATCCCAAGAACTCAACCCCAAGCTCAAGCAACCCAAAACTCAAAATCTATCATAATGAAACCAAAAACGAGAAATTCATTCAAACAATAAAGATAAGGTCTTAGAAATCATACCGTGGATGGAAATTCAACCTTGGGTTGAACCCTAGACCTCCTTAGCTTGCTTCTTTACAACCTTGACCTGATTTTCCCAAAAATCCCATCTATTTAGCTCAAATACAAAGTTCAAACCAGTCAAGCCCTAAAATTGAAATCCCCAAGAACTTACCTCAAATTTCTGATGTGATCTTGCTAATCCCTTGCCAATCCTCAAGTCTCGCTTAGGATCCTTGATGCTCAGCCTACCCTAGCTCTCCACTGACCTTAACTCCAAGAAAAATGAAGGAAAATGGTTGGGAGAGCCACAAACCGATTCTTTGGAACAAAACCCTTCAGCTTTTCTCTCTTTTCCTTTTTCTTCCTTCTTTCTTTCTTTTTCAGCCTTAACTCTTTTTCTACAAAATCCACTAAGTATAAAGCCCCCTTTAACTCATCTCTTACAAGCCTAAAGACCAAAATTCCCTCCCTTAATAATTCTAAACCTTTATGCCCATGTAGGGACATTTTAGTCATATTACCCAAATTCCCACTAATTCCTCAAGTGTTCCTAATAATTCCCGCTCGCTACCTAATACCTGATTAATCACCAAATATACATTCCTCATCATCAAGATTAACCTCAGTATATTTTCCAAATTCTCAATTAAACTCCCCAGGCTTAACCCAAGCCGGGTATAGATTCCCGCTTTGACTTTTCCGCTAACCCGCTCATTCTAGGATCGTCTCGAGTCATAGATCACAAATATCAACACAGTCATGCCCAAAATGGCCAAATTACAATTATGCTCTTTCTACGATAATCAGGTCTACATGCATACTAATTCACATAGTCATGCATCTCAAATAATCAAATAGTCATATAACGTGCATTAAATCATAATCATGCATTAAACTCATTAAAGTCACACACACAAAATCCCATTATGCCCTCCAGGCACACTATTCAAGGCCCCTAAGCCTTAATAGAGAATTTGGGTCATTACAATGAGTTCTTGGTCATGTTGTTTGGTTTGACCAATGCCTAGCAACATTTATGGATCTAATGAAAAGGGTGTTCAAGGATTTATTAGATCAATTTGTGATTGTCTTCATTGACGACATCCTGGTATACTCTTTCTCAAAGGCAGAGCATGAGCAGCATCTCTGATGAGTATTACAAAGAATGAGGGAGCATCAGTTGTACACTAAATTTAAGAAGTGTGAGTTCTGGTTACTGGAGGTAACATTCCTTAGACATATTGTCAGTGGAGATGGGATTAAGGTGGATTTGGCCAAGTCCAAGGAATGCCTCGGAGGTTAGGAATTTCCTTGGAGTAGCTGAACATTATAGACAGTTTGTGGAAGGGTTTTCAAAGGTTTTCACACCATTGATTGAGTTGACATGGAAGACTCTGAAGTTCACATGGTCAGACAAATGTGAGGGTAGTCTCCAGGAGGTGAGGCGACGATTGATTACTGCTCCGATGATGAGTCTTCCTTCGGATGGGGGCAATTTGTAGTGTACTACGACGCATCGAGCCTGGGTTTGGGATGTGTGTTGTTGCAAAATGAGAAGTTTATCGCTTATGTGTTGTTGCAGCTGAAGGAATATGAGTACTAGTACCCTACCCATGATTTGGAACTGGCAGCGGTGGTATTCGCACTAAAAGTATGGCGACATTATTTTTATGGAGACAAATACGTGATATACACCGATCATAAGAGTTTGAAGTATTACTTCACCCAGGAGGACCTAATTATGACAAAGTGATGTTGGCTAGAATTGATGAAGTATTTTGAATGTGATATCCTTTACCACCCAAGAAAAGCCAATGTAGGGGCAGATACTTTGAGCAAGAGGGGCCTAGGACAGTTGTTTAGCTCGAAGCAAATATCGAAGAAATTAGCAGAGGAGATGAATAGAGCGAGAATAGAATTGGTTGTGGGCCAGTTGGCCAATATTACTTTACAGTCTACCCTCTTAGGGAGAATAAGAGAGGGTCAGATGAGTGATGCACAATTGCAGGAGGTTAGAGGAAATGTCCTAGTCGAAGTGGCTAGGGATTATTCCATCTCAGAGATGGGTTTACCGAGGTATAAGGATCGGATCTTTGTTCCGATGGATATGGGTATTAGATGAAAGAATTTTGATGAATCCCATACTACACCATACTTACTCCATCCAGACACCACGAAGATGTACTAGGATCTACGAACATTTTATTGGTGGCCTAGGGTGAAGAAAGACATGATTGAATACGTAGCCCAGTGTTTGACCTATCAGCAGGTAAAGGTCAAACACTGGCGACTAGTGGGGTTGTTACAGCCTTTGGGTATTTCCAAGTGAAAGTGGGAAGATATTACCATGGATGTTGTGGGAGGTTTACCAAGGATGAGGGGGAAACATGACTTGGTGTGGGTGATAGTAGACAGATTCACCAATTCAGCTCACTTTCTTCCAGTGAGGATGACCTATACTGTGGATCAGTATGCGGAGTTGTATGTGAGGGAGATTGTACATATCCATGGGGTTCCTAAGTCTATAGTATCTGACTGTGATCCCATATTTACCTCGAAGTTTGGGGATGGTTTACAAAAGGATATAGGATCTCAATTGAAGTTTAGTACAACCTTTCATCCTCAAACAGACGAACAGTCTGAGAGGACAATTCTGATATTGGAGGACATGCTTAGAGCATGTGTGTTAGACTTCGAGGGGTCTTGGTGTAAGTACCTCCCGTTGATTGAGCTTTCGTATAACAACAGCTATCAATCAACGATTGGAGTTGCTTCATACGAGATGTTATATGGAAGGAACTGTAGAAGGATGAGATGGGAGAGAGGATATATCTAGGACTGAAGATGATTCAGAAGACTAATTAAGCTATTGAGAAGATCCGAGCTCGAATGCTCACTTCACAAAGTACACAAAAAAGCTATGCTAATCCCAAGCAAAGGAATGTAGATTTCTAGGTTGGGGACCACGTATTTCTGCGAATTTCGTCGTTGAGAGGGGTAAGGATGTTTGGGAAAAAGGGCAAGGGGAGCTCAAGATTCGTAGGACCATTTGAGATCCTGGAGTGGATCGGGTGGGTAGTCTATAGGTTGGCTCTGCCATGATCATTATCAAGAGTTCATGAAGTATTCCATATCTCGATTCTTCAGGAGTACCTCTCGGATACGACCCATGTATTGGGATATGAGGATCTAGAACTACAGACCAATTTATCGTATGGGGAGCGACCAGTTCAATTCCTATATAGGGTGGATAACGCTCTAAGAAACAAGACAATTCCCCTAGTTAAAGTCTTCTAGAGGAATAGAAAGGTCGAGGAAGTGACTAGGGAGCTAGAGTCATCTATTCGTGATCAGTATCAAGAGTTATTCAGGTAAATTTCAAGGACGAAATTTTTAGTAGGAGGGGATAGTTGTAACGTCTCGCAAATGCTAATAGGGTCTAATGCCTTGTTAGCATGTTGGAAGGGCATAAATTGGATATATGTGTTATTAAATGATTAATTCCTTGGCTATGTGGAATGCATGATTTATATGATAATATGAATATATTTATATGCATGTTTATTGGTATTAGATATACATGTAGGCCCGCTACTGTTTACAAGGGCATATTTTCAAATGTTGGCCCGTTGAGGGCATAAATGTGATTATATTCGTTAAATGATTGGGACCACATTATTATGTAGATATATTTGCAGAATACGGCTCAAGGCGATCATAGTGAGCGGAATAGTCACAACAGGGTTTAATACCCAGCTCAGGGTGAGCCTAGGGGTATGTTGGGAAACTAAATGTATATTTGACATTTATCGAGTAACGGGTAAGTATTTAGCTATTAGTTGGGTGTGTCATGATTAATTGGGAATTTGTAGGGTGACTCGAGGAATTAACAGGAATTAGGGCTAATGACCGTTTTGCCCATATGGGCAACAAAGGGGCTGAGCTAGTATAAAGAGTAATTTTCTCTTAAAAGTTAAGGGATAAAGTTAGAAAATGTTAGGAATAGGCTGGAACATATCAGAAACATTTTCTGGTGCTCTCTCTCTCTTGCTCTCACGTTTTCTCTCTCCGTTTGGATTGCTTTGAAGCTGAAGGAAATTCTTGAAGAGAAACCTTGGGATTTAGCTGAGAAGTCTAGGGAAATTAAGCTAGGAACAGTCAAGGAATTGCTGAGGATTAAAGCTACTAACTTTGATAAGATTTCAGGTTCTAATATATTGAATTTCTAGTTGGGTTTTGGGCATGTTTATGGATACTTGAGGTGGTGTCTGAATTTGGCATTTAAGGAAGATTGAACTAGTGTTTTAGGGTATAAGTGTTGTTTATGAGGTGATATTGGGAATTCTAGACAGTTTTGGCTTGGTTATATATTTATGGTTGAATTATGAGGCTTGGAGTTTGGGAAAAATAGAGAAAAACCCAGGGATCTTTGGGTTCATGGGGGCGCATCGCGACCCAGTTCATGGGCGTCGTGGCCTGCATGATCCAAAAGGCCCTAGGGGCTTACTGATTCTTGTGCGTGTCGTAGCCCTAAAGGGCAGGTCGTGGCTCGTCTACCCTTAGGGCCAAGTTGCGACCTACCTAGGCAGTCGTATCCACGATTTGTTTTTAGGCTCGAGGACTTAAACCTAAGCACTCAGGATGAATTCTACTGCCCGGTTTAGTAGAATTCGACGTCCCAGATGCTAGTATTTTATTCCAAAGCATTTATTTGGATTAGATTTTGATAGCTATGCATTTTCGCTTTAACTAGGGTTGTCGTTAAGGCTCGCGATTGAGGATCGTGCTCAAGACTGCTCCATATCCTCCGCTTAGGACTCGAGGTAAGAAAACTGCATCCGAATTGTGATTGGGGCTGAGATCCCCTGTAAATAAATATATGTGAGATCATAAATGTGTTGTGATTGGAATATCTTAATAGGCCGGTTAGTAGGTACAACCTTCAATTGCGTGCTTCGCAACTTATATGTATGCTATGTTTGATATGAAAATTCGACCTAAGGGAGGCAGGGCTGATGTTAAGCGTACTGAAAGCAGCTCGGCCTAAGCGTGTTAGGATCAGCTAGTAACTAAAGGGCTTAGCCTAAGGGTGCAGACCATTAATTATTTTTATTGAGATTGAATTATATGGTTGGAAGAATTTTTTTACTATTGCCTAAAGTTTACTATGCACTTTGTTATCTATGCTTGTTGAATATGGTTTTCTTTCTGAGCCTTGGCTCACGAGTGCTACTCGGTGTAGATGAAGGCAAGGGAAAGTTGGACCAGCCATGAGTTGGAGGGCTTTAGGGGTGGAGTGTACATTGGCAGCTGCTCGACTGCCATGGCTGAGGGATTTACAGGGACTAGAACCAAAATTTGAATTTTTTCATTTAGGCTGGCTGCAGTTGTATTTATTTTTTGAGGGTTTTAACCGCTATGTAAATACTATATTTTGGATCCCATGTATCAAACACTTATTTTAATGAAAATCAACCAATTTATGATCAAAATCTTTTAACCCTAACATGTGAGTTGACTTTAGAAACACATTTATGTTCAAACTACTTGATTAGCAAATCTTGCACTATTTTAAACACAGTGTATTCGTCCTTTTTATCAAGGGTGTTACAATATCATATATATATATATCATAATCTCATACACTCTATCTGAATATTTCATCATAATAAATAAAGCAAACAATTCTATGAGATGACAATAAAAGAATAAACAGTTACGTCATACCTTTGTAACTCCTTTGTTGCATCGCATTCAACACGCTTACAACACTCTGCTTGTCATAAAGTCGCACATCATAAGAGTTCTAACTAACTTCCTTACCTCGAGTCCAAGCAAATTAAAGAGCGGGATACTTCACAACGAGCCTAGAATAACAATCAAACACTCGTGTTAATACCAAATAAGGCTAAGAAAACCAAACAAATACACCCCACGTGTGTATGGGTCATGCACACGTGGCACAAGTTGCACCACAACTATAATCATACAATAGTTACACATAAAATCATGAAATAATAATACCAATTCTAGTGAGTAATTCTCAATGGTTACAAAACAAGAACCATGTATTTGATTAATTGGCGTATATTTGAACGTAAACATGAACTTTTATGTAACATGCATATGTAGGTGAGTTCTGAAAACGCGCTTTGTAGTTGGTAAATTCCATTCCTTTATTTCATTGTTACTTTAGTAAAAAATCAGCAAGCATAAAATATTTTACCAACTTGGTTACTACTATTTTATTCCATAAATTATATAATTGTCATTCATCAATTTTATTATAAAAACTTAATTTACTAAAACAATTATCTTATTTATAATAATCTTATTTATTATTTAATAGCAATTAAAATATGACAAAACTTTGTAGTTACTTATGAAATAATTAATTTATTTCACAAAAGTACTCTTTTTATCTTGGCAAATTAAAATAAATAATAAAACATGACATATTAATTTGTTAAAAATAACACTTCTATATCACAAAATTTATATTAGTTTATAATTATTTAAAAATTCGTACAAGGATTAATATTACTCAAATTTTTTAATAAACCAATTTTTTTAAGTACCCTTTTTCTCAAATTTCAAACAAAATTTCTTCATGTATTTGTTGAAGAAAAATACTTAATTAACATGTGAAAATCACCATTTTTCCCTTTCTTAGTTTTAAAAATATTTAAGATGTGGTTTATTTCCTCTTATTTATTTATGGATTTTCTATAAAATACAAAAATAAAATCAGCGAGCATAATTTTAAAAAAGATACTCATATTCATTTTTAACCATTAACCTAGGATGTTTCTATAATTTCATGCATTGCAATGTTTAATTAGCAAGCACCAATAATTCAAACTATTTTAAAAGCATAAACTTCAAGAATAAGGCATTGACCAACTACACTATCAATCATAAAATACAACTAATCATGCTTCCTCTTTATTATCAAATACATCAATTCATCATGCTTATAAATTAACAAATAAACAACAAATGTGTTTACCCCAAAAACGGACTACCTGATGACGTGGCGGGATCGGCCTACATGTGACGGTTTAAGTAAGTATGATCTGTTCGACCATCGACTAGAAGAGAATTGGCTCATCAGACAGCATAATTATGGACGACCACTCTGGTCGCATATTTTCATTTATTTCCTTCAGATATGTAATCTTGTAATTACATATTAATTGTAATTTTTATTATTACTTAGATACGTCTGTATTAAATGTAATTAAGGCCCATTGGCCCATGTAGAACTCCTTCAGCCTATAAATAAGAATCAAAGGACTCAAGAGAAGGGACTTTTTGACATTTTGGAACTTCAAAATTCTAAGAGAAAAAATAAAGTGTTTTTATCCACCATATTTGTATTCATCCTGAAACTAGTGAAACTTGTGAGCCCTGAGTTCATTGATCACAGTTCTTGGGATTTTACATCAATAAGAACACGAAGTGGACATAGGTCATTACCATTTTTGGGGTCAAACAACTATAAATCTTTTGTGTCATTTAACTTTTCATCTTGATTTCATCTCATTTTCTATCGTTTTACTTGACTCCGTGTCATTGACCAATTATAGGGTCAATATTTTGGTGCTTTCATTGAGAGCTGAACTCAAGACTTCCAAAAAGATCAAATGGAAAAAAAAGCTAGAAAGATTGGACAAACCTTCGGTACTGCACCAACCCAGCCTCCTCCGCAAAATGTGGCTGAGGATGAGCCATAAATAGATTTCGAAGAGGAGGAAATGGATTTTGAGACATTGAGGAAAACATCACTACAAAAAAATAGACATTTAATGGCTATATGAGGAAGACATTGTAGACATTTAATGTCTCCCCCTAGGGGAGACGTTGGAGGAGCCATCTAAATGTACCCTACGATGACTCCCAGGGGGAGACTTTGTAGACATTCAACATCTCCCCCTGGGAGTCATCATAGGGTGTAGACCGTACACCCTATGATGACTCCTAGGGGGAGACGTTGAATGTCTACAAAGTCTCCCCCTGGAAGTCATCGTAGACATTTAATGTCTCCCCCTAGGAGAGACGTTGTTGGAGGAGCCATCTAAAGGTACCCTACGATGACTCCCAGGGGGAGACTTTGTAGACATTCTACGTCTCCCCCTGGGAGTCATCATAGGGTGTAGACCGTACACCCTATGATGACTCCCAGGGGGAGATGTTGAATGTTTACAAAGTCTCCCCCTGGGAGTCATCGTAGGGTACCTACAACGTCTCCCCATAAAAGACTTTGTATATATTCAATGTCTCTTATCCCGAGTCATCATTGGTTTTTGTATTTTAAAAAAATAATAATTAATAATTAATTAAATATTTATTTTCAGTATATTAATTAATATAATTAAATATATATTTTTTGAAATGAAATTAAATCTATTAATTAAAAAATATAAATTATATGCAAATTTAAATTGTGAATTTTCATTAATAAAACTCAAATGTGTGTATAATTTGTTTTAGCTAGCTAAATATACAAAAAGGTAATATTTGTTGTTACACTTACATAATCAACAAATATTACACTAGCTAGCTAGACATATAGTAAGACAGAACAAGTAAACAACAAAAACCTAATTTTGTGACGATGACATTGAACTGTTGGTAACATATCATTCGCCCACTATTGTCGCATTTCATTAATATGTGCTGGTGTATATGGTGTAGTGTTTAGCTACAAAAAATACAAACTAAAATATATTATTTAATTATATATACTTAATAATAAATAAGTCATAAATTTTTTATAAATATATATACATACCTCTTTCTTCAAGTAATGTCCAGATCGTGGATGTTCAATGTAATCCATCAACATCCTCATCACATAATATCTAAATGTCACATTGTCTGGTTGGTGTGGACACTAATAATTAAATGAAAATGCTTAATATAAAGAATATTAGTCAAATTCAACTATAGATTTTCAAAATAATTGAAGTTGTAGTTACTTACTTTAGGTTGCACAATTTCTATATTCTTTGGAATCTCGGGATGTTTTGGTAGACTGGTCAGAAAAAGGTTGACCCTGTTTTTATATACCACGGATAACCTATTCGCTGACATCCATTTTATATCCATATCATCTCCTATGTCTATGAAAAATTAAACAAAAAAATAAATAAATAAGAATACGAAAAATTGGGCAGCATTTCCCCTATATTAGTAACATAACCATCTATCAATCTAATCAAATCCAATCGAATAAGCACAACACAATACAAATATAATAATAGAATAATAAAATACATAATTCTAGACAAATTCGAGCAGCATTTCCCCTATAATAGTGATCTAACCATCTGTGAATAACAAGTCAAACAATTCAAACAACACACAATAAATTTCTTCCTTATAGCTCCGCAACACACAAACAAATTTTCGAGAACCTACTTCACTAAAACACACAGTTCTCAACCATCTGTTATCACCGAAACACACAATTTTAATCTCAGAATCTACTTCACTATGTATGAATATTTAAGATATTTAAACCCCTCGAACAAATGTTTAATAATACTAAAACAAGAAAGAAGATAATGCACGTACCACTTGTAATTAATAGTCCTTGCTAGCAAATTTACTTCACTTGCAAAGAGCACACTTTGCTATTAAATTCACAACCTACAAAACTAAATTAATTAATAAATAAAATATTACTAAACAAACTTCACTAAGTAATTAGATTAACAATAACTTATTATTGAAATTTTAGAAACTTAAAAACTCAAATGAGTGCTTGAAATCGAAAATTTGAGGAAAAAATCTCATAAAAATCTCCTTTAAAACCACAACTTAAAATTTTAAATTAATCAATTAAGAAAATATTACTAAACAATAAAAATAACATAACTATATATAAATAACCTACTTAAATTTTAATAAAGATTACAAATATACATAATTTTCTAATTAAATAATAATATAAATTTAAAAAAATTATAAACATATAAACTTGAATTACTATTTTGTATGTAAAATTAAAATTAAATTATTTTTCTTATTTTAAACAATTATTAAATACATTTTAGCAAAACATATTGTTGACCCTGATTTTGGTCAACTGACACGGAGTCAGAATACGCTTGACGTGGATGAATGCGTTGAAAAGAACGTGATGACGAAAATAATAAGAACACGATATTTTATAGTGGTTCGGCCCCATGATCTGGTAATAACCTACGTCCACTTAGATTGTTATTGATGTGAGAATCAAAGGAGTGATCAAAGAACTAGGGTTCAATGAGTTTCACCAACCTCTGAAGAACAATATAATATCTGAAATAGGATTACTCTAGTCTCAAACAATTGGAAAGCCAAAAGTCCCTTCCTTGAGCTATCTTTCTCTATTTATAGGCTCAAGGGGGATTACAAGAATGTGTTACAGATATTCTCTCCTAAATAATCGGATACTCAGGAGATTGTGGGATTCAATTTCAGGATTTACAAAGATCTTTATAGAAACATCATGAAGTATGCGGAACCTGCGACCAGACTGGTCGCAGGTAAACTTCGGCTGCTTACTGCTTATAATTTGTCTTCTGGTCGATACCCTAGCAGAATTTCTCCAAATGTCAGCCACGTGTCCGGGAATCACTTGCCACGTCATCTATGCCAGTTTTTTGGATAACATTTGCCTCCCAAGTTTATTTATTACGAGCAATAAATAAACTTTTGAGGAAACGACCCTTCGGTGACCCCGCCATACGTGTCAGAACCCTTCGTGTGTTCTTGGAAAAAGCAACCTACTCTTGTCTAATCATGACTTTTCGCTTCCCTAGTAATAATTCGACGGCTATCCCGCTTCCCCATACTTCGAAAAAGGGGAAACTGATGATTAATCCCTTTTAATGCCATATTCAAAACTTATATATAACATCTCCGAAGTTCCCTTTTTCTTTTTACACACACCATTACTCTTTCAAGAAACCCTAAAACCAGAGCTTCCATTTTCTTCTAGAGACCATCCCTTTGCGTTCTCAAGACTCAGCCCGAGAGTTCCCTGATCTCCGAAAACTCTTACCAATCTCCACGACCTTCTTTCTGGTAAGTCTTTGAATCTTTATGTTTCGTAATTTTGTAATGCATGCTTCTGTATGTTGACTGTTGAGTTTATCTACACCTGGGTTGAGATGCTTGTCTGTAGAATGTCTTGTGGGTGAAAAAAGTTACGAGTTAGTTTGATAGTTGAGATCATACTTTTTAGGACGTAAAACCAAAGTAAGAGTTCGATCTTTTGGCCAGACGAAAAATTAGGTTTTTCCCGCCCTAAGGGGAGTTGAAAAAGCTTTTATGAAAAACTTTTTGCTTTCACCCTTTGATCTATTTCTCAAACTGTTCGTATGGAAAATTTTAACTTTTTGTTAGAATGCTGCTGTATAAAAGCTTAACTTTTATACTCGGCCAGCGTTATTCTAAAAAGTCTTAAAAATTCTCTATCCTCACCTCCCCATTCTTCTGTTTGCAGACTTTAATGCCAGATTTGTGGGGAGGTGAACGGCCCATCGATGACGATCTTCTTGCCCAACTGCTCGAAGGCGAAGAACAACCGACCGACAGAGTTCACGAAATCCCTTTCTCACGATCTTATTCTAGACCTCGCCCATCTCCTCCTCAAATGGCCCGTTCTAAATCCTTAGGCAAGAAGAGACCTAACTCCGAAGATAGCCCAAACTCTCCTGCCCAGCCTGATTCACAGGCTAGGGCTCCTTCAACCAGTGGTCGAGAAAATCCCGCTCCTGACCCTAATATCCAAACTAGAGCCCATCCTCGTCATCAGAATCTGCCTGATGTCGAGTGGTATCTCTCCCCGACCAGCCAAGTGACTCCTCGAATGCTTGCCAACTACCTCAGGAAGTATCCTCTCACAGGGGTCAATCTCAAAATTCCTGCTGCAGACCAAAGGGCTAACCTTCCCGAAGGTGTATACAGTGCTTGGTCTAGGTATCACATAGAGGCGGGGGCTACCCTCCCTCTACATCCTTTTTATCAGGGGGTGGCCAACTATTTTGGTGTCGCCCCCTTCCAAATTACTCTGAATGGATATAGAATGCTGGCCGCACTCTATATCCTGTACAAACTTAAAAAATGGCCAAAACCTACCCCCCATGAGGTCAATTATCTCTTCGACCTCAAGTCCAACCCACAACAGTATGGGACGGGCTTCTTCCATCTTTGTCACCAGGAGACAAACTGGATGTTCCTGAGTGACACTACACACATATCCAACGTGGCGCAGTACAGCAAGGAGTACTTCCTCACTCCGGACATGACCAGCAACAACCTACCCTTCGCCCGAGGAGGTAAGTGCTGATTTTACTGGTCGATACTTTCCATCAGCGAATTTTTCTTCATTTTTTCCTAAAGTTCACTTTGTCTTTCAGGCCCATGGTTACGTCCGACCCCAACACCAGACATGGTGTTGAGGTCCACCGCACTGGCTAGGATGACAGACGCAGAAAAAAGCGTCAAGTCCCTGGTCACTGATGAAAATCTGAGGCTATCCGGCCTCTTGGCTCCTCGCCATGAAACAAGAGGACCCGTGGTAGCAGATGCCACTGCCGAGGGGGATCCCGAGCAGCAACCCCCTGCATCCCCTCCACGAAGGAGGCCGACGGGGATTACAATCAGGGAACCCACGGGCAATCCTTCTGTAGAAAGGCCTTCTACACCCCAAGGCAAGGGGAAACAAAAGGCAACGGAATCTATTGTGGACTTGGGGGAATCCTCCGATGAAAATGGTACAGTTATTTCGCTTTTAAATAGCTTGCCAATTCCCTGTCACTTGTTTGACGGGGAGGGCAACTTTACGTATACTCAAAATCTAGGGCCAGACTTCTTCGTGCCAGATAGTGAGTGTGTGACTAATAGAGTCAATAGTATAGCGACCAGTAGTTGTAGCTCGGGTATTAAACTGTAACGCCCTACTTCCTTAGAGTCGTTACCAAGTGAGTTTTAAAAGAAAACTTTGTGCAATTAACTCGCTAACCGAGGTTTTTAAAACAAAAGTGTGACTAAGCAAACGTTAAGGCTGTAATCTTTTGAAAATGGTTTACTTTATTGAAAACTTCAAGTATCTATTATTTGGGATCCCAAAATAAGGTTTGCAAAATGTTTTACAACTTAAAATAAGTTTACAGTTGATTGACTATCAAATTACAGGTTAATACAGCCATTTAGAAAAATGCCCCCAACCAAAGCAGTCAGGCAGGCCAAACATGTACGCGCCGCTTCATGCTCTCCATACTCATGGCTGGTAGAATTTAACTTTGCCCTTACTTGTAACACAGAGCACCCGTGAGCCGAAGCCCAGCAACAAAACTCAAACAACAGATATCATATGCATATTATATAATCAACCTATCAGATAATCCATAGATAACCAAGTAGTCCATTAAACTAAACAAGCACTTCACGTGCTAAGTGTTACTTCCAGCCCCGCTGCCGTTCTCGGCTCCCTTGCCGTTCTCGGCTCATTTGCCATCCTCAGCACCTTTGCCGTCCTCAGTTCATTTGTTGTTCTCTCTACTATAATCACATATAGTATAATTCAAATAACATTCAAACATATAACAATTCAATCAAAACTATACCATAACATGTAATACAATTTAGGGTCGTGCCCTGCATTAACACTATGGGTCCATGCCCTGTCCTACGGGTGCTATAGTTTTCTTACCTGTATCCCGAGCATTCCGATGCACCAAGGCCACAAGCACGGTCCTCTAGCACGAGCCTCTCCGAAATCCTAGTCACAACACACATAAAACACTTTTTAATACTAACCAACCCAAAACCACTTCCCGGGACCAATCCCGTATTCTCGGGACCTCTAATTCCTTAACACAAAACATTGGAACCATCCCCCGAGTCCCCGGGCAAAAGCCCTAAAAACCCAAATTTTTGGCTGTCAAAATGGCCTAGGGCCGCGGCAGTCCCCTCAAGGGCCGCGGCGCCCAGCGGCTTGCCCCAAATCCTGATGCAACCTTGCACCCTTCGCAAACCAAGAAATCTGGGTTTTCTGTTGCATTTTTCCCGAGCTAAAACCTCTCCAAATCATCCCAAACAATTACCTAAACCCCAAGATCAATTTAAAGCCTCAAATGAACCATCTAACAACCCATAAACACTAGTATCAAGATCAAAACACAATCACACCCAAAATCCACCCTTTGATTTCTAATTTCAGCAAACTCAACCAAAACTTAAAAAAACCTAACTCATGCATTTAAATTTCTCAAATCAAAACAGAAACAAGCCTTAAATTTACATGGAATCCTTACCTTGAATGAAGAATCCAACCCTAAGCTCCCTTGCTTCTTCTCCTAAGTCTCAAAATTTCAGCTCCATCTACACCTCTTGTTCTTCTTCTTGCCCTAGCTTTTCCTTCTAGCTTTTCTTCTCTCTATTTTTATCAAAACCATAATATGACCAAGCCAAAACCGTGTACCCCTTTAACCCAGCTGAACTTTGTCTAAACCCCCTGCCAAATGACCATATTACCCCTCCTAATAATCCTTTCCTAACTAAACCTTCAAGGGCACTCTAGTCCATTCACTTCTATTTCAATTCTACCATTTTCCATCTAAACTTGTTACTCACAGCAGTTACAAATGGTTATCCAAGTTACTCAATCACCAATAACTATAACCACTAGTTCTCAACTCAACTCACAAAATTCCCCAAAATACCCCTAGGCTCCTCCCGAGCCGGGTATAAAATCTCGTTGTGACTTTTGAGTTAACTAGCTCTCTAGGACCGTCTCGGCACGTGCATCACAATAATAACACCACACTCACGTTGTACAAATCACATAATACAATTATCACATATATGCCCATAGAGGGCTAAAATTACCAATTTACCCCTATCATACAAACGGGGTCCGCATGCATATTTATTTCACCTAAACATGCATACTAATCACATATTCATTAAATTCACATAAATTAATGCAATATAACAATTATTGCCCTCCAGGCACACTAATCAAGGCTCCAAGCCTTATTAGCAAGTTTAGGTCGTTACATAAACTTTGTGACCTCTTTCCTGTTTTATCAAGAGTTTTTATCTGCCTTTATCTTACCATCTACATATGTTCATTTGTATGCAGATATAGCCACTCCCAATGTCTTCGACTTATATCAGACCGAGGAGGAAGTAGAGGTCCCTCTGTTTCGGCGAAAGACGTCCAGGAGGCACAACGGCGAATCGAGCCAAGGACCTCCTGCCAAGAAGAGTCGAACAGAAGATCCTCCCAAGGATGCGCCAACTGAGCAAACTTCTGCCCAGCCTCCCAAGGATGCGCCCCCGCCTGCTATGATGAACCCTCCCCCTACAGCCACTAAAGAACAAACCCAGCGGGACGAAGCTCTTGGGGCCAAACTCTCGAGCCGCGCCTTGCGAGCAGCCAAGGACCGCCTCGCACACATCGCGAAGTACGACCGTTGCAAGGATGTGATGGCTGAGGCAGAGAAAATGGGGGTCGACCAAATTCTGAACAGGGCCCTAAATGAAATGGCCAGCGTAAGTACTTCTTATCTCTTTGGCCTTCGTCTTTTATTCTTGGCAACATATTCTAACTTTATCCTTTGTCCACAGGCCTTGCTGCCTGCAACTGCTGCTTGTACCCATGCCCAAGCTACCATCGACCAGGCTCAGGCAAAGGCCATCGAGAGGTACCAGGCGAAATCTACTGAGGAGCTTCAGGCTGCAGAAGCCAGGCATGCCGGGGAGTTGGAGGCGGTCACCCAGCAGAAGGATGCTGCGGTGGCAAAGCTGGCGGAGGTCGAAGCTTCAAAGGCAGCTTTGAGGAAGCAGAGGGAGGAGTATCAGGAGGCCAGCCGAGTCCAATATTGCGAATGCAAGAGACTCAATGAGTAGCTTCTTGCCAAGGACAAGGCCATAGCTAATCTTGAGGGCCAAACAGAGCAGCTGAAGCTTACCAACGCCAAAGATCTGAAAAAGGTACAAGAATGCGACGCTTCGGTGCTTTTATGACTTCTGGAAACACAACCAGGGCGCCAACTTCGACTACCTTTTAGATGATATCAGGAATGCTAAGCTGGCCCGCTGCACTGCTCGATTGGCCAAAGAAGAGGAAAGAGCAAGGATCCCTGCTTCCCCAAGCATCCATCCGGCCGCTGGCGCAGAGGAAGGAGGAGTTGTTGAGGATGCGGCCAACCAGACTGCTGAGCAAGGCCCTCCTACTCCTACTGCTCCTTAAACTTATTCTCTTTTTATTTTTCTTCAATTACACGACCCATGGGTCGTGATGTAAAGACTATATATCTTTTTTGAATTTGCTGCATGGGCAGCAAACTTTCCTTTTACTTGAACAGATACATCCAAGCAGTGATGCTTGCGGTGTAAAAGACTGCATTATAATGCTATAATATTTTCATTTACTATAACATTTATCCGTATGACCGAACTTACCATAGTACTTTGGTTTGATTTAACAAAATATAAATTTTGAAAAATACTCTAAGTACCCTAGCATGCTTTCACTCATTTTGTTCATGTGTTTACATACCTCATGGTATGCTTTGCTATCAATGTGCCTTATATGCCCCCCAAGTGATCGAGGAGCTTTAGGTCTTGGGTCACTTGCCTTGACCACGACCTGTTCGAACATTTCTGCTCAGTAGGAAATGTAATACTTGTAATACAGCAAAACAACACACGTAATGAACAAATACTTGTAAAAATAAATTTACAAAAGTTGGCAAGAATGACTGGCTGCGCACAGTCCCTTATAATCTCGTATTAAAAATGGACTAAACATGTCTTTACGAGTGATCCTAAAAAAGGATCTTACATATATAAGCGATTAGCCATACAGCGTGGCTAACCCTTTTTGTAAAACTTGTACAAAATTTAATTTAATAAAAGCCAGTCCTTTAAAAAGGGTTGTTCACTGATAATACTTGCGCAGGTGTTCTCCATTCCAATAACGTGGAACGAGATCTCTGTTTAGGCGTGCAAGTTTGTAGGTGCCCGGGTGAAGGACTTCTTCAATCTGGTAAGGTCCTTCCCAATTAGGTCCGAGTACTCCAGTAGTGGAGTCGCGGGTATTCAAGAAAACTCGTCGTAGCACCAAGTCACCGACGTTGAATTTTCTTTCTTTTACTTTTGAGTTAAAGTACCGGGCGACCTTTTGCTGGTACGCAGCAACTCGGAGTTGGGCTTTCTCCCGTATCTCATCAATTGAGTCTAGGGATTCCATCATCAGTTGGCTATTCTGGTCCTGGTCATATGTTAAGCGCCGATGTGAGGAGGGATCTAACTAGACAGGTAACATAGCCTCATATCCATAGGCTAAGGAAAATGGGGTATGACCTGTCGCTATTCGGTGAGACGTTCTATACGACTAGAGGACTTCAGGCAGTTGCTCTGGCCATGCTCCTTTAGCGTCTTCAAGCCTCTTCTTCAGGGTGTCTTTAAGAGTTTTATTCATGGCCTCTACTTGCCCGTTTTCTTGTGGATGCACAACTAAAGAAAAGCTTTTAATAACTCCGTGCCTTTCGCAGAAGTCGGTGAATAAGTCGCTGTCAAATTGGGTTCCGTTTTCTGAAATGATCTTTTGGGGCAAACCATACCGGCAAACAATGTTCTTGATGACAAAGTCAAGAACTTTTTTGGTCGTTATTGCAACGAGTGGTTTAGTTCGGCCTATTTGGTGAAGTAGTCAACTGCCACGACTGCGTACTTTACTCCGCCCTTTCCTATTGGCAGGGATCCAATCAAATCTATCCCCCATACTGCAAAAGGCCACGGACTCTGCATCTGTTTCAACTCATTTGGAGCTGCTCGTGGGATTTTGGCGAACCTTTGACATTTATCGCATCTTCGTACAAACTCCATTGAATCTTCATTCATAGTCTGCCAGAAGTAGCCTTGCCTTCGAATCTTTTTTGCCAAACTCTACCCCCCAGCGTGATCCCCGCAGAAGCCTTCATGCACCTTTTTCATTAGTTCCTTAGCTTTTTCTGGTGTAACGCATCTGAGTAGTGGCATTGAATACCCTCTCCTGTACATAACACCATCGACCAGTATGTACCTAGCAGCCTGCCTTTGTAGAGTTCTGGCTTTGTTTCTACCAACAACACTATCCCTTACAAACGACCAGCGCTGATCAGGAAAGATATCTCCAAAAAGATACAACCAAGTTTTGTCGTTTTAACAATGACTATGGTCATGACACAAACGAGTGCAACCAGCTTAATGATGAGATTGAGTTCCTTATCAGGCAAGGACACCTAAGAAGATATGTACAAGCCACTGGAGGTTGTCAGTGAGAGGCTAACAGAGGCAATGAGCAGGCACCTGTACGCCAATGCTAGCCCCCTTTATAGCCAGCTCTAGTGGGGGTTACATTGCTCACCATCTGTGGTGGCTCACGCTTGGTAGAGGATAGTGGGAAAGTAAGGGAGTGTTACGCCCAAACCTTTTGTCACGACCAGGACATTGAAATTCTAAACGTAGAGGAGAGAACTCCCAAAAAAGCTCGAATAGAGGAAGAACGGATAACTTTCTCGGAGCTTGACGCTCTGCATGTCCGGTTTCCCCATTCGGATCCTCTAGTCGTCGACGTCCAGATCGCCAATATGATGGTTAAGCAGATGTTAGTGGATACAAGAAGCTTAGTAAATCTTTTGTACAAGTCTTCACTGGAGAGGATGAAGTTTTCAGTGAAGGATTTAGAGCCATGCAACCAATACATTTATGGTTTTTCTAGCAAAGGGCTCGCGCCAACGGGGTCGATCAGGCTTCCAGTCACAGCAGGAACTGCACATGCGAACAGGACATTACTCACTACTTTTATAGTAGTTTATTGTCCTTTTGCATATAATGCTGTGATTGGAAGGCCTATTCTAGTCGACCTACGAGCTGTGACCTCGATCTGGCAACTGGCCATGAAGTTTCCAACCGACGTAGGGGTAGGATGCGTGTTGGGAAACCAACGAGAAGTGCGGGAATGCTATAATTCCTCGATTACCAAGGCAAAAAGATATGGATCAAGAAAAAGAGCCGAGAAAGGGTTGCTTTTGGCCAATGAAGTACAAGCCCAATCAGGTGAGAAGATAGAGATTTAGAACCTCGCTTTGGGGATTTTGAAGAAGACGTAGGACCAGTCGAGTACCTCGAGGAGGTTCAACTTGATGAGGATAACCAGGAGAAATAAGAGGTGTTTGCCTGGTCGCATAAGGATATGGTTGGGATTGACCTAGAAGTTATCACCCCATGTCTTATACATAGATAAAAGTTTTCCACCAGTACAACAAAAAAGGAGGCAACTCGACAAAGATAGATCAAAAGCGTTAAAAGAAGAGGTTGAGAAGCTAAAGGAGAATGGATTCATCACGGTAGCATTTTATCCATCTTTGGTCTCTAATCTTGTGCTGGTTCCTAAGCCGAATGGCAAGTGGAGGACATGCTTGGATTTGACTGAACTCAATACAGCCTGCCCGAAGGATTGTTTCCCACTCCCAAGGATCGACCAGCTGGTCGATGCCACTTCAAGGCATGAGAACCTATCATTCATGGATGCATACTCTGGATACATTCAAATCAATATGCACCCACCTGATGAGGATCACACTAGCTTTCAAACAGATACAGGGCTTTACCGTTACAAAGTAATGCCCTTCGGTTTGAAAAATGCTGGTGCAAATTACTAGCGACTAGTCAATCACATGTTCAAAGACCTGATCGGTGTTAATATGGAGGTATATGTTGATGACATGCTGGTCAAGTCGAAGAAGGAAGAAGAACAGATTGGGGACCTGCAAGAGTGCTTCAACATCTTGAACAATTATCAGATGAAGCTGAATCCCCTTTAGCGTTCCTTCGAAGACGGATCAGGAAATTTTTTGAGATTCATAGTGAACTCGCGAGGTATCGAAGCTAATCACGAAAAGATCAAGGCCCTGATCGAAGTAAAGTCACCAGCTAAAATTAAAGATGTTCAAAGTATAATAAGGAGGATTGTCGCTTTGATTAGATTCATTTCCAAATCAATGCACAAATGCATTGCATTTTTTAATCTGCATTGGGGCAATAAGAAATTCGAGTGGATGGAAGAGTGCGAGCAAGCTTTCCAGGCTCTAAAGTCTCATATGTCGCAACCATCAATTTTGTCCAAACCGATCAAGAAAGAAACTTTGTTCATCTATTTGGCAGTCATCGAGTATGCTGCTAGGGTTGTCCTGATTAGAGAGGAGGAACATGTTCTAAAAGCTATGTATTATATAAGCAAGAGGCTAATAGGAGCAGAATTGCGAGATCCGCCAATTGAGAAATTAGCCTATTGCTTGATTTTAGCCTCCAGAAAGTTGCGACCATACTTCCAAGCTCACCCCATCGTAGTACTCACCGACCAGCCACTTTGGCAAGTCCTACAGAAGCCGCCGGTTGATTGTTATAATGGGCAGTTGGACTTGGACAGTTTGATATTTCTTACTCGCCATGAGCAGCTGTGAAGGGACAGGCTCTAGCAGATTTTTTTGCAGAGTTTACTGGGCTCCAGGATACCGAGCCGATAGAAGGGCCTGAAATCGAAAGCTAAACTACTCCCTAGAAATTGTTCGTAGATGGCTCTTCCAACGAGCATAATGCTGGAGCAGGTTTGATCTTAGTCACGCCAGAAGGACATTGATTCTACTATGCAATCATATTCAACTTCACAGCGTCCAATAACGAAGCTGAATATGAGACTCTGCTCGCAAGATTAAGATTAGCCAAGGATATGGATATAAAGTCACTCGAAGTCTACAGTGACTCCTAATTAATGGTTAATCAAATTATTGGAGACTATCAAGCCCGGGGTGTGAGGATGGTTTCTTATTTGAACAAAGCAAATGACTTATTGGCACAGTTCAAAAAATATACTCTCCAACAAGTACCTCGCGATCATAACTCAAATGTTGATGCTTTGGCCAAGTTAGTAAGCGCGAAGGATGCTGACACCTTGAATATAGTACCTGTTGAACATTTGTCCACACCAAGCATTCAAGTAGAAGAGTCTTCCTAGGTAATCCAAGCAATAGACACATGGATGATGCCCTTCACTGAATACTTAGAACATGGAGTGCTGCAAGTAGACAGAAATAAAGAAAGAACCCTCCAAAGACAGTCGGCTCGATTCATAATGGCTCCATCAAATTTTGTACAGGAGAGGGTACTCAATGCCACTTCTAAGGTGTGTTTCAAAGGAAAAGGCCAAAGAATTAATGCGAGAAGTCCATGAAGGTTTCTACGGAGATCATGCTGGGAGCAGAGTTTATCAAAAAAGATCCTAAGGCAAGGATACTTCTGGCCAACGATGAATGAACACTCTATGGACTTTGTTTAGATGTGTGACAGGTGCCAAAGGTTCTCCAAGATACCGCGAGCAGCCCCTAATTAGCTAAAACAGATGCAGAGCCCGTGGCCATTCACAGTGTGGGGAATATATTTGATAAGGTCTTTACCCATGGGAAAAGGCAACGTCAAGTATGTTGTAGTTGCTGCTGACTACTTCACAAAGTGGGCTGAAGCTGAGCCACTTGCAACAATAACGACCAAGAACGTGTTGGATTTTGTTGTCAAGAACATCGTGTGTCGCTATGGGTTTCCAAGAAAGATTGTCTCAGATAATAGCACATAATTTGACAGCGATTTATTCACAAATTTTTGGGAAAGGCATGGGATTATCAAGAGTTTTTCTTCAGTAGCTCATCCGCACACAAACAGACAGGTTGAACCTGTCAACAAAGAAAAGGCTTGAAGAAGCGAAGGGGGCATGGCCAGAATAATTACTTAAAGTCCTTTGCTCGTATAGAACATCCCATCGAACAGCAATAGGCCATACTCCATTTTCCTTGGCCTATGGATATGAAGCCATGTTGCTTGTTGATTAGACCCACCGTCGCATAGAAGGTTGGCATACGATCAGAGTATTAATAGTCAGTTATTAATGGAATCTTTGGATTTGGTCGATGAAAGGCATGAGCAAGCTCAACTCTGAGTAGCAGCTTACCAGAAAAAGGTTGCTCAATATTTCAACTCTAAAGTATGCGAAAGAAAATTTAACATGGGAGATTTGGTACTTAGAAGAGTTTTTCTTAACACCCACGATCAAGCTGTTGGATTGCTTGGACCTAACTGGGAAGGTCCGTATCAAATTGAAGAAGTCCTCCAACCAGGCACCTATAAATTTGCTCGCTTAAATGGAGATCTCATTCCTCGCTATTCGAATTGAGAACACATGCGCAAGTATTATCAATAAAGCAGTTCTTTTTAAAGAACTGGCTGGTATTAATTTCACTTTTTACAAGTTTATGGACAAGGATTAGTCAGTCATATGACTAGTCGTTTATACGTGTAACATCAATTTATTGCTCACTCGTACAGACACAATTATCCATTTACTACCAGTTATTCTTGCCAATTATTGTATTTATTACAGGTATTTGCTCATTTCGTGTGTTGTTTTGCTATATAATCACTTTTTATAAGTATTTCTACGAGCAGTATTGTTCGAACAGGTCTTGGTCTTGGCAAGTGACTGAGGACCTTAAGCTCTTGAATCACTTGGGGGGCATATAAGGTACTAAGCATGTAAGGCATATCAACAGGCATCGGTAAACACACGAGCAAAATAAGGGAAAGCATACTACGGTACTTATAGTATTTTTCAATTTTTTTTTAAATTTTGTTAAATCAAAACAAAGTGTTATGCTAAGTTTGGTCATGTGAAGAGATGTTATAAGAAAGTGCAAATATTATAATATCAAAAGCAAAATGTTTTACACCGCGAGCAGTTGCTGCTCGGATGTAATTGTTCATTAAAAGGGAAGCTGCCTACACAACAAAAGATTGTCTTGACATCACGAACCATGGTTCGTATGTCCTAGTTATATATTAAAATAAAATAAATTTATGAAGCAGCAAGAGCAACGGGAGGATCTTGCTAAGGCTGCTGGTCGACTGCAGTATCAGCACCCTCATCAAAGCCTTCGATGCATTTTGCCAGCTTAGTCTGCTTCATACGCTCTAGTAAATAATTAAAGTTCATCTCGTGATTGTTTTTCCAGAACATATAAAAGCAGTTAAATGTTGCTCCCCTGAACCTCTCCAAGTCACTAGCGTTAGTCTCTTCGAGAAATTTGACTCGCTCCTCCAACTCAGGAGTCTCTTTCCTGCTGATCACCAATTCATCTTTGAGTTTGGAGGCCTCCTTGTAGTTCAACACTGAAGACTCCTTGTACCTCTGTATGGACTCAGTGACTTTGGCCAAGGCCTCCTTATGTTGCTTCATCTCCCCAACAAGTTTGGAAATCTTCTCCTCAGCAGAACTTAGTTGTTCGACATTTTTCTCCTCTGCCTCCTTGAGTTGTTCGGCGTGTTTGGCCTCGACCATTTTGAGCTACTCGGCAAGTCTCTCCTCAACAGCTCTGGTCTCTTTAGCGTATTCGGCATCCATCACCTTTGAGCGATGCCAGCTAGTACTCAAGGTTAGAACTCCCTGTTATCAGAGAAAAGATAAAGCAGTTAGTAGAAATAAAGGACAATGTAAACAATTAAAGCACAACAAAAATGACAACTTACGCTGAGTACTTCATTCAACCCGCGGCTAAAAATTTGGTCGACCTTCATGGAGCCAGTGTTGTTGATGGCTTCTTGACTGCGCTGATGCCTTGATAGCTTCTTCAGCTTTACATTGGCTGAGTTGAAGGCTAATTTCATGATGACCTCTCCTTGAGTATCTCCTGACTGATCAGGAGGAGTATGGTCGACGGGAGTTGGCGGAGGAGTCGGGTCCACGGAAGCTGGTGGAGGATCTGGTCGATAGGAGCTGGAGGAGGAGTAGTCTCCTTGGAAGGTACAGGTACAGGAGGATCCACAGTCCAAGCCCTTTTCTTTGAGGGATCGCTACTGCTTTCCCCAGGATGTCGCCTGCTTTCCTTCTTCCTGCTCGCCGGAGCAGTGGTTTTGGGTTGGCTGTACAGGTCAAATGCGTTGTCAGAAGGCATGACTACATGATATAAATAAACGATCAGACAATGTAAATTGAGATATTAAGGCAATGAAATAAGAGTAAGAAAATTTTAAGTAATATACCCGAGCTATTACTACTAGTCGATACATTATTTATGGTACTATTGCTACGCTCAATCTCTGCTTCGAAGAAGTCTGAATTTAAACTACAGAACGCATATTTAAAGTTTCTGTCTCCGTCCAATAAATGACATGGAATGGGCAAACTGTTTAAGAGTGATAAGTTAGTACCGTTCTCATCAGATGACTCGAGTATGGGCTCGGGGTGTTCTGGAAGTTTCTGCTTGCTCTTCCCCTATTAGGTCGGACCAGCACCAGCTTGTGGAATATTGGAAGGTTCCTTGATGGTCACTCCTGTTGCCCGCCTCCTCAGGGGCTGTGACACATCCTGGTGCTGCTCGGGGATCTCTCCTCCAGTAGCACTTCCTGCTTTAGACTCCCTCACATCCTGGTGAGGCGCCAGAAGACCGACCAGTCTTAAGTTGTTCTCTGTGACCAGCTCCTTGACACTTTTTTCGATGTCCGTCATGCTAGCCAAGACAGGTACCCTTATCTCCATCTTCGGAGAAGGGACGGGTCGATACCAGGGACCTAAAGAACACCAAATTTCTAAAGACGGTATAGAAAAGCTATAAGAAATTAAACAACCAGTGAGTAAAAGATTTACTTCCTCGGGTGAAGGCCAGGTTATCAACGATCCGGTCTTTTGTAAGAAATTATTCCTGGAAATACTTCCCCACATTGGACTCATGGGTGATGTCGCTCAGGAAGGTGCGAGCAGACTCTTGGTGGTAAAAGTGAAAGAACCCTGTGTTGTTGTGGTTGGGGTTAGACTTGAGAGCGAACAGGTAGTTAATCTCATGTGGCATTGGTATTGCCCACTTCTTATGGTTATAAAGGATATAGTACGCAGATAATACTCCATATCCATTGGGGGTCATTTGGAAGGGGCGACCCCAAAATAATTTGCCACCCCTTGAAAGAATTCGTGAAGAGGCAAGATTGCCCCTGCCTTGATATGATACCTCGATCAGGCGCTGAAGGAGCCCCTGTTGGGAATTGTTCCCTGAAAGCATATGTAGTAGACATTGTTTTATGAAATAAATAAATAAATTGAATTTGTTATGCATATATTTTATGTACTATATTATTCTGTGATAATATTATGTAAATATAAAAAAAAATCCTATGTTCATATATGTGATCTCAAACATGTATTGGTACGGGAGGATTGTGTTTGAGATAAATGAACTTGAAAAGTTCGCAGTAAAATAAAGTTATGGAATCTTTAGGTTAATTACTGCAAGTACGATCCACTAGTATTATGAATACATGTGATCTAGATCCGGATCACAAGTGTGGTAGGAAACATTAGTTGAGGTGCTTTATATATTAGAGAATATATAGAACTGGACCAGATATATTGTAACGACCCACTAATCTAGACTATTTGGACCATTAACGAATCTATACATAAAACTTACATTTTTGCGGAAATACCATACTTTTATTGAAAACTTATGGAAACAAAGGTTACTTTCATAAAATAAGTAGGATATGGGTACCCATTGTCTTTAAAACAAAAATAACTTAAAAACTAAAAAGAGTTACATAGAAAATGCGGAAAGTACATTTAAAACCATAAAAAACATAAACAAGACTACATCCTCGAATAGAATAACGCTCGGCCCCTTGACTCCATTCACCATCGATACACATCCTCTAAGCGTCACGAATCTTTCCGCCTCTAAAGCTTATTTCCTGCACATAAACAGAAAGGAATGAGCCTAATGCCCAGCAAGGAAAATCTAACACATAGTCATAAACATAAACATAATGTCATAATAACGTAAAGACATATCATAACACATAATACACTTATTATAATGGCCATTATACTTGGGGTCCCATAGACTAAACAAGCATATGCCCATGGGGTTAATGGGGTCCTACTAGCTAAGTAGGTCATATGCCCATAACCCATTTGGGGTCTTGTTAGTCATATGGGTCATATGCCCAAGCCTACATACACATATACATATCATAACACTTTTAATAACATAAACATATAGATAACATAAGCACATAACATATTAATTCTAGCCTATTTTCCTTACCAAAGTTACCGGGATTATGGACTGAGTTGGGACTTTTGGAACACTCCTAAAACCATAATGAACACGAGTGAGTTGAAAGAAGGAAATGAAATGAAAGAGATGGAAAGACTAAACCATAAAAACATACTTACCAACTTATATGCTTAAGAGCTTGGATTCCCTAACCAAAATAAGAATAAGGTTAGGGGACTGAGTAGAAGGTTTTGAGAAAAGAAATAACATAAAATACAGAAAGGAACTAGAGTTTTGGGTTTACCTCAAAGATTGCAAGATCACTCTAACCTTCACCGAAATACTATAGAACTCACTTCCCAAAGTGTTTGATAAGCTTATGATGTTTAAGCTTATAGTTTTTCCCCAAACCAAGTGTTTACACTCTCACACTCACTTAACACTAGCAGCTTCTGAACTTATAGCAAATGGTGAATAATGGCTGGGTACTAGGTCCTATTTATAGAGTTTGGGAATGAAAATATCTTGATTTTACTTGAATAAAAATAATGGCTTTTTAGGTAAAAATCATTTGAATAATCGTTCAGCAGAGGCTGAAGACTCGTTCAGAAGATGCTGGACTGTTGAAGGAGTTTGAATGGCTGAAGGGAAAGGAATTCAAAAGTATTTGAATTCATGCTGGTGGAGGCGATATATCGCCCCCTATAGGCGATATATCGCCTGGGCCAGTATGCCCGAGGCGACCGTGCATCGATTCGTGTTTTCCGTATCTACGTGCTGCGATATATCGCCCCCTATAGCTGCGATATATCGGCATACGCTGAATATTTAAACACGAATTTACACATTTTTAGCTGAGTTTGAATGGAGTAAACAGCCTTGACTAAGCCCTCAACATGCTCAAAGCTGCTGACTGACCCTATTCATTCAAACTTTTACCCTTATTTAATTTAATCCTCAAAAATACTTAATCCTTAATTACCATTCAAAACATGTGCTTAAAATCCTATTGGTTGATGTCTAAACCTTATAATATAATAATATAATCCTTAATATCAGTCACATTAATCAAACCTTAGGTTATACTTAATATTCTTAAACTATAGATTAAACTTAGAAAATCTATAAGTACTACTATGAGTGTCCAAATAATTCCCGGTCTGAACCAAAAATCCACAGTAACAAAGATAATGCTATAAATACTATCATACTACTATCTATCTTAGCTAAGTAAAGTTCTTGGACTCTACAATTCTCCCCTACTAAAAAGAATTTCGTCCTCGAAATTTACTTATCACATAACTCCGGATACCGGCCTTGCATGTCCTCCTCCAACTCCCACATTGCCTCGCATTCAGAACTATTGCTCCATAGGACTTTGACTATAGGAAAGCCTTGGACCGTAACTACTTCATCCCTCTATCTAGGATGCTAACCGGTCGTTCCTCGTAACTTAAGTCTTTCTGGAGTGCTATCGTATCGTATTTGAGGACGTGAGATGGGTCTGACACATATTTGCGTAACATCGAGATGTGGAAGACGTTGTGACTATCAGCTAATGCTGGCGGTAGGGCTAGTCTATATGCAACTGTTCCCACTTTGTCCAATATCTAAAAGGACCTATGAATCGGGGACTAAGCTTGCCCTTCTTTCCGAACCGCTTGACACTTTTCATAGGAGATATCTTGATCTCCAACTTGGAATTCCACATCGCGTCGCTTGGTATCCGCATATCTTTTCTGACAGCTTTGAGCAGCCAGCATACGTTGTTTAATAAGCATTACTGCTTCTTGTGCTTGTCTAACAGCTTCGGGCCTTAGAAGCTGCCTTTCTCCTACCTCATCCCAGTGCAACGGTGATTGGTACCTTCGTCATATAGCAACTCATAAGGTGCTATTCCGATCGTTGACTGGTAGCTGTTGTTGTACGAGAACTCGATCAGTGGTAAGTACTTGTTCCACGATCCTCCGAAATCAAGTATACACGTGCGTAGCATATCCTCTAAGATCTGAATCGTACGCTCAAACTGCCCACCTGTCTAAGGATGGAAAGTTGTACTAAAGCTTAACTTAGTACCCATATCTATCTGTAAGTTTCTTCAAAATCTTGACGTAAATACTGATCCTCTATCTGACACTATCGTCTTGGGGATTCCATGCAATCGTACAATCTCTTGGATGTAGATGTCTGCATATTGGTCTGCCGTGCATGAAGTCTTAACAGGCAGAAAATAAGCCGACTTGGTTAGTCTATCTATGACTATCCAAGCGGAATCATGCTGCTTGTTCATCTTTGGCAGACCCGTCACGAAGTCCATGGCTATATTGTCCCACTTCCACTCCGGTATGCTAAGCGGTTGCCACAATCCTGCAGGCCGCTGATGCTCCGCCTTCACTTGCTGGCATACAAGACACTTAGATACATACTCCGCTATGTCCTTCTTTATCCCTGGCCACCAATAGACTGCCTTGATGAGTCATCTTGGTAGACCCTGGATGAACTGAGTATGGGGTGTTGTGCGCTTCTTCTAGGATCATCTTCTTAATACTTTGATCGTCTGGCACGCATACCCGATCCTTATATCTCAAAAATCCTTGACTGGATATTGAGAAATCTGTAGTCTTGCCTTCTCTGACTGCATCCGTGTGTGGTGCTAGCGATTTCTCATGTCTCTGACCAATCCGTATGTCCTATTTGATTGGATAGACAAGTTAGCTAGCTTGCCTACAACCACTTCTATTCTGGCACTAATCAGCTCCTGCTGTAGCGGCTTCTCTATTCTGGCTAAAGCTGCTAAATTTCCATAACTTTTCCTACTAAGCGCATCGGCAACTACGTTCGCCTTCCCTGGATGGTATAGGATTTCGTAGTCGTAATCCTTGACTAATTCTATCCACCTGCGCTGCCTCATGTTGAGCTCCTTCCGTGTAAAGAAGTATTTTAAACTCTTGTGGTCCGTATAAATCTCGCACCGTCCTCCGTAAAGATAATGGTGCCAGATTTGCAACGACCACCGTTGCCAACTCCATATCGTGAGTTGGATAGCGTTGTTCATACTCCTTCAACTGACGTGAGGCGTAGGCTATCACTTTGTCGTTTTTGCATCAACACACTTCCCAATCCTAGCTTTGATGCATCGCATTAGACAACGAACTTATCGTCGGGTGTTGGTACACTAAGTACTGGTGTTGAGCAAGGCTTATCTTTAAGTAACTGGGAGCTTTCTTCACACTTATCGTTCCAGTTAAAATTTTGTTGCTTCCGGGTCAGGTTGGTGTGTGGAGTGGCTATCTTAGAAAAAGCCCTCTACAACTTTCTATAGTAACCTGCTAGCCCTAAGAAGCTTCTTATTTCTGACGCGTTCTTTGGTCTAGGCCAATCCTTCACGGCCTCTACCTTCGATGGATCTACTGCAACTCCGTCTTTCGATATGATGTGCCCGAGGAACGCCACTTGTGAGAGTCAAAACTCGCATTTCTTGAACTTCGCGTAGAGTTGATGCTCCTTCAATCGCGTCAAAATCATCCTCAAATGTTCCTCGTGCTCTACTTCATCCTTGGAGTATACTAAGATATCGTCGATGAATACAACGACAAATTTATCTGAGTAATCCTTGAAGAATCTATTCATTAAGTCCATAAACGCGGCTGGTGCGTTAGTAAGACCAAAAGACATAACCAAGAACTCGTAATGTCCATAACGAGTCCTAAAGGCTGTCTTAGGAATATCTTCTCCCTTTACCTTGAGCTGATGATACCCGGACCGTAAATCGATCTTAGAAAATACGGTCGCGCCTCGAAGTTGATCAAACAAATCATCAATTCGAGGTAGCGGGTACTTGTTCTTAATCGTTACTTTGTTCAGCTCATGATAGTCTATGCACATTCGCATACTTCCGTCCTTCTTCTTCACGAATAGTACCGGAGCTCCCCATGGTGAATGGCTTGGCCTAATGAAACCCAAGTCTAGGAGTTCTTGTAGCTGCGTCTATAACTCCTTGAGTTCCGTAGGTGCCATCCGGTATGGTGCCTTAGAGATAGGCTCGGTGCCTGGTACTAATTCTATCGTGAAGTCTATCTCTCGAGTTGGCGGCAATCCTGGCAAGTCATCGGGAAATACCTCTGGAAATTCTTGTATAACTCGAACATCTCCATCCTTAAGTGGCGTCTCCCTTTCCACGTTCGTGATGCTGGCTAAGAACGCTTGACATCCTTTCTCTATCCTTTGTTGAGCTTTGAGAGATGACACTAACGGGGTGCGTAATCCTGAAGCTTGTCCCATGAAGCATCGTCTCTGGCCGTCAGGAGTCTCGAACATCACCTTCTTGCGTTTGCTGTCGATCGTTGCGCCATGCCGTGCTAGCCAATCCATGCTTAGTATTACGTCGAAGTCCTTGATTACTAGCTCTATCAGGTCTCCTTCTAGTCCTATGTCCTAAATCTTGATCGGTAAGCCTCGTACTATTCGTGATGATAGAACTACTCTGCCCGAAGGCAACTCGGTTACAAACCTAGTTCTAAATCTTTCACTAGGTTTGTCTAGTTTTTCTATCATTCCTAACGAGATCTACGAGTATACAGCTACCAATCAAGTGATACTAGAACATATACTATCGAGAATAGGATCTGACCTATAATTCCTTGTTACTAGCATGGGTTCCTCCTTGGGTCAAGGCAAAGACCTTGGTCTGGAACCATCGTTTAATCCCTCTTCTCCTCACTAACATTCCTCTGAATCCTTTCTACTTCAATTGCCGCTTCTAGAACATTGGCATAGGTAGTGGTTCCCAGGTTTGCTAACTTAACCCCTAATTCCATCTTTGGTCTAAGTCCTCCGATGAACTTGGTCAACCTCGTAAAGTTGGTTGGGACCAACTCTGGTGCAAACTTGACTAATCTGTTGAACTGACGAGCATATTCTTCTACCATTAGCGATGAATGTCGAGGTGTAATACTTCTTGTGGAATGGCTCCACAAATCTTGTCCATATCATGGTGGTGACATCGTTAGTCTGATGAACTAAGTCCCACCATACTCTGGCATCCTTCCTGAGTAATGACGAGACGCAGGACATGCGGTCCGTATTACTGAGGTTCATGTGCGTAAGAATTGGCTTCACATTCCTTAGCCACTCTTCTGCCTCAAAGGGGTCTATAGTCCCTTCGAAGTTTGGAGCGTGCTGCTTGCGGAACCTTTCATACACTGACTCCATATTCGGTACTGGATGTGGCGCGTAGTTCGTCACTGGCCATCCCCCATATGGACCAACTTGTTGGGGTGCTAGGGCCATTTTTTGTAGCTGCGACTGCGGTTGCGGCGGAGGCTGAGGCTGAGTCTGCACCTGTTGACGTTGTTGCTGCAAGAGTTCCTCGACTTGTTGTTGCCGTCTAGCGATTTCCGCGGTGTTTTCAGATGGCGGTGTCGGCGTGTTGCGGCTAGTAGTAGCACGTACTTCTCTTCTGCGAACTGGAGGGCATCATTGGTCGTTGGAACAACGTTGGAGGCGTTTCCGTTGGCGCGTGCAGATCTTCGGAGCGACATCTTTACCAAAAGTTCTAACAGTCGAGAACTTGTTAGAACTTACCCTAATAGGCTCTAAGGCAAAAACTTATTCTAAAACAAACATATCTCGGACCTATTTATTATGACTTCTTATGAAAAATTATATAGGTCTTTATTTATTATTAGAGTGGGTTTCTATACTTAGAAAAACAAGTCATCTTTATTTTCTAAGTGTGTTTCTACTCATCCTATATGACTTAATTCTCAGGCTCGAAACTTATCTTTGTTCCAAAGTTAACCATATTGAGGGAGGGCTGGGATCAGTAAAATCGTTCCCACTACTAAGGCCCCCTAACTCTCAATAAGGAAACTTGGTTCATTGATTTGTATCCACCCTCACTGAACTTAGTCATTATTCATTTTATTTATTACTTATTATGATTGCGAAAATAAAATTAAACTCATACATGAAAAGAAAATAACATGAAATCAATTTGGAAAAAGATTTTCACTTATTACAATCATAAAATAAAGAAATAAACAAAACAAACAATGAAAAACTAGCTATTCTAAAAATCGGGATCTTCTACATCCGATCCTTCATCTAGCATATCATTATCTATCTCCTTATAATCTTCATTGTCTTGAGCCTCAAAAATTTCCTCGGGGAAGATTCAAGAAGATCCTATGTTGTTGCTCATTAGTGAATTGAAACTCTAAATCATAGGTGAACTTAAGTATGAGAGAATAATATCTTAGGGCTGCTTGTAAGTCATCATCATTATTTATATTCTCCCATATTTCTTCTAAAGTTAAAATTGCTGAAGGAAAATCTTTTAAAAGCCTAATTACTAGGACATATTGTTCTGCAGCTCTCATCATGATTTGCTTAGACTCTTGAAGGTGACCTATCTCTTTGTGGAACAAAATCAATCTTTGAGTGATCTTTTCTAGTGCTCCTACGGTGTTTCTTGGCTCCCTTATTCTTTTTAAGGCCTTAATGGCTCGGATATCTTGGTAGGTTAAAGCTCCATTCATTTTTTTAACTGAAACACAAACACTAAAGTTGTTAGCTATACACATAGACAAAGTAACTTGTAACTTGTAACTTGAACACTTACTTGGCGGTCCGATTCGGAGCTTTGAGCATGTGTATCGAGGAGAACTTCATGCGAAGGAACCGTTTTCTCTGATACCAACTGTAACGACCCACTAATCTAGACTATTTGGACCATTAACGAATCTATACATAAAACTTACATTTTTGCGGAAATACCATACTTTTATTGAAAACTTATGGAAACAAAGGTTACTTTCATAAAATAAGTAGGATATGGGTACCCATTGTCTTTAAAACAAAAATAACTTAAAAACTAAAAAGAGTTACATAGAAAATGCGGAAATTACATTTAAAACCATAAAAAACATAAACAAGACTACATCCTCGAATCGAATAACGCTCGGCCCCTTGACTCCATTCACCATCGATACACATCCTCTAAGCGTCACGAATCTTTCCGCCTCTAAAGCTTATTTCCTGCACATAAACAGAAAGGAATGAGCCTAATGCCCAGCAAGGAAAATCTAACACATAGTCATAAACATAAACATAATGTCATAATAACGTAAAGACATATCATAACACATAATACACTTATTATAATGGCCATTATACTTGGGGTCCCATAGACTAAACAAGCATATGCCCATGGGGTTAATGGGGTCCTACTAGCTAAGTAGGTCATATGCCCATAACCCATTTGGGGTCTTGTTAGTCATATGGGTCATATGCCCAAGCCTACATACACATATACATATCATAACACTTTTAATAACATAAACATATAGATAACATAAGCACATAACATATTAATTCTAGCCTATTTTCCTTACCAAAGTTACCGGGATTATGGACTGAGTTGGGACTTTTGGAACACTCCTAAAACCATAATGAACACGAGTGAGTTGAAAGAAGGAAATGAAATGAAAGAGATGGAAAGACTAAACCATAAAAACATACTTACCAACTTATATGCTTAAGAGCTTGGATTCCCTAACCAAAATAAGAATAAGGTTAGGGGACTGAGTAGAAGGTTTTGAGAAGAGAAATAACATAAAATACAGAAAGGAACTAGAGTTTTGGGTTTACCTCAAAGATTGCAAGATCACTCTAACCTTCACCGAAATACTATAGAACTCACTTCCCAAAGTGTTTGATAAGCTTATGATGTTTAAGCTTATAGTTTTTCCCCAAACCAAGTGTTTACACTCTCACACTCACTTAACACTAGCAGCTTCTGAACTTATAGCAAATGGTGAATAATGGCTGGGTACTAGGTCCTATTTATAGAGTTTGGGAATGAAAATATCTTGATTTTACTTGAATAAAAATAATGGCTTTTTAGGTAAAAATCATTTGAATAATCGTTCAGCAGAGGCTGAAGACTCGTTCAGAAGATGCTGGACTGTTGAAGGAGTTTGAATGGCTGAAGGGAAAGGAATTCAAAAGTATTTGAATTCATGCTGGTGGAGGCGATATATCGCCCCCTATAGGCGATATATCGCCTGGGCCAGTATGCCCGAGGCGACCGTGCATCGATTCGTGTTTTCCGTATCTACGTGCTGCGATATATCGCCCCCTATAGCTGCGATATATCGGCATACGCTGAATATTTAAACACGAATTTACACATTTTTAGCTGAGTTTGAATGGAGTAAACAGCCTTGACTAAGCCCTCAACGTGCTCAAAGCTGCTGACTGACCCTATTCATTCAAACTTTTACCCTTATTTAATTTAATCCTCAAAAATACTTAATCCTTAATTACCATTCAAAACATGTGCTTAAAATCCTATTGGTTGATGTCTAAACCTTATAATATAATAATATAATCCTTAATATCAGTCACATTAATCAAACCTTAGGTTATACTTAATATTCTTAAACTATAGATTAAACTTAGAAAATCTATAAGTACTACTATGAGTGTCCAAATAATTCCCGGTCTGAACCAAAAATCCACAGTAACAAAGATAATGCTATAAATACTATCATACTACTATCTATCTTAGCTAAGTAAAGTTCTTGGACTCTACATATATTTATTAATACTTAGTTTAATATCGTTTCGAAGTATTAATTAAATATATCAAATGATGATCATATACAAATAGATCTTAATCCTGAAGTTACTATGAACTCCTATTTATGTTATATGAGTTCTTTGATTCACTCGTTAGGGTCTGTCAGAATGATCAGGCTAGAAACTTTTATTTTGGGAACTCATTAATGTAGATGGCTGGGGACATAGTATACAAATATGGAATCTATGCCTTCTCACAAGAGATTAAATGATGGTTCTCTTAAGGGTTGACTTTTGGGACTGAAAGGTTATTGAGCTCAAATTCATAATTTAGTAATGAATTAACCTTCACTAGTAAAGCCAATGGTACTTAAGGAAACAAGAGATAATTAAAAGGGTAAAACGGTAATTTTATTTCCGATTAATTATGAACCATTTTTAGAGGGTCAATTTGTATGCAATGATTATATCAATGGACGCTTTATAATTATAAAACACTCAGTAAATAAAATGTTTATAATTACAAGAGTGCAGTCTCATATTTATAGTGGAATAGTCATGAGATTAATAAATTAAGATTATTTAATTAAAGAGTTTAATTTATAATCTCAAATTTATTAGAGCTTGGAATTATAGGTCCATAGGTCCCCATAGCGTCTCTATCAACACTGTTCAAGATGAGAGTTCATATGAAGGGGAAAATAGTTTAAAGACATATTTAAGAAGAATTTTTTTCTTCAAGCCAAATATGCAATTATATGATAATAGTGATTAATTAATTAATTACAAATTAGTTGTAGTTAACAAAATTAATTAATATTTTATTATTGTATAATTTTCGAAATTATAATAAATAATTAAATTAATTTCGAAATTTAATTAAATAATTAATTAATTATAATTTTCAAAATTATAATGAATTAAATATTTATTTTCAAAAATATTAGATTTAATTAATTGATAGAATTAATTAAATATCTTTATTTGAGTGGGAGATAATAATCTGATAAGTTGAAATTGGATTTGAATTTATAAGATTAATATTTATTCAAATAATTAATTATATTTGATAATTAGTTAAAAAGATAATTAATTTAAATTTGAATTAGTTATCAGGTTGTTAGATCTTATCTGACAAAGTAGTTTGAATAAATAATTAAATAAAATTTGAAAAAACCAACATCCCTAAAAATAGAGATGCTACACGTGCACACACAGTCCATGGACTATGTGTGGCGTGTAGGGCTATTTTTTAGGGATAGGATTTTCATTTTTATTTATTTAATTAACTAATTAATGGATAATTCAAAAAAATTAGTTTTTTTTTTAATTTTTTCATTAATAAAATAATTAATTAATTAAAAAATAAATTGTAAGTTGGTTATAGATTTATTTTTAAATTTGAATATTTTCTTTTAAGTATGAGTAATTAGAAAATATTCAGAGAGTTGAGACAACTCAGTCTATTCGCTCTGTGAACATAGAACAATAGTTTTCTCTCCCTGAAAAATAAAGAACCAATTCTGAGGCCTGTTCTCTTGATCTCATGTGTTGAGTACATCAAGTAGAATCATAAATAAACTATCCTTCATTCTCTAAGTCCCACACACTTCTTGAGGTGTAGAGAACGCTTTGGAAGATCCTTCTTATTACGAAAAGACAGCAAGGACACTTGATAGGCTTCATGAGGTATGATTTATATTCTTATGTTGCGTATGATTAATGTATGTATATTAATGGATCTGCATATTTAACGGTAGTTTAAATATGTTACAAAAATTTTGTTGTACACTGGGCCAACCCCATCACCTTTCCGATGTATATTAGGAAACTCGTTCTAACAATTGGTATCAAAGCGGTCATTAATCTCTGCATACATTAATTACTGCATGGGCATAATATGCATTCTTATGTTATTGTAATATATGTGAATGGATGTATGTATGTATGATTATTGCTTGTTCTTAAGGGTCATTAATTATATGGTGTTTTAAGTAAATTCTAGATGAAAAATGTAAGCCATTTTGGGCCATAGGAATTTTTGTAATTTTAATTTTCGGCATTAAAATTATTTGAAAAATTATGTATGGCCCGAGCCTCGGGTTTCGAGCCTCGAAGCCTGAGCCTCCCCCAGCCGCATGCGCACCCAGCCCCTGCATGCTGCCTGCGCACCACGCCAGCCGCGCGCGCCAGGGCGCCCCTGTGTGCCGCACATAGCGGCCACTGTGCGCCCCAGCCGTGCCCCATGCTGAGCCATCCTTCGCAGCCGCCCCTAGGGTTTTAAACCCTAGGGCCTCCATCCAAAAATTATAGATTTAAATTATGGGCTTAATTAATTTTAGCCTATAATTAAAATTGCTTTATTTTGAATTAATTGTATGAGCCCAATTTCAAAACTGGGTCTAATAACTTATTGGGCATTAATACCCATGTTAATTATTCTTAAAATTTGTTTAAGATAATGAAAAAGTTATTTTAATTCAAAATTAAATGGATAAGTGGCTTAATGGATCAAGACTACTTGTGAAGGCCCAAAGTTATAGATAGAGATCTCTTTAGGTTTTATTTAGTTTCTTACATTTTTGTGTAGATTTTTGCAAGTGTTGTAATTCTTTCTAGAAATACTCAAGACACCCGGCCCACATTTATTTATTTATTTAGTTAGTATTTAATTATTTAAATATTTGAATGTGATTAAATAGTTTAATACTTTATCATGCATTTTTTACATGCCATATATATAACCCACACAATATTTAAAATTGTGCATGCATCTCATATGAGTAGAAACATGCCTTAGGATTGTCCTATGTGATTATATGCTGGTCCATATAATAATAAATCTAGTTTTTAACTAGTTCAAGAGTGGAAATATATTTTAAAAGTTGTTTAATTTCTAGTATTTAATAAAATTGTTTTATTAAATTATAAATGATATTCTTAGTAATTATAAAATAATAAAATTGAACTAATTAGGGCATAGTTCTATAATTTTAATTTTGCTTAATTTGATTAGTAATTATTAGAATATCATTTGGTAAAAATAGATCACTTTATTTTTACAAAAAATTAAAAAGCATAGGTTGTTTTGAGAAAACACATATTCTAAAATAGTGAGTGGGATAGGGAGTTATGACAATAACTCCCATGGTCTCCATTATTAGTTAGCACTGAGGTAGCATGGAGAGGGCCTCGCGGCACCATTGTTTGTGTCCCCCTAAGGAAGGCTTCCGATTGTGTTATTGTCAAGGCAAACTTCTTTTTAAAGGATAGGATTTAATGATGTATTTCCAGTTTGACTGACCCTAAGGCACACTCTTCAGTTAAGTCATTGATCTAAAATTATGGGTTACACTCACAAGGTACATTAGGCTTTCGAGCGGACTAGTGTATTCTTGACCAAAAAGCGGTTGTTTATAAGTCAAAAGAGAAATATTGATTTAAGTTTTCACTTATAAATTTAAGAACTTGTCTCAAAATTAATTTGGAATTAGTCTAGCCTACCCTAAGGCTGGTCCATTAATGTTCAAATTAATTAATCATGGAATAAGTAATTATTTTTTATGTGTTCCTTAATTGTTGCATTCATGCATCACGTTTACTATTATCAAAATAACTGATATTTATTATATGCATAAATTCATATTGTTTATTTATTTATTTTCAGCAATTATGTCTAGCTCAAATCCTGTATATTCTTTACTTGCCAATGAAAAGTTGATTGATGAAAACTACATGAAATGGAAATCAAACTTGAACATTGTATTAATATGTGAGAAGCCTAAAAAGTCATCCAAAAGCAAAGAGAACAAGAACACTAAAACCTCCAAAAAGAAGACCCCAAAAGGGACTTGCTTTCACTGTGGAGAAGATGGTCATTGAAAGAGAAAGTGTTCAATGTATCTCGCTGATCTCAAAGAGAAAAAGACAGGTAAATTTGATTTACTTATGCTAGAAGCTTGTTTAGTGGAGGATGATTCCTCATCCTGGATAGTAGATTTAGGAGCCACTAACCATGTTTTCTTTTCTCTTCCCATTCTTAGTTCAACGAGGAAGCTTGCTGATGGAGAGGTGACTATGAGGGTAGGCAGTGGTCAGATTGTCTCTGCAGCAGCAGTTGGAACACCCCGTCTGGAATTTGAGAAGAATAAATTTCTTATTTTAGAGAACGTTTATTATATTCCTGGATTTTCTAGAAACTTAATTGTTGTTTCTATGTTGCATGAACAAAATTTTTAAATCTCTTTTAATAATAATTTGATTGTTATTTCAAGATATGGTTTTAAGATATGTTCTGCAAAATCTATCGATGGGCTTTATAAACTGCAAGCTAAAGATCAATCTGTTAATAATTCTGAATTATTTAAAATAGCTAATCCTAGATCTATTAAACGACAAACGACTAATTCTGATAGTGAAACATATCTGTGGCACTTGAGATTGGGCCATATTGGTCTAGACAGAATAAATAGGATTGTAAAGGATGGTCCTTTAAGAGAACTTTCTATTGGATCTCTCCCTGTTTGTGAATCCTGTCTAGAAGGCAAAATGACCAAGAAACCTTTCTCTGCTAAAGGTTTAAGAGCCACAAAACAACTTCAGCTAGTACATACGGATGTTTGCGGTCCACTTAATGTACAAGCAAGAGGAGGTTATGATATTTTGTCGCTTTTATTGACAATTATTCAAAATATGGTTGCCTATACTTAATGCAAAGAAAATCTGAAACTTTTGGAATGTTCAAAGAATTTCAAGCAGAAGCTGAAAAGCAATTAGGTAAATCACTAAAAGCTCTTCGATCTGATCGAGGAGGAGAGTAATTGGATTTTGAATTCAAGGACCATCTATGTGAGCATGGCATTCAATCCCAACTCACAACACCTGGAACGCCACAGAAAAATGGTGTTTCAGAAAGATGGTCAGAACATTATTAGATATGGTTAAATCAGTGATGAGTTTCTCATCATTACCACTGTCATTCTGGGGCTATGCGATTCAATGTACTCTATACATATTAAATGTTGTTCCATCTAAGTCTATCCATAAGACACCCATATAATTATGGAATGGTTATAAATCTAGTTTACACCATTTTCGAAATTGGGGGTGTCCTGCACACGTTCTTAAAGGGAAGATCGGGAAGTTGGAATCACGCTCTAAGCGTGCATGTTTTTGGGATATTCCAAAGAGACCAGAGGTGGAATTTTCTATAGTCCAAAAGAAAATAAAACATTTGTATATACAAATGCAACTTTTCTTGAAAATGACTATGTCAATAACCACAAACCTCGCAGTAAGGTTGTTCTGGAGGAGATGGTCTCGAATGAAGTTGCAAAGTCACCAGCAACAACCAATGAAAAACGACAAGAGGAAACTACTAGTTCTAGTCAGAATAGTAGTGAGCCTCGTCGTAGTTGGAGGGTTAGTAAGAAACCCACACGCTATGAACACAAAGTTCAAATGCTTGTGTCTGATACAAACAAAGACGATCCATTGACATTTAAGGATGCAATGAATTATTCTGACAAGGACAAATGGCAAGAAGCCATGAACCAAGAAATGGAATCGATGTATTCCAATTCAGTCTGGGTTCTTGAAGATCCACCTGAGAATATCAAAACCATTTGTTGCAAGTGGATATTCAAGAAGAAAAGAGGAGCGGATGGGAAAGTAGAGACTTTCAAAGCAAGGCTTGTAGCCAAAGGTTACGCACAGAAATAAGGGGTTGACTATGAAGAAACTTTTTCTCCTGTTGCCATGCTAAAATCCATTCTTATACTCTTGTCCATAGCTGTGTGCATGGATTGTGAGATTTGGAAAATGGATGTCAAAACGGCTTTTCTGAATGGTTATCTTGACGAAACCATTTACATGTCTCAACCAGAAGGGTTCGAATTAAAAGGTCAAGAGCAAAAGGTTTGCAAGCTTCTTTGGTCCATTTATGGACTCAAACAAGCTTCTAGATCTTAGAATCTTAACAAAACGTTGACGAACCTTGTGTCTATAAACAAATCAAAGATGGTGGAGTTGTATTCCTCGTTCTTTATGTTGATGATATATTACTGATTGGAAATGACGTAACATTATTATCAAATGTAAAGAACTGGTTAGCTGAACAATTCCAAATGAATGATTTGGGAGAAGCCAGGTATGTTCTGGGCATTAAGATTCTTAGAGATAAATAGAACAAAACTTTGACATTGTCTCCAGCAACTTATATTGATAAGGAGCTAGAACGCTATAATATGCAAAACTCCAAAAAGGGTGATATGCCAACTCGTTCTGGAGTATTCCTTTCCAAGGAGCAGTGTCCAAAAACACCTCTGGAAGAGGAAGACATGATACAATATCCCTATGCATCAACAGTAGGCAGTCTAGTGTACGCCATGTTGTGTACAAGACCTGACATTTGTTATGCAGTAGAGATGGTCAACCGTTATCAATCCAATCCTGGATTGAGTCATTGGACTGCAGTGAAGAATATTCTCAAGTATCTTAGAAATACTAGAGATTATATTCTTGTATATTCAGGTGGAGGCTTGAACCCTACTGGTTACACTGATTCTGATTTTCCATCAGACAGAGATAGTCGGAAATCGACTTCTGGATCAGTGTTTACTCTTGGAGGAGGAGCGGTTGTTTGGCGAAGTATTAAACAAACCAGCATTACAGACTCCACCATGGAAGCCGAGTATATAGCGGCTTCTGAAGCAGCTGAGGAGGCTCTGTGGCTCAAAAAGTTCTATTCTGATCTGGAAGTTGTACCAGAAGTTGATAAGCCACTAGTCCTATACTGTGACAATAGTGGGGCAGTTGCGAACTCAATAGAACCACAGAGTCACATGAGGGGAAAGCACATCGAGAGGAAGTATCACTTGCTAAGAGAGATAGTTCATCGAGGAGATGTTGCAGTTATGAAGATAGCTTCAGAGCATAATCTTGCAGATCCTTTCACAAAGACTTTATCCATAAAATATTTTAAGGAACATGTAAGAAACATGGGAATGAGAGAGATGCGTCATTTGCTTGAGGGAAAATGGGTGATTGTTGGGAATTGTGCTCTGAAAGCATTTGTAGTAGACATTGTTTTATGAAATTAATAAATGAATTGAATTTGTTATGCATATATTTTATGTACTATATTATTTTGTGATAATATTATGTAAATATCAAAAAAAATCCTAAGTTCATATATGTGATCTCAAACACGTATTGGTACAGGAGGATTGTGTTTGAGATAAATGAACTTGAATAGTTCGTAGTAAAATAAAGTTATGGAATCTATAGATTAATTACTGCAAGTACGGTCCACTAGTATTGTGAATACAAGTGACCTAAATCCGGATCACTAGTGTGGTAGAACACTTTAGTGGAGGTGCTTTATATATTAGAGAATATATAGAACTGGACCAGATATGTTTATTAATACTTAGTTAAATATCGTTTCGAAGTATTAATTAAATATATCAACTGATGATCATGTACAAATAGATCTTAATCGTGAAGTTACTATGAACTCATGTTTATGTTATATGAGTTCTTTGATTTAGTCATTAGGGTCTGTCAGAATGATCAAGCTAGAAACTTTTGTTTTCGGAACTCATTAATGTAGACGGCTGGGGACATAGTATACAGATATAGAATCTATGCCTTCTCGCAAGAAATTAAATGATGGTTCTCTTAAGGGTTGACTTTTGGGACTGAAAGGTTATTGAGCTCAAATTCATAATTTAGTTATGAATTAACCTTCACTAGTAAAGTCAATGGTACTTAAGGAAACAAGAGATAATTAAAAGGGTAAAACAGTAATTTTATTCTCGATTAATTATGAACCATTATTAAAGGGTCAATTTGTATGCAATGATTATATCAATGGGCGCTTTATAATTATGAAATCTCTATAATTACATGAGTGCAGTCTTATATTTATAGTGGAATAATCATGAGATTAATAAATTAAGATTATTTAATTAAAGAGTTTAATTTATAATCTCAAATTTATTGGAGCTTGGAATTATAAGTCCAAAGGTCCCCATAGCGGCTCTATCAACACTATTCAAGGAAAGAGTTGATATGAAGGGAAAAATAGTTTAATGACATATGTAAGAAGAAATTTGTTCTTCAAGCCAAATATGCAATTAAATGATAATAGTGATTAATTAATTAATTATAAATTTGTTGTAGTTAACAAAATTAATTAATATTTATTTATTGTATAATTTTCGAAATGATATTAAATAATTAAATTAATTTCATTTTCTAATTATTTAATTATAATTTTCAAAATTATAATGAATTAAATATTTATTTTCGAAAAGATTAGATTTAATGAATTGATAGAATTAATTAAATATCTTTATTTGAGTGTGTTTACCGAGATTTTCAGAAACTATAATAATGAAAAGTAAGCGAGATTAATGATATGGAATTTAGAAGATATAAACAAGATTTTTACGTGGTTGGGGTGTTAATTAGCCTTAGTCCACGAGACAGTTGTATTAGAACTTGGAAAGTCTTTTACAATGGAGTTTCTCTCTATGTTTTAACAGAGTAACTGTATCCAAGTCCAAGAGAGGTCTTTCCTTCAGTGCTCTGTCACCTGTATTTATAGGCTCACAGGAGCACTAGGCTTGGGCCGGGCATGACCCAGTTCCATCAAGGATATAAATACCCTTGGCTTCTCTGTCGGAAGCGCAATACAAAGGATAAAAATACAAAAGACTAAGAATGACCAAAGCCCACTAGGACAGCCCAAGGCCTATATTTCGCCCGACAAAATGGGGCTTTTGGTCTGGGCATTCCGAGTTGCAAGGCAGATTCAGGGGACAAAATCAGTCAGTGTACTGGCAGCGCAGGTCTGAACCAGCGACGTGCAATCCTGAGGTGGCCTTTTCCGCAGGTGAAAAGTGGGGACAGCCCCCACGCGTCATGGGGCGACTTCAGGGTCACGGATGCCTTTTCCTGCCAACCTGGAGGACTTGACCCAGTTTCATTTACCTCTGTCCCTCTCCGTTTATCGTAGGCCCGGATCGTTTACCAGGCTCCGGGACTGTTTTGCGTACACCTCGACCTTACCCCAACTAGCTATATGTCTCCCGAACGATCGTCCCGGACCATCTTTCCTGGACATCGTCTGGGCCTGCACCCATACTTCGGCCATCGTTCCCAGTCATTCCCCTGCCAAGTGGGCCTGGGCTGGGCCCAAATCCAATTCCCTAGACAGTGGGCCTGGACCACCGTCCCGGGCCTAGGCAGGAAATGGGGATAACATTTACCCCCCAAGCCTTCGCCTGGGTCCGCAAGGTGGAGGCTTGCCTTGCTCCCGGATACTCCAGGTTGCCTTCCCAGTTCCTGCTTAGAATCGTGGGTCCGTGGCAAAGGCCAGTGACGCTGGGCGCACGCGGAGCCCGGACCATTTACCAATGTCTGGTTCTGTTTACTGAAGTCCCGCTTCGTTGTGACGGATACACGTGTCGCCAAGCGACTGCTTCAACAATGGCACTTGACCACGAAAGGTAACCTAACCACCTCAAGGGTCGCTAGGCCTAGGCTAGTGTATCAGCACGGATTCCGAAGCATCCCATCCGCACGGGGGTCCTTCATTAATGCTTCTGAGCTGAGGTGAACCGTAACATGGGGCGACCTTTGAAATTCCCCCCTCCTAGGACGTTAGATTTAAATGGTGAGGATCAAGCTCTTAAGTGCTCATTAATGCCCCTGAATGATCTTGGACCGTCCGATGGGGGATTTCTATCCACTGGATCAGAGACTAGAATTTGGGTCTCTATAAATACTCCTCAGACACTCATTTGAAACTTTTACACTCTTGAGCCATTTTAAGAACTGAGGATCTGTTTATGTCCGATATCGCCAAAGACATCTTTCACCGCCTGCTCACTCTGTGCCGTCGCCTTTTTCCAATAGTTCCAGTGTCTGCACCGCTGCCTGAGCGCACGTCCTTGGCCTGTCCTATCGACGAGTTGCTGAACCGCCTTCACTAGTTAAAGAACAAGGTTCTGCCATCCTTATCGTCGGACAACCACCATCTTTCATGACCAGCTATTCACAGTAAGCCTTTCTATCCTTCTTCTTGGTAAATACATGAATGTAGGCTGTCCTTTTGTTCATATGCTTAGGCTGCTAGAACTTGCTTACACTTAGGAATAATGCTAGGAAGGTCGCCTGGTCCGGGTTGTTCCGGGTCCAGATGCTTCCTAGACAGACGGTGGAACCTATTTAGTAGCCCATTTTTCGTTCTCGATCTGGGTCTCATGGTTCTCTGGTGAACCCGGACCTAATCCGAAGGGGACTTCAAGCAGTCCGTAGGAGGCCCCCCATACCTTAACCGACTTTCTTAGGTTTTGGTATTGACTGCTTGGTTTCGTTTCTTTGCTCCCAGATCATCAGCCATGACGTTGGACGTCACCCTTCATTCGGAGGAGGAAGTCAACAGGGCCCCCGTCGCCCTCCTCGGGTCCCGGACCCCCAAAGGCAACAGATGGGAGATGGACACGGTGCCAAATCTGTTCCGGAACTACCGGATGATGTACGTCCTGGAGAAGCGCTTGGGCATAGAGTCCACTCCTGGACTCTTCCACAACCGCCTGTCCAGGATAGAGGAGCGGGCACATACTTCCGAGGAAGGGCTCGGGGCCTGGAGCATTGACCACATCAGTGCGGGTGCCACACTCCCGCTTCACAACTACTTCGTGCGGTTCTTGACATACGTGGAAATCGCACCCTTCCAGCTTCTGCCCGAAGCCTACCAATTTCTTGTGGGATGGCGTATCTTCTATGCCGCGAAGGAGATCGCGGAGCCGACCCCCGTGGAAATCTTGTATTTCTACAAGATGGAACCGCAGGTCAACGCCAAGGACATGACCTTGGACGGCTTCTACAGGCTGAAGCCGCGGGGTAGCTACCCCGCTCCTACAAGCACCTGGAAGCATCCCCCGGACGTTCGAAATTACTGGTTCATGACGTCCAGGTTCCTCGTGGAGAAGAACCCCACGCTATTGCTGGACTCCCAGCGAGTGGGTAAGTGCTTCCCCGACCCTTAGGAGGCCGATTTTTTTTTTCTTTTTTTTTTTGTTTCTCATCGTGTTACTTCGAGTGGCAGGACCTTTTTCCCAGACTCCTCTCACCCAGTTCATCTTGGACCGGAGGATGTTTTACTCTGGGCTGAGCGCAGAAGACCTGGACGTAGGAGGCTATGTCAATACAGACAACCTCCGTGGTCGGGATGCTCGCGGCCCACCAGACTATCGTCGTCCCGAGCCTTCGTGGAATTCAGTGTGAGAAGATTGTCGTCATAAGGGAGCAGCTGGCCATGGAAAATATCGCGGAGGTGGAGACTGCGGCGCGATCGGACGCGGCCAAGCGGAAGAGGGACTTGGCCCAGACGGAGGCGGCCGCTTCAGAGGACCTGGAAGCCCTCTTCGAGGAGGCCCTGCCGAACACGGGTACCCCCGGGGCTAGCGTATCAGGGCGAGGTAACTCACCATTGATCTTGACTTATGCTCCCAAAGTTGGGGACTTAGCTAGGGATAGGCTAGCACTTCGAGGCCCCGTGTTCGGAGCTGACGAGGAGATAAGACCTTCGTCTCCCATCCCCGTAGGCTCGGAAGTTCTCATGTTCTCGTTCGGGTTCCTTCAATATGGGAATTTCTTGAACCTGGACGACATGGGGGATCGAGTCTAATTTTTCGCGTTAGATGAGTTGAGTCACGTCCGGGGCAGAGAGAAGGGTTCGTCCCGGGTCACTCTTAGTTTTGACTTTGATTCTACTGTTTGATCGTACCTACTCTTTTTTATTTGCGTTTGTTGCAGGAGACTCAAACATGTCTACCCCTGTGGACGAGATGAGGAAACTCCTCGATGCCCGGGCCGTGAGGGCGGCCAAGGTCACTGCAAAAAAGGCTGCCAAGAAAAAACCAGAGGCGCCGGGCCCGGACCCCTCCCGTGACAAGGAGACGCCAGGAGCGGATCCTCTACCCGACAAGGGTGCAATTTCCGCGGTCCCTGCCGTGGCCGTGAACCCGGCTACCATCCCCGACCTTGCCTAACCCCCGGTGATCGATCTGGAGCCGGAACCCGTGGTAAGTCGGAGTTCCGGGAAGAGGGCCTTGGACCTGGGCACGGTGGAGGCCGACATCGGGAAAAAGAGGCCCCGGACGAGGCGGGCTGGTCAGCCGGTGAGTTGCATGGGAAAAGCTGCCTCCCCGCGAAGGAGATTCCCGCATTACTGGCCCTCCCCATACATTCGGCACTACCCGAGGAGGGGGAAGCCAGCTTGCGGGATGAGCAGTCCGGGCTGATTAGCTACTTTTTCGAAAAGGCACTAACATATGTGACAGGTCATACGAAGGGTCGGTTGGTTAAGTTTACTTTATGCTGGTCCCAGTAAAATAAACTTGGGGGTAAATGTTTACCAAAAACGGACTACCTGACGACGTGGTAGGATTGGCCTACATGTGGGATACACGTTGCAGTTTAAGTAAGTATGATCTATTCGACCATCGACCAAAAGAGAATTGGCTCATCATACAATATAATTATGGGTGACCAGTTTGGTCACATATTTTCATTTATTTCATTTATATATGTAATCTTGTAATTACGTATTAATTGTAATTTCCATTATTACTTTGATACGTTTGTATTAAATGTAATTAAGGCCCATTAGCCCCTGTAGAACTCCTTGAGCCTATAAATAAGAATCAAATGGCTCAAGAGAAGGGACTTTTTGAGTTTTTGGCACTTCATAATCCTAAGAGATAAATATAGTGTTTTTATCCGCCATATATGTATTCATCCTGAAACTAGGGAAACTCGTGAGCCCTGAGTTCATTGATCACATTTCCTGGGATTTTACATCAATAAGAACACTTAGTGGACGTAGGTCATTACCATTTTTGGGGTCGAACCACTATAAATCTTTGTGTCGTTTATCTTTTCGTCTTGATTTCATCTCTTTTTCTATAATTTTACTTGACTCCGTGTCATTGACAAATTCGAGGGTCAACAAAATGAAAAAGGAACCCTATGCCGACAAGAAGTCTAGGTCGATACCTATGGCCCCTTAATAAGAAAATACCACAAATTTAATATGCTCATAATCCAATGGTTTTGAAAATAAAATCAAGAAACAAACACAACTTGTAACCCTATTAAAACACCCTGGGTTGAAACCCTATAGGCACAAACCCACACCTAAAACACTTAGCGTGGTTCTAAAAATACAAGAATCAAATCTATAAAGAATTTTCGTAACTTATTTTGTCAATCATCAAACCACATTAGATATACTTATCAAACTCATACTCTTTCCTTTTCATGATAACTCATTTGAATCCAAAAGAGTAACACCATCACAACAACTCAAATTTGAAAACATATTTATCAAGATTTAAAAGAAGCAAAAAGAAGAATGGACCGTAAAGTATACTGTATACCGAAACTTAGCCTCACCACAATCCATCAAGACTACAATGATAAAAACACCATCACACCTCATAAACATGTCTTCTTAAAAAAAAATCCCAACAACAATAAAAGATAACACTAGAATTAGAATCCCCATTTCATACTAAGGTTTTTAAAAAATAGTACCAAAGACATAAACAATGGAAATATAATTCATCAAAACAACAATAGGGATAGAGACTTCCATTACCATCTTGGTAGAAATCACAAAAAGGAAAAAGAAGAAAGAAACAAAAATAATCTTATCATCAAAGATGAGAATAGAACCTAGAGGATTCAAACCATTAGCTTAAGAGCACAAACCTAGATTTAGGAAATCCTCCTCTTCTCTTACTCCTCCTTCTTTCTTTCTTTCTTTTCGTGCTCTCTCTCTCTATCTCCCTTTCTCACTCTATGCATGACAGCCACCAATAGAACATTCAAGCTCAAACCTTTTCTATATAATAACCCTAGAGGTCAACTATTATGCCAATTACAAAAGGGTAAGTTCCAATTTTAAAATTCTTTATTTTTTTCTGGAAATCAATTTAGGATAATGGTGATAATTCAAAGAGATCTGTCAACAAAAAAATAAGGGAAACTATAATCAAACCATCCCTTATTGACCGACCCCCCCTTTGTCTCTCACTCTTTCTCTATCTACTCGACCACCAAGGCCATTCTCACACCCTTTTCCCAAATTTTCAACTTTCCAAATTTGTTACAAATCTACTAAGAAACTTACCTCTTTATTCTCTTATTTTTCCTATTAAATATTAAAATAATTAACAAAAAAAAATGCATGGTAGGCTATTGCTTGCTCACCATGTATACCATGCACATGCACACACCCAAGTGCTCAAGTCCATCACTATTAAGCATGCACCTTCTTGCACACAATCAAAACTCATAAACAAATTCACAAAACATAACAATTCAATAAAACAATTAAATTTCAATTGAAACAATTACTACCAAATAATTCAAATAATTAAAATAAAATTCTACCACTTCAAAAACAACAATGAAAAAAATACAAACAAATAACTCAAAAAAACATTGGTGCGCTACACTAGTATAAGACATTGACCAGTAGATAAGATCGGATATATCTTGTTACATTGAACTAGGACCAACACTAACTATTGATAGATAATTAAATTACATTATTATCAATTCTAATCAATATTACAACTTTTATCATAGGTAAAGTCAATCTAAATTCTAAGTTATAATATTTCTATTAATTACATTATTTGAGTCTTTTTTACTAGTTCGCTAAAAGCTTGTCCCTATGCCATAGCCTATACTTACATCTTGGAGATTCAATAATATAATTGAATAGAGTTTCTATCAAAGATATAAAATCTATAAGCTTCTGTATAGGAAGTGAAAAAGATCTCTTCCATAATAGCTTAGTCAAAATTGTTAAATGATTAAGCGCTCATATCTATCATTAAGTTCACAGATTTATTATCTATAAGGATTTAGTGGGAGTTAAGGATAAAATACAAATGAGGGCTAAAATAGTAAATTTATAGAGGATTGACAAACAAAACAATGGATAGTTCATTGACATTATGGAAATTATGTTCAATAAATTAAGAGTTCAATTCTGAGTCTATAGTGGAATCATTAAGAATTAATAAGTTATGAGATGATTAATTAATAAATAGGCTCACGAAGTTTTATTATAGCTTGTATTCATGGATCTATGGTTCCCACGTCATGTTTGATTAAATCAAGTCTAATAGTTTCTAACAATTGATTTAATTGTCAATTATGAATATCAAGTTGACTACGTCAATTTATTGATATTTACATGAATTAAGAATTTGGCGTTAAAGAGAGATTTTTTAATCTTTAAGGCATATTTGTTAATATTAACAAATTTGTGTTAATAATATTAAATCAATGTTCAAATTATAAATACATATTTTGAATAAGGATTTAATTTTTTAATTAAATAAATATTTGAATTTAAATGATTTGAATTCAATCTTTGAAAACACTAACCTACTCCTCCTTATTAGGTGAGGTAGCTAGGAGTGTTCTTTTATTTAATTATTATTTAACTTATTTAATTAAATTAATTCATAGAAAAGTGTATTAGTTAATGATCTAGATGTTGCCTATATATAGAGTGTTATCGCTAAGGTTAGGGTTAATGAATGAATTCATTTATTTTTGGGTAAGTGAATTAAAGACAACCATAGACACTCAAACCCTTCTAGGCCCCCCATCTTTCTCACTCTCCCTTGTATTCTATCTTATGTGTTGAGAGCAAACCCACACTAGATTAGTCTTGATCAAAGTTAGGCGAGGAAGATTTTGGTGAAGTTATTTCTATTCTTCACAATACCTAGCTTTATAGGACAAAAGGCTAGAGAACAAAAAAGGTGTAGTTCTTTGTCCCACTATAGATCTTGTAAGTACTTTATGCGTATTTATATATGTAGTAATCGAGGTTACCTTTCTCTTAGACATCTTTATTTATGTGATTATAGATTGTCTTTATTTTATAGAATAGATTTAATTTGAGTTGTGGTGATAGAATAAGGTTTAATTTTTGAAATATTTAGTGGTTATGATTATAGTATTTAATGGTTATGATTAGTATAATATAGTATAGTTTTGTGATATTAGTAGCCTTGTTTGTGGAAAAAGGGTGATTGCGTAAGAATAAATTAATTATGGTATTATTAAGAATTGTTATGCATTGAGTCTACATAAAGCCCTAAAGCCAATTAAGATTTCGGGCTTAGTAAATTCAAAATCAGCCTAGAGAATTTGAGTTTGTTATTTTATGGTTAGTTAGGATATTTGTGGATTAGGTTGTTATTAAGATAATAAATTAAATTTTTCGTAACATTAGATTACTGTATGTTCAGACCTATTATTGACCAAGTTATGTTATGATTTAAAAAAAATAGTATTTCTAAAACGTTGTAGATAATTGAATTAACTTTCCAACGATATGAAGATTGTATTAATTGGACTTATACAGCTTCAGTTATGTTGATTTTACTATAGGTAAGTCCCGAGTTACGAGATTTAGGTAGTTAGAGGTTAAGATATTTTTTCTAGGTAGTTTGATGTTAGATTATTCCTCAATTATTTATATAGAAATATTAATAAGTTAATGTAGATATATTTTCTATATAAGTTAGGATTCTATTTTATTTAAATTTAAATTTGGATTATAATTAGAATGAAATTATGATTTTTGATAGCCTATAAATAGAGCTTATTCCTTCTCATTTTTCTCTCATTCACTGTTGCTCTTCTTTAGACCCTCACGCACTCTCTCTCTCTCTCTCTCTCTCTCTCTCTCCCTATTGTTGTCATGCACAACCATCAAAACACAAACCCTAAGGCCGAAATCATCATCACCATAACCTCTTCATATCTTTGAAGCCCTAGTACACAAAGAGGCCAAACGACCACACCTATCTTTCTTATTGTCAAAATCCCACTAGCAAACATTTAAGGATCTAGGGTTTTTCTTCAAGATCATGGTTGAGGTATTGTTTAGTTTTGACTGTTTTTGAGTTTTAAATCTATTAATTTATGTTTTAATAATCGTATCATGTTTATGAAATAGGGTTTTAAGCGGGATTATCATATAAAGGACTCAAGTATAGTTTTTGAGCACCACACGCAAGGTAAGGAAAATTATGTACTTTAGTTTATGACCTAGTTTATGTTTTGAATGACCTAACATTTTAGGTACAATAAAGGGGTAAGTGTGGCTGGACCTAAGGTGTCGAATGATGTATGACAGACTTATGTCCGGTAGGCTTAGTTGCCAAACTTGTATGATGGTCCTAAGTTGATGTTCGGAAGGCTCGGTTGCCAAACTTGTATGACGGACTTAACTTCGAGGATTAATTGCCACCCCTGTATAAGCACTTATTTTTTTATTATATCTGTCTTATTATGACTAATGTTATGATTGCATTATAGAATTTATGATCTAGATTTGTGTGTGACCTAGAATATTAGTATAAATTATTGTTGTTAGGAACTCTTGTGTGAATTGATTGATGATTGTTATGATTGCATGATAAAATTTATGATCTAGATCTGTGTTTGATCTTTGTTATGACGGTGATATAGGATAGATTATGACCATGTTAAACATTATGAAAATATTATTGCATGTGAAATTATTCATTATAAGTTTCTGATTGATTTCTGTATGAATTGCTATGTATTTTACTTACTGGGCTTAGAAGCTCATTCCTTTCTTTTATTTTTTAAGAATAAGTTAACCTTAGATGACCGGCAGCAAGCAGATTCCCAGTAGCAAGACTGGTGTGAATATGTGGGGGTCATATAGCCACGTGTTATTTTCATGAGAAATTATGAAATTTATGATTAAATGTTGCCTAGTTTTTGTTGGGAATTGTGCCCTGAAAGCATATGTAGTAGACATTGTTTTATGAAATAAATAAATAAATTGAATTTTTTATGCATATATTTTATGCACTATATTATTCTGTGATAATATTAAGTAAATATAAAAAAAATTCCAAAGTTAATATATGTGATCCCAACCACGTATTGGTACGGAAGGATTGTGTTTGAGATAAATGAACTTGAATAGTTCGCTGTAAAATAATGTTATGGAATCTTTAGATTAATTACTGCAAGTACGATCCACTAGCATAATGAATACATGTGATTTAGATCCGGATTACTAGTATAGTAGGACACTTTAGTGGATGTACTTTATATATTAGAGAATATATAGAACTGGACCTGATATGTTAATTAATTCTTAGTTAAATATCGTTTCAAAGTATTAATTAAATATATCAACTGATAATCATATACAAATAGATCTTAATCCTGAAGTTACTATGAACTCCTGTTTATGTTGTATAAGTTCTTTGATTCACTCGTTAGGGTCTGTGAGAATGATCAGGCTAGAAACTTTTGTTTAGAGAACTCATTAATGTAAATGGCTGGGGACATAGTATACAGATAAGGAATCTATATATTCTTATAAAAGATTAAATAATGTTTCTCTTAAGGGTTGACTTTTGGGACAGAAAGGTTATTGAGCTCAAATACATAATTTAGTTATGAATTAACCTTCACTAGTAAAGTCAATGGTACTTAAGGAAACAAGATATAATTAAAAGGGTAAAACAGTAATTTTATTCACGGTTAATTATGAACCAATATTAGAGGGTTAATTTGTACGTAATGATTATATCAATGGACGCTTTATTATTATAAAGTACTCAGCAAATGACATGTCTATAATTACAAGAGTGTAGTCTCATATTTATAGTGGAGTAATCATGAGATTAATAAATTAAGATTATTTAATTAAAGAGTTTAATTAATAATCTCAAATTTATTGGAGCTTGGAATTATAGGTCCATAGGTCCCCACAACGGCTCTATCAACACTCTTCAAGGCAAGAGTTGATATAAACGGTAAAATTGTGAAAAGACAATTTAAGAAGAAATTTGTTCTTCGGGCCAAATATGCAATTATGTGATAATAGTGATTAATTTATTAATTACAAATTAGTAGTAATTAACAAAATTAACTATTATGTAATTTTTTAAATTATATAAATAATTAAATTATTATAATTTCTAAATTTATAATAAAATTAATATTTAACTTTCAAAATTAGTATTAATTAAAATTTGTTTTAATTAATTGGTAGAATTAATTAAATATCTTTATTTGAGTGGGGAATAATAATCTGATAAGTTCAAATTAGATTTGAATTTGAAAGATTGATATTTCTTGAAATGATTATTTATATTTGATAATTAGTTAAAAAGATAATAAATTCGAATTTTAGTTAATTATGAGGTTGTTGGATTTTATCTGATAAGATAGTTTGTATAAATAATTAAATAATTGTGGAGTTTGTGTGGCGTAAGCCATATACATTTTAGGGATAGATTTTTCACTTTTATTTAATTAATTAATGGAAAATTCAAAAGTTTGTTTTTGATGTTTTCATTAATAACATAATTAATTAATTAAAAAATAAATTATAAATTGGTTACACATTTATTTTTTAAATTTGAAAATTTTATATTTAAGTTAGACTTATCAGAAAATAAAAATACAGAATACTCAATACAAAATTTATTCGCTCTAAGAAAAAGAACGATACTTTCTATCTCTCCCTGAAAAAGATACAGAACCAATCTCAAGCCTATTCTCTTGATCTCATGTGTTGAGTACATCAAGTTGAATCAGAATTGTACCATCTTTTATTCTCTAAGTGCCCACACATTTCTTAAGGTGTAGAGAACGTTGTGGAAGATCTTGGTGTGAGTACCTGGGAGCAGCTTGGATTGGAAGTTCGTTCATTTTACGAAAAGATAACATGGACACTTGATAAGCATCAAGAGGTATATTCTTTAATCCTGCATATGATTAATGTCTGTATATTAATAGATCCGCATATTTAAAAGTAACTTAAATATGTTACAAAATTTTTTTTGTACACTGGGCAACTCACCACCATTCAGCTGCGTATTAGGGAACTGTTTCCTAAAAATTGGTATCAGAGCGGTCATTAATCTCTGCGTACATTAATTACTATGTGGGCATAATATGCATTCTTATGTTATTGTAATATGTGTGAATGGATGGATGTATGTATGTTTAAAGTTTATTCTTAAGGGTCATTAATTATATGGTTTTTTGGGTTTAGGAATTGTTCTTAAATTTCTAGATGAAAAATGTAAGCCATTTTGGGCATAAGAATTTTTTGTAATTTAATTTTCTGCATTAAATTATTTGAAAAAATTCTGTAAGGCTTGAGCCCCGGGTTCTGTGCCCTAAAGCCCGAGCCCAAGGTTGTCGTACGGCCTCGTGGCCTAAGGCTCCCACACGCGCTCCTACGCTTCCTTTTGCGCCTCTCCAGCCGCGCGCAACCCGCACCCATGCGCAAGCTACCTACGGCCACATGCCCCAATCGCGCGTCTCCCGCCTTGCCCCCTGCCCCACGCCGAGCCTCCTTGTGCCGCCAGCCCTAGGGTTTTTAATCCTAGGGTTTGCACATTGTTATCAATTTAAATTGTGGGCCAAATTAATTTTAGCCTATAATTAAAAATTGTTTTGTTTTGAATTAATTATTTGAACCCAAATTCAAAAGTGGGACTAATAACTTATTGGGCATTAAAGCCCAAGTTAATTATTCTTAAAATTTGTTTAAGATAATTAAAAGTTATTTTAATTCAAAATTAGATGGATAAGAGGCTTAATGAATCAAGTCTACTTGTGAAGGCCCAAAGCTGAAGATATAGTTCTCTTTAGGTTTTATTTAGTTTCTTACATTTTTGTGTATAATTTTGCAAGTGTTGTAATTTTTCTAGAAATACCCAAGACACCCGGCCTGCATTTATTTTGTTAGTATTTATTTATTTAAATATTTGAATGTGATTAAATTGTTTAATACTTTATCATGCATTTTTGACATGCCATATATATAACCTACACAGTATTTAAAATTAGCATGCATCTCATATGAGTGAAAACATGCCTTAGGATTGTCCTTTGTGATTATATACTTTATGTGATGGACCATATAATAATAAATCTAATTTTAACTAGTTCAATAGTGGAAATTAATGTTAAAAGTAGTTTAATTTCTAGTATTTAATAAAATTATTTTATTAAACAATAAATGATATTCCTAATAATTATAGAAAATTAAAATTGAATTAATTAGGGCATAGTTCTACAATTTTAATTTTGCTTAATTGGATTAGTAATTATTAGAATATCATTTGATTAAAATAGATCATTTTATTTTTACAAACTAATTAAAAAAAGCATAAGATGTTTTGAGAAAACACATGATTTAAAATAGTGAGTGGGAGAGGGAATTGAGACAATAAGTCTCATGGTCTCCATTATTAGTTGGCACCGAGGTAGCATGGAGAGGGCCTCGCGACACCATTTCTTGTGTCCCAATAAGGAAGGCTTTCAATTGTGTTATTCTCAAGGCAAACTTCTTTTTCAAGAATAGGATTTAATGATGTATTTCAAGTTTGACTAACCCTAAGGGACACTCTTCAGTTACATCATTGATCTAAAATAATGGGTTACACTCACAAGGTACATTAGGCTTTCGAGCGGAATAGTGTATTCTTGACCAAACAAGCTGTTGTTTATAAGTCAAAAGAGAAATGTTGATTTAAGTTTTCACTTTTAAATTTGAGAACTTGTCTTAATATTAATTTGGAATTAGTCTGACCTACCCTAAGGTTGGTCCATTAATGCTCAATTTAATTAATCATGGAATTAGTAATTATTTTTTATGTGTTCTTTAATTGTTGCATTCATGCATCACATTTACTATTCCGAAAATACTGATATTTATTATATGTATAAATTCATCTCTGTTTATTTATTTTCAGCAATCATGCCTACCTCAAATCCCGTATCTTCTTTACTTGCAAATGAAAAGTTGACTGGTTAAATCTACATGAAATGGAAATCAAACATGAACATGGTGTTAATATGTGAGAACAACAAATTTATCTTGACAGATGAATGTCCTGAAGTCCCTCCCGCTACTGCTGCCAAAACTGCAAAGGAAAAGTTTGATAATTGAATCTTATCAAACAACAAAGCAAAGTGTTATATGCTTAGGAGTATGAGCGATGTGCTCAGAAAGAAGTTTGAGAACACTGAGAATACTTATGAGATCTAGGATACCCTTCAAGATATGTTTGGGCAGCAGTCAGATCAATGCAGGCATGAGGCCACCAGATCCTACATGACCAAGAAAATTAAGAAAGAACTTTCTTTCAGAGAACATGTATTAGACATGATCAATATAATGCATGATGCCATTATCCATGGGGCAATCATTGATGAAAGGACTCAAGTGAGCATTATACTTGAATCACTTTCTCCAGCTTTTAAAGGTTTCACAACCAACAATGTCATGAACAAATTATCATATAACATGACACAGTTGTTGAATGCGTTTCAAACTTATGAATCTCTTAACAAAGGTCCTGAGAAAGAAGGAGAAGAAAATGTTGCCGATTCTAACCCATCCACTTCAAAAGCTAAAACCAAAAGAGGAAAAATGGATATGGAAAGGAGAAGGAGAAAGAAAAAGACAAGAATTCAAAGAAGCCTAAGAAGTGATCCAAAGGAAGAGAGAACAAGAACACCAAAAGCACCAAAAAGAAGACCCTCAAAGGGACTTGTTTTCACTGTGGAGTAGATGGTCACTGGAAGAGAAACTGCCCAAAGTATCTCGTTCACCTGAATGAGAAAAAGAAAGGTAAATTTGATTTACTTGTGTTAGAAGCTTGTTTAGGGGAAGACAATTCCTCATCTTGGATAATAGATTTAGGAGCCACAAATCATGCTTGTTTTTGTCTACAGATTCTTAGTTCGACGAGGAAGCTTGCTGATGGAGAGGTGACTATGAGGGTAGGCATTGATTAGATTGTCTCTGTAGCAGCAGTTGGAACACCCCGTTTGGAATTTGAGAAGAATAAATTTCTTATTTTATCGAACGTTTATCATATTCCTGGATTTTTATGAAACTTAATTGCTGTTTCTATATTGCATGAACAAGGTTTTAAAATTTCTTTTCATAAAAATTTGATTGTTATTTCAAGATATAGTTTTAAGTTATGTTCTGCAAAATCTATTGATGGGCTTTATAAACTTCAAGCTAAAGAGAAATCTGCTTATAATTCTGAATTATTTAAAACAGCTAATCCGAGATCTATTAAACGAAAAAAGTCTGATTCTGATAGTGAAACATATCTGTGGCACTTGAGATTGGGACATATTGGTCTTGATATAATTAATAGGCTTGCAAAGGATGGTCCTATAAGAGAACTATTTATTGGATCTCTTCCTGTTTGTGAATCCTGTATAGAAGGCAAGATAATCAAGAGACCTTTCTCTGCTAAAGGTTCAAGACCTACAGAACCACTTCAGCTGGAACATACACAAGAGGAGGTTATGAAAACTTTGTCACTTTTGTTGATGATTAGTCAAGATATGGCTACCTATACTTAATGCAATGAAAATCTAAAACTTCTGGAAAGGTCAAAGAATTTCAGCAGAGGCTGAAAAGAAATTAGGTAAATCACTAAAAGTTCTTCGATCTGATCAAGGATGAGAGTTCTTGGATTTTGAATTCGAGGACCATCTACGTGAGCATGGTATTCAATCCCAACTCACAACACCTGGAACGCCACAGCAAAATGGTGTTTCAAAAATATGGAACAGAACGTTACTAGATGTGGTTAGATCAATGATGAGCTTCTCATCATTATCATTGTAATTTTGGGGCTATGCAATTCAATGTGCTCTATACATATTGAATGTTGTTCCATCTAAGTCTATCAAGAAGACACCCATTGAATTATGTAATGGTTGTAAACCTAGTTTACACCATTTTTGAATTTAGGGGTGTCCTGGCCATGTGCTTAAAGGCAAGACCAGGAAGTTGGAATCACGCTCTGAAGTGTGCATGTTTGTGGGCTATTCTGAAGAGACTGGAGGTGGAATTTTCTATATTCCAAAAGAAAATAAAACTTTTGTATCGACAAATGCAAATTTTCTTAAACATGATTATGTCACTAACCACAAACCTCGCAGTAAGCTAGTACTGGAGGAGATGGTCTCGAATGAAGTTGCAAAGTCACCAGCAACAACCAATGAAAAATGGCAAGAGGAAACTACTAGTTCTAGTTAGAATAGTAGAGAGACTCAACGTAGTGGGGGGTTAGTAAGCAACCCATATGCTATGAACACAAAGTTCAAATGCTTGTGTCTGATACAAACAAAGATGATCCATTGACATTTAAAGATGCAAATGGCAAGGCCCCATGAACCAAGCAATGGAATCAATGTATTCCAATTCTGTCTTGGTTCTTGAAGATCCACCTAAGAATATCAAACCCATTGGTTGCAAGTGGATATTCAAGAAGAAAAGAGTAGAGGATGGTAAAGTAGAGACCTTCAAAGCAAGGCTTATAACTAAAGGCTACACACAGAAATAAGGGGTTGATTATAAAGAAACATTTTCTCCTGTAGCCATGATAAAATCCATTCGTATAATCTTATCCATTGCTGCATGCATGGATTATGAGATTTGGCAAATGGATGTCAAAAAATCTTTTTTGAATGGCTTCCTTGATGAAACCATTTACATGTCTCAACCAGAAGGGTAAGAAATAAATGGTGAAGAGAAAAAAGTTTGCAAGCTTCTTAGGTCCATATACGGACTCAAACAAGCTTCTAGATCTTGGAATCTTAGATTTAATGACATAATTAAAACGTTTGGTTTTGAACAAAATGTTGACGGACCTTCTGTCTATAAACAAATCAAAGATGGTGTAGTAGTATTCCTCGTTCTTTACATTGGTGATATATTAGTGATTGGCGATGATGTAACATCATTATCAAAAGTAAAGAACTGGTTAGCTGAACAATTCCAAATGAAAGATTTGGGAGAAGCCATGTATGTTATGGGCATTAAAATTCTTAGAGATAGATAGAACAAAACTTTGGCACTGTCTCAAGAAACTTATATCGATAAGGTGCTAGAACACTTTAATATTTAAAACTCCAAAAAGGGTGATATGCCAACCCGTTCTGGAGTATTCTTTTCCAAGGAGCAGTGTCCCAAAACACCTCAGGAAGAGGAAGATATGAGATAGTATTCCTATGTCTCAGCCATGTTGTGTACAAGACCTAACATTGTTATGTAGTAGGGATAGTCAGCCGTTATCAATGCAGTCCTGGATTGAGTCATTGGATTGCATTGAAGAATATTCTCAAGTATCTTAGAAATACTAGAGATTATATGCTTGTAAATTAAGGTGGATACCGGAACCCCACTAGTTACACTAATTCTGATTTTCAATCAGATAGAGATAGTGAGAAACCGACTTCTGGGTCAGTGTTTACTATTGGAGGAGGAGCAATAATATGACGAAGTATTAAACAAACCAGCATTGCAGACTCTACCATGGAAGTCGAGTATATAGCAGCTTGTGAAGCAGCTAAGGAGGTTGTGTGGCTTAGGAAGTTCTATTTCGATCTGGAAGTAGTGCCAGATGTGGATAAGCCACTAGTCCTATACTGTGACAACAGTGGGGCAGTAGCAAACTCAAAAGAAACACGGAGTCATAAGAGGGTAAAGCACATCAAGAGGAAGTATCACTTAGTAAGAGAGATAGTTCATCGAGGAGATGTTGCAGATATGAAGATAGCTTCAGAGCATAATCTTGCAAATCCTTTCACAAAGACTTTATCCATAAAATCTTTTAAGGAGCACGTAAGAAACATGGGAATTAGAGAGATGCCTCATTTTCTTTAGGGCAAGTGGGAGATTGTTGGGAATTGTGCCTTGAAATCATATGTAGTAGACATTGTTTTATGAAATAAATAAATTTATTGAATTTGTTACGCATATATTTTATGTACTATATTATTCTATGTAATATTAAGTAAATATAAGAAAAATTCTTAAGTTCATATATGTGATCTCAGACACATATTGGTACGGGAGGATTGTGTTTGAGATAAATAAACTGGAATAGTTTGCAGTAAAATAAAGTTATGGAATCTTTAGATTAATTACTAGAAGTACAATCCACTAGTATTATGAATACATGTGTTGACCCTGATTTTGGTCAACGACGTGGAGTCTAGAAAACGACACGAAAATGATATAGAGCTTGAAAATAATCTAATGGAAAGATAATGAACATAGAGATTTATAGTGGTTCGGCCCCAGTGATTGGTAATGACCTACGTCCACTTGATACTATTATTAATATTGAGCTCCCAAGGTGTGATCAAAGAACTAGGGTTCCTGAGTTTCACGGACCTTCGAAGCAGAAAACAATACAACGATGGATAATAGTAATATAATTCTCCAAGAATAAAGATCGATCCCCTTCCCTGAGCTATCTCTTGTAAATTTATAGGATCAGGAAGAGTTGCATGAATTAGGAAATAATATCTATCCTTAATGATCGGATCTACAGGTCATAATGAAGAGATATTCTCGGACATCATCACAACTTTACATATCTTTACATAAATAAATGAAATATACGACCAAGCTAGTTGTATATAGAACTAGATCTCTTCATGTAGAAATAATGCTGGTCGTTAGGCGAGCCGTATCTTTGCTACGTGTCCGCCACGTGTCTAAAATCCTTGCCACGTCAACAGCAGCTGATTTATGGATAAACAACATGTGATCTAGATTCAGATTACTAATGTAGTAGGAGACTTTAGTGGATGTGTTTATTAATACTTCGTTAAATACCGATTCGAAGTATTAATTAAATATATCAACTGATGATCATATACAAATAGATCTTAATCCTGAAGTTCCTATGAACTCGTGTTTATGTTATATGAGTTCTTGGATTCACTCGTTAGGGTTTGTCAGAATGATCAGGCTAGAAACTTTTGTTTTGAGAACTCATTAATGTAAATGGTTGGGGACATAGTATACAGATAAGGAATCTATACCTTCTCGTAAGAGATTGAATAGTGGTTCTCTTAAGGGTTAACTTTTGGGACTAAAAAGTTGTTAAGCTCAAATTCATATTTTAGTTATGAATTAACATTCACTAGTAAAATCAATGGTACTTAAGCAAACAAAATATAATTAAAAGAGTAAAAAAATAATTTTATTCCCTGTTAATTATGAATCATTATTAGAGGGTTAATTTGTATGTAATGATTATATCAATGGACGCTTTATTATTATAAAATACTTAGTAAATAAAATGTTTATAATTACAAGAGTTCAGTCTCATATTTATAGTGGAGTATTCATGAGGTTAATAAATTGAGATCATGGGTTTAGGGCGTAAAATCAAAGTAAAAATTTGATTTTTAGGCTAGCTAAAAAACTGGGTTGCTCCCGCCACTTTGGAGTTGAAAAAGCTTTTTTTGTTTATTTTTTTTAGAAAAAACTTTTTACTTTCACTTTTCGATCCGTTTTTCAAACTACTCGCATAAAACTTAGTGTTTTGGTTAGAATGCTACTGGTCAATAGATGTGAGCAACGTTATTCCAACTTTCAACATAAGCTCCCAGGCTGTGCGTCTTATCTCCTCCTTTGTCTGTTTGCAGTTTATATGCAAAACTCGTGGGGAGAAGAAAGACCCATCGACGACGATCTGCTAGCTCAACTGCTCGAGGACGAAGAAAAACCCTCGACATTGATACCCGATATTTCCTTTTCTTGTATTAATCCAAACACTTCCCCAGTCTTGACTCGAAACATGGCTCGCACCAAAACCAAGGCCCAGAAAAGAAAAAACCACGACACTTCCCATCAACCTGCTACTACATCTGATGCTCCCTCGACCAGTGGTTGAGACAAAAATGCTCCTGATCCAAACATAAAAAGACATGCCCGCCCTCGACACATTATTCAGCCGGATGTCGAGTGGCATGTAGTCTCTAAAAGTAGGGTGACGATCAGAATGATCGCCAACTACTTAAGGAAATACAGTCTGTCAGGGGTGACCCTAGTTAAGCCCAATCCAGACCAAAGGGCAAATCTTCCTAGAGGCACCTATAGCGCCTGGTCGCGGTTTCAAATTGAGGCATGGGCCACCTTGCCTCTTCACCCATTCTTTCAGGGGGTGGCCAACTATTTCGGACTTGCCCCCTTTCAAATAACCCCAAATGGATATAGGATGCTTGCTGCACTCTATATCCTGTATAGCCAGAAAAAATGGCCTGTGCCATCGCCTCATGAGGTCAACTACCTGTTCGACCTCAAATCTAACCCCAACCATGAAGGCACGGGGTTCTTCCACCTTTGTCATCAGGAAACTGGGCACACTTTCCTGACTGACACAACTCACATCTCAAACGTGGGGAGTTACTACCAAGAGTACTTCCTTATGGCTGACCTGGTCGAGGACAACCTGGCTTTTGCCCGAGGAGGTAAAACTTTTGTATCGTTACCTGACTTCTTCACTTAGTGTTTTCCTCCACAATGTCTTAAACTTTTGATGTCTTCCAGGCTCGTGGCTGCGACCAAACCCGACTCCGGGAATGGAGTCGAGATCGGCACTCTTAGCCAGCATGTCAGATGCTGTGAAGAGTGTCAAAAATCTGGTTACAGAGGCTAACCTTAGGTTGGCTGGCCTCTGGGCCCCTCCATCAGATACAAGGGGGCCTTCGGCAGGGAGTGCTCACGCCAAAGGGGAACTCGAGCAGCAAACTCAAGTGTCTCCTCCATGGAGGAGACCGACTGGGGTCATGATCAGGGAGCCTACTAGCACTCCTCGAGGAGAGAGGCCCTCGGCCCCCTTAGGGAAAGGAAAGCAGAAGGCCACCGAGCCTGCTGACATCTCTGACGACTCGTCGGATGACAACGGTATAGTAATTTCGCTTTTAAACAATTTGCCAATTCCTTGTAATCTATTCGACGGGGACGACAATTTTAAATATGCTCCACACTTAAGGCCAGACTTCTTCGTGTCAAACAATGAGTGTAAGACTAGTAGATTCTGTAGTGTAGCGACCAGTAATAATAGCTCGAGTATTGGACTTTGCAATCATTTTCTGTTTCTTTTTCTAATGTAATGTGTTTGGCTATTCATGCTATCTCATTGTTTGACTTTGTTCTTGTCTTTCAGGCATGGACTCCACTAACGTTTTCTACCTTTACAGCACCCCGGAAGCTGCTGCTGCCCCTCCAAGCAAGAAGAAAACTAGTAAGAGACATACTGGGGAGAGCAGCAAAGAGCCTCAGGCGAAGAAGGCCCGGAATACAGGCCCTTCGAAGGAAGGGCCCTCGACCACCGCAGCTCTGTCTTCCCCCCTCGAGCAGCAGACTCCATCTGCTGCGGCAGGGTCAACTCCTTCTCCTACTGCCCCATCTCACCAAACCCAGCAAGAAGTTCCTGCTTCAACCGGGAACCTGCTGGTTGGCCATTCCTTTAGACTGATCAAGGAGAGGCTTACCAAAATCGCCAAGCATAATCGTTGCCGAGAGGAAATGGCGGCTACGGAGACGATGGGCGTGGACCCAATTCTGAACCGAGCCCTGAATGAGTTCACTAGTGTAAATTATCTCCCTTTGTGAAATTAGGTCTTCGTTAGTTTACTGTTTGTCTAATTTTTGTACTTACTGCAGGCCATGCTAACCCTTACTACCGGCAGCATCTGCCTGGGTGCTATCATCGAGCAGGCCAGGACCTCGGAGCAACGGCACGAGGACGAACTCAAAGCTGTTGAGGCAAGCACGCTGATCAGCTGGCAGCAGTGACTGCAGAAAAGGCCCAACTGGCTAAGGAGTTGGAGGAGAAGCTGAAGTCTCTGGAAAAAGCCCGCGAGCAGAGGGACCAATACAAGGAGTCCAACCGCTCTAACTTCAAAGTGGCTAAGCAGCTCGAGCTAGACTTGATCTCCAGCAGGAAAGAAAGCAGAGATTTAGAAGCTGGGGAGGTACAAAAATGCCACCCTGAGGTGCTTCTACGATTTTTGGAAGCTCAATCAGGGTGCCAATTTTGACTATCTTCTTGAGAATGTGAGGGAAGCTGAACTCACTCGCTGTGCGGCTTAGTTGGCTGAAGAAGATAGATCGAGGGTCCCTGCTTCCCCCGAAATCTCGCTGGTCGCCGGGGTGGAGGGTGTAGACAACGAAGTTGTCGACCAGAATCTTCCCCAGGATCCTCCAGCTCCTCAAGCTCCGTAGTCTTTTATTTTTATATTTCTTTCTTTTTTAACTACGCGACCTACGGGTCGTGATGTAAAGACAATATAATTTTTCTTTGGTTTGCTGCATGGGCAGCTCTTACTTTGATTTTGACCAATTACATCCAAGCAGTTACTTCTCGCGGTGTAAAAGGATTGCTTTGATATTATAATATATTTGCATGTTTGTTGACGCGGTTCTTCGCCAACAGGTAATTAAGAAAATAAGAGGAATGGATTAGTTCTTATATTGAACCGAAATAGATGAATGATCTTTGTAAATGGACTGGTGACACAATCACATTTTTTAGGTGGTTCAAAGGTTAAAATCCTTCTACTCCACGAGTCAATATTATTGCTATATGCTTGGTATTCTTTTACAAGATATTTCTTTACACAATAGAATCCAACCCTTTGCAACTCCCAGGGTCTCCATATTTATAGGAGAGGGCACCTGGGAGTTGGTAAGAAGGTCATCCCATGAACTTCTTACCTATCATGTCAACTCTGTGACATTCATGATTAATTCCTAAAACCTGACATATGAAGTGTGGTCTAATCAATAGGTAAGGGGGACAATGGGCCGCACGGCCCAACCCAGTCTTGGGTGTCTGAATACGCACGTTCATGCAGCGTGTCCGAGAAGTCAGGGATATATCAGACACGTGATGTCTGATATATGCACGTTTACCTTGCGTGGTTGACTTTATAAAAGATCACAGCCTCCAACTCTAGCTCGTACCACGAGCTGGATGCTTCCCTCGACCTGTGGCCTTCAGAGTCCCGACTCAGTCCTTAAGTAATCTTGGCGAACCTTTAGATTATCTCGAGCTAAGGAGGTAGGATCTTACAATGGCAGCTCCAGTCTTGGGGATGTCCACGTGGTAGACATGATTAGGCCGTATCTCAGCTCGCTAGTAGCCCGTAGGAAAATCAGGGTGTACAATGTTATTATAACATCTATTTGTTCACATGACCGAACTTAGCATAACACTTTGGTTTGATTTAACAAAAATTCAAAATTTTGAAAAATACTCTAAGTGCCATAGCATGCTTTCACTTATTTTGCTCATGTGTTTACATACCTTTTAACAATATGCTTTGCTTACTTGTACCTTGTATGCCCCCCAAGTGATCGGGGAGCTTTAGGTCCTTGGTCACTTGCCTTGACTAGAACCTACCCGAATGTTACTGCTCGTAGCTATGCAATTAGAATTATAATACAGCAAAACAACACACGTAATGAGCAAATACTTGTAATAAATAAAATAGTTGGCAAGAAATGACTAGCTGAGCACAATCCCTTTTATTCTCGTAGTAAATGGACTAAAGATGTCTTTACGAGTGATCAATAAGATCTTACACAAAACTTGTAAAAAGTAAAATTTATACAACCCAATTCTTTAAGAAGAATTGTTCATTGATAATACTTGCGCAGGTGTTCTCCATTCCAATATCGAGGAACGAGATCTCCGTTTAAGCGTGCAAGTTTATAAGTGCCTGGGTGAAGGACTTCATCAATCTGGTAAGGCCCTTCCCAATTTGGCTCGAGTACTCCAGCAGCTTGGTTGCGAGTGTTAAGGAAAACTCTTCGAAGCACAAGGTCTCCAACATTGAATTTTCTTTCTCGCACTTTGGAGTTGAAATACCGGACTGGGCTTGTTCATGCCTTTCATCAATCGAGTCCAAGGATTCCATCAGTAGCTGGCTGTTAGAATCCTAGTCGTATGTTAATCTGCGGTGAGAGGGCGGATCCAACTCAACAGGCAACATGGCCTCATACCCGTATGCCAAGGAAAATGGGGTATGACCTGTTGCTGTTCAGTGGGAAGTTATATACGACCAGAGGACTTGAGGCAACTGTTCCGTCCATGCTCCCTTAGCTTCTTTAAGTCTTTTCTTTAGTGTATCCTTCAGCATTTTGTTAACTGCCTCGACTTGCCCGTTTGCTTGGGGATGAGCGACTGAAGAAAAACTCTTGATAATGTCGTGATGTTTGCAGAAATTTGTGAATAGATCACTGTCGAACTGGGTGTTGTTGTCCGAGACTATCTTCTTTGGCAATCCATAGTGACAGATGATGTTTTTAACTACGAAGTCAAGCACTTTCTTTGTCGTTATGATCGAGAGTGGCTCGGCTTCGGCCTATTTGGTGAAGTAGTCGACGGCAACCACTGTGTACTTTACACCACCTTTCCTCGTAGGCAAAGATCCGATTAGATCTATTCCCCAAACCGCAAAGGGCCATGGACTCTGCATCTGCTTTAACTCATTGGGAGCTGCTCGCAGGATCTTAGAAAACCTTTGACACTTGTCACATTTTCGCACGAACTCCATGGACTCTTCATTCATTGTTGGCCAGTAAAATCCTTGCCTTAGGATCTTTTTCGACAGGATTTGACCCCCCAGGGTGGTCTCCACAAAAGCCTTCATGTACCTCCTTCATTAACTATTTGGCTTTCTCCTTTGTAATACATCTTAGGAGTGGCAGTGAGTACCCCCTTCAGTACAGGATTCCATCAACCAGGATATACCTAGCAGCTTACCGCTGAAGGGTCCTAGCTTTGTTTCTGTCTGCTGGTAGCACACCGTTTGATAGATACTCTACATATGGCGCCATCCATGTATCCATCATCTGGATGACTAAAGTGGTTTCTGTTGCTTGGATGCTGGGTGCGGATAGTCGCTCGACTGGCACTATGTTCAGAGTATCAGCATCTTTTGCACTTGCCAACTTTGCCAAAGCATCTGCATTGGAATTCTGATCACGAGGCACTTGCTGGAGAGTGTATCTGCCGAACTGGGCTAACAGATCGTTCGCTTTGTTCAGATAGGCGACCATCTTTAATCCTCACGCTTGATACTCTCCCAAGATTTGATTCACGACTAGCTGAGAATCACTATAAATGTCAAGTGCTTTTATGTTCATGTCCTTGGCTAACCGTAGTCCAGCGAGCAGTGCTTCATATTCAGCCTCATTGTTAGCGGCAGTGAAGTCAAATCTTATTGCACAGTGAAATCGATGCCCTTCTGGCGTTATCAATATCACTCCTACTCCTGCATGGGATTCATTAGATGATCCGTCGGTGAACAATTTCCACGAGGGTGCTTGGATTTGACATTCAGGCTCGCTAGGCTTCTCAATCTATTCACCACCCGCAGGCTCTGTAAACTCGGCGATGAAGTCAGCTAAGGCTTGTCCCTTTATCGCTGCTCACGGTAGGAAAAATATGTCGAACTGCCCGAGTTCGACTGCCCACTTTAGTAATCTTCTAGCGGCCTCTAGCTTTTGCAGAACTTGCCAAAGAGGCTGGTCGATCAATACTGTAATCGGATGGGCTTGGAAGTAAGGCCGTAGCTTTCTAGAGGCCAATACTAAGTAGTAGGCTAACCTTTCAATAGGGGGATATCTTAATTCTACCCCAATCAGCCTTTTGCTTACTTAATAGAAAGCCTTCTGCACACCTTCTTATTCTCTCACCAGAACAGCACTAGCAGCGTAATCCGTGATTGCCAGGTAGATGAACAAAGTCTCTTTATCGAATGGCTTAGACAGAATGGGTGGCTGCGCTATATGCGCTTTTAGTGCTTGAAAGGCCTGTTCGCACTCATCTGTCCATTCAAATTTCTTATTGCCTCTGAATAGATTGAAAAATGGGACGCACTTGTCCATGGATTTTGAAATGAATCTACTAAGAGCGGCAATTCTCCCAGTTAGACTTTGGACATCCTTAATCTTCACTGGCGACTTCATCTCGATCAGGGCTTTTATCTTCTCGAGATTGGCTTCAATTCCTCTTGAGTTAACTATGAATCCCAAGAACTTCCCTCCGAAGGAACATTTAAGGGGATTCAGCTTCATCCTATATTTATTAAGGACATTGAAGCATTCCTACAAATCCCTTACATATCCTTCTGCCTTCTTTGACTTAACCAGCATGTCGTCCACGTAAACCTCCATGTTTGCCTCGATCAGCTCCTTAAACATGTGGTTGACGAGTCTCTGGTAAGTAGCACCAGCGTTTTTCAAACCAAAGGGCATCACCTTGTAACAATAGAGCCCTGTATCGGTTTGAAAGCTAGTGTGATCCTCATCAGGGGGATGCATACTAATTTGATTATACTAAGAGTATGCATCCATGAATGAGAGGATCTCGTGTCCTGCAGTGGCATCGACCAGCTGGTTGATCCTCGGGAGTGGGAAACAGTCTTCAGGGCAGGCTTTATTGAGGTCTGTAAAATCCACGCACGTACGCCACTTGCCATTCGGCTTGGGCATGAGTACGGGATTGGAGACCCACGATGGATAAAACTCCACCCTAATGAACCCATTCTCCTTCAGCCTCTCGACTTCTTCCTTCAAAGCTTTTGATCAGTCTTTGTCGAGCAGCCTTCTTTTATGCTGCACAGGTGGAAAGATTTTGTCAATGTTCAGGACATGGCTGATGACTGCAAGATCTATCCATAACATATCTTTATGCGACCAGGCAAAGACATCCTGGTTCCTTTTTAAGAACTCCACCAGTGCTTGTTTTGTTGTTGTCTCTAAGTTTTTACCGACTTTTATAACTCTGGTCGGAGATCCCTCGTCGAGTTGGACTTCTTCAAGGTCCTTGATGGGGCCTACTTCTTCTTCGAAATCCCCAAAGCGAGGATCTAAGTCTCTATCCTTACTTTGGGCAACGCCCTATTTGGTGAGATTATCACCTGAGCGGGCTTGAACATCAGATGCCATTTACAACTCTTTTCCTGTGGCATCTCTCGATACACCCTTTTTTGCCTTGGTGATCGAGGTGTTGTAGCATTCTCTCACCTCCCGCTGGTTTCCCAGCACGCATCCTACTCCTGTGTCTGTTGGGAATTTCATGGCGAGGTTCCATTCAGAAGTAACGGCTCGAAGGTCAACCAGAATTGGACTCCCTATCACAGCATTATACGCTGAAGGACAATCAACTACTATAAAAGTAGTGAGTAATGTCCTGTTAGCTGGCGCAGTACCTGTTGTGACTGGGAGTCTAATCGACCCTACTGGGGCGAGCCCTTCTCCGGAAAAACCATAAATGGTTTGGTTGTATGGCTCTAGGTCCTTGATGGACAATTTCATCCTTTCCAGTCAGGACTTATATAGGATGTTGACCGAACTTCTTATATCGACCAACACCCTCTTCACCATCATATTTGCGATTTGGACATCCCCGACCAGTGGATCGAAGTGTGGGAATCGCACATGCTGGATGTCGTCGTCAGAGAAGGTGTGATCGGTTCCTCCTCTGTTCGAGCCTTTTTGGGTGCACGATCCTCGACACTCATCATCTCGATGTCCTGGTCGTGGCATAGGGTTCGAGCATATCGTTCCCTTGCTTTTCCACTATCTCGTGTAAGATGTGGGCCTCCGCAGATGGTGAGTAAGGTACCTGCCATGGGAGCTGGCTGTAAAGTTGGCGAGCACTGGCGTGCAGGCGCCGACTCGTTGCCACCTTGAGCTTCTCACTGAGAACCTCCCACGGCTCATAGATATTGTCTTAAGTTTCCATGTCTTATCAGGAACTCAATCTCGTCCTTTAGCTGGTTACACTCATTGGTGTCGTGCCTGTAGTCGTTATGATAACGACAGAACTTTGTTGAATCTCTCATGGAGATATCTTTTCTTATAGGCGCGGGTCGTCTATAGGGCACGCTTGAGCTGGTCGCTTGGAAAAACTCAGCCCGACTATCGACAAGGGCGGTGTAATTGGTGAATTTCGGTTCATACTGATTATTTTTGGGGCGCTTACTCTCGAAGGTCGAGGGTTCGCCATTCGCCCGCTTTCCACCATTTTTACCGCTGCCATTCCCGTTGCCTTAGTCGTTGCCATTGGGCTTAGACCCGTTGGCGGCTTTGGTGGGTTCTTCCTTGGACCCCTTGTCCTTTGAAGGCGATTTGCCTTCATTGGCAATCGCGTCCTCGAGCTTCATGTACCAATCAGCTCGATCTAAAAACTCCTGGGTAGTGTTAACCCCATGCTTCCAGAGGCTGCTCCAGAGAGGAGACTGGCGCCTAACCCCAGCGGTTAAGGCCATCATCTTGCCTTCATTGCCCACAGTCTTGGCTCCTGCTGCGGCTCGCATGAAGCGCTGAACATACTACTTCAAAGGTTCCCCTTCTTTCTGGCATATCTCGACCAGTTGGTTTTCCTCGGTGGGGTGAACTCGACCCCAATAGAACTGTCCATAAAAATCCTTCACGAACATTTCCTAGGATACTATACTTGCAGGAGGGAACTTAAAGAACCACTCCTAAGCGGCATCAGATAGGGTTGCTGGGAAGATCCTGCAGCGAGCATCTTCAGAGACTTTCTGAATGTCCATTTGTATCTCAAATTTGTTGACATGAGATACCGGGTCTCCATACCCATCAATGTTTGGCAGGGTTGGCATCTTGAACTTGCTGGGGGTTTCTGCCACAACAATTCTTTGTACGAAATGGGTGCCTCTCCTCCGATCGTACTCGATTTGCGATGTCCGCCCCCAAACCAGCTGTTGTACAGCTTGGTTTAGGGCATCAATTTGAGCCTGAACAGCTTCAGGAATTGCTGGGGCCTCTAGCGCTGGGGGGGTGTATTCATCGTGCCTTTCTCGGCGGTCATTGATTACATTCCTTAGGTCATCGTCTCTTCGCCGCTCCGAGCCAGCTAAAGACGTTGTTTTGTCTGGGCTGCCCCCCAGCATTATGTCCTGCTTGTTGGTCTTCTCTAGGTGGGGGGCTTCTGCCTCCACCTCTCTCCTCGTTTCTCCGACCAGCGTTCCCTTTGCCTGAGTCGGCCTCATTATAGCCGTGGCCATCTCTGAACCTTGACTGGCTATGGTGGAACCGGCTATTTCCTCTGTTGCCTCCTTGGGCTGGAACTTCCCAAGCGTTAGGGGGAGGCCTGCGCTAATCGGTGGGTCCCTGTGCATTTTTATGCTGTGGAGGGCCCCTTACCACAGAGCCTGTCTCTGAGTTCCTTCTGTTAGCAGAAGGACGCTGCCCCCTGCTCGGTGGGTCCGGCTCTTCGCCCCTTGGGCGTCTAGGGCTGCGGGGCTGTTGTCCGGCCCTATTCTGCCTTGGGCGTGGGGGATTGCCTCGACTAGCCTGGGACGGAGACTGCGTCTCAAGGTCCCTAGGTGGGATATCATCCTGAGGCATCGGTGGCTGCTCTGGCCTTTGAGGGCTTGTTGGCTAGAGCGAAGGGCTAGGATTGGGACCCCTTTGAGGTGGCCCACTTGGGGGTTGATCAGGCTGCGAGGCAGGTGCAACCTGATTCCTAGACAACTGGAGGGCTGCTTCAAGGGATACCATGGCGTCCCTCTGACGACGGTCCATCTCTGCCTGCCTTTGGCTCAGCTCTTGGCGCTGGCGCTCTATCTCCCTCTGCTGTGATGCCATTATCTCGGCGACACTCTGTTGATTGGCCCTCAGAGCGGCCAACTCATCTTGCAACACCCCCAGTGTTGTCTTCAGGGCCTCAGAGTCCACTTCCTCCTCATCGAACTCCAAACGAGGTTCGTCTTCAGCCATATTTGGGGGAGGAGGCTAGGATGGTGTGGCAGCAGCCTGTCCAGTTTTCTTGGTAGTCTTTGCCACTAGATTTTCTTGGATTTAAGTCTCTCAATGAAAGCACTTGAATGTTGACCCTGATTTTGGTCAACGACACAGAGTCTAGAAAATGACAGGAAAATGATATAGAGCTTGAAAACAATCTAATGGAAAGATAATGAACACAGAGATTTATAGTGGTTCGGCCCCAGTGATTGGTAATGACCTACGTCCACTTGATACTATTATTAATATTGAGCTCCCAAGGTGTGATCTAAGAACTAGGGTTCCTGAGTTTCACGGACCTTCGAAGAAGATAACAATACAACGATGGATAATAGTAATATAATTCTCCAAGAATAAAGATCAATCCCCTTCCCTAAGCTATCTCTTGTATATTTGTAGGCTCAGGAAGAGTTACATGAATTAAGAAATAATATCTATCCTTAATAATCGGATCTATAGGTCATAATGAAGAGATATTCTCGGACATCATCACAGCTGTACAGTTCTTTACATAAATAAACGAAATATACGACCAAGTTGGTCGTATATGGAACTAGATCTCTTCATGTAGAAATAATGCAGGTCGAGTCGAGCCATATCTTTTCTACGTGTCCGCCACGTGTCGAAAATCTTTGCCACATCATCAGAAGCTGATTTATGGATAAACAACATTTGATCTAGATTCGGATTACTAATGTAGTAGGACACTTTAGTGGATGCACTTTATATATTAGAGAATATATAGAATTGTACCAGATATGTTTATTAATACTTCGTTAAATACCGATTCGAAGTATTAATTAAATATATCAACTGATGATCATATATAAATAGATCTTAATCCTGAAGTTCCTATGAACTCGTGTTTATGTTATATGAGTTCTTGGATTCACTCGTTAGTGTTTGTCAGAATGATCAGGCTAGAAACTTTTGTTTTGGGAACTCATTAATGTAAATGGTTGGGGACATAGTATACAGATAAGGAATCTATACCTTTTCGTAAGAGATTGAATAGTGGTTCTCTTAAGGGTTAACTTTTGGGACTAAAAGGTTATTAAGCTCAAATTCATACTTTAGTTATGAATTAACATTCACTAGTAAAGTCAATGGTACTTAAGGAAACAAAATATTATTAAAAGAGTAAAACAATAATTTTATTCCCTGTTAATTATGAATCATTATTTGAGGGTTAATTTGTATGTAATGATTATATCAATGGACGCTTTATTATTATAAAATATTTAGTAAATGAAATGTCTATAATTACAAGAGTGTAGTCTCATATTTATAGTGGAGTAATCATGAGATTAATGAATTGAGATTATTTAATTAAAGAGTTTAATTAATAATCTCTAATTTATTGGAGCTTGGAATTTTAAGTCCATAGGTCCCCACAGCGGGTCTAACAACACTATTCAAGGAAATAGTTGATATAAAGGGTAAAATGGTGAAAAGACTATTCGCACCAAATATGCTATTATGTGATAATAGTGATTAATTTATTAATTGCAAATTAGTTGTAATTAACAAAATTAATTATTAATTAATTATTATGTAATTTTTGAAATTATAATAAAATTTATATTTAATTTTTGAAATTAGCATTAATTAATATTGGTTTTAATTAATTGGTAGAATTAATTAAAGATCTTTATTTGAGTGGGAGATAATAATATGATAAGTTCAAATTGTCCATGGATTTGAATTTAAGAGATTAATATTTATACAAATAATTAATTATATTTGTTAATTAGTTAAAGAGATAATAAATTCAAATTTGAATTAATTATCAGGTTGTTGGATTTTATCTCATAAGGTAGTTTGAATAAATAATTAAATAATTGTGGAAAAATCAAATGTCTCTAATTTATAGGGTGCTGCACGACACACATACCTGGACTATGTGTGGCGTGAGCCATATATATTTCAGGGATAGATTTTTCACTTTTATTTAATTAATTAATTAATTAATGGATAATTCAAAAGTTAGTTTTTGATATTTTCATTAACAAGATAATTAATTGATTAAAAGATAAATTATAAATTAATTACAAATTTATTTTTTAAATTTGAAATTTTTTTATTTAAGTTAGACTTATCAGAAAATAAAAATACAGAATACTCAATACAAAATTTATTCGCTCTAAGAAAAAGAATGTTACTTTTCTATCTCTCCCTGAAAAAGATATAGAACTAATCTCAGACCTATTCTCTCGATCTCATGAGTTGAGTACATCAAATTGAATCAGAAATGTACCATCCTTTATTCTCTAAGTGCCCACACACTTCTGGAGGTGTAGATAACATTGTAAATGATCTTGGTGTTTGTACCTGGGAGCAGCTTGGATTAGAAGTTCGTTCATCTTATGAAAAGATTGCAAGGACACTTGATAGGCATGAAGAGGTATGTTCTTTAATCCTGCTTATGATTAATGTATGTATATTAATGGATCTGCATATTTAAAAATGACTTAAATATGTTACAAAAATTTTGTTGTACACTGGGCCAACCCACCACCATTCCGCTTCGTATTATGAAACTCATTCCTAACAGTTTTATTTTTATTTTATTGTAAAGACTATTATTTATTTTTCTTAAACCTAGGTTATGTTTATTTTAAATTATAAATAAAGAAGACAACACTTTTTATTATTTATTACGTGAAATTTTCAACATCTTTATTTTCTACAATTAAAGCTAGAATTTAGGGTGTTACAAGTGGTATCATAACCCACGGTTATACTGGTCCATAACGTTCTCACATATTCATACAAGTTAGAAAAAGGGGTCGTCTCGTTAACAAGTAAGTACCTTATTTTGTTTATATTATTTAAAACCCTAGTAATAGTAGTTTATTTTGATTTCAGAGTTTTTTTCTTCTTCAGAATCTAGAACAATGAATCATAATGTGATTTTAGCCATATCTGATATAAAAGATTAGATCTTTAGTTTAGTAGAAAAAAGGCGTTTTAGCATAACTTCCTTTAATTTGTTATGGATATTTATTTGTTTTAAATTAAGTTTTTATTTTTTATATTACTTTAGAAATTTTGTATTGTTTTTTTTATATTGTGGATTTTTATGGATTTTGGTAATACTAAAATGGTTTTAAAATTTATTTTGGATTCAATTGAAAGTGTAAGGTTTAAATTCCTCTCTTATGGGTTAGCCCATTTGTGAAGGCCCATTTGCTTTGCATGATAAGAATTGACCTAATTAAAATGAAAAATAATTAATAAGGCAAGGGTTGAAATTCCTGTCTTTTGGGTCTAAGTGGAAGTTGGGGGGCCTTAGTAGTGGGTACGATATACTGAATCCAGCTCTCCTCCATGGAAGATTCAATTGTAAAGGCCCATTTACCCAAGTTGGACTTAATTGTAACATGATAGTTTTAATAGATAGATGGACCTAATAGACAAAAGTAAAATAGGCTAGGTTATAATTTTTGGACTGTTTGTCTTAGTTTTTACAATTTTCTCTTTCGGGGAAAAAAAAAAGAAAATGGAGCATTAACTAAGAAGATTCGGAAGACTGAACGAATAAGAAATCAAATAGGAAAGAGGACAAGGAAGAAGCCGAAGAATGGCTTCGTTCGGTAGAATCCATATTGGAACATATGCGCTTGGGAAATGAGGACCGAATCTCATGCGACTCAAGCTTACTCAAGAAAGATACTCACATCAGGTGAGATATAGTGAAGAAAACCCGAAATTCAAACATTATGACATGGGATGAGTTTGTCCAGGTGTTCAACAAAAAGTATTACAGTCCTGCGATTCTAGCCACAAGGGTGGACGAATTGATCGCACTTACTCAAGGGAATTCGAATGTGATTAAATACGCCAGAAAATTTGACCGACTAGCCAAATTCGCAGCGGACATGGTACCCACTGAGATGTTACGAATTCAAAGATTCATAAAAGGGCTGAAGCCAATGATAGTCAGAAACATAAAGTTGTTTCATGGAATAGACACATACGCAGAAACATAGGAAATAGATTAGGAAGCCGAGCAAGCGGAAAGACGCACTACTACAAAAAGGGTTTTTTAGGACTAGCATTGCGAGTCCTAAAAAATCTGGTTGAGTGCCTTTAATTAAGCTTTTAGGACTCGCGTTGCGAGTTCTAAAAAATTTTGTTGAGTGCCTTTCAGTAATTTTTCCGAGTCCTAAAAAAAGTTTTTTAGGACTCCCAACACAAGTCCTAAAAAAAGTTTTTTAGGACTCGCAACACAAGTCCTAAAAAATCGGGTTGAGTGAGTTCTAAAAAATCCCGTTGAGTGTCTTTAAGTTATTTTTTAGGACTCGCTTTGCTTGCCCTTAAAAGTAATTTTTTTTTAAAAAAAACGCAGCTAAAATTTTCATTTTGATTTAAAAATATATATCCCTTGAGTGTCGAAAATGTATTAAAAGAAATTTGAAAAGAAAATACTAAAAAAATGGCAAAAAAATTTTGTGAGAGAAATTTAAAATTTCTGAACATGTATTGTAATAAGCTAGCTATAACATCATTCATTTTGCTCTAACCAATTGTAAAAATGACATCGCCCATTCTTCTCAAACTTCGTTAATTTCTTGAGTAGTATATTCTTTGTCGGAGGTGAACTGAAAAAAATGAAACAAAACTTTAATAAGAATTATATTAGTTGTGATAAATTCAAAGAATATACAAAAATTATACTAGATTGATATTATGTAGTTGTATATTGTTTGTTACCTGTTTCGACAAGAAATGTTTGATATGAGGGGCATTGATAAGTACATTCTTCATCACCCACATAACGTAATATCCGCAGTCGATATTGTTTTGTTGTTTATGACACTTTATAAAGATTGGGAATACATGTACAATTCTTAGTATACAAATAGAAACATACCGTAGGTTGGAAATACATTACTCCCGATGAGCGTTTGTTGATCTTTCGACGTGCTTTCATTCTTTCTGTGAAATACATCTCAAATGCATCATGGATGGTCTCCTTGATGGTTGTCCTGTTATCTAATGGTGCATTGAGAGGATCGAGAAAACAACAATAATGCCATTTGGGATATAATAAAAATAACATCCAATGCTCCTTGTTGAAAGAACAAGTATTACAAAGTTGTTAACTTTAAATTCTATTTGTTTGTATAAATGAAAAGCATATTAATTAAACTTACCCATGGTTATAAGGCATAACTATCCAATCATGCTATTTAGACGTGCAATATAATATCCTATCACATAAATCTTGAGCACGACTATCTGCACGAGTCACGAAAGTAGAACCTTATTCGAATTCATAAACAACAATGATCCTCTCTTTTCCTCGTCTAATAATAGTGTCTGCTACTAAATCCTACCAGCAAATATAATTAATTAAAAAGAAAACTAAAAAGTTGATGAAAGAAAATCCTTGCAATAAATATTATTAACTTCGTATAGAGCATACCTCATGTAGAATACAATGCATGATTGTCCAATCATCTCATTTCTACAAAATTCAAGTATTTCATCCCAAAATAGAGCAAAGTATTCACAAGTATGGCCAAACACATTAAAGTCAATGGACACTTCAATGGCATAATAATGTTTAGGCCAATCATTGACGATTTCATATACTTGTCTCAACTTAGGCGACAATGGAGATGGTTGTTGCACCTCTTGTGACAATGACACCTTAGGCGGTCGTTTTGGAACTAGTTTTTGAGTTTGTGGTGCTAATGGTAGAGAAGTTTTATTCCTAGCTTGCTTTCCTTTTTTTTCACGACCTCTTAATAAACCTGTACGCCCTGGTTTTCCCACGGGCTGATTAGCAGATCGAGCCTCGACTAATCAAGGTTAGTCCGTAAATTACCCCAGATCGCAGATCCTGTTTTCGAGGTCGTACCCCCTTAGCTCGAGGTATCCTCAAGGACTCGCCCAAGCTGCCCAAGACTGGGAGAAGGAGCCTGAAGGCCGAAGGTCGGGTCAGGGAAGCAGCTCGTGGTACGAGCTGCTCGTGGATCTCTGACCCTTTGTAAAGTCAACACACGCAAGATAAACGTGCCTATATCTGACATCACGTGTCCGATATCTCCCTGACTTCTTGGACACGCAGCAGGAACGTGCATATTCAGACACCCACGGCTGGGTTGGGCCGTGCGGCCCATTATCTCCTTTTCTATCGATTTGACCATACTTATGTGTCAGGTTTAGGAATTAATCATGAATGTCACAGAGTTGATATGACAAATAAGAAGGTCACGTGATGACATCCTTACCAACTTCCAGGTGCCTTCTCCTATAAATATGGAGACCCTGGGAGTTGATAGGGGTTGAAAAAAATAGTCTCTGAAGAGATACACCTTGTAACCAAATACCCAGAATAGATCAATAATATTGACTAGTGGAGTAGAAGGATTTTAACCTTTGAACCACTTAAAAACGTGTCTTGAGTCACCTAGTTCATCCCCTAAGATTTCCTATTTGTGACGGTTCTACTTTCAGCACTAATCCCTTTCTCTCCCTCTCTTAATTACCGGTTGGCGAAGAACCGCGTCAACAAAACCCATAACAAATAATTAATAATGGAATATGTAAATAAAAATTTAATAGTCTTAAAAGAATTACCTATGTCGCTCCATAGAAGATGACTAGTGACTTGGGCCAACATATCAAACTCCCAATAGCTTGTTAGACTGTATAAATCTCACTGTTAGGGATCGGGTTAACAAGTAGAGCATCAGGTTGGTCAGCAAACTCAATTGCACTGTGGTAGTTTTCTCCTATGTTTTCTCCATGAATGTATGTGCCATTAGTAACTAGAATGTATCCCCTACCACCAATGTTGGTGATAGAGCCTAATGAAAATTTGCATTCAATCATTTTATCCTGTACATATTTAGATATGTGTAAATATGTTATACAAGTTCACAAATTTGGATTTTAAAAAGATATAGCTATACCTGATTTGAGCCAAGAGTGGGGATAAACACAGGTGCCTCTTCTGGTTGTGGGGCAGTGGTGTTAGAGGTTGATGCTGCGATTTTGGTGATGCCTGGTGAGATGGTGTCACCCGATCTATGGGTGATCCATAGTTTGGCACTGACGCATGAGAATATCCTCCAAAGCCACTATGTTGTCCTTTCATCTATTCCATAAATTGTCGCATCATTTCCTCTTGTTTTTTGATCATTTTCCGTTGTTGTTTCATTATTTCTTCTTGTTGACAATATTAGTGCTGCCACAAACATCCAACTATGGTGACCACTCGATCCAGGCATGGCAACGAGACAGAGCAGCAGGATGGGCAGGAGGCCCACCATATTGCCATCCCTGATGAACAAATTCCTGAAGTCCAACAGAGGCCAGGGAAGCAGCCGGCGGGCCAAGACGATACTGGTAGTTCGGCGCCCCGGCCACCTAATCTGAACCCATGTTATTATACTGCGGTGGAGATGGAGAACGCTCAGCTGAGGAGCCAGTTAGCAACTGCTAGTTGGAAAATCCAGGATATTTTGGCCCGACTACCCCCTCTCACAACCAACGTTAACGTTGGAGAGAGGCAAGGTGAGGCTCCTAAGTCTCACCGGGGTAATCGGCCCAGGCGTAGCCGTTCTGATAGACTTCCTACAGCCAACTCCACCCCTTCAACGCACCATCAAGAGACAAACTTTAGGGAAATGCCTGGAACCGGACAATAGCAATACAGCCGTTCGGTCAGGACGTCAACTCCGAGTTCTCAACCTTCCTCGAGAACGCCCAGGAGAGCTCGAGGAAATTCCCGAAGGAGATCCGGGGAGGGCCAGGGACGTCAGCCCATCCCAAAAGACCGTCCTGCGCCTTGTCTAGCTCGCCCAGAGCGGGACCAGCAAGCTGGCAGGGCCGAAAGGCCCCCACCAAATTTGATCCGTCCAGACGGAACTAGGATCGCCTCCCCAGTTAGGCATCCTCCTTCTCCAATCAGATATCCGTCTCCTCAGCCCGTCCGAGACATCCTAGCTTACGGGAGTAGCAGGAGAAACCCACCATCAGCAGGACCTTCCCGACGTAGCAGGGCGCCTGGAGAAAGCTCAGGTCCTCACCACCACAGACGCACTCCGAGCCTGTCCAGCAGGAGTCATTGGACCGGCAGCCGCCGGAGTGATCTCTCCGGAGGAGACTTGCGTCAACGACTGAGTTCAGCGAAAAGTCACCAGACCACCCAGGGGGGCGACCTTCGAGATCGCCTCAACTCTCACAGGGAGGATCGAGCTAGAGATGGTAGCCCGGCCCGCTCGGCGGGAGTCCGATCCGAAGTACATAACGGAGGGAATGTCCAATGTACAATGGGTCCGGAGCTATTGAACAGCCCCGGAATAACCCAGGATCTCAGGACCAAACCCTCGAGCGCCTAACTCAGATGGAAGAACTGATGAGAAAGCTCCTATCAGAAAAAGAAAAAGACGAATATGATTTGGGTGACGAAATGGAACTCTTCGCCCCCAGCATAGCAGCGACGGCATACCCATCTGGCTTCCGTATGCCTCACTTGTCAAAGTTCAACGGGGACGGGGACCCGTCGGACCATTTAGGGATGTTCAACACCCTAATGATGGCCCATAACATTGGCCCGGAGCTTCGTTGCTTGATCTTTCCTTCCACACTGACTGGACCTGCCAGACAGTGGTTCAAGCAGAGTAAAAGGCAGTCAATCAGCTCCTGGAAGACCTTTTCAGCTGATTTCAAAAGGGCGTTTTGCGCCTCCCAGGCTGCCCGAGTCCAGGCCGATTCCCTAGCTAACGTGAGACAGCAGCCCGGGGAGACGCTGAAAGCCTACTTGAGCAGATTTGCGAATGTCACTGCTCGAGCGAGGGACGCAGATGATAGCTCCAAGCTCATGGCCATGAGAACCGGAATCCTGGTCGGGGGAGACCTATGGAAAGATATTCAGAGGAAGGGAGTCAGCTCGGTTAACGAATTCCTTAACAGAGCCCAAGAGTGGATAAACTTAGAAGAGGCTGAAGCTTCAGCCGCGGGGACCAGCCAGGTTCCCGAGAAGCCCGCTGGAGCAGGGACAGAGATCGTGGTGGCGATCCCCGAGGTCGTGCAGAACAACCATCCCTGTGGTGGCAAAAGAAAGGGAAATGGTGAAAACAGCCAGCACGGTCAAAAGAAGAATAAGTCTGTGGATAAATTCAAGCCCGTGTTCACGACATATACTGAGCTCACCCAGTCTAGGGAAAGTATTTTCCTGGCCAACGCTGCTTGGGTCCCCAGGAAGAGGCCGGAGCCATTGAAACACCTCAAGGGAAAGAGAGATACTTCAAAATTCTGCCGTTTCCATAACGACGTCGGCCACAATACCGAAGATTGCAGGCATCTAAAAGACGAAATCGAGACTCTCATCCGAGCAGGCCCCTTGGCACAGTACTCGCGAAACAGGGTCCCAGCGAGTCGACCCGCTCCAGAAGTCCCGGTCAGTCAGCCCGGGCCTCGGGTAGATCAGGACGTCCCTCCTCCCGTGGTCGAGGGAGAAATATCCACCATCTCCGGAGGGCCGCACATGGCTGGCACGAGCAGAGGCGCCCAGAAGAGGTATGTGAATGAATTAAAGGCCCACAACAGAGCGGAGTTCGTCCCGGAGCAGCGTCATTCAAAACAGCAGCGGTTAGAGAAGCAACCGATTACTTTTACGGAGGAAGACGCAGGCCATGTCCAATTCCCCCATAATGATCCCTTGGTCATAGCAGTCCAGCTCGCTAACCGAAAAGTGAGGAGAGTGTTGGTGGACAACGGAAGCTCGGTGAACCTCCTATTCTGATCCACATTAGAAAAGATGGGTCTAACCGTCACCGAGCTAAAGGCGACCTCCATGATGCTGTACGGTTTTTCGGGAGAAGGATCGGCAGCGATAGGAACGATCGAGCTGGTGATCACCCTGGGAGAAGAGTCTCGGACAGTCTCCAAGCTGCTTGAGTTCGTGGTCATTGACTGCTCCGCTGCCTACAACGCCATCTTAGGCCGACCTATACTCATAGCTTTCGAGGCCGTCACTTCCATCCGACACCTCGCCATGAAGTTCCCTACTTCAACAGGAATCTGCACCGTCAAGGGCGATCAGCTCGCTGCCAGGGAATGCTATAGCATTTCCATGAAGGGAAATTCTAAACCCGGGCAGTTGGAAATGGCCATTCAGAGCGAGGAGGAATCTCAGGGACCCTTGGCGGCTCCTGAGATTGAAAAACCTCAGAGTCCCAAAGAGGAAAAGATCGCCTTGAGTGAGGACATTGACCCCCGAGTAGGCGAGGACAGATCCGAGCTCCAGGCTATTGAGGAGCTCGAGGAAGTGAACATTGATAAACAAAATTCGTCACGGACAGTTAAGATTAGGAAGAACCTCTGTGACCAGAAGAAGGCGGAGCTGATTACGTTTCTGAAGAATAGCTTGGACGTATTCGCATGGTCTCACGAGGACATGGTGGGGATCAGCCCGAGCGTCATCATGCACACATTCCATCTGGATAAAAGCGTTCCTGCCAAGTCTCAAAAGCAAATGCATTTAGGAACAACCCGAGCTGAAGCCCTAGAAGAAGAAGTGGCCCGGCTCAAAAAGTGCGGCTTTATCCGCGAAGCCAAATTTCCAATTTGGGTCGCCAACCCCGTGCTAGTTCCAAAGCCCAACAGGAAATGGCGGACCTGCATTGACTTCTCTGACCTGAATAAAGCCTGCCCCAAGGATTGCTTTCCATTGCCTAGGATCGATCAGCTGGTGGACGCCACGGCGGGGCACGAGCTCATGTCCTCCATGGACGCGTACTCAGGCTACAATCAGATCGCGATGAACCCGGCAGACCAGGAGCATACCAGCTTCATGACCCCAACGAATGTCTATTGCTATAAGGTCATGCCGTTTGGCCTAAAGAATGCTGGAGCTACCAACCAGAGGCTAGTAAATAGAATGTTCGTGGCCCAGATCAGAAAGAACATGGAGGTGTATGTTGATGACATGCTCGTCAAGTCAAAGACTGCCGACAACCATGTTTTCGACCTGGAAGAATGTTTTAAAATACTACGGGAATACGGCATGCGGCTCAATCCTCATAAATGCACGTTCGGTGTCGCATCGGCGAAATTCCTGGGGTTCATAGTCAATACCCGAGGAATCGAGGCGAACCCCGACAAAATCAGGTCACTGCTCGAGCTTCCTTCCCCCAGGTCGCGGAAAGATGTCCAAGGCCTCACAGGAAGGGTGGCAGCACTCAACCGGTTCATTTCCAAGTGAACCGACAAGTGTTTGCCCTTCTACAACCTACTCTGAGGAAACAAGAAGTTTGAGTGGACAGTAGAGTGCGAAAGCACATTCCTCGATCTGAAGGCGCATCTGGCTGAACCGCCCGTACTGTCCAAGCCCAAGGCAGGAGAGCCTCTTTTCCTCTACATGGCCGTCACTGAGGATGCAGCTAGCGCCGTGCTAGTACGAGAAGAGGACCAAGTTCAAAAGCCAGTCTACTACATCAGCAAGAGACTACTCGGAGCAGAGTCACGGTACCCACTGATGGGAAAATTGGCGTTTTGCCTAATCACAGCCTCGCGAAAGCTCAGACCGTATTTCCAGTCCCACTCGGTACACGTCATGACCGATCAGCCTCTAAGGCAGGTTTAGCAAAATCCTGAAGCATCGGGACATTTGTTAAAGTGGGCGGTCGAACTCAGTCAGTTCGAGATTTTCTATACTCCACGAACTTCCATAAAAAGTCAGGCGTTGGCTGACTTCGTGGCGGAGTGCACGGGATTCCAGGAGGATCCATCAGAAGGCCTACTTTAAGTAGCCCCGCCGCATTCGTCGTGGAAGATTTTCGTTGATGGTTCATCTAACGAAAGCGGCTCTGGGGCTGGAATCATTCTAATATCCCCCGAAGGACATAGGTTCCACTCGGCGCTAAGGTCCGGGTTCAAGGCGTCCAACAATGAGGCAGAATACGAAGCTTTGTTAGTTGGACTAAGGGTAGCTCAGGAGTTAAAGGCGAGCTCCGTCCAGTGCTTCAGTGACTCCCAGCTAGTGGTAAACCAGGTTCTGGGCGAATACCAGGCGCGTGGACCCAAGATGGTCGCCTATTTGGCGAAGGTAAAAACTGAGCTGTCTGCATTTGAGCGAGGATCGATCGAACAGATACCTCGGGAACAGAACGCCAACGCAGATGCTCTCGCCAAGCTCGCCACCTCGAGAGAGACAGGAACCCTGGGATTGGTGCCAATAGAATTCTTGAAAGAACCAAGTATAGAAGGAGATCGGGCAGAGGTCGAGATGATTGATCCCAAGCCGACCTGGATGACCCCCATTCTTGAGTATCTCGTCGAGGGCAAGCTGCCTGAAGAATGTAACGATGCACGGCGAATCTTGTATCAAGCTTTGAGGTACACGCTGGTCGATGGTGTGTTGTTCCGACGTGGACATTCCCTACCTCTCCTCCGGTGCGTTCATCCAGGTGAGGCACAGGCCATCCTGCAGGACATTCACGAAGGATTCTGCGGAGACCATGCTGGGGGGCAAAGCCTGGCCTTAAAGGTCCTTAGGCAAGGTTATTACTGGCCGACTCTGTCAAGAGATTCGATCTAGTATGTGAAAAAGTGCGACAAGTGCCAGCGTTTCGCCGCGGTTGCCCGAGCTCCTCCTGTCGAAATGAAAATGATCTCGGCCCCTTGGCCATTCGCCGTTTGGGGGATAGATCTAGTAGGTTCCCTGCCTACCGGAAAGGGCGGGGTCCGTTACGCCGTGGTAGCCATCGACTACTTTACAAAGTGGGCTGAGGCAGAGCCATTGGCAACAATAACATCGAAGAAGGTACACGACTTTGTGGTTAAAAGCATCATCTGTTGGTTCGGCCTGCCGAAGAAAATTGTCTCCGACAACGGCACTCAGTTCGACAGCGACCTGTTCACCGAGTTTTGTGAAAGGCACGGAATTGTGAAAAGCTTCTCCTCTGTGGCCTATCCTCAAGCAAACGGCCAGGTCGAGACTGTCAACAAGACTCTAAAGGTGAGCCTCAAGAAGAGGCTAGATGAGGCAAAGGGGGTCTGGCCAGAACAGCTCCCCCAGGTCCTTTGGGCATACCGGACCTCGCATCGGACTCCTACGGGTCACACTCCTTTCTCCCTAACCTTTGGGAATGAAGCAGTCCTCCCCGTGGAAGTTAAAGTTCTGTCGCATAGGGTCCAGTCCTACGACCAATATGGGAACCACGAGCTCCTATGCCATTCCCTAGACCTTATCGATGAAAGGCGAGAGGATTCGCAACTCCAGCTCGCCCATTACCAGCAAAAGATCACCCGCTACTTCAACACCAAGGTTAAAAAACGTACATTTAGCATTGGCGCCTTGGTCCTAAGGAGAGTTTTCCTGGCCGGAAAAGATCCCAAGGATGGAGTCTTGGGACCGAACTGGGAAGGACCATACCAGGTCATTGAAGTCATCAAGGCAGGAACTTATAAGTTAGCTCGACTTGATGGAGGGGCAGTCCCACGGACTTGGAACGCCATCCACTTGAAGAAATATTATCAATGATCCACTTGTAAGGCCTGGAAGGCCACTTTTTATGTATTAATAAAAATCAAGTTTTTCTTTTTATTTGCAAGTGTAATCTTAAAGTAACCACGAAAGACCCTTTCCCAGTTACTTGAGGGGCATATAGTACCTGGTGTTATCCAGATTTCCGGATAGCGTTTAGATTGATGACCTCGGGGAAGCAGAATTATCGATGTCTTTCACGGTAGGTGACCAGAGCTCGCGGATGAACAGAAAGGCTTCGCCTCTCCCGTTTAGTGTCCGGATTACTCTTCCAAGCAAACACAATACGGAAACTCGTCAACTCTCCCGGACTCCCGAAGGGGTATCCTTCGGGGAAGCTCCTTCCAGGAGAAGCTCTTCGAGTGGTCTCCGCGGAAGCAGTTCCGTGCCTCGCACGGAACAAAGCCAAACGGTCGAGTCCTGGAGGAGGCATATTTGGAATGATATCCGCCCGACACAGGATCCTGCCTGACACGCCCGTCAGGTCAAAGCCGCACACATCCCAGCACGCCTAAGGGTACCTTTTCGCCTACTATTCCGCTGACAACTTGGAAAAGACGGCTGACTTTGTGTGTTCCCCATACTTTCACGTAAATATACCCACATAGAGTCTTGTAGCCATGCTACTATAGTAATTGTATCCCTATTTATGGCTGGTGTAATTAAGACTCATGTACGTAGAGAAAAACCCTAATCCAAAACTCTAGCTATACAGACCCCTTCATTTTACAAGAAGGGGGACGAACAAATCATATAGCAAAAACTCTACTAAAATCTCTCTAGCTTCATCTTCTTCAAGAGAACCCGAGAGAAACACTGTGAGTGTGTGAAGTTCTTGTGCACCAGCCATCTTACTGTAACCTTTCCCAAGTATAATAACATCGACTCGTGGACTAGGGCTTGTTAACGCCTGAACCACGTAAAAACACTGTTTGTTTAGTTAAATTTCAGCATTTCTACAGTTCTTATCTTTTTATTATTCTGTTAGTTATTCGTTTCCGAAAAACTCGGTAAACATTTTGGTGCTTTCATTGAGAGCTGTAGGAAGTTGTTAGTCAGCTCTTTTTCTGTGTACGTTTTTTGTATTCACTTCGTGCTAAAGAGATGGTGACTACGAGAAAATCCGCTGTTGACAAAAATGCTACGGTCAACCCCGATACCGTGATGGAAGATGTGGTGCAAAGCGAACCCTTAGACTACCAAGGTGAAGACCCGACATCCCGCCAGGATCGGGTCAGTACCGAAGATACAACATACTTAGAAGACGAAGAAGAGTATGTCCAAGACGGTTATTACAAGGACGGCTGCTACTATGAGAAGGACCCAGAACTGGTCCAAGTAGCCGATGAACTGGTGGCCACTATGGCCAAGCTTGCTGAGCAGGAGCGCGTCTCCGAAAGAATGCAACGCATGATGGAACGCCTCCAAAGTAAGTTCGGAGATCTAGGCGACTCGGACGAGGATGCCTCTGTTCTAGGTGGTGCTGATGCCCCCATGCCGGATCCAGCCGCTGCTTGACCATCCAAAGCCGTCCCTAACAAGGGCAAAGAAAAAGTTGGAGAGCCTGTGCGCGCTGACGCCCCTGCACCTCCTAAAGGCGTGAATCACCAGGCCGACTGCCCCCCCCCCCCCCGCGCGCAGAAGGTCTCTGGCGCTCCTAAGCCCAGACGTCCTTCAGCCCCAAGGGGGCACTCTGTGCCTAAAGGGCCCGGTGCTAAGGCACCCAGGCCTAGGGGAAGGAACAACCGCCCCAGTGATTCCGTCAATCAGGACGGTCGGGCTGCGAACTCGCACTCCGAAGATAGCTGGTCCACGGTGGACCTAAGAAGAAGGTTGGAAGCCAAGTATGAAAAGGCCAAAGGAGAAAAGGCTCGGCCTCGCGGAGACGACCTCCGAAATCATATTAATGACAAGCTCCGGGGACGTGACCTCCCGGAAAGTGATACGAAGAGGCTTGAGGAACAGATTGCTGCCTTGACCAAGCTGGTCCGGAAGAAAAGTGGGGCCCTGTCAGACTCTGAGGAGGAAGACCCGGAACCATGTATTAGGAGGATCGCGGAAACGTCCCTCCCGGATAACTTCAAAATGCCTCACATAGAATTATATGATGGGAGGACAGACCCGCGTACCCACCTAGCTAAATACAATAAAATGATGCAAGTGGCGCGTGTCAGTGAGGACGCCAAATGCATGTGCTTCTCACTCACCCTTACCAAGTCCGCGGAGGACTGGTGGAAAAGATTAGCTCCCGGATCAATCCACAGTTGGAAGGAGCTACAGTCCGCGTTTAGGAGGCAGTTTATTGCTGCCCGCGACCACGACATGGAGGTTGGTTCCTTAACCAACATCAAGCAGCATCCCACTGAGAACCTCAAAGCTTTCATTCAGAGAATGATGGAAGCTGCTGCAAAAACCAAGGTCAGCGATGACATGAAGCTGATCGCCCTTCAATCGGGCCTTACTGTCGGCTCCCTGCTATGGGGGGAAATGCAAAGGAGACGGGCAGAAACGCTGTCCGAATTCATGTCAAAAGCTCAGGGAATCATCAACCTTGAAGATGCCTACCAGCAGGCCTTTGGAGTTCCCCCGGCTCCAACGCCTTCCGTGACGGCGCCGAGCTTTGCTTCGCAAGCTCCCGCACCAGCCCTCACGCTTCCAGGAGCCCGATTCACTCCAAGTGTGTATGGGCCTTCCGCGTCTGCTCAGACGCCGAGTCAAACCCATTTCTCTGGGTACAGAGCAGTACAAACCGGATGTAGTATCGCTCCTGGCATGCCGCAGCCGCAAGCGGAAGCCCCAGAACGAAATTTGAGCCAATCGCGGAGCAAACGAAGCGGAAGAAACTCCAACTGGGGAGACCATTCAAAGAAACCCCGGAAGGACTATGAGCCCAAGTTCACGGAATATACCAGTTTGATAGACTCGCGAGAGAATGTCTATCGGGCGACCTGTAACATGGTCAACTACAGGAAGCCCCCGAAAGTGTCTCACGGAGGAAGGCGTCCGCGAGACTCCAATAAGAGGTGTGAGTTCCACGGAGACGTGGGGCACACCACGAACGAGTGCCTTCAGCTGAAGGATGAGATCGAGTCCCTGGCAAGAGCGGGACACCTCGGTCAGTGGGTGAGGATACCCATTATCTATCCCGGACAGGGGATAGTTCACGGAGCTGCATATTCCCCGGGACAGAGGGGGGCCGCTAGCGCTCCTGGAGCCGGTCATCCCCAAACTCCTGGGTCTCAGTTCCCCGCACTTCCTGCTCCACCCGCTCCGGCGCCCAATGCCTTGTTGGCTCCAGGACCAGGCAACCCATATCCGCCCGGCCTTGCTCCGCCACCCATTGACGGACACGTCGCCACCATTTCCGGAGGACCACACCTTGCCGGAAGCACCCGCAACTCCCAGAAGAGGTACTTGAGGGAGTTAGAGCACGCCGAGGAGATGTGCGCCTTGGTTCAATCACCTGCTCAACGTCCCCGAATGATGGATCTTCCCATCACCTTCACGGAGGACGATGCTCGACACGTGCACTTCCCCCACAACGATCCCCTCGTGGTGGAAGCCCAGATTTCCAATAAGAAGGTCTCACGGATCTTGGTCGATAACGGAAGCTCCGTGAACATCCTTTTCAAAGCGGCCTTCCACGCGATCGGATTGACCGAGACAGACCTGGCCCCATGCCCCATCCAGCTTCAAGGTTTCAATGGGGACGCACTCATGCCATTAGGGAAAATTCAACTGCCAGTCACCCTCAGAGGAGAAAGCGACGCTTGTGCCTTCAAGCATAGCACATTCGTGGTGGTCGACTGCCCCACGGCGTATAATGCCATCTTAGGCCGACCGGTCCTGATCGATTGTGGGGCCATAACCTTGATACGCCACTTATGTTTGAAGTTCCCATGCGACGATGGGCGTATTGGCACCCTCCGAGGAGACCAAAGAAGTGCACGAAGCTGTTATAGCGTCTCCGTCCGATCCATCTACACGGTCCAAGAGACGTTTGCTGCCATTCCTTTGGCGGAAGAATTGCCAGAAACTGGGGGTGCTCAGGAGGCATACTTTGACGAACTCGACCCAAGAGTGGGAATCGAGAAAGCAATAGAGCCGATGGAGGAAGTCGAAGAGGTGATCCTCAACCCGGGAGAACCCACCAAGGTCATTCAGGTGGGGAAAAACCTGCCGTCGGCCGTTCGAGATAAGATCGTAGCCACTGTGAAGGATAATCAGGATATCCTGGCATGGTGCCACGCTGATATGACGGGGATTAATCCCAATGTTGCGTGCCACGCACTCAACATAGACCCATCTGCAACTCCAATTCGCCAAAAGAGGAGGCCGCTGGACCCAGTGAGAGCCGAAGCCGTCAAAGCTGAAGTGGACAAATTGATGTCCATAGGCTTTCTCCAGGAGTCGCACTATCCCGTGTGGTTGGCCAACCCAGTTCTGGTCCCGAAACCCGATGGGTCCTGGAGAATGTGCATTGACTTCACGGACCTAAACAAGGCCTGCCCAAAAGATTGTTTCCCTCTCCCGCGAATCGATCAGATGGTAGACGCTACTTCCGGGTACGAACTCTTATCCTTCATGGATGCGTACTCCGGATACAACCAGTTCAAGATGCATGTCGCGGACCAGGAACACACCAGCTTCCTCACGGACAAGGGTGTCTACTGTTACGTGGTCATGCCTTTCGGTTTGAAGAATGCTGGGGCGACGTACCAGCGTCTGGTAAACAGAATGTTCAAGGACCAACTGGGGAGGAACATGGAGGTGTACGTGGACGACATGTTGGTAAAGTCCAAGACCTTCGGGGACCACAGTGACGACCTTGAGGAAGCTTTCGCCGCGATCCGAAAGTACGGGATGAAACTAAATCCAAAGAAATGTACTTTCGGGGTCTCGTCTGGGAAGTTCCTCGGTTTCATTGTCAGCTCCCGCGGAGTGGAAGCCAACCCTGAGAAAATAAAGGCGTTCATAGATATGCCTTCCCCCCGGAAACATAAGGATGTCCAGAGCGTTACCGGAAGGATAGCTGCTCTCAGCCGCTTCGTATCCAAGGCCACTGACAAGTGTATCCCCTTCTTCAATGTGTTGCGAGGAAACAAGAAGTTTGAGTGGACCCCCGAATGCGAAGCAGCCTTCCAACACCTCAAATAACATTTAACCCGAGCTCCCATTCTGTCCAAACCTGTCGAAGGAGAGGCGTTGTTCTTATACTTAGCTGTGACTGAGCACGCAGTAAGTGCCGCACTCGTCCGGGAAGATGGCCGTATCCAGCTCCCTGTGTATTACGTAAGCAAGAGGTTATTGGACGCCGAGTCCAGATATTCGATGATCGAGAAACTCTCCCTCTGCTTGTTGATCGCTTCACGGAAGCTGAGGCCATATTTCCAGGCGCACACCATCAAAGTACTCACCAACCACCCTCTCCGACAAGTCCTGCAGAAGCCCGAGTCTTCTGGCAGATTGCTTAAGTGGGCCATGGAACTGAGCCAGTTCGACGTCCACTACCAACCACGTGTTTCCATAAAAGGTCAAGCTCTCGCGGACTTTATTGTGGAATGCTCGGGAATGAATGACCTCCCGGAAGATCCTGTCCCGGAACTTCCCACCTGGAAGGTCTATGTAGACGGAGCCTCAAATGAAAAAGGAGCTGGAGCGGGGATCATCCTAATATCTCCCCAAGGGCATCAGCTCTAGAGCGCCATCCGTTTCGCGTTCCCAGCATCCAACAACGAGGCAGAACACGAAGCCATGTTAGCTGGGTTACGACTGGCCAGAGAAGTCGGAGCCCAAAAAATCGAAGTATATAGCGACTCCCTACTTGTGGTAAACCAAATATCCGGGGAATACCAGACGAAAGGCGAAAGAATGGTTGCCTACGTGTCTCTCTCCCGCGATCTACTGCAGCATTTCAAAGGCTACCAAATCCGCCAGGTCCCCCGGGACCAGAACTCACTCGCGGACACGCTGGCCAAGCTTGCGACGGACCCGGAGATTGAACAGTATGGCTTAGTCCCCATCGGGCACTTAGAAGCCCCCAGTACTGAGACACGAAGGATAAACGCCATCATCGACCATTCCCACTCCTGGATAGGACCCATCCTCAGATTTCTCACCACCGGAGAGCTCCCCACTGATAAAGCTGACGCAAGGAAGCTCCAATATCAAGCTCCCCGATACGTGGTTATGGATGGAAAGCTTTACCGCAGGGGGTTGTCCATACCCTTCCTTAGGTGTGTTGCCGGAACCGAAGTCAGCACCATCATCCATGAGATTCACGGAGGCTTCTGTGGCGATCATACCTCCGGGCTGAGCCTCTCCAAAAAGATCCTTCGACAAGGATACTTCTGGCCCACCATGAAGAAGGATTGTGTGGATTATGTCAGGAAGTGTGAGCAGTGCCAGAGGTACGCCAAGGTTCCGCGAGCGCCGCCTACAGAAATTACCCTAATGACCAGCCCCTGGCCGTTTGCCGTTTGGGGCATTGACCTAGTAGGTTCCCTCCCAACTGGAAAGGGTGGAGTGAAGTACGCCATAGTCGCGGTAGACTACTTCACCAAATGGGCTGAAGCTGAACCTATGAACACGGTCACATCTAAAAAAGCACTGGATTTTGTCATCAGGAATATAGTGTGTCGTTTTGGGCTTCCACGGAAAATTGTGTCCGACAACGGAAAGCAGTTTGACAGTGAACACTTCACGAACTTCTGTGCTTCGCATGGAATTATCAAAAGCTTTTCCGCAGTCGCCAGACCCCAGGCTAATGGGCAAGTGTAAGCTGTAAACAAAATATTAAAGACCACGTTGAAGAAAAAAATCCAAGCCTGCAAGGCTCACTGGCCGGAAGAACTTCCGCGAGTACTTTGGGCCTATCGCACAACAGAGAGAACTTCGACGGGGCACACGCCTTATTCCATGACCTTCGGTTGCGAGGCCGTAATCCCAGTAGAAGCTATGATCCCCTCTCACAGGCAAGACACCTACGATCCTACCCGGAACCATGCCCTCCTCCAGGAGTCCTTGGACATGATCGAAGAGCTCCGGGAGCAGTCGCAGGTCCAACTAAAAATGTACCAAGGCAAGATAGCCCGACACTTTAACATGAGAGTCCAGAGCCGTACATTCGAAGTTGGGGATCTTGTCCTACGGAGAGTATTTCCTGCTACGCAGGATCCGGGAGTAGGAGTCCTCGGACCCAACTGGGAAGGCCCCTACGAAGTCCAAGAAAAAGTGGGCCATGGGACGTATCACTTAAAGAGACTCGACGGATCTAAAGTCCCGCGCGCCTGGAACGCGGAGCACCTCCGCCGTTACTACCAGTAGGCCCCGGACCATCCAGTCGGAAGTCCTTGGTGAAAATAGCACAAGTGAAAAATGTGGAAATAATCCTCCCTGTTGTAAAACTCACGCCTAGCAGGCTAATGTAATGAAACACGGAGAGATTCACTCCGCTTTTACTGCACTTTTTATCCCTGTGTTCAAAGCTGCGTTTTAACAAGTGACCACGCGGTCCGGAGACGTCCGGACCCCACGCTCACTTGGGGGGTATACATGGCTAAGGCATAGCCATACGCCCCTTGAACAAAACGTACACAGAACACCACTTATGTGCTAGCATTGTGTTTGAAATTTTTAAATTGTTTGAAATGTTTAAATTGTTAAGCTTAGGTTTATTTGTTGCCATGAACATGCTTGCATTACGTGTCATATGTGCATTATGTGCTTATGTGAAAATTTCCATGGAAATGCCTGCCATTATGTATCATGAGAATTATCTCCTGTGTAGCCCAGCGATGGACGGGACTGGGGGTTGAGGCACGTTCATAGAGCTACGTCAAAACACCCCCAACTCCCTGACAAGTCCTTTGCAGAATTCTCCGCGATCGCTGTAGATCTTTGCTTCGCAAACTCCAGCTCCGGGTCTCGGAAGGCAAAAGATGGCAAGATCCGCGAGCGCTGTAGAGCTTTGCTTCGCAAGCTCCAGCTCCGGATCCCGCAAGGCGAAAGATGGAAAGATCCGCGAGCGCTGTAGAGCTTTGCTTCGCAAGCTCCAGCTCCGGGTCCCGCAAGGCGAAAGATGGCAAGATCCGCGAGCGCTGTAGAGCTTTGCTTCGCAAGCTCCAGCTCCGGGTCCCGCAAGGCGAAAGATGGCTAGACCCGTGATCGCTGTAAAGCTCTGCATCGCAAGCTCCAGCTCTGGGTCCAGCGAGGCGAAAGATGGCAAGATCCGCGACCATTGTAAGCCTTGCTTCGCAGGCTCCAACTCCGGATCTCACAAAATAATGCATGGCAAGCTCCATGGCCATTGCAAGTTTCAGCTCCAGAAGCAGACATGCTCGATCCCCCCACTCACAGCCGGCTTTGCTTCGCAAAGCCCCTGCTCCAGGATCACACCTGGTGGGCATGGCGATTTCCCCGACAGCAATAAGCCTTGCCTCGCAGGGCTCCATGCCAGGTCCCTGAAGTCAGCCACCATGAGGTTCGCAACAACAGTTAGTTTTGCTTCGCAAAGATCTAACCTTAAGTCTAGCGACGCTCACCAAAAGAACTCCCGTTCCAAACAATGGAACGACTCACCTTAGCAATCCCAGCGAACAGTATAACTACAAGTCCCGGGATTGGCTATTTTCCTCAGGAAAGCTAAAATACGGTGAAAGGAGCCTGGCCGTTGGAACCAGGAAACCTTCGTAACCTAGAAACTACATGGGAAAAGACATCATCCGTTAAAGCTTCAAGTGGGAAGTGCATAGGTTTTGGCCGTTGGAACCAAAACCCCATACGCCCCTACAACAGTTTCTATCGTATAAATGTCTACCCTAAGCGCAAAGATAAATAAAGAACTCGGCAGAAAAGAAAGGAGAATGCTATGATTATGGCAAAAATGTCCGCAATGAAAAACTCAAAATGAAAAATAATTAAAGATAAAACCCCTTCAAGCATTGGGGGTAACTACAGCTTCCACGATCGCAGCTTCGGGGGCATCGGTTTCAACTGAGGCTGGCGGAGTCGGCTCATTGGAAGGAGGAACTTGGTCATGAGAAGGTTCAGAGGTCCCCGCCTCTTCGGGATCTCCCGCCTCAGGAGCTTCAGCATGTTCGTCAATGTTGTAAGTTTGGACGTACGCCTCTGGGCCCTGATCCCACACGAGTAGCTTCTCCCTCATGGCTTCGGCATCATCTCCCAGATAGCCTAATACCTCCGGGTTCACTTTCCAGAGTTGATGCATGAGGACCACATGCGATATATTAATCGTCCTGTTCAGTATCACCTCAGCATCCTCCTTCTCCTTCAAGCGCTCCGCCTCGGAGGTTGCCAGCTGTGCTTCCCCGACAGTTAGTTGGGCCCTCAATTTTTCCATTTCGGCCTTGGAGGCATCCCGCTCCCCCTTAAGAGAATCAATCTCCTTGCGCTGCTCCCTATTTTGGTTCAGCACGGATTGCTTCTCGATCACATGCCCCCTGGCAGTGAATTACAAGGCCCCGATCTCTTTATCCTTCTCGGCGAGCCCCAACTGCAGCCCCAACTGCAGCATAGACACGAGATCCCTGCTCCTCTTATGGAGTTGCTCCTCCTCGTGCAGCTTACTCTGAAGAGTGGAATATTCCTCTTGCCGCTTAAGGAGGAGATCGTTTTTTGATTGCAAGCGGGCTTCCAGGGTATCCTTCTCCACCTTGGCTTGGGACAGCTCTTCCCGGAGCTTGGAGTTTTCGGCCTTCATCCCATCCGACCGCTGTCTAAACTCATTCTCTGCCTTGGCCCGGTACTCTTGATATTTGGCAAGATATTTCTTCTCCGCCTCTTCTTCAGCCGTGCGCCGGGCCTGATCAATCTTCTCCGAAGCCCCCAAGGCCTGTTGGGTCAGTTTCTGCTTCTCCGCCTCCAAGGCCTGGCGAGCCAGTTGGCTCTCCTCCAGCTGAACCAGAGCTGCACCAACCTCCCGGAACGAGCGTTCCGCGATCATAGAGGCCTGCAAGGAAAGACAACAGAATGAGCTAAAGCCGGACCAAAAGACAGGTGATCCCAAAAAATAACAACTGACGGCTTACCCCGGACAGTTGCTGCTTCACAGCGTGTGTCAGCAACAGCGGATCCTTGCTGCTACTGATGGCCCATTTCTCAGAATTGAGCTCGCATAAGCTCAGGGCCATGTCCTCCATCACCTCAGCTCCGAACGGCGCCAATGCACGTCCGAGCCTAGGCACCAGCCTCTTCTCCAAGGCTGGACCATCCAGAACCGCTCCGGCCGGGTGAAGAGATCTCACCCCCTCGGACAGCTCAGCTCTCTTCACGGCAGACAAGTTATCTGCCCTTCCCTGAGTAACAGCCTTCTCCGCCTCTAACCGCCTCTTCAAAAAACTATCGGCCCATCTTACACCCTCCAGGAGAGCAGCGGGGAAACTGGTTGACTTCCGCGGAAAGTGGAACTTCAAGCCAGGCAGGGGAAGATTGGTTGTCTGAGAAGAAGGAGACCCCGGAAGGGTGGACCCCCTTTGGGCTGGAGGAGGAGGCAGACGAGGTATTAAGGCCCCGGTCTGTTGCTTTTGCTGCTGCGGCAGCAGAAGTAATTGCCCTTGTTGCTGCTGCTGGTTTGGATGTTGTTGTTGCTGCTGCTGCGGCGTTGGTGATTGTCTCTCTTGTTCCTGTTACTGCTGTTGTTGTAGTTGTGGTTGCTGTTGTTGTTGCCTTCGACCGGGAGAAGAGTGTCTAAGGCGTTTGTTCTTAGCGCCCTCAGCATCTTCTCCGGGACGCTTGCTCACCCCAGTTGTCCTCACGGGGAACACAAGCCCTTTCCTGTCGCTGCTGCTACTCGAGACCATCATAGTCTCGGAAGGCCCGTCAGCAGGGGACTTCTCTACCCTCGGAGACGCTTGCGCCTCGCCACTTGTCTTCTTGGGGGAGGCATCTTTACCTCCCCTACCAGCCTTGGTCTTCCGTCCTTTCCCCGTGGACGGGTCTTGGCTGGTGGCAGCCTTCTTAATAAGTAAAGTAACCCTCCCCAACATCTTGGCTTCGGGATACTCTGCAAGAATCGTACAAAGCAAGGTTAACGAACCAACAAGCAATGAGAAAGAAGATAAGCGGAAGACAAGACAATCAACAACATAAAAGCACAAGCAAGCCCGCCAGCAGGGAACAAGAAACAAGAAAAAGAAAAGTTTGAAAGGGACGACCATGCACGAGAAACGTGGATGGCCTTCCCCGAGCAAAACAAAACATCGCTTCCTGCTCCAGGAAGCTCCCGTACTCCTTGAAGTCCGGGAATGACATGCTGGGAGAAGAAGGGTCAACCATGATGACACCTTCTGGCAGACTACCGTCACTCAGACACCAGAGGAGCTCATCTACCCTATCGCAATACCTGTCGAAAGGTATCCTACGCGGATCTAGCCTAAGGAAACGGGGATCAAACCCCATCTGAGAGGTCTGGGAAACCTCAGACAGGCTGGGGGTGTGGATCAATCGAAAACTAGTCTTACCTCTCCCGGAGGTACTAGCCCCCGGAGCCCCTTCGTTAGGGTAAGCCGCGGCGTGGCGAGCCTCGATCTCCTCTTCCTCCGGCTGGGGGTCGGGGAACCTCTCCGCCCAACTAGGAGATAGAGTATTTTCGTCCCGAGCTGCTTGGGTGATCACCTTAGACAGCTCCAGGGCAATCTGCTCCCGGATATCAGCTGACACCTGAGTTTGCCCCCTGCCACTCACTGGCTCGATGTTTTGGAAGGAGGCAAGTAGCCCATACTCCCTCAACGATTCGGAGGTCACAAGTCCCTCCACTTTCAACTCTTCCTCAGAAAGCCCTTCGTAGAACTTGGACCTCCTTATCATCTCCGCGCAGCGAGGTGTCCGCGGAACGACTTCTGCGAAAATCAAATACAAGCGTTAGAGATCCTCCCAAAAGGCAAATCAAGCGCAAAGAAACAAAGTAGAAAAGGAGAGGAAGGAGCGCTTACCAGGGATTTTGAAGTCCAAAGATAGGGCTGACACCCTCTTCAGCGGGAAGCCAGTCGTCAGGAACCAGTATTCCCGGAGGTCTGGAACCCTCGCGGTATGACAAGTGGGGCACATCACGTCCGGGTGCCTTTCTAGCCTGTAAAACCCCACTTTGTCTGAATGACCCCTCATAGGCTGAGACTTCAACCCGTAAAAGTACAGCACCTCCTCCGGGGTAGGAGCTTCTAGTCTCCGAGACTTGCAAAAGATGAACCACCCCGCTAGGAGCTTGTAGCTGGGAGGAATCAACTGGAAGGGGGCAATCCCCGCCTTCACACAGAAATTGGCGAAGTAACTCCTTAGGGGCAAGTGCGCCCCACACACTATGTGTGCCCAGCTCCAGGCACCAAAGCCCTCGTGACTCTGGCTAGCTGACTCGCCCAGCACCGACAGACGGTGCCACATCAGACCTGGGATGTTCTTCAGGCCTGCCTCAGAGGAATACAGCTCCAGCATGCCATAATTCCTGAAAAGGTTCGGCTTTTGGTCCATCTCCCAGATGGAACAATTGGAGGTTGGTGGGCTAGCCGCGACCACTTTCGCCTTTCCTTTCCCCTTTCCACCAGTGACAGGAGAGCCCTTCTCTTGGGCAGAATCAGCCTCCCCCACAGCAAGGAGTTGTTCCTTTGAGATGTTCGTCACTGGACAAAGGAAAAGAAAGAAGAAAACACTCTAAGCAGTCAGCACCCTTGTCATACCCTAGTGGTATCAAAGGCGTCGGGGAGACCCTCCCCGAAAAATGCTTGGAGAGGCTCCCACCGAGCTTACCGGGGATTGGCACCATGCCACCCGAAGGGCAGCAAGGAACCAGACTCAGACCCCGAGCCTAAGCCCACCAAAAGAAGTGTTTTTCCAGAGAAAGACACCCTAAAGGCGTTCATGCTTATGCCCTAAAACAGCAAAACAAGGGACGACTTTCCAAACGCAAATCGCCAAAGCATGCAGAAAAGGCTACTTATCGACTCACAATCAATCACATGCCTACCAAAGCCCTATTCACGCATGCACATAAGCAATAATGGCAGAAACCTCTACTCTAACAACTACCAACAACCTAAGGTCTGGGAGGAAAGAGCAAAGTAGAAATACTTACTGATATTCGGGTAGTTGGAGGTTGAAGGAGTAACTGGATCACTGCACAGCACGATCGCGAGAAGTAAAAGCTGCAAAGACGAACGACGATTCCAACCAGGAACTTCGGGGAATAAACCCACTGCCAAATCAAAAAGAAAAGTTTCCAGATACTTACCAAAAGAAATGGCAAGTTCGGGGGAACGTAAGCTGGGAAGCCTGAGAGTTCGAAGGTTTGGAAATCTGAAAATCCTAAAGATGGAGAATCTGAAAGCGCAAAGAGGAAGAAAGGTCCTTTCCCTCGTTTTTATAGCAGGGAAGAAGCCGTTTCGAATTCCTCAAGTGGACGGTCCCGATCTTCCCATTCCGTGTGCATCAGATCCAACGGCTGGAGAGGAAGCGACGATCCTATTTATGACTCCTCGGATGGGAATAAAGTATTTATTTCCCATCATTACACCACCTCGGGCCCTGAGTACCATTAAAAACCATCAAATCATTAGTCAGATGACTGACGCACGCATACTCAACCAGTCGCCTCACGCACACGTCTTGGTCGCAGAACCATTCCCAGAATGACACGTGGTCCTTGCCGCACTTGAGTACTTGACCTCAAACAGAAGAAATTCCCTTTCTTTTTCATACTAACACTCAGGCGGGAAAAAGGAACCCTTCCGGGAACACAGAAGGTGCCCCCTCGCCTAGTCTAAGAAACCGATTGTACAAGCTCCCGGATCTCTCAAAGCTCCGTGACCTTGGGGGGTAAATGTTATCCAGATTTTCGGATAGCGTTTAGATTGATGACCTCGGGGAAGCAGAATTATCGATGTCTTTCACGGTAGGTGACCAGAGCTCGCGGATTAACAGAAAGGCTTCGCCTCTCCCGTTTAGTGTCCGGATTACTCTTCCAAGCAAACACAATACGGAAACTCGTCAACTCTCCCGGACTCCCGAAGGGGTATCCTTCGGGGAAGCTCCTTCCAGGAGAAGCTCTTCGAGTGGTCTCCGCGGAAGCAGTTCCATGCCTCGCACGGAACAAAGCCAAACGGTCGAGTCCTGGAGGAGGCATATTTGGAATGATATCCGCCTGACACAGGATCCTGCCTGACACGCCCGTCAGGTCAAATCCGCACACATCCCAGCACGCCTAAGGGTACCTTTTCGCCTACTGTTCCGCTGACAACTTGGAAAAGACGGCTGACTTTGTGGGTTCCCCATACTTTCACGTAAATATACCCACATAGAGTCTTGTAGCCATGCTACTACAGTAATTGTATCCCTATTTATGGCTGGTGTAATTAAGACTCATGTACGTAGAGAAAAACCCTAATCCAAAACCGTAGCTATAAAGACCCCTTCATTTTACAAGAAGGGGGACGAACAAATCATATAGCAAAAACTCTACTAAAATCTCTCTAGCTTCATCTTCTTCAAGAGAACCCGAGAGAAACACTGTGAGTGTGTGAAGTTCTTGTGCACCAGCCATCTTACTGTAACCTTTCCCAAGTATAATAACATCGACTCGTGGACTAGGGCTTGTTAACGCCTGAACCACGTAAAAACACTGTTTCTTTAGTTACATTTCAGCATTTCTACAATTCTTATCTTTTTATTATTCTGTTAGTTATTCGTTTCCGAAAAACTAGGTAAACACCTGGATATAACCAGGTCTCCTTAACGACTTAGATGTTGATCCTTATCTATGGATCATTGCTCTTCTTAAAGAGCTCGAGATATGGATAAGGGTTAACGCCAACTAAGTCATATCCTGGTTTTAACCGGGTCATAAAACTTAGAAGTTAACTTAAATTTATTGATCGTGGTTCTTCTTAAAGAACTCGAGATATGGATAAAAGTTGACACGAACTAAGCTTTCAAAATAAGCTCCTAGTTTTAACCGGGTCATAAAACTTAGAAGTTAACTTAAATTTATTGATCGTGGTTCTTCTTAAAGAACTCGAGATATGGATAAAAGTTGACACGAACTAAGCTTTCAAAATAAGCTCCTGGTTTTAACCGGGTCATCAAACTTAGAAGTTAACTTAAATTTATTGATCGTGGTTCTCTTAAAGAACTCGAGATATGGATAAAAGTTGACACAAACTAAGTTTTCAAAATATGCTCCTGGTTTTAACCGGGTCATAAAACTTAGAAGTTAACTTAAATTTATGGATCATGGTCCTTCTTTAAAGGGGCTTGGGATATAAATAACGGTTAACATGAACTAAGTTTATCAAAAAACAAAATATGTGTATTGTAGCCAAACGCATGAAGAAATACACAAGTTAAAATTGTAAGGCAAATTGTCTCGAGGAGAAAATACCTCGTGCCAAGGATTACATAAAATACTTCAAAAATAAAGAGAAGAAAAAACGCCCTAAGCCCCGTCAGTCGGCCCCTTGGAGGTCGCAGTCTCATCCAGCTCCGCCACACCAGAGGCTTCCCCAGTCTCCGAAGGCGGCACCTCTTTGTCAAAGCGGGCTTGGAACTTCACCAACAAGCGCGCCCAGAGACTCGACGGCATGAAGGATGTAACGACCCCAATTTCACTATTAGGCTTAAGGGCCTGGAGTAGTGTGCCTGGAGGGCATAATGGGATTTTGTGTGTGACTTTAATGAACTTAATGCATGATTACGATTTATTGCACGTTATGTGATTATATGATTATTTGAGATGCATGACTATGTGAATTAGTATGCATGTAGACCTGATTGTCTTAGAATGAGCATGATTGTAATCTGACCATGTTAGGGCATAACTGTGATAACTGTACTATGTGAATTGTGCCATGTGTGTGTGATGTTATTATCAGGATGCACGCATCGAGATGGTCCTAGTGAGCCATTTAGTCTAAAAGTCACAACGGGAAGTTGTACCCGGCTCGGGAGGAGCCTAGGGGTACTTCGGGAATCTTATAAGTTGAGTTGAAAATGAGTGGTTAGTTATTGGTAATTGAGTAACCTGGGTAACTGTTTGTAACTGCTGAGGGTAACAAGTTTTAAGATAGAAAGTGATAGAATTGAAATAGAAGTGTAAAGACTTAAGTGCCCTTGAAGGTTTAGTTAGGAAGGGGTAAATTGGTCTTTTGGCAAGGGAATTATGAAACTTTCAGCTGGGATTTAGGGGGGTACGGTTTGGACATTTGGGGTCACTTGAGGCTTTGATAGAAATTGAAGAGAAGAAAGAGAAGGAGAAAGAAGAGATAGGGCAAGCAAAAAGAAAAGAAGAAGAAGGGTAGAAGGGCTGAAGTGGGAGCTTAGGAGGAGTTCAAGGAAGCTTGTTGGGTGGATTCTTCACTTAAGGTATGGATTTTATACACACTTAAGTTTGGTTTCTGTGTTGATTTGAGGAATTTAATGCTTGAGTTAAGCTTTTCAAGGTTTTGGTTTGGGTTGCTGAAATTTAAGATCAAAAGTGTGGATCTTGGGTGTGTTGATGTTTTGATCTTGATTCTAGTGTCTATAGGTTGTTAGATTGTTCATATGAAGTTTGGAATTGATTTTTGGGGTTGAGATATGTGTTTGGGATGGTTTAAGGTGAGGTTTAGAGAGTAAAATGGTGGTTTTTTTCTGGGTTCGAAGGGTCGGGCCGCGACATGGTTCTTGGTGAGCCGCGGCCCTTCGAAGAAGTTGCATGCTGAAGGAGAAGGGCGGGCCGCGGCATGGCCCAAGAAATGCCGCAGCCCTTACCTGTTTTTGAGCCTTTGGGGGTTCTTTTTGGGGGCCATGCCGCGGCATGGGTGGCCTATGCCGCGACGCTTAAGGGATTTTGGGATTTTGAGATTTTAGGCTTGGGAATTTAACCTAGGGTGCTCGGGGTTGAGTCTTTTACCATGTTTGGTGAAGTTCAACGTTCCGAGTACTAGAACTTGGCCTGGAAGCTCATTTAAGGTTGTTAATGGTGTCTTTCTTCATGGTTGTGACTAGGTGTTAAGCTAGGGCTCGAGGATCGGATCGCGCTCAGGGAGTATCGCCCGTAACTAACTCATTTGAAAGCTAAAGGTAAGAAAACCATAACACCCAAGAATAGGGCATGGCCCCACTGTATGATTGCAGGGCATGGCCCGAGATTGTATTATATGCAAATGTTTAACCTTAAATGAATCATGATGTGTGTGAATGATTATTTCGAATGTACTATATGTGTGATTATAATGAAATGAACGGCAAGGGCCGAGAGCGGCGTAGGCCGGGTACGACCGTGGGGCCGGAAGTAACACTCAAGCACATGGGATGCTTATAGTCAGGGTGGGACCCAAGGGATACATGAGTTATCCTCGCGGTGAGAACCGAAACCCCAGGCTTTGGTAAGGCCTCTGGGGCGGCATGGCCGTACTTGTTTTATATGATGGTTTTCCTATTTATCAGTGAATTATGCCAGCTATATTATTTGCATATGTTATGTACTATTTGGGTTTTCTTGCTGGGCTTCGGCTCACGGGTGCTCCGTGTGACAGGTAAAAGCAAGGAGTCAGTCAACCGGCCATGAGTATGGAGAGTGTGGGGGCGGCGCGTACATGTTCGGCCTGCCCGACTGCTTTGGTTGGGGGCATTTTGTATATGGCTGTATTAAATCATTCTTTTGGTAGTCAACCTGATGTAAATCTATTGTGAGTTGTAAATATTTTGTAAACCTTATTTTTTGGGATCCCAGGTGTTTAATACTTAATGTTTTCAATAAAACTAGACATTTTCAAAGAGTACAGCCTTAAACTCTGGTTATTTCACACTTTTGGTTTTAGAAACCACTTATAGTCAATTAAATGCACAATCTTTGTTTTAAACTCACTTGGCAACGGCTCTAAGGTAGTAGGGCGTTACAAAGGAGAAGTCAGCCTCCGGGTTGTGGGCCCAGCAACGGTAGAACAGTTCCTGCATGGACTGTTCCGAGGTGGCCCGTTCAGCTTCAAGGGCGGCCTGGGCCTCAGTCTTCGCTGCCTCGAGGTATGTTCGCGAGGTGGCAAGGGATGTCTCAAGCTCTTTGACCTTCGAGCGGGTCCTCTCTAACTCGGCCTTCGAGGTCGCCAGCGCATCTTTCGCCGCCTGAGCCTCTTGAAGAGCGGCCTGGTGACCAGCCCTCATCTCCTCGAGCTGAGCTCTGGTCCTGGTGATGCCTCGGTGTACAGCAGCGATGCCCTGCGAGAATGGAAAGACAAATTGGCTAAGTAGAAAAATAAGGTGGTGTGTGAGGGGTAAAGCCTTAAAAGAATGGGGCAGCTTACCGTTAGGGTCATGTCCATCGATTACTCTATTACGTGGACCGGGCTCAGTGTCTCAATAGCCCGGAGCTCCTTCTCTTTGAACTTGTAGAAATGGTTGACGGCATAACTCGCCGACTCATACACCGTCCCCCGGAAGGCTTCTGGGATCTTTTCCAGAGCCTGGGGGTCGACCGTGATGCGTACGCCAGGGGCCACTGCGGCCGGGGGCCCGACCTCCATTCCCACGTCCTGGATTGCTGATAAAGATCGCTGGGGCGGCGGAGGCATGTGTCCTGCTCCGACAGCTAGAAGAGTTGCCCCCCGACCTGCGATGGTGGTGTTTTTTCCTTCTCCTTTGCCGGAGATTTGGTGGAGCCCCCAGCCGTGCTCTTGGACCCCCGGTGCCTTTTCAATGTTGGCCCTGCTGGGGGATTCCCCCCAAAGTCTATGCCCCGCAAACTATCCTCGGGCTGAGACATCTCTTCTGCAAAAACAAAAAACATGGTTATTACAAGTTAGCAATACGGGAGAAATAGAAGCAAAAGGTTAAAGGCAAACAGTATACGAATACTAAGGGAGCCCTACCCCCCGAGATGGAAGAACCTAAGACGATTATTTCCCGAACAGGCGCAAGTTCTGGGTCCGATTCTGACTCGGGGCTAGACTCTTCTACATACTGCCTAAGCCCCGGAGCATAGATGCCCCTCTGGAGTGATGGCCACGTGCGTAAGTTGGTCCCATACTCCTAAAAAATGATCGACCTAAAGGCTAGGGTGTTATCTACTACTACGGTACCCCTAGGCCGGCTCTCTTGGTGATCCAGCACGAGCCGATCAACACAATGGAGCAGGAGTGTGTTCAGGTCTGGGTCCCTTCGATGACGATGGACGATCTGCCTAGGATTGAACCTAACCAGCCGGGGGTCCACAGTGGCCCTATCTACATTCCTAAGCAAGAAAGGGTTACCTTGGCCGGAAGGACCCGCGGCTGCTCCGGATTGGATCCTCTCCTCGTCCATCCCCTGGGCGACCTCCAAGTTCCTCTTCCTATTCCTCACGAGCAGAACTTCAGCCATCTCGTCCTCCTCATCTTCCTCTGCCGCGACCTCCTCAACGATGATATGTCTGTTTTCGCGGGTTGGGGGCGACCCCCGGGGCCTCTTCAGGTTCAGAGTCTGATTCGGGAAAATCAGTTTGTAGAACACCATCGTCTCGTCCGTCACGAGCACGCGATAGTCCTTTTAACTGGGGGGTAAGCCCGCCAGTGTTTCGTATTGACCCCCGAGGGTCACAGACTTTTTGGTCCTCGCGTAGATGGCTGCAAAATTGGCCGAAATCAGAGTGGAATACGGGAGGAGCTAAAATAAAATAACACTTAAAAGGCAAGCTAAGATCAGGGTTCACTTACGAGGACGGTTGAAGTAATGGTGCTCGCAGTTCCGGAACCCAGTTGACATGAAGAACTGGTCCTTAAAGTCATTTGGATGGCTTGGCAGCTCGATGACCGCCGCCGTATTAGGAAAACAGGTTAAGTAGTAGAACCCGTCACCTCGCCCCCTCTGGTCCGGGCTGGCTTTTAGGCAAAAGAAGTATAAAATATCCGCAGGAGTGGGGACCTCCCACTCCTGCTTCTTGAATAAGTACCTCAACCCTGCCAGCAGACGGTAGGAGTTGGGGGGGAGCTGGAATGGGGCCAACCCCACATAGTTCAGGAAATCAGCGAAATACTGATCCAGGGGAAGGAAGGCCCCTGCCTTGAAGTGTTCACCACTCCAGGCCGCAAACGATTCGTCGAGCGGAGTGCAGCTCCGCTCGCCCTCCGTAGCTTGTCGGGATATAACTGAGGCTTTCCCCAGTGGAATGTTGTGGGTGAGGAAGAGTTTGTTGATCTTCATCTGGTTGGTTACCTTCGAAACGATTCTCTCTGCCTCAAAGAATGCGTCGGGGGCCACCTCGACCTGTTTCTCCACGGCCGGCCCAAAGTGGGGGATCGGCGAGCTGGGCATCACCGCCTTTCCCTTCTCCTGCCGGGAGGCCGAGCTTCCAACGTTCTTCTGAGGGAGGTTCTTTTTTGGAGCCATCTGGTCGCCTAGTGAACACAAGAAAACATTTTAGAAAGGGCGACCCAAGCAGGAGGAAGAATAATTATTATTTGCACGAGCTGAGGTAAGCCCAGCTCATGGGAGGTGGAACCACGCGGTTCAATGAACATGCGCGTGTACTCCTAACAGATCCCAGATTACTCGGAATTCACGTGTCAGGGGGTTCAGAGTAAAATTTTCCTTGGGAGGAAAGTTTCAACAGGCAGGAATGGCAAAACCGCCCATGAGGCGTGTTCCCTAAGCTACCCGGTTTTGCACCCAAAATTCCCAAAACTTCTACCCAGAAATTGTTCCAGAAAAAGCATCCTGAAACCCATACTCTAAGGCAATTTCCTACAACAAGTATGTCCTAACCTAAAAAGGGCTGTCACCCTCCATGTCCACGCAACCCAGAAAACCCTTGCTTGTGGCTACAGTAAAAAAAAAAAAAAATTTTTTTACCTAAGCTACAGTAGCATGTTTTCAAAGTAAACAGGGTAAGGAAACTTACAATATATCGCTGGAAGGTTGAAGAGAATGCTGCGTTGATAGGAGCTTCGTCGGTGAAATAGCCTCCAAAGCTTCGGAGAAACTCATGCGCCTAAGCTTCTTGAACAATGAAAATGGCAGCGACTGAGTCGAGGGTTTCGTTCTTCTGAAAGTTAGAGAGGGAAGAAGGAAAGAGATTTGGGAAATTTTGAATGAAGGGATGGCCCGTGCATAGGGTGGCCACCCCCTTTTTATACATGAAGAATCACGTGTATAAGGCTCTTGGGAGACCCTAGTGGGGGATCCGAGGCCTTCCCGTCGAAATACGAAGCGACGGCTGAGCATAGACTAGGCCATTAAATGCAGTTCTCCTAAAATGTACCGTCATCCACCCACGACGTTCCACGTATCAAACGCCTGCACAAAAAGTGGAATGTGAAGGGTTGTGGGGAAGTCTAAAAGCCCCTACTGTGGTCTTCTATGTATGACGTCATATACCACGAGCAGGAGCTTGGGGGGCAGATGTACGCCCTGGTTTTCCCACGGGCTGATTAGCAGATCGAGCCTCGGACTAATCAAGGTTAGTCCGTAAATTCCCCCAGATCGCAGATCTTGTTTTCGAGGTCGTACCCCCTTAGCTCGAGGTATCCTCAAGGACTCGCCCAGGCTGCCCAAGACTGGGAGAAGGAGCCTGAAGGCCGAAGGTCGGGTCAGGGAAGCAGCTCGTGGTACGAGTTGCTCGTGGATCTCTGACCCTTTGTAAAGTCAACACACGCAAGATAAAGGTGCCTATATCTGACATCACGTGTCCGATATCTCCCTGACTTCTCGGACACGCAGCAGGAACGTGCATATTCAGACACCCACGGCTGGGTTGGGCCGTGCGACCCATTATCTCCTTATCTATCGATTTGACCATACTTATGTGTCAGGTTTAGAAATTAATCATGAATGTCACAGAGTTGATATGACAAATAAGAAGGTCACGGGATGACCTCCTTACCAACTTCCAGGTGCCTTCTCCTATAAATATGGAGACCCTGGGAGTTGATAGGGGTTGAAAAAAATAGTCTTTGAAGAGATACACCTTGTAACCAAATACCCAAAATAGATCAATAATATTGACTAGTGGAGTAGAAGGATTTTAACCTTTGAACCATTTAAAAACGTGTCTTGAGTCACCTAGTTCATCCCCTAAGATTTCCTATTTGTGACGGTTCTACTTTCAGCACTAATCACTTTCTCTCCCTCTCTTAATTACCTGTTGGCGAAGAACCGCGTCAACAAAACCCATAACAAATAATTAATAATGGAATATGTAAATAAAAATTTAATAGTCTTAAAAGAATTACCTATGTCGCTACATAGAAGATGACTAGCGCTTGGGCCAACATATCAAACTCCCAATAGCTTGTTAGACTGTATAAATCTCACTTTAGGGATCGGGTTAACAAGTAGAGCATCAGGTTGGCCAGCAAACTCAATTGCACTGTGGTAGTTTTCTCCTATGTTTTTGTCCATGATTGTATGTTCTATTAGTAACTAGAATGTATCCCCTACCAACAATGTTGGTGATAGAGCCTAATGAAAATTTTCATTCAATCATTTTATCCAGTACATATTTAGATATGTATAAATATGTTATACAAGTTCACAAATTTGGATTTTAAAAAGATAAAGCTATACCCGATTTGAACCAAGAGTGGGGATAAACACAGGTGCCTCTTCTGGTTGTGGGGCAGTGGTGTTAGAGGTTGATGCTGCGATTTTGGTGATGCCTGGTGAGATGGTGTCACCTGATCTATGGGTGATCCATAGTTTGGCACTGACGCATGAGAATATCCTCCAAAGCCACTATGTTGTCCTTTCATCTATTCCATAAATTGTCGCATCATTTCCTCTTGTCTTTTGATCATTTTCTGTTGTTGTTGCATTATTTCTTCTTGTTGACGATATTTTCTTCCATCATTGCAAATCGAGCCTCAACTGAGGAAGCCTCAAATTCTTTACCCTTTTTCTTACTGGATAGTGGGTGTTTATCCAAAAAATAGCTCTGGATGACGTGGCAAAAATTGTCAACACGTGGCCGACACGTGGCAGAGATACTGGTCGCCTATCGACTAGAGATACTTCCATATGCGGAGTTCAAGTTTTATATACGACCAGCCTAATCGTATACTCCATTTATTTATGTATAAGTTTGTATAGTTGTAATGATATCTGAGAATATCTCTTCATTATAACCTGAATATCCATTTATTAAGGAAAGATATGATTAATTGACTCATGTAATCCTCCTTGAGCCTATAAATAGTCAAGAAATAGCTCAATGGGGGATCGTCTGTATTATTTCTCCTTCTAAGGTATGTGAAACTCAAGAACCCTAGTTCTTTGATCACACCTTTGAAGATCAATATTAATAATAGTATCAAGTAGACGTAGGTCATTACCAATCACTGGGGCCGAACCACTATAATTCTTTGTGTTCTTTACTTTACATTAGATTGTATTCTCAAGCTTCGTACTAATTTCCTATCGTATACTTGACTCCATGTCGTTGGATAATTTATGGGTCAGGTCACTTGACTCTAAGCGAATGGGCAGGTCGAAGCAGTTAATAAAACACTGAAGGATACACTGAAGAAGAGGCTAGAAGATGCTAAGGGAGCATGGCGAGAGCAGTTGCCTAAAGTTCTTTGGTCATATAGGACTTCCAACCGAACAGCAACAGGTCATACCCCGTTTTCCTTGGCATACGGGTATGAAGCTATGTTGCCTGTCGAGTTGGATCCACCCTCGCACTGCAGATTAACATACGACCAAGACTCTAATCGTCTGCTATTGATGGAATCCATGGAGTCAATCGATGAGAAGCGTGAACAAGCCCAACTCCGAGTAGCTGCGTACTAGCAGAAGGTCGCCCGGCATTTCAACTCTAAAGTGCGAGAAAGAAAATTCAATGTTGGAGATCTTGTACTCCGAAGAGTTTTTCTAAACACATGCGAACAAGCTGCTGGAGTACTCGGGCCTAATTGAGAAGGGCCATACCAGATTGATGAGGTCCTTCACCCAGGTACTTATAAACTTGCACACTTAAACGGAGATCTCGTTCCTCGCTATTGGAATGGAGAACACTTGCGCAAGTATTAACAATGAACAATTCTTCTTAAAGAATTGGCTTGTATTAATTTTACTTTTTACAAGTTTTGAAAAAGGGTTGGTCATTTTATGTGACTGATCGCCTATAAGTGTAAGATCTTATTAATCACTCGTACAAACATGTTTAGTCCATTTATTACGAGAAGTAAAAGGGACTGTGCGCCGCCAGTCACTTCTTGCCAATTATTGTATTTATTACAAGTATTTACTCATTACGTGTGTTGTTTTGCTGTATTATAATGCTAATCATATTGCTTCGAGCAGTAATGTTCGAACAGGTTCTGGTCAATGCAAGTACCCAAGGATCTAAAGCTCCTCGATCACTTGGGGGAATATAAGGTACAAGTAAGCAAAGCATATCATTAAAAGGTATGTAAACACATGAGCAAAATAAGTGAAAGCGTGCTATGGTACTTAGAGTATTTTTCAAAATTTTGTTATTTTGTGAAATCAAACCAAAGTCCTATGCTAAGTTCGGTCATGCGAACAGATGCTATAATAAGATGCAACTATATTATAATGTCAAAATGTATCCTCTTACACCGTGAGCAGTCGCTGCTCGGATGTAATTGTTCAAATAAAAGTAAAATAGGCCCATGCAGCAATAAAAAATATATCGTCTTTACATCACGACTTATAGGTCGTGCAGTTAAAAAGATGAAAATAAAAACAGAAAAAGACTAAGGAGCTGGAGGATCTTGAGGAGCCAGAGGATCTTGACGAGGGCCCTAATCGACGACGTTTGCAACCTCATTGTCTGCCCTATCCATCCCAGTGGCCAGCAAGATCTCAGGGGAAGCAGGAATCCTTGCTCTTTCTTCCTCTGCCAGTCGAGCAGCACAGCGAGTGAGCTCGGCGTTTCTTTCATTCTCAGGAAGGTAATTGAAGTTGGCACCCTGGTTGTGCTTCCAAAAATCGTAGAAGCATCGGACAGTGGCATTCTTATACCTTTCCAAGTTGCTGGCATTGGCTTTCTCAAGCTTCTCAATCCGGCCCTCCAAGGTAGTATTCTCCTGTTTACTCGCAGCCAAGTCCTCCTCAAGCTGTTTAGCCGCGCGGTAATTGACGCAGTTAGACTCCTTGAACTGGTCCCTCTGATCGATGGCTTTTTCCAAAGACTTTTGCTTCTCCTTCAGCTCCTCAGCCAATTTATTCTTCTCCTCAAGAACCACTGCGAGCTTTTCGGCATATTTCTCTGGGGCAGCTTTGATTTCATCAGCGTGTCGTTGCTCCAAAGATTTGGCCTGCTCCGTAACAGCACCCGAGTGGAGACAGCCGACAGTAAGGGTCAGCATTGCCTGCGGTCAGAGGAGAAGTTTGACTAATTGTAGAATATAGAAGGGCTATCTCCGCAGAAAAATATGACTTACACTGGTAAACTCGTTCAAGGCGCGGTTTAAGATCAGATCGACGTCCATTGCCTCTGTCGCGGCCATCTCCTCTCGGCAACAGTCGTGCTTTACAATTTTCGCGACCCTGTCCTTGACCGATTTGAAGGCGTGACTAGTTATGTCGCCCCCAGTCGAAGCAGGATTGGCCTGCTGAGCCTGGTCGGTTGGGGCCACTGGAGGTGGACTCGTTCCAGCTGGAGTAGGGAAAGTCTGCTGCTCGCGAGGAAAGGGTGGAGTTGTATTAGCTGAGGGCCCATCCTCTGGGGGTCCTGCATTGCGAGGCTTCTTAGCCTGAGGCGCTTTGCTGCTTTCCCCAGGGTGCCTCTTGCTTGCCTTCTTTTTTCTCGGGGGAGCTGCGGGAGTCTCAGAAGTGCTGTAAGTGTTGAACACATTCACGGAGTCCATGTCTGGAAAAGAAGCAAAATGTCGAACAGTGAGATAGCATAAATAACTAAGTATATTACATCAGGAAAACAAATAAAGAAAGATTGCAAAATCATATACCCGAGCTATTATTACTGGTCGCTATACTATAGACTCTACTAGTCTTATACTCACTCTCTGACATGAAGAAGTCTGGACCTAAATTCGGAGCATATTTAAAATTGCCGTCCCCGTCGAATAGGTGACAAGGAATTGGAAAGCTATATAAAGTGAAATAACTATACCATTCTCGTTTGAAGACTCGTGCAAGTGTTCGACAGGCTCGGTGGCTTTCTTTTTCCCCTTACCCAAGGGGGCAGGGGGCCTCTCTAATGGAGGTGTGCCAACAGGTTCCCTGATCGTGACCCCGGTTGGCCTCCTTCATGGAGGCGACACTAGTGGTTGTTGCTCGTGTTCCTCCTCAGCTGTGGCACTCCCTGCTGTTGACTACCTCATGTCCTGATGAGGGGCCAAGAGGCCAACCAGCCTAAGGTTAGCCTTTGTGACCAGATGTTTGACGCTTTTTTCTACGTCAGTCATGCTGGCCAAGAGGACTGATCTCAACTCCATGTCTGGAGTTGGGTCTAGTCGCAGCCATGGACCTGAAAGACATTAAAGGTTTAAGAGAATGTGGAGAAGAACACTAAATAAAGAGTAACAACCAGTGATATAAAGGTTTTACCTCCTTGAGCAAAGGCCAGATTTTCTGCGATCATGTCGGTCATGAGGAAGTACTCTTGGTAGTACCTTCCCACATTCGATATATGGGTGGTGTCAGTCAGGAAGGTGCGCCCAGTTTCTTGATGAAAGAAGTGAAAAAAACCCTATGCCTTCTTGCTTGGGGTTACACTTGAGGTCAAACAAGTAGTTTACCTCATAAAGAGTTGGCACGGGCCATTTTTTGTGGCTGTATAGGATATAGAGTGCTGCGATTTGGAGTTATTTGAAAAGGGGCAACTCTGAAATAGTTGGTCACCCCTTGGAAAAATGAATGAAGAGGCAAGGTAGCCCTTGCCTCAATGTGGAACCTCGACCAGGCGCTGAAGGCGCCTTCGGGCAGGTTTGCCCGTTGGTCTTGGTTAGGTCGAACTAAGGTCACCCCCGTGAGACCGTACTTCCTGATGTAGTTGGCGATCATCCTGATCGTCACTCGGCTCTCAGGAACTAAATACCCCTCAACATCTCGCTGAATGGCATGTTGGGGCTGAGCGTGTCTTTGGATATTGGGGTCAGGAACATTTTCAGCTCGACCACTGGTCGAGGGAATTTCAGCCCGAGGAGCAGGCTGATGTGAGGGATTGGGGGTTTTCTTTTTCTGGGCTTCGGTTTTGGCACGAGCCATATTTTGAGCAAGGACAGGTGAAGTGTTTGAATTGACACTAGAAAATGGAATGTCGGGTATTAGTGACAATGCTTGCTCCTTGTCGTCAAGTAGTTGAGCCAATAAGTCATCGTTGATAGGTCTTTCTCCCCCCCATGGATCTTGCATGTAAGTTGCGAATAGAGAAAGGAGGAGATAAGATGCACAGCTTGAGAGTTTATGTTGAAAGTTGGAATAACATTGCTCACGTCTACGACCAGCAGCGTTCTAACAGAAACACTAAGTTCTATGCGAGCAGTTTGAAAAACAGATCAAAAAGCAGAAATAAAAAGTTTTTGGAAAAAAATCTTTTTCGACTCCGAAGGGGCGGGAAAAACCCAGTTTTTCAACTAGCCTAAAAATCAAATTTTTACTTCGATTTCAAGCCCTAAACTTACGAGCTTGACTATCAAACTGTCTCCTAACTCCTACAGAGCAAAACTACACTACCCTATCAAGCATCAGTCAGTATACACTCAATCCTCATGCATTCTACCCAAGAACACGAAAAATTTCAGAACTCAAAACATGCATGTGACGGTATGCATGGCATGTTAGAGAGCATGAAAGTTGAAGAAAATTACCTAGATGAAGATTGGATGTTCTGAAATGAAGCAACTTTGGACATGCGAACAGAGGATCTTTAGAACAAAGCGATGGAGGATCTTCCAAGTTTCTGAGCTCTGAGATGAAGTTCTTGAGGGTTCTTGGCAAGAAAATGGCGAGTAAAAGTGAAAAGGTAAATTTGGGGATTATTTATAATGGCTGAGACATGATGAAAAGGGGTAATCATGAGTTACCTTTTTCAAGGCATGGGGGAGTGTGATAGCCGTTAGAAGGATTACTTGGAAACCGAATAGGCGTGATTGGACGTGATTAGGTCACCTTTTTCGAGGAAGCACTAGTGACTCTAACAGATTTCGTGGGGCATACGAAAGGTTAGTTTCCTAAGTTTACTTATTGCTGGTCGCAATAAATAAACTTGGGGGGCAAATGCTTATCCAAAAAATAGCTGTGGATTATGTGGCAAGAATTGTCAACACATGGCCGACACGTGGCAGAGATACTGCTCGCCTATCGACCAGAGATACTTCCGTATGCGGAGTTCAAGTTTTATATACGACCAGCCTGGTCGTATACTCCGTTTATTTATGTATAAATTTGTATAGTTGTAATGATATCCAAGAATATCTCTTTATTATAACCTGAATATTCGTTTATTAAGGAAATATATGATTAATTGACTCAAGTAATTCTCCTTGAGCCGATAAATAGTCAAGAAATAGCTCAAGGGGGGATCTTTTGATCTTTTCCCGAATTTTATTGCTATTATCCATCGTCTGGATTATTTCTCCTTCTATGGTCTGTGAAATTCAAGAGCCCTAGTTCTTTGATCACACCTTTGAACCTCAATATTAATAATAGTATCAAGTGGACGTAGGTCATTATCAATCACTGGGGCTGAACCACTATAATTCTTGGTGTTCTTTACTTTCCATAAGAATGCATTCTCAAGCATCGTACTAATTTCCTGTTGTATACTTGACTCTGTGTCGTTTGCTAATTTGAGGGAAAACAGTGGGGTTTTCTAGAATTGGCTAGGCGTTACATCGAGCCCAATACCCCTCACTCACCCTTTACTCTCAGGGGTGCCTAATGCCATAGTAAGCACATCCTTAGACCCATCAGGTTCAAATTTTCCATCACTCATGAGCTTAGTATAGTGCTCCTGCAAACAAAATATAGAAATATAGTTATTCCAATTAAAAATAAGTAATCCAATCATATAAAAAGTAGTACATATAACTCTTAGGGCTGCCTAATGGCATAGAAATATATTTTTTTTCGAAGACCTCGATAAAGTTATCGAGCCTGGGCATGGCAATCTTGGAGGAGATGACCTCGATAAAGTTATTTAATAATGTCGAGGGAAACCGAGCTAGTGAGCTTGTGATGATTTGATGATCTCAAAGATATGTTCTTTCACAAAATAAGCCATCTTTTTCAGGTTTATTGGTTTTGTAATGAAAAGAAGACGAATGTTCGAGATTGATTGCCAAATGTGGACGCGGTTGCTTTTTAAGAATCCCTATACCTAAGGAATCAGTTGTAATCTGTTAATAAATCCTGAATATCAAGGGAATTATACTTGTATTATATATTCATAAGCATTTAACTGTATTTATTTTTTATTTTTGATTCATAACTACCCAAAATGTGAGGGGAGATATTCTGTAAACCAGTCTATAAATAGATTGGAGAAATTCATTTGTAGACACATGGAAAATTGGCACTTGGAATACTCTGCCGAATTGCTTCCAAAAAAGCATTCAGAGAATTTCAAAGTTGAATAACATCGACTCGTGGACTAGGCAGATTTTAACTGCTGAACCACGTAAAAAATCATGTTTCCTCTTTATTTTTCTGATTTTGTGTTTAGTGCTCTTCATTTCTAAGTTGACGAAAAACGGTGCCAACGAAATTAATTAAACTAATAACCAAAAAATCAAAGTCTTGGCCTCCCACAAATGGACATGGGCTCAATCTCTTTATTTTGAATATAAATCCCAATTGGGTCTAAATTAAAAATCTTTTTATTTATTTATCTTTCAATTAATTAATTCAATCCTTATTGTATTAACTCATTATAATTTAAAACTTGATTTGATATTATTTATTTATATTGATACCAATTTATCAATATTAATAAATTTGTCAAAAGATTATTTTTTATTCCCAAATTCTTATTACATGTAAATATCACTAAATTGACCTAGTCAATTTGATATTTCTTATTGATAATTAAGTCAATTATTTGAGACTTTTAAACTTTATTTGATAAGAGACAATATGGGGACAATGGATTTATGAACTCAAACTACAATAAGTTCCCATGAGTTTATTTATCACAATAAATTGTCTCACAACTTAATAATTCCCCGTGACTCCGCTATAGTCTCGGAATTGAAACATGAATTCACCTAACGTATTTTACCAAACCATAAATACGTTATCTATTTTTATAACCGTTACAGTCAGTCAATCCTCTATCGATGATTTACTAACAAGCCTAGTGAAAATAACAGTTTTACACCTCATTTGAATTTTATCCTTAACTCTCACTAAGTCCCTAGAAAATGATAAATCAGTGAACTTAATCACATATATAACCGCTCAATCATTCATCCTTTTGAACTAGACCATTAAGGAAGTCATTTTTCCACCTCTCATACAAAAGCTATATATATGAATAACACTACCACTCAATTACAATACTGTGGATGCTCAAAATTCCACGCTTGTGACAGGTCCAAAACACGCACATTTTGGTCTCTGCCACGGAAAGGGACTCGCGCAGCTGGGCACACCTCGCCTAGACGGCCTTGCCTCGCCTCGGCCGTGTCACCAGGGCCTTGTGAAGGATGGCCCCGCCACGCCCAGGCCAGCACCTCGGGTGCCCGTGGCATCCCAGACAACCTTGCCTCGTCTCGTCCGTGTCACCAGGGCCTCGAAAAGGATGGCTCTGCCTCGCCTCGGCCGTGCCACCAGGGCCTCGTGCAGCTGGGAAAACCTCGCCCAGCATAGCACCTCTCGCGCCCTTGGCATCCCAGACAGCCTTGCCTCGTCTCGGTCGTGTCACCAGGGCCTCGCGAAGGCCTCGCGCAACTAGGCACACCTCGCCCAGGCCAGCGCCTCGTGTGCCCGTGACATCCCAGACGGCCTTGCCTCACCTTGGCCGTGTCACCAGGGCCTCGCGAAGGATGGCCCCGCTGCGCCCAAGCCAGTGCCTTGCGCGCCCGTGGCATCCCAGGTGGCCTTGCCTCGCCTCAGCCGTGTCACCAGGTCCTCGCGAAGGATGGCCCCGTCGCGCCCAGGCCAGCGCCTCACGCGCCCGTTGCATCCCAAACGGCCTATCCTCGCCTTGGTCGTGCCATGAGAGCCTCGCCAGGGACGGCCTCGCCTCGCCTCGGCCGTCCCACCAAGGCCTCGCGAGGGATGGCCTCGGATGCCCACGAACGTCTCGCGTGCCAACAGGCACTTCTCTAGGAGTGGCTTCTCACACGTCTATCACCCGCATCTCGGAGGAGGCCTTGAGGTGTTTTGGAGCGTCTCGCAATGAGGGGCCCATCTTGTGCCAAGGGCCGAAGAACCCTGTCTCGCACCGCGACCCATACATGCATCAGGTATCTCGCGCTCTGCACCTCAAGTTGGTGTCTCCTATGAGGACCTGCACAAACTCCAACGTTTAGAGGTAAAAGAACAAATATAATTCAAAAATGTCATACAAGTATGGAGCTCATATGGGGAACGACCTGTAAGACCCCGTATGTCTGATCCAAATACTCATGCCAGACAAGTAGTGGGAGTGTCAGAGTCGACACCACCACCAGCACCACTACGCCTGGTGCCATTCCTCTGACAGTTGTACCAAATAAGTAGTGGAGACATCCCCATGGAATATAACCCTGTACTGGAGCCAACACCACTACCCCTGAGACCACAATCCTGATAGTGTGCTTGTGTACCATCTGGTCCCCTGGACCACAATGTATCAGGGACCATTAGAGCCCACTATAAAAGGAATCCCATTTCCACATGGAAGGGGGTTGGAAAAAACACTGTGGCATCATACCACAAGAAATACAAGTTCTTTTCACCATTTTATTTCTGCAACTATTCTCTAAGTTTCTGTTTAGATTTTTGAAGTTCTTCATTGATAAGCTCTATACTGTGATTTTTCTAACTTAACTTTGTTGACGAGTTCTCACCGTCAACAGTTTGGCACCGTCTGTGGGAAGAATAAGTGTCAAGCCACTATTGTTCCGTCAATTCCAATAAGAAAAATATGGCATGACATTTGAAATTAATGAGAGAGCTATGAGAGGTGGAGGTCCATCTTGACGGAGATCAGCTAAAAGGCTCTATGAAGGATCCCCCTCCACCCGCAAGCGTGGAGGCACCAAAGGAGCCTGAGGTCCATGGAGATGAAAGGGAAGCCCCATCCCCGATAGTCCCACACGAGGAGGATCGTCCAAGGTCAACAGCCGCCCCAGCGAGGGATACCGATGAGTTCCTACCTCCAACGCTGCCACTGGCACCACACTCCGGATGGCAGGATCCAGGCCCATCGGCGCGCAGACCTGACAAGCACCCTCGTGTTCACTTCGTTAGTTCGAGCTCTAGATCTCGATTCTACGAAGACGAGATACCTGAACTGCACCGTAAGAACCAAAGGATAAAAACCACCCTGGAAAACATGCAAGAGGTCTTAAATGGCCTGTAGCAAGGGAGATCAAACGTATCATTCCCTAAGTGGAAAGAGAGAGGTCGAGAAGGGGCATAAACCACCATCTCGGTAGAAGATGGGAGGACTCGACTCTCCACCAGTAACACCCCCCGGACGCAGTAGACCCAGAGGCCAGAGCCGAAGCTCAATGTTGGCCCTCATAACGACGTCGAAGTCACCTCAAGGAAAACACCCTCAGATTTAAGAGAAGAACTGTAACGCCCTGGATAGCCAAGACCGTTACACTGTGTGTTTATAAAAGTTCTAGACTTCCTAATCAAGTCATTTAATTAAAAATGTGTTACTGAAACTATAATGGAACTAGGGTTAAAAGATTTCGGTCTTAAAAGTCGCATTTCTTATAAAGAAACATTTCCTGTTTACACGAGATTCCAAAAATAATAGGATTAAAACCATTTACAAAATATTTGAGATTTAAATACAGTATTAGCCATACTAAGGCAAAATAAACAGTTAAGCAATCCCTGTCCTGGTCCACTCCTCAGCCATAGCGACCGAACAGCTGACTATGTACATTCAACCCCGCAGCCCTCCATCTCAGGATTGGTCCAACCTGCTTTTTCCTTTACCTGCACCATGTAGCACCCGTGAGCCAAGGCCCGGCAAGAAAACACAATAACAGAGCATAAGCAATCAATAGACAATCCAATATCTCATATCACATAGGCATGTTCTCAATCATATAAGCTTTCATGATAATCAATTATTCAACATACTAAACATGTCAACTCATATCAATCACCAATTTACAAATGATAACTAGGATTAGTGCCCTCAGGCCGCACCCTCTGTTTATCCCACTGACTCCGGCCCGCTTAAACCGAGCTGAGTGAATATTAAGCTGTCCTCGGCTACCAGTGACCGAGCCGCGCCCTATGCGCAAATATTGTATACGGAACCCTTAGGCCGTTTACCACATGTCCCATGGCATAATACCATCTATGACATTATACAGATATCGGGAGCTCTTACTCCCATCACAAACATATACCGGGTGCAGTTTTCTTACCTTTAAATTTGCTAGCTTTGTTCACTTTGATCCATGAGCACAATCCCCTTTGAGCCCTAGTGCACACCTAGTCACAACCATAGGTCAAATTCATCACCAAACCTCAAGTCCAAAACCTAATCTCAAGACCAATCCCGAGCCCTCGGGAAGCCTCAATTCCACCAAACGGGGTAGTGGAATCGAACCCCGAACCCTCGGGCAAAAACCCTTGAAAATAACTCAAAAACCCTCTTCTGGAAGAAGGGTAGTGCTACAACGCTCTTTGGAGGGCGCAACAGCGCTACAAGAAGAACCAAAATCCCCCAGACAACCAAGCCTAGCGGTACAGCGCCCAAAGGCTAGAGCTGTAGCGCTAGTCACAGAACCAACACCCCTGCATTTTTCCTTCCTGCGATTTCCCTGAGCCAACCTTTACCAAACCTTTTCCAATCTTCAACCAAACTTAAAAACAAGCTTATCAACACACTGCACTCATTCCAAGCATCCCAAATACATAAAACCCAATCACATGCACCCCTAATCTCAAAATTTACCATGGTTGAACCTCAAACTCAGAAACTTCAGCACAGTAGTCAAAACCTCATAATTTGAAGCATAGAATTTCATACCTTCAATGGGAATTCGACCCTAACTCAGCTTCTACGCCTCCTTGGCTTACTCCTCCTCAAACACCTAGCCTGAATTCCCTAGAGTTCCCACCAAATTCAGCTTAGATACCATAGTTCAATACCAAAATTAGAAACTAAGGAAACTTCAAAGTCTTACCTCAACTGAATGGTTTGCTCTTGCTAAGCCCTTGCCAAATCTTCAACCCAGACTAAGAACTCTTGCCTCAAGCTTACCCTGGCTTCCCCTGGGTTTCTGCTCCAAAATACCTCAAGAATTGATGGAGATATGCCTAAACCGACCTTGGAAAATACCCTGCTCTTCTTTCCCTTCTTTTCCTTTCTTTTCTTTTCTTCAGAGTTCTGTATCATTCTACAAACTCCACTAAGCATAAAGCCTCAGTTATGCCTATTCTTTTATGCCAAATGACCACAATACCCTCCCGTTTAATTGTAAATCCTTTAATCCACTTAGGGGCATTTTTGTCATTTTACCCAATTCCCCCTAATTCCTCAAGTGTCTCTAATATTTTCTGCTTACTTCCCGATACCTATTAATCACCAATTATATTCCTCGATGTCAAAATAGGCCCCAATATATACTCTAAATTCCCATTTATACCCCCAGGCTCGCCCCGAGCCAGGTATAAATCCCCGCTGTGACTTTTTCGGTAACCTGCTCACTAGGATCGTCTCAAATCACAGATCGCAAATATATCCACATAATAATGTGGTTTCAACAATTATCACATATATATGCAGTTATGCCCTCAACAGACCAAATTTACAATTATGCCCTTTTTAACCTAATCAGGGCCTACATGCATACTAATACACATAGTCATGCAATCTCAGATATTCAAATAGTCATATAACATACTTTAAATCATTAAATCACATATATTCCAATTATGCCTTCCCGGCACACTAATCAAGGCGCTTAGGCCTCATTAGTAAATTTGGGTCGTTACAACTATCCCCTCCTAATGAGAATTTTGACCTCGAAGTTTACTTGAATAACTCGGGATATTGATCCCGCATTGCTGTCTCAAGCTCCCAGGTTCCCTCCTCGACCTTACTATTCCTCCACAACACCTTGACCAGAGGAATTGTCTTATTCCGCAATACTTTATCTTTCCGATCCAAGATCTGAACCAGCTGATCTTCATAAGCCAAATCTGTCTGTAACTCCAAATCTTCATACCTTAATACATGAGTTACATCCGAGACGTACTTCCGAAGCATAGAAACATGGAATACGTCATGAACTCCAGACAATGATGGTGGCAAGGCTAACCTATAAGCCACCTGACCAATCCTTTCCAGGATCTCAAATGGTCCAATGAATCTAGGGCTTAGCTTGCCCTTCTTTCCAAATCTCCTCACCCCTCGCAAAGGTGAAACTCGAAGCAACACGTGATCCCCAACTTGAAACTCCACATCCCTATGCTTAGGATCAGCGTAGCTTTTCTGTCTACTCTGAGAAGCGAGCATTCTAGCTCGGATCTTCTCTATAGCTTCACTTGTTTTCTGTACCATGTCTGGTCCTAGATATCTCCTCTCACCCATCTCATCCCAATGAATGGGTGATCTACATTTCCTCCCATACAACATCTCATAGGGAGCCACTCCAATCGTTTACTGATAACTATTGTTATATGAAAATTCAATCAATGAAAGATACTTACTCCATGAACCTTCAAAGTCAATCACACATGCTCTGAGCATATCCTCCAATACCTGAATCATCCTCTCAGACTGTCCATCAATCTGAGGATGAAATATTGTACAGAACTTCAACCGAGTCCCCAAAGCCTTCTGCAGACTACCCCAAAACTTGGAAGTGAAGATAGGATCCCGGTCTGACACTATAGACTTAGGGACCCCATGGAGACATACGATCTCCCTCACATACAACTCAGCATACTGATCCACAGTATATGTCGATCTCACTGGAAGAAAATGGGCTGACTTGGTATACCTGTCCACTATCACCCACACAGAGTCATGAAGCCCTACCGTTCTGGGTAAGCCTCCCACAAAATCCATAGTAATGTCTTCTCATTTCCACTCAAGAATACACAAAGGCTGAAGCAACCCTGCTGGTCGCTGATGCTCAGCTTTCACCTGTTGACAGGTTAAGCATCTGGCAATGTAACGCCCTACTTCCTTAGAGCCGTTACTAAGTGAGTATTTAAGACAAAACAGTGTGCAATGGACTCGCTAACCGAGGTTTTGAAACAAAAGTGTGACTAATTAAAAGTTAAGGCTGTAATCTTTGAAAATGCGTCATTTCATTAAAACTTCTATTATTAAACATTTGGGATCCCAAAATAAGGTTTGAAAACTATTTACATCTTGAAATAAGTTTACAGTTGATAAATCATAAAATCATAGATTATTACAGCCATTTTCAAATAAACCCCCAACCAAAGCAGTCGGGCAGGCCAAACATGTACGCGTCGCTTCACGCTCTCCGTACTCATGGTTGGTTGACTCAGACTTTGCCCTACCTGCAACACGGAGCACCCGTGAGCCGAAGCCCAGCAAGAAAACTCATGCAGAACATAACATAAGAAATTTATACAATTTATCATAACAGATAATCCACACATAAACAAGGCAACCATAGACTAAGCAAACATGGCCATGCCGTCCCCGAAGCCTTACCGAAGCCTGGGGTCTCGGTCTTCACCGCAGGATCTCACACATATCCTGTGGGTCCCGGGCCCTGCCCTGACCATAGCATCCCATGTGCTAGGTGTTACTTCCGGCCCCGCTACCGTTCTCGGCCTTGCCGCCCTCGGCCATAGCCGTGCAATTCACTATAATCATATATAGCATAAATCAAACACATTCAAACAAATATCAATTCATTTAAATCTGCACCCTAACATGTAATGCAATAGAGGGCCATGCCCGGCAATCATTTCATCATGCAACATGCAATATAGGGCCGTGCCCCGCAATCACACTATGGGCCCAAGCCCTATCCTACGGGTGTTATAGTTTTCTTACCTTTCCCTTCAATAGCTTAGATCACCTGACTCCTTGAGCACGATCCCACTCGAGCCTTAGCGCACACCTAGGCACAAACATAGGTCACAGTCAACACCGAACCCCAAGTCCGAATACCTAGCCTCGGGACCAATCCCGAGCCCCCGGGAAGTCCTAAATCCCCAAAACGAAGTGGCGGAATCGAACCCCGAACCCTAGGTCAAAATCCCTCATAAAACCCAAAAATTCACCTCTGTGAACAGTGCAGCGCTACAGCGCTCTAAAGAGGGCGCTGTAGCGCTACAAGCAGAACACCCCTCCAGAAACAGGGACTAGCGCTACAACGCCCACTGACTAGCGCTGTAGCGCTAGTTGCAGCCCAGAAATCCCAATATCGCATGTCTGCGATTTCTTTCACCCAATCTCAAACCAAACTTCCCCAAATCTTTACCAAACTCAAAATCAAGCTTATGAACACTCTCCATTCATCCCAAGCATCCTAAATCCTCAAATCCCAAGATCATTTATCCCAAATCTCAAAATCTACCATGAACAACCCTAAACCAGAAATTCATGCAAACCACAAAGATAAAGTTTTAGAAATCATACCATTGCTGCAAATTTCGACCTTGAATCAACCCTAGGCCTCCTTAGCTTGCTCTCCCTCAAAGCTTGCCCAGAAATCCCCTGAGATTCCCATCAATCCAGCTCAAAACACAGCTCAAACCATCAAAACCCTTAAAACCGAAAATCTCTAAAACTTACCTCAAACATTGATGTGTTCTTGCCAAATCTTCAAGTCTAACCCAAGATCCTTGATTCTCAGCCTATCCTTGCTCTCCACTAAGCTTTGCTCCAAGAAAAATGGAGCGGAAAGGTGCAAAAATGCACAAACCGACCCTTGTGAAAACCCCTCTGTTTTTCCCTCTTTTCTTTCTTTTCTTTCTTTCTCTCCACAGCCAACACTCTCTATAAATCCCACTAAGTGTAAAGCCTCATAAAACCTATCTTTAAAAGCCAAATGACCAAAATGCCCTTCCTATTAACTCTAAGTCCTTTTGTCCAAATAGGGTCGTTTTAGTCATTTTACCAAATTCCCGCTAATCCTCAAGTGTCCCTAATATTTTCCCGTTGCTTCCCAATACCTGATAAATCACCAAATAAATATCCCCCATCATCAAAATAAATCTCAATCTATTCTCTGAATTCCTGTTCATACCCCCAGGCTCGCCCCGAGCTGGGTATAAATTCCTGTCAACACTTTCCGCTAGCCTGCTCATTGGGATCGCCTCGAGTCACAAAGCATAGATACATCCACATACCACTGTGGCCTCAACAATCAACACATATCAATACAGTTACGCCCAATCATGGCCAAAATTACAATTATGCCCTTCTAACACGATCCGGGCCTACATGCATACTAATATACATAGTCATGCATCTCAGATAACAAATAGTCTTATAACATGCTTTAACTCATATCCATGCAATTAAATTAATAAAATAATCACACATAAATTCCATCATGCCCTCCTGGCACGCTAATCAAGGCCCTTAAGCCTTATTAGCGAATTTGGGTCGTTACAGGCAACGTACTCCACCACATCCTTCTTCATCCCGAGCCACCAATACAACATCCGTAAATCTTGGTACATCTTCGTGGTACCTGGATGAAGTGAGTACGACATCGTATGAGACTCATCTAATATCTCACGTCTGATCCCCTCATCAGCTGGAACACATATCCGTCCCTGATACCGAAGTAAACCAACCTCAGAAAAAGAATAGTCCTTAGCTACTCCCGCTAAGACATCCTCCCTAATCCCCTATAACTGAGCATCTGCCAACTATCCTTCTCTGATCCGCTCTAGCAGGGTTGACTGCAGAGTAATATTGGCCAACCAGCCTACCACCAACTCTATCCCTGCTCTGACCATCTCATCAGCTAACTCCCTTGAGACCTGAATAGAACTATAAAACTGACCTGGACCTCTCCGGCTCAATGCATCTGCCACCATATTGGATTTCCCCGGATGTTAAAGAATGTCACAATCATAGTCATTTACCAACTCCAGCCAACGCCTCTGTCTCGTGTTCAGGTCCTTCTGTGTAAAGAAATACTGCAAACTTTTATGGTCAGTGTAGACCTCACACTTCTCCCCATACAAATAATGATGCCAAATCTTCAGTGCGAATACCACTACCGCTAACTCCAAGTCATGGGTAGGATACCGCTGCTCATACTCCTTCAGCTATCGTGATGCATATGCTATAACCTTCTCATTCTGCATCAACTCACAGCCTAATCCCAACCTCGATGCATTGCAGTAAACAACAAACTTCCCTTCCCCTGAAGGAAGACTCAACACAGGCGCTGTAATAAGCCGTTGCTTCAACTCTTAAAAAATGTCTTCGCACTTGTCTGATCAGATAAACTTCAAAATCTTCCGTGTCAATTTTGTCATCAGTGTTGTGTCTTCGAGAAGCCCTCTACAAACCATCTGTAGTAACCTACCAAACTAAGAAAACTCCGCACCTCCGAGGCATTCCTTCGCCTCGCCCGATCCCTAATTGCCTCTACCTTAAATGGATCCACCTTAATCCCATCTGCACCCACTATATGTCCGAGGAATGTCACTTCTTGTAACCAAAATTCACACTTCTTAAACTTGGCATACAACTGATGCTCCCTCAATCTCTGAAGAACCTGTAGAAGATGAAGCTCGTGCTCTGCCTCTGAACTGAAGTACACTAAGATGTCATCGATGAAGACAATAACGAACTGATCCAAAAAATCCTTGAACACCATGTTCATTAGATCCATAAAAGCTGTCGGGGCCTTGGTCAAACCAAATGACATGACCAGAAACTCATAGTGCCCATACCTCGTTCGGAAGGCCGTCTTCGGTATGTCCTCATCCTTGATCCTAAGCTAGTGATAACCAGATCAAAGATCAATCTTTGAGAACACCGTCTTACCCTGCAGCTGATCGAACAAGTCATCAATCCTCGGTAGGGGATACTTATTCTTGATAGTCAACTTGTTCAATTCTCTGTAGTCTATGCACATTCTCAAAGTCCCATCCTTCTTCTTCACAAACAAAACTGGAGCAACCCATGGTGAGTAACTAGGCCTGATAAACCTCAAATCCAGAAGCTCCTACAGTTGTATCTTCAATTCTTTTAGTTCCGCCGGTGCCATCCTATATGGTGCCCTCGACACTGGCTCTATCCCTAGCGCCAACTCAATAACAAATTCAATCTCTCTACAGGACAGCAACCCTAGAAAATCCTCAGGAAACACATCCAAAAACTCGCAAACTAGTCTGGTCTTCTCCGGTCCTACTGGTGAAACCCTGGTGGTATCCACCACACTAGCCAGAAAGCCTATGCATCCACCATGTTACATGTCTCTGGCTCTCAACGCTAATATCCTGGGCATGCGGGGTCCATGCACCGCTCCCTCAAAAACAAAGGGATCCTTACCCTCTGGCTCAAAAGTCACCATCTTCTTCCTGTAGTCAATAGTAGCTCCATATCTAACCAACCAATCCATACCTAGAATCATATCAAAGTCCTCCATACTCAACTCAATTAAGTCTACCTACCATCAACTATCACTAGCAGTGCTCTAATCCATCTCCTAGATACTACCAGTTCCCCTGTAGGCAAAATAGTCCCAAACCGTGAAACACAATACTCACTAGGCCTACACAGTCTATCAATCACCTTACTAGAAATAAATGAGTGTGTAGCACCAAAGTCAATCAATACAGTAAAAGGAGTGCCAACCCTAGAAAGCTGACCTGTCACTACCGAGGGACTAGCCTTGGCCTCTGCCTGCGTCAGGGTGAACACTCGAGCTGGAGTCAAGCTATCCACCTTCCCCACATCTCCCTTCTTCACTGTCGGGCAATCTTTCTTGAGGTGTCCCACCACCCCATATACATAACAGGCCTTAGCCCGACATTCGCCTGGATGGCGCCTTCTGCACCTCGTGCACTCAGGATAAGTCCTCCATGCATCATCGCCTCCCTAACGACCTCCCTGAGTACCCCGACCTCTCCAATCAGGACTAGGAGCGATCGACGCATCAGGAGTCTTCCTCTTCAAATCACTGGGGCCTCCGCCCCTACCAGAACTAGAATATGGAGGCACCGCCCTGCGGCCCTCCCTACTCACTGCACTCTCTCTCCATTTCTTATTCTCCGCTTCCTCAGCGATAAGAGCCTTCTCTACAGCCTGGGCATAAGTTGTCCCTCCAAGAACTATTGTAATCCTCACATCACGGGCAATCATAGCATTAAGCCCTCTAATGAATCTGTCCTGCCTAGCTGCATCAGTAGGCACAAGATCTGATGCAAATTTTGCGAGCCTGTCAAACTTTAGGGCATACTCTGTAACTGTCATGCTGCCCTGAACCAGCCCCACGAACTCATTTATCTTCCCTGCCCTGATGGCAACATTACTATACTTCTGACTGAACAAGTCCTTAAATCCTTCCCAAGTCAAAGTAGTAACATCTCTGGTCTGTGATGCCACCACCCACCAGATTCGGGCATCCTCTCTAAGCATATATGTGGCACAGGGCACTCTGTCATGTCCCTCTACCCTCATAAAATCAAGAATGGTAGTAATCATAGTCATCCACTACACTGCCTTCAGTGGATCAAGTCCTCCCTCAAAGATCGGGGGCTGCTGCTTCCTGAATCGCTCATACAATGGTTCCCACATGTTTCCAATCTCGACTGGCTGTAGAACAGGTACCACTGCATGTGGCACAATGGGGGCAACACTCCCAGACGGAGCCTGCTGCCGCAGAATTCGAATCTATTCATCTTGGCTCTGTAGCCGAGCTTGCATATCTGCCATCAATTGCTGCCAGTTCTCAGGGACTGGCGGAGGGTTCTAGGCCTGATCATCATCTCTAGCCCCAGACCTACCGGCTAGTCGCGTAGATTTTCTTGGACGCATAATTATCCAAGTTAGTCTACAATCAACGATTCGGCAATCAGACTATGATGACAGGGTAATAATCCTTTCATGATCCATCACTGGAACTCCAATCATTCACAAACAATCAATTTCATAGCAATCTATCCAAATATTTATCCATATATTCATTCACATGCATAGCAGTGCTGATAAGCATGCCTCAATAACATCATGCAATAGTTAAGGGCCAGGCCCTATCAGTATCTCATGCTCCCTATTAATCAAACAGATATCAACAGTCATATCTCATTCAAATCATTTAAGCACATAATCATGTGTACACAATTAACAAACCCTGAGTCGAGCTTGTCTCTAGCGGCGAATGTACATGTCCAGCTAGTCTTTAAGAACCCATAAACCTAGGACGCTCTGATACCAAGTGGTAACACCCTGTATAGCCAAGACCGTTACACTGTGTGTTTATAAAAGTGCTAGACTTGCTAATCAAGCCATATAATTAAAAACGTGTTACTAAAACTATAATGGAACTAGGGTTAAAAGATTTCGGTCTTAAAAGTCGCATTTCTTATAAAGAAACATTTCCTGTATACATGGGATCCCAAAAATAATAAGATTAAAACCATTTACAAAAGATTTGAGATTTAAATACAGTATTAGCCATACTAAGGAAAAATGAACAGTTAAGCAATCCCTGTCCTGATCCACTCCTCGGCCATAGCGACTGAACAACTGACTATGTACATTCAGCCCCGTAGCCCTCCATCTCAGGATTGGTCCAACCTACTTTTGCCTTTACCTGCACCACGTAGCACCCATGAGCCAAGGCCCAGCAAGAAAACACAATAACAGAGCATAAGCAATCAACAAACAATCCAATATATCATATCACATAGGCATGTTCTCAATCATATAAGCATTCATAATAATCAAGTATTCAGCATACTAAACATGTCAACTCATATCAATCACCCATTTACAAATGATAACTAGAGTTAGCGCCCACAGGCCGCACCCTCTGTTTATCCCACTGACTCCGGCCCGCTTAAACCGAGCTGAGTGAATATAAAGCTGTCCTCTGCTACCAGTGACAAACCGCGCCCTGTGCGCAAATATTGTATACAGAACCCTTAGGCCATTTACCACATGTCCCATGGCATAATACCATCTATGACATTATACAGATATCTGGAGCACTTAGTCCCATCACAAACATATACCGGGTGCAGTTTTCTTACCTTCATATTTGCTAGCTTTGTTCACTTTGTTCCTTGAGCACAATCCCCTTTAAGCCCTAGCGCACACCTAGTCACAACCATAGGTCAAAGTCATCACCAAACCTCAAGTCCAAAATCTAACCTCGGGACCAATCCCGAGCCCTCGGGAAGACTTAATTCCACCAAACGAGGTGGTGGAATCGAACCCCGAACCCCCGGGCAAAAACCCTTGAAAATAACTCAAAAACCTTCTTTTGGAAGCAGGGTAGTGCTACAAACAGAACTAAAATACCCCAGACAACCAAGCCTAGCGCTACAGCGCCCAAAGGCAAGCGCTGTAGCCCTAGTCACAGAACCAGCACCCCTGCATTTTTCCTTCCTGCGATTTCCACGAGCCAACCCTTACCAAACCTTTTCCAATCTTCAACCAAACTTAAAAACAAGCTTATCAACACACTGCACTCATTCCAAGCATCCCAAATACATAAAACCCAATCACATGCACCCCTAATCTCAAAATTTACCATGGTTGAACCTCAAACTCAGAAACTTCAGCACAGCAGTCAAAACCTCATAATTTGAAGCATAGAATTTCATACCTTCAATGGGAATTCGACCCTAACTCAGCTTCTGCACCTCCTTGGCTTACTCCTCCTCAAACACCTAGCTTGAATTCCCTAGAGTTCCCACCAAATTCAGCTTAGACACCATAGTTCAATACCAAAACCGGAAACTTCAAAGTCTTACCTCAACTGAATGGTTTGCTCTTGCTAAACCCTTGCCAAATCTTCAAGCAAGACTAAGAACTCTTGCCTCAAGCTTACCCTGGCTTCCCCTGGGTTTCTGCTCCAAAATACCTCAAGAATTGATGGAGATATGTCTAAATCGACCTTAGAAAATACCCTGCTCTTCCTTCCCTTCTTTTCCTTTCTTTTCTTTTCTTTAGAGTTCTGTTTCATTCTACAAACTCCACTAAGCAAAAAGCCTCAGTTATGCCTATCCTTATATGCCAAATGACCACAATTCCCTCCCGTTTAATTGTAAATCCTTTAATCCACTTAGGGGCATTTTTGTCATTTTACCCAATTCCCGCTAATTCCTCAAGTGTCTCTAATATTTTCCGCTTACTTCCCGATACCTAATTAATCACCAATTATATTCCTCGATGTCAGAATAGACCCCAATATATTCTCTAAATTCCCATTTATACCCGCAGGCTCGCCCCGAGCCGGGTATAAATCCCCGCTGTGACTTTTTCGCTAACCTGCTCACTAGGATCATCTCGAATCACAGATCTCAAATATATCCACATAATAATGTGGTCTCAACAATTATCACATATATATACAGTTATGCCCTCAATGGGCCAAATTTACAATTATGCCCTTTTTAACCTAATCAGGGCCTACATGCATACTAATACACATAGTCATGCAATCTCAGATATTCAAATAGTCATATAACATAATTTAAATCATTAAATCACATATATTCCAATTATGCCTTCCCGGCACACTAATCAAGGCGCTTAGGCCTCATTTGTAAATTTGGGTCGTTACAGGAACTCAACAAAAAGAGGGCGGGTAAAAGGACTACGCCTCCTATGGTACCCCGGGAAGGCAAAGGAAAGGGAGATCCTAACACATCCATGTTGAGGGACTCCTTGAACAAAAGGAGACAAGACCTAGACATAGAAATGAGGAGCCTACGGAACAAAATCATCACCACCTCTGAAGGACAATCCATTGAGGATGAGTTCGACCATGAGTCGTCCTTCATCAAGGAGATCAAGCCTTCCGGCTCCCAGCCAACTTCTAGGAGCCTCATATGACCCCATATGAAGGAAACACAGACCCCAAGTATCATCTGGACGCGTTTAATGATCTGATGAAGTTAAGAGGGATTAGTAGCGATGCTAGGTGCCATTGCTTTGTTGTAACCCTGAAAGGACCCCCGTACAAATGGTTCAAAAGACTTCGGCTAGGGTCCATTAGATGTTGGCAACAATTTTCTGACGAATTTCTCCAGCAACATCACGCCGTACCTGATTACACGATGCCAGGCACCAGCCTCGCTAACGTGAAGCAATGAGAAAATGAGAGTCTGAAGAGCTACATCCATGGGTTCAATATGGAGGCAGCGAAGGTAGGGAGCTTGACCCGTAGAGAGATGAAGATGGCCATCATGGCCAGAGTACGCTCGGGAAGTATGTTATGGGATAACCTGCTCAAGAGAGAGGTCACGGATCTGGACGATTTCTACGAGCGGGCACAGAAATATATTCGCGTAGAGGATGGTCACGAAAGCCTTAAGGCCAGAAAAGACCGGTCCCCACCGAAGCCCTCAATCCGGGAGAGCCAAAGCAGTGCAAAGAAGAAGAGGGTCTATGAAGGGACAAGAGAGGATAGGCCTCAGAAGCCCCATCGCACGAATGAATGCAGGCAAGGCCCCTACACCTTTTACACTGACCTAATCCACGCTAGGGAACATATTTTTGTCACAAATGAAAACAGGGCCCCATTCAGAAGGCCCCCGCCAATGAAAAAATACCAGTCAAATAAAGACCCCGGTAAATACTGCCAGTACCATAAAGATATCAGTCACACCACTACAGAATGCAACCATCGGAAGATAGAAATTGAAGAGCTTATACGCAAAGGACATTTGGGAAAATACATCCACAAAGAGAACCAATGACCGAAAGAAGGAGTATCCTCACCACAGGCACGAGAGGTGGCCCCGGAGGTACAAGGAGAAGTGAGGACCATTTTTGGAGGGCTAGGATTCGGAGGCGATTCAAGGAAGGGGCGAGACAAATATGCCACAGAGGCCAGACGAAGTCCACCACCGTGCGTCTTAAGTTTGGAGCAACGCCCCCCGAAGAGTTTCAAGGGCGAAAATGACTCGATAACCTTCACCAAAGAATACGCGCAGGGTGTACATTTCCCTCATAACACTACAACAATTTTGACTATATGTTACAGTAAAATATTACATAAATGAAGAAGCGTTATTAATGGGCAAGTGAAAAAAAAGGAGAATGAATTATTTTTTAACAAGTCCTGTATGTGTTAGGTGCCAAATGAAAAAGAAATAAGGCGCCATGTGGAACTTTGGTCTAATCCGAGAAGAAAAGAAAAAAAGTGAACAACCACAGAAATTTCTCTAATCCCTCATCTGCTCTCATTGAATCCCTAAACCCTAAACTACCCAAACCAGCTCCCTAAATCAGTGTCGCCTCCTCTTTCTCTCTCTCTCACTTAGTTTCCTCAGCCCGCTCTTTCTCTCATTCAAGTCGCTGAAACACACCATGACTGTGCCAGCTTCCCCGTCATTCTTTCTCTCTGATATCTCTCCCACTGGACCTCTGTTTTTCTGTGAGGTTTTTTTTTTGTTTTTTTATCATTTAGATTTCAATTAATATCATATAATCAATGTATATATATATTCAATTTATTTGAGTCGAATGTCGTTTCAGTAGACACCAATTTCTCAGCCTAGAGAGAGAGAGAGAGCGAGAGAGGGAGTCGCACACAGAGATGGCGGGTCAGATTGTTAAAGCGAGGAGGGATGGAGGCATGCAGGACGTGCCCTCTTTGTAATAAGCTCTTGAGTGAAGCTACTACCATCTCTCTCTGCCTCCACACGAGTATGTTCCTTCTCTTGACTCTTTCTCTCGTCAATTCTTCTTTTCCCTCAAGTTTTTCAATGATTTTTGTGATCTAGGTTTGCTTTGTTTTTGCATTTTGTGTCTGGGTTCTTCATGTTTTTGTGATTTTTTTGATCTGGGTTTTCAGCTATTATGGAATTTGTTTCCAATTTCTCGTCGAATCGTTGTGTTATTGATTTGCATTGCACGACCTGTTTGTTAATTTCAATTCCGTATGTGTAATTTTTCTTTTTTGCGTTTTGAGTTGCTCCTTTTCTGTTTTGGTGTGTGATTGCTCTAATATGGAAATTTTAACGAGGTGAATGAGTCTTTGTTGCTTTTCATGTACTTATTAGTGATAGTATTTTCGAATCCGAATTATTCATTAGTGTTTTTATTGTTTTCTGTTCTGTATATCTGGTCTATTTAGTCTCTATTGATCTTGCTCCTCTTAGTATAGTATATTGATTTATATGATAGATATTTTTGATCTGAATGTGTTATAATCTCATTTTACTCGACGTTATGGTGAATATCTGGCCATTTAACTTGCAAGACTGAAGCTTTTTTAGTTGTTGCGTTATGAGCTTAGGCCCTCCCACCAAGCAGTTTAGTGCAGTTTTGCAATGAAGTTTTTATTAAAAGAAATCCAACTATAGACATATCTTCATTTTTGTTTCTCACATTTTTTAATATCTAATGTCAATAGTAAACGAAGCTAAATTCGTAGTATCGATTAGGCTTACAACAAGTATGATTTCCCTCCTACAGTATTGGTAATTAAGTCATCTATATTTAGGCAAGTGAATATTGAAGGCAAAAATTGACCCATGCGGATCCTCTAAGAAAAAAATTAAACTTTTGATACATGGACTCATTATATTTTACTTCTGGTGTGTCTTAATAACAACTTAGTAGTGTATATATATGTTTTTTATCTCTCTCTGTGTTGTTGTTATTACTTCCTTCTCTCGCGCCTTTACTCTCTAGTCTCTCCAGCTATTCCTTCCCTTACCACTGTTGATGTCATCAGGCCATTGATGGCTGAAGGATGATCCCTTGAAGCACACCACAACACCCTCCCTATTTCTTTCTCTCTGGCTCAGCCCTCAGGCGACAAGCAAGAACAAGGGCCCAGATGTGGTTCTCTTTTTTTCTCTATCTTCCTCTCCATGCGTGTCTCATTCTCAGGTCGAGTTTTATTTTTAGCTATATATATAACTAATTAACCTATGTATACATATGTTTGTTTGACTAATTAACCTTAGTTTTTTAACATAAATTTCAATGTTAAGGTCTACCGATTGAATGATGATGGAAAATGGGATGATCAAGGTTGGGCATGTCACTCTTGACAATTTGAAGGTTTGTTCTTTTCCTTGATCCATTCTTATGCACATTTAGTGTTACAAAATTTTACAAACCCTTTCAAATAGAGTTTTTTGGTGGTTGCTATATATTGTTTGTATTATGACTGAATGTGAATATCATTTAGTCATTATTAAACAACGAAGAGAAAAGCTTAGTTTATTTGTTTGTGATGGCATTACTTTTGCATTTTGTTAGTGCATATGGAATTTTTTGAAAGCAAGAAGGTATTTTTTGAAAAAATCTTTGGTGCATTTTGCTACTGGTTTAATGGCTTAGAATATTTATTTTGCTATTGGCTTTGGTATATTTTGTTACGGGTTTGTGTTATTTTTTACTGCCTACATATTGTAGAATTGAACATTCACAGAATAAGTGAAAATAAATGCTAACATATACGTAATAATAACTTTCTTCTTTCATTTTTAAGGAGACTCGTACAACTAGAAAAAACAGTAGATGAAAAGCAGTGGAAAGGCATAACTGAGTTGTAACATTGTGTCAAATGTAGGTTTTGTAGGAAATTTCTGAGGTAATCAAACTATACCTACATAAGCCTTCTTTCTTCCAGCCACTGCTTAACTGGCATAACTTTATCATTTTCGTCCTTCCACTCATTGGCCACCACATGTGCTATGCGGTTTGCTGAAACTTTTGCTCTTGCAAGTTCTCGCTCTAGAGTCCTATTTTCCTCCTGAATTTTTTACTCAAATGAGGTTAGCATACCATACTTGTCAAAAAGATAACAAGTAAATTTATCTAGACTCACATTCAATTCTTCTATCTGTCATTTGTAATCGTGAATAGCATTGACTGCAACTCCTCCAGCCAGAACAACCTCCTCAAGTTCTTGAATGGTTTGGCTAAGCTTTTCCACCTCCTGAACCTTTTGATAGTTTTTTTCTCAAGGATTCTATTTTCTTCTTGCACATGTTACACATGTCAGTTACCTTGACAATTCAGCCTCACCATATGTGTAACGACCCAAATTCACTAATAAGGCTTAAGGGCCTTGATTAGTGTGCCAGGAGGGCAGGTTGGGATTTATGTGTGATTTTGTGAGTTAAATGCATGGTTATGATTTAAAGCATGTTATTTGGCTATTTGTTTAACTGAGATGCATGGCTATGTTTACTAGTATGCATGTAGGCCCGGATCGTGTTAGAAGGGCGTAATTGTATATTTGGCCATGTTGGGCATAACTGTATTGATATGTGATAATTGTATTCTGTGAATTGTACCACGTGGGTGTGGTATTATTATTGTGATGCACGTGCCGAGACGGTTCTAGAGAGCTAGTTAACTTGAGAGTCACAACGGGATTTCTATACCAGGCTCGGGAGGAGCCTAGGGGTACCTCGGGAATTTTATGGTTAAGTTGAGATTTAGCGGGTAATGGTTATTGGAGATTTAGTAACCTGGGTAACCATTAGTTACTGCTGTGGGTAACAAGTTTTAAGGTAAAAAGTGATAGAATTGAAATGAAGTGTAAAGACTTAAGTGCCCTTTGAGGTTTAGCTAAGGAGGAATAGTAGGAAAGGGTAATATGGTCTTTTGGCAAGGGTTATAGACATTTTGCAGCTGGGATTTAGGGGTATACAGTTTGGGCATTTATGTCACTTGAGGCTTGATAGAAATTTAAGAGAAGAAGGAGAAGGAGAATGAAGTTAGGGCAAGAAGAAGAAGAGAAGGAGAAGTGGGAGTCTAGGAGGAGATCAAGGACTTTGTGCGGGTTCTCCATTTGAGGTAAGGGTTTTATTCACATCTAAGTTTTGATTTCTGTTTTGATTTGTAAAATCTAGAGCTTGAGTTAGTGTGTTTGAGTTTTTGGTTTGAGTTGCTGAAAATGGGAATCAAGGGGTGGATTCTTGAGTGTGTTGATGTTTTGGCCTTGTATCTAGTGCCTATAGGTTGTTAAGTTGTTCATGTGAAGCTTGGAATTGAGTTTTGGGGTTTAGAGATTGGTTTAGGGTGATTTGGAGAGGTTGAAGCTCGGGAAAACGCGAAGGAAAAACCCAGAATTCTGGGTCTGCGAGGGCGTGCCACGGCACGGGTTTTGCTTGCCGCGGCGGGGAGCCTCTGGTTTCTGGGTGCCGCGGCACAAGGCTAATTTCAGGATGGCATTTTTAGGCAATTTTAGGCCTTTGCTCCGGGGGTTCGGGGGATGTCTCCGGGGTGTTGTTTTAAGGTTTTAGAGGTCCTGGGAGTGCGGGATTGGTCCCGGGAAGCGGTCTTTGATTTGGTTAGTGTTGAGGGATGTTTCTTGTGTGTTGTGACTAGGTTATTGGAGAGGCTCGTGCTAGGGGACCGTGCTCGCGGCGTGAGTGCATCAGGAGGCTCGGAATACAGGTAAGAAAACTATAACACCCGTAGGATAGGGCGTGGGCCCATAGTGTGATTGCCGGGCATGGCCCTATATTGCATCACATGTTAGGGTGCAAATTTAAAATAAATTGGCATATGTTTAAATGTTGCTTGATTTATGTTATATATGTTTGTAATGAAATGAACGGCAAGGGCCGAGTGCGGCGTAGGCCGGGTACGGCAGCGGAGCCGGAAGTAACACCTAGCACATGGGATGCTATAGTCAGGGCGGGGCCCGGTGGATACATGAGTTATCCTTGCGGTGAGAACCGATACCCCAGGGCTTTGGTAAGGTTTCTGGGGCGGCATGGCCATGTTTGCTTAGTCTAATGGTTGACTTGTTTATTTGTGGATTATCTGTTATGATAAACTGTATACATTGCATATGTTATGTTCTGCATGAGTTTTCTTGCTGGGCTTCGGCTCACGGGTGCTCTATGTTGCAGGTAAGGGCAATGACTGAGTCAACCAACCATGAGTACGGAGAGCGTGAAGCGACGCGTACATGTTTGGCCTGCCCGACTGCTTTGGTTGGGGATTTATTCGAAAATGGCTGTAATAATCTATGATTTTATGATTAAACAACTGTAAACTTATTTCAATATGTAAATAGTTTTCAAACCTTATTTTGGGATCCCAAGTGTTTAATACTAGAAGCTTTTTAATGAAACGTCGCATTTTCAAAGATTACAGCCCTAACTTTTAATTAGTCACACTTTTGTTTCAAAACCTCGGTTAGCGAGTTCATTGCACACTGTTTTGTCTTAAAACTCACTTAGTAACGGCTCTAAGGAAGTAGGGCGTTACAACTTGGTATCAGAGCGAGCCAAGGTTTATTGGTTCTGGAGATCGACCGAACATGTACGCTCGATATCAGTGACAAGCTCGACTAAGGGTTGGTTGGTATGATTAATTGACATGTCTGAATATATGTTTGAATGTCCTGTTTTCCTGCTTATTTTATATGGAGCATGAGGAATGAGATGACATATGCATGAGATGTTGTTGGGCTGGGCCCTTGATTATTGCATGTTGAGATTGATGCATGCTGAATAATACTATCATGCATATGGATGAATATTAGCATAATGGTTCGCATATTGAGTGTATGTGGTTAATTTTCTGGATTAAATTCATATGTTATATCTGTATATTGGCTGTATGAAGCATGATGAGGATGGATATACTTAGTGGTGATAAATCTGGTAGCTAAATGTATATCATTGTGGGTTTGAACTAGTTTATGCTTGTGTGTGCATTATACCTGTGGATATTTGAATCTAGTTGTGGTTTGGTTCATAGTATGAACCACGGAGCTCAGGAGCTGGTCAGCTTTGACGGATGAAATCGAGTTGTTGGTTCCTAGAAGGGTTTGGGGACCTGATATTGTGTTGAAAGGGGGGTTTTTAGATATAAGTTGGAGTTGAGATCTCCAGTTATCCCTGAAAGCAGCAGCAGTGAGTCACTAGTGTGTGAGTAGGCTATGGAGTTTGTTAGTTGAGATGGGATAGAAGAACAGCGGATTTCTCTGGGGAAATAGCGGATTTCGATGTTTTAACAGTAAGGTTACCAGTGTTGGTTTACTGTGAAGTATGAACAGATAAAGGTATTATATGAGAGGTTTAAAGGGTGTTATCCTCGGGATTTGAGGAGAGTTCGAGTTGACAAGGAATTTATCAATAGGTGAGCAGAGTTAATTCCACCCTTGGTTAAGAGGATGAGAGATCCTGATTAGAGGGTTGTGTTAAATGTTGAGGCAGAGAGATGCCCGGAAATGGTACTCGGGCTGAAGTGTGGGCTTAATGGGTTGGAAAGGACCTAGATGATGAATGGTTAGAAGAGATTTTAAAGACGTGATTTGAACTGTGGAGACTGGTGGACTTATAAGTTTGGTTTGGACTTATAGAGTAACCACAGTGTAGAACAATGGGTTTGGTGAATTGGATAATTCATTTTGGGAATTTATACTGACGGATGTATCCGGAAGTGGTGGCGACCCATTTAAGGATGGAACTCGGGGATAGTCCAGGGCATTTGGGCCGCTCTGATGTAAGGACTTATCGTCTGCATGTGGATGGTGGAGAGGGCCATATTGTTCGAGGAACTGATGGTTGATGTATAGAGCATGAGTGCTAGAGCCGCAAGGGCAGTGCTTCATTTGACGGAGTTAGTAAAGAGAGAATTGTGATAGTCAAGTTGATAGAACCCCGGATAGTTCTGTGGCTTCTGGTTTTGCCAGAAAGGAGAAAAGGTCTGGCCGATAAGATGGTACTTGTGTTGATAGAACGCAGCGAGGTCGGATTCTCAATTTTGAGGTAGAAGGACCCCAGACAGTGCTTGGGCACCTGATTTGAGATTGGAAAGAAGCCTGATGGAAGAGGTAGTTATCAAGTTGGTGACAGGAACTAGGGAGGTTATTGTGTATGCATAAGGGAAAGGATGCCACCTGGGAGGGGGTCAGGTGGGGGCGTGACTTCTGCGTAGAATAACTTGAGATGTTAGGATGGATTTCCCATGGTGAGGGAAACAGAGAACTGGAATGCGTCGATACATTACAAGTTCGAGGCTGAGTCCTCAAGGATGAGTATTTAACTGGCGAGCTTATGCTTTGGGCATGTAACGAATTAGAAGGGCTCGGTGTTGAGAATGTTCCGAGAGGGAGATGGACATAGAGAGGTTGCCTCAAAGGTGCTATTCGGGAGGCTGAGGACAGTAATGCTTACTGAGAAGGAGTTAGAAACTCTGGCAGACGGATTGTTGAGGATATCATCTGGAGTACGTGAAGGTGACAGAGCTGACCAGTGGGAAAAGCTATATGGTTATGCACAGAAAGATTAGGTAATACTTCAAGGTCAGACTACAGATAGGATTGGTATAAGGAATGTTGTAAAAGACGGTTTTGGCCGACAGAAAAGTCTATTGAAGCAATCGAAGGAATTTGGCCCTGGAGTAGCTAGAGTGTTGTACTGCGGGGACTGTTAGCATCGCAGGGTTAGGACGAAAAGTACAAAGGTTGGATACAAGGTGGGATGATGTCCCTAAGAATTGATCTATGACCTGTTTATTACCAGTTGGAAACCAAGGAAAGAGACATTTCAGGAATTTTGTTTTGAACTGAGTAAAGTGTGAGGAGTTGGTAACAAAGATTCTAGATTTGGTTCAAGCTACGGCAGCACAGGTAAGTTCTTTAAGTAGAGAATACAAGAATGGTTCAGGCAAGTTCCCTTCATGTTCACGAGCAGTACATGTGGATTACTCCCAGACGGAAATGGTGAGCAAGTGACTACGCGAAAGACGTTTGTACCCAGAAGGTGGAGTCTCAGGTAAGGTTCTACGGATTGTTAGTTTGAGCGTCATCAGGAATACTCAGATTAGAGCTACAAGGAGAAAGGACAGGCATGAGGAGATTTGATCCGAAGCCGTAAAGAAGCTAATGAAGAACGTTTGAAGAACAGAAAGCCTAACAAGACTGGTAAGCACGTCATCTATTACATAAGCACCTCCGGAGACAACTACATCAGAGATGAGGAGAACAGTAAAACTTGAGTTTAGACGGACTGAGTGATGTCAAATCAGAAGGAAATTCAGAAGGCAAGGCAAGAAGTGTTTAGTATCTGGTAATGCTGGAAAGCGTGTGTGTTATGGTTATGTAAATAAGTGATGGCATAAAGGAATTGATCTATGGTAAGGGTATGGACTTGTGGGAGTGCGTCACGGATTGTGCACGCCCAGGCGCATCTGGCGCGAGGATGGATCGAACCTTCCGGAGACGAAGGTATGAACCTGGTTGATACACTTGGAACGTTAAGTCGACTGTTGTGCATGGCATAAGGTACTCGAGTATTGGGTGTTAGTAAGAAAGATAGCGTTGAGACCCAGGTGTGGTGAAAAGTAACAGACGGATGATCAGTGTTTGAGATCCTCGATTGAGCGAGGGAAGATAATTGGAGGCGGAACTCCTAGCTGTGAGGCGTGTGTCAGTCAAGGAATAGCGCCATAGATTGTGATGGGGTGGACAAAGCAACGACCGAGTTCGACATAATATTAGTAGGTAATGGTTAGCTGGTGGGTGTCACTGAGCTATGAAATTCAAAGTGTTGGCTTGAGTTGAACAGAGAAGGACCCTGTCATGGTGGTACAAGTAGGACACCAGGATCGAGTGGGGGATCTAGTTAGGATTTGGTTTTGAATGAGGGTTCGGAGTGGACATCATTTCTCCTCCTAGGGTACGAGGTACCGGGAGGGTTGAGCGGGTGACAAGATCTAGTGTTGTCCTTTGGACCCTGAGGGGTTAGGTGATGTGGTGGCGTATCGCGGGAATAAACCACATTAGACCTTAAGTAAGGTATCCGCATAAGAAAAGTTTTAACTCAGTTGATCGAGTTAGTGTAGTTGGGTCAAGTGAGCTGGTTTCGGGATGGAACGTCGATGATATCGAATTGAGACCCCTTTTGTAGTTTAAATTTTGGAATGGATTTAGTGAACGAAAAGAACAGAGTGGGAACCTGGAATTATCAATTGATTACAAGTGAAATGGCAGTCTGAAAGTTATCAGATATCTTGAAGAATTGAGCGCCGGGTAGGCGAATACTTGAGGTATTAAGGGAAGTGTAATCCCTGATGAGTTAGTCGTGGTAGCAGTTGCTGGTGTCTGGTTAATGAAACACGACATAGGACATGGTAAAAGGAGAAGGATAGTGGATACTACTATTTGGCAATGGCTCAGAGAGGAAGCCATAGAGGCTGTTGGAATTCTTAAGGCAGGAGTGTCTGCCTATCTGAAGGAATAAAGAGCTTGTGAATTGTTAAATTATGAGGAAATAAATCTCCGAAAGGAAAGAGTTGCATCTCTGCGTAATAATAGACGAGGATCTGTAAGGTGTTCAGAGAAAGAAGGGAGAGTTCAGACTCTTGATTCAACATAAAATTTCGAAGTTGTACTAAGTGTTAGGCCAGCGGGGCCTACAAGTTGATCCCACCTAGTGGAGGTGATGACGTTTGAGTATCTATGGAATCAGGAATAAGACAATGAATTGGTCATTGTAATCTAGGCAGACCCTGGGCTTCGGCAAGATTGTTCTCCCGAAAGAGCGTTGGTGGGAACTAAAGTAAGGCGATGGACCTTGGAGATTATGGTCAGATTGTGGGTTGCTGACTGATGTGTTTGGGTAAATTTCGAGGACGAAATTTTTATGAGGAGGGGATAGTTGTAACGACCCAAATTCGCTAATAAGGCTTAAGGGCCTTGATTAGTGTGCCAGGAGGGCAGGTTGGGATTTATGTGTGATTTTGTGAGTTAAATGCATGGTTATGATTTAAAGCATGTTATTTGGCTATTTGTTTAACTGAGATGCATGGCTATGTTTACTAGTATGCATGTAGGCCCGGATCGTGTTAGAAGGGCGTAATTGTATATTTGGCCATGTTGGGCATAACTGTATTGATATGTGATCATTGTATTCTGTGAATTGTACCACGTGGGTGTGGTTTTATTATTGTGATGCACGTGCCGAGACGGTCCTAGAGAGCTAGTTAACATGAGAGTCACAACGGGATTTCTATACCCGGCTCGGGAGGAGCCTAGGGGTACCTCGGGAATTTTATGGTTAAGTTGAGATTTAGCGGGTAATGGTTATTGGAGATTTAGTAACCTGGGTAACCATTAGTTACAGCTGTGGGTAACAAGTTTTAAGGTAAAAAGTGATAGAATTGAAATGAAGTGTAAAGACTTAAGTGCCCTTTGAGGTTTAGCTAAGGAGGATTAGTAGGAAGGGGTAATATGGTCTTTTGGCAAGGGTTATAGAAATTTTGCAGCTGGGATTTAGGGGTATACGGTTTGGGCATTTATGTCACTTGAGGCTTGATAGAAATTGAAGAGAAGAAGGAGAAGGAGAAAGAAGTTAGGGCAAGAAGAAGAAGAGAAGGAGAAGTGGGAGTCTAGGAGGAGATTAAGGACTTTGTGTGGGTTCTCCATTTGAGGTAAGGGTTTTATTCACATCTAAGTTTTTATTTCTGTTTTGATTTGTAAAATCTAGAGCTTGAGTTAGTGTGTTTGAGTTTTTTGGTTTGAGTTGCTGAAAATGGGAATCAAGGGGTGGATTCTTGAGTGTGTTGATGTTTTGGCCTTGTATCTAGTGCCTATAGGTTGTTAAGTTGTTCATGTGAAGCTTGGAATTGAGTTTTGGGGTTTAGAGATTGGTTTAGGGTGATTTGGAGAGGTTGAAGCTCGGGAAAACGCGAAGGAAAAACCCAGAATTCTGGGTCTGCGAGGGCGTGCCGCGGCACGGGTTTTGCTTGCCGCGGCGGGGAGCCTCTGGTTTCTGGGTGCCGCGGCACAAGAAAGTTGTGCCGCGGCACAAGGCTAATTTCAGGATGGCATTTTTAGGCAATTTTAGGCCTTTGCTCCGGGGGTTCGGGGGATGTCTCCGGGGTGTTGTTTTAAGGTTTTAGAGGTCCCGGGAGTGCGGGATTGGTCCCGGGAGGCGGTCTTTGATTTGGTTAGTGTTGAGGGATGTTTCTTGTGTGTTGTGACTAGGTTATTAGAGAGGCTCGTGCTAGGGGACCGTGCTCGCGGCGTGAGTGCATCAGGAGGCTCGGAATACAGGTAAGAAAACTATAACACCCGTAGGATAGGGCGTGGGCCCATAGTGTGATTGCCGGGCATGGCCCTATATTGCATGTTGCATGATGAGATGATTGCCGGGCATGGCCCTATATTGCATCACATGTTAGGGTGCAGATTTAAAATAAATTGGCATATGTTTAAATGTTGCTTGATTTATGTTATATATGTTTGTAATGAAATGAACGACAAGGGCCGAGTGCGGCGTAGGCCGGGTACGGCAGCGGAGCCGGAAGTAACACCTAGCACATGGGATGCTATAGTCAGGGCGGGGCCCGGTGGATACATGAGTTATCCTTGCGGTGAGAACCGATACCCCAGGGCTTTGGTAAGGTTTCTGGGGCGGCATGGCCGTGTTTGCTTAGTCTAATGGTTGACTTGTTTATTTGTGGATTATCTGTTATGATAAACTGTATACATTGCATATGTTATGTTCTGCATGAGTTTTCTTGCTGGGCTTCGGCTCACGGGTGCTCTATGTTGCAGGTAAGGGCAATGACTGAGTCAACCAACCATGAGTACGGAGAGCGTGAAGCGACGCATACATGTTTGGCCTGCCCGACTGCTTTGGTTGGGGGTTTATTCGAAAATGGCTGTAATAATCTATGATTTTATGATTAAACAACTTTAAACTTATTTCAATATGTAAATAGTTTTCAAACCTTATTTTGGGATCCCAAGTGTTTAATACTAGAAGCTTTTTAATGAAACGTCGCATTTTCAAAGATTACAGCCCTAACTTTTAATTAGTCACACTTTTGTTTCAAAACCTCGGTTAGCGAGTTCATTGCACACTGTTTTGTCTTAAAACTCACTTAGTAACGGCTCTAAGGAAGTAGGGCGTTACAATATGTATATGTCGAACCAACAAAATAGAATTTGGTGTGATGTTATAAATACCTGGAAAATCTCAATCTGTCTCCTCAACTCAAAGTTCTGGTTTTGAACCTCTTCAACTATCAAAGCTCTTTCTAAAGCACTTTGCAAAATCCTTTCTGCTTCAAGCAGACCTGATTCTTTTGACTTGGTGTGGCGTTCCAAAGCCTTCTTATCTTCTTGGAGGGCTACAAACTGATGATATTAACAAGAAAACAATTGAAAAAAAGTAAGGGCTTGAATTCTAGCCATGACCTGTCAATATGCAAACGCCTCAATTAGATCTTATTTGAAGTACACTCATAATGTTTGAAAATATCTCATGAAAGACCATAGCTCACCTTGTGCTAAAGAATATTTTCAGTGATAGAGACTTTTTCATCCATTTTTTCAACCTCGTTCTTAAGCTGGAAATGAAATAACAACACAAAAAAACTAACTTCAGACACAATTTAAGTGTTAGAATACTTAATTTATTGTATGTGAAACTCAAGTGAATATAGTAGGCTGGCAGAAATTTCTTCGGTACCTCTTCTACTGCCTTATCTGTAAGAGTTTCAGTTTCTCTCAGTGACTTGATTTCACCATGAGAAACCCCCAACTCCCTTTCCTTTTCTGCAAAATGATGGAAAAAAATAGTGTCACTATAAATGCCTCTCGGTTTACTTACAAGATTATATGAACTCATTATTAACTTGTTAAAACAGTAAAATACAAATATACTGATAATACATATTGATATACATTCACTGTATTCTCTTAATGGCAGCAAGTTGTTTGACAAGTTTGATTTTATTTGCACTGTATTCTCTTTTCTTATTTATAGCTTTGGTAAGTTATAGTTTATATGATAGTTACGGGATTGGCTTTGCATTCACTTGTTATATTATTTATTTATTTTAGTTTTCATCTTGCTGTTGTTCCCAAGCTTTGTTTGAATCTTCATTTTGTTTTCTATTATGCTTATTTATATTTGGATTTCTGAATTCTTTTTTGTTCATGTAGATTATAGTAAGTAATGATTTGGATTCACACAACCATAGTTGCTGATATATTAATTAAGATGTGGATTCCCTTGTAATTCTTTTTGGAATTAAGATATGGATGAATATGAATCATATGGCCTTTATAGAATAATGCATTTGATAATGTTTTTCCGATTTTTCTCAAGCTCCCTTGGGTATATTACTTAATTCTATAGTCAGATTATTTATTTTGACATATTTAGGTCTTAATGTGATGTAATTCTTGCTCCTTTCTATATCTTCAGTCTCTGCGTTGGATAATTTTCACACCAATAAGGGTCACGTATTTGTTTAGATCATTGGTGTTCAATTTGTTACGACTCCTATGCAGTATGACTTTAATGATTTGACTTGAATTTAAATGTCCTGGCTGGATTTAGATGGGGCTAATTATATGTTAGGTTTGTGGCATCATCTCGCCAATAGGTGAAAACTTTGGAGGTGCTGTTAGTAAATGATTTAGGATATACGAAGAGATACATACGCTGCTTGCAGGTAATTTTTTCTTTAAAGGAAAATGTATATCCTTAGTGTTTCAGTTTTTGTTTATGATTGTGACATTTAATTATTTGTGGGTGTGTTTTGGGAATCTGCTAGTTTTTGGTGAGATATCATTAAATGTTGTCAAGACACAGTGGCAAAAAGTTTCACTTTCACCTTGATGTCATCTTTATAGCACAGTAATATTTCAAGTAGTTTCTTTTCACAAGTTTGGAGTGTCTAAACAATATCATATAATATCTCATATCACTTGTATTTTAGTTACAACCATCTTTCCAAATAGGTTTGCGTTTGTAATACTTTGTGAATGCATATAGAGAAAGACTTAGAAATGTTATAATATATGATCAGACTCAACTCTAAGACAACTTTTACATTAGTAGCTTTTTGGTGACTGTTATATTGATTTTTTGTTTTTTGTTTTTTTCCCTTTCTTTTAAATTCTAATTACATTTATGCTTGCCTTTCAGATTTCTGAAGTGGTTAATAGTATGAAAGACTTAATTGATTACAGTCGAGAAACAGGGATAGGACCTATGGGTAAGTTTAATGCAACTTAATCCTATTTAGATTTAATTATCTATTATTTTTTTCGTATGCATAATTTTTTAAAGTTGAGATCTACTTTGGATTACCTTACTCGACTTCACTGGTGGTCTGAGAGTTCCTTTGAGTAAGAAAAATTTATGCTTTATTGACCATTTTTTAAACCTTAAAAATTTGAGTTAGTACCTACCTATAATCTCTGTTTTAATATGTTGTCAAAAAGTGTTTGGTCAGATATTGCTTGTTCTTTGTCCTGGAAATAACTGTTGTATGAGACAGAACCCTGTCCTTTCAGCCTGTTAACTTTTGCATTACATTCTTGCTTGTATAAGAAAAATGTAATCAGCCTTTGGCGAGTTAGTATCCTGCACTTGACATTTGCAGTTTCCTGGGGTTTTATTATCTTATGGTGCTCAAGGCCCTGCAATCTTAATAGATTTTTATGCTACTTAAATTCTTCCATGTACAGTTTTGAGATATTGTTGCAAGCTCAAATAGGATTCTGTTAGTTATGTTGCTCTAAATATTTTGCTATATGCATATACCAGCTTTGTATTCTGTTATAGACTATCAACTGTATTGAATAAGGCTTCTTGAGTTTAATATTATTAATGAACTAATAAACTTTCCATGATTCTATTGTTTAGCCATAGCTTTGTCTTTCTATATATAAGAGAGGACTAAATCTTTACAAGAAAAACAAATTATTCAACATTGCTTGGTTCTTTATTACACTTCACAACAATTTTGATAATCGTGATTTTCCATTTAAATGAATTTCTAAGCTTTGCCTTGTGAATGAGCTAGATGACAGCTTTCTTCTTGCAGCTAGCTTCTTAGACTACGCTAATTGATTCCATGTATTATTTATTATCCCAAATCATATTTAATTTCTCTTTTAAAATAAATTATTTTTCATGTATTAAATCTGATTTTATTTTTGATACAGTAATCATCTACACATCCTATTTTCAATTATTTGGTCCTCCATTTGGTGTATTGGTTATTCCAGTAAGCTTTATTGATTATAGGCTGACTTGTCTTGATGTTCGTTCTCTTAGCTTTGTGCATTGAAATGGTGAGTATTTTGGCGGTCCTCGTTGTATTGTTGTTGGTCTAATACTCATAATACTAACTGTACGCCCTGGTTTTCCCACGGGCTGTTAGCAAGCTGAGATACGGCCTAATCATGTCTACCACGTGGACATCCCCAAGACCGGAGTTGCCACTCGAAAGATCCTACCTCCTCAGCTCGAGGTAGCCTAAGGGTTCGCCAAGATTAGACTGAGTTCGGACTCTGAAGGCCACAGGTCGAGGGAAGCATCCAACTCGTGGTACGAGCTAGAGTTGGAGGCTGTGACCTTTTATAAAGTCAACCACGCAAGGTAAACGTGCATATATCAGACATCACGTGTCTGATATATATCCCTGACTTCTCAGACACCCATGACTGGGTTGGGTCGTGCGGCCCATTATCCCCCTTACATATTGATTAGACCACACTTCATGTGTCAGGTTTTAGGAATTAATCATGAATGTCACAGAGTTGACATGATAGGTAAGAAGGTCACAGGATGACCTTCTTACCAACTCCCAGGTGCCCTCTGCTATAAATATGAAGATCCTGGGAGTTGCAAAGGGTTGGATTCTATTGTGTAAGAAATACCCTATAAAAGAATACCAAGCATATAGTAATAATATTGACTGGTGGAGTAGAAAATTTTTAACCTTTGAACCACCTAAAAACGTAATTGTGTCACCAGCCCATTTCTAAAAGATCATTCATCTATTTTGGTTCAACATAAGCACTAATCTCTTCCTCTTATTTTCTTAATTACCTATTGGCGAAGAACCGCGTCAACAATTTGGTGCTTTCATTGAGAGCAAGTTGGATTGGTGCTGTCGCAAACATCCACTATGGTGACCACTCGATCCAGACACGGTAACGAGACGGAACAACATGATGGCCAGGAAGCTCATCATATTGCCATCCCTGGTGAACAAATTCCTGAAGTCCAACAGCGGCCGGGCAAGCAGCCGGTGGGCCAAGATAACACTGGAAGTTCGGCACCCCGGCCACCTAATCCAAACCTAGATTATTACACTGCGGTGGAGATGGAGAATGCTCAGCTGAGGAGCCAACTACAAAAGGCTAATCAGCAGATAAAGGAGGTGTTGGCCCGACTACCCCTTCTTAAAACCGATGCTAACATCGGAAAGAGGCAAGGCGAGACTCATAAGTCTCGCCGGGGTAATTGGTCCAGGCCTAGCCACTCGAAAAAACCTCCGACAGCCAACTCTATTCCCACATCGCACCGTCGAGAGGCAAACTTCGAAGAAATGGCCAGAGCCGAACAACAACAGTACAGCCGTTCTGTCTGAACTTCAACTCCCAGCTCCCAACCAGCCTCGAGTGCGCCCAGGAGAGCTCGAGGAAGTTCCAGAAGGAGATCCGGGGAAGGCTCACAGCATCAGCCCGTCCCCATCAGCCGTCATGCGCCTCGTCCAAATCGCCAGGCGCGGGACCCGCAGGTTGGCAGGGCTGCGAGGCCCCCACCTAACTTGATCCGCCCTGATGGAACCAAGATCGCATCTCCGGTCAGGCATCCTCCCTCGCCAATAAGATATCCATCTCCACCTTGGCCCATCTGAGATATCCCAGCCTATGGAAGTAGTAGGAGAAACTCGCCGTCCGTGGGACCTTCCCGACGTAGCGGGGCGTCGAGAGGGAGCCCGGATCCACCCCCAAAGGCGGACTCCAAGCTTTTCTAACGGGAGCTACTGGACCGGCAGTCGCCGGAGCGACCTTTCTGGCGAAGACCTGCGTCAGCATTTAAGCTCGACACAAAGTCCTCAAACCACCCAGGGGGGCGACCTGCGAGATCGCCTTAACTCTCATAGAGGAGAGCCAGCAGGAGGCGGCAGCCATGCTCGCTTAGGGGGGGACCTGTCCGAAGTACGTAACGACGGGAATGCCCCAAATAACCTATCTCAAGACAGGAGGGGCAATAACCCACCAAATATGTACAATGGATCCGGAGCTGTTGAGCAACCCCGGAATAACCAAGGTAATCAGGAGAAAACCCTCGAGCGCCTGGCTCAGATGGAGGAGCTAATGAGGAAGCTCCTATCAAAGAAAGAGAGAGATGAATATGATTTAGGGGATGAGATGGAGCTCTTCGCCCCCAGCATAGCAGCAACGGCTTACCCACCCGGTTTCTGTATGCCGCACCTATCCAAATTCAATGGAGACGGAGAGCCGTCGGATCATCTGGGGATGTTCAACACCCTGATGATGGCCCACAACATTGGCCCCGAGCTGAGGTGTCTGATATTTCCCTCCACACTGACTGGACCAGCCAGGCAGTGGTTCAAGCAAAGCAAAAGACAATCAATCTGTTCTTGGAAGACTTTCTCGGCTGACTTCAAAAGGGCATTCCGAGCCTCCCAGGCTGCCCGCGTCAAGGTCTATTCTCTGGCTAACGTGAGGCAGCAGCCCGACGAAACTCTGAAGACTTACCTGGGCAGGTTTGCGAGCGTCGCTGCTTGGGCCAGAGACACGGATGACAGCTCCAAGCTCATGGCCATGAGGACTGGGATCCTCGTCGGAGGGGGACTCTGGAAAGATATACAAATGAAGGGAGTTAGCTCGGTGAACGAGTTCCTAAATAGGGCCCAGGAATGGATCAACTTGGAGGAGGCTGAAGCCTCAGCTGCAGGGACCAGCTAGGTCCCTGAGCAACCCAATGGAGTGGGGACAGAGGTCGCGATAGCGACCCAAAATGTCACACAGAATAACCAGCTCGGTGGAGGCAAAAGAAAGGGGAACGTCGAGGGTAGCCAGCACGGCCCAAAGAAGAATAAGTCCGTAGACAAGTTTAAGCCCGTCTACGTGACTTACACAGAGCTCACCCACTTTAGGGAGAACATCTTCCTAGCTAACTCTACTCGCCTCCCCTGGAAGAGGCCGGAGCCATTAAAACATCAAAGGGGGAAGAGAGACACCTCCAAGTTTTGCCGTTTTCACAACAATGTTGGCCACAATACCGATGATTGTAGGCATTTGAAAGATGAGATCTAGACTCTAATCCGAGCCGGCCCCTTGGCCCAGTACGCGCGGAACAGGGTTCCAGCAAGTCGACCTGCTCCGGAAGTCCCAGTCAGTCAGCCCGGGTCTCGGGTAGATCAGGGCGTCCCTCCTCCCATGATAGGAGGAGAGATATCCACATTATCTGGAGGTCCGCATATGGCTGGCATGAGCAGGGGTGCCCAGAAGAGGTACGTAAACAAACTCAAGGTGCATAATGGAGTAGAGTTCATCCCAGAACAGCGTCTGCCGAAGCAGCAGCGATTGGAGAAGCAACCGATCATTTTCACAGAAGAAGATGCGGGCCATGTCCAGTTCCCTCATAACGACCCTCTGGTCGTAGCAATTCAGCTCTCTAATTAGAAGGTTAGGAGGGTGCTGATCGATAATGGGAGCTCGGTAAACCTTCTATTCCGGTCCACATTGGAGAAGATGGGATTGATCGTCGCCGAGCTAAAGGCGACCTCCATGATGCTGTATCGTTTTTCGGGAGAAGGATCAGCGGCCATAGGGACTATCGAGCAGGTGATCACCCTAGGAGAAGGACCTCGGATAGTCTCCAACCTCCTCGAGTTCGTGGTCATCGACTGCTCTGCTACATACAATGCAATTTTGGGACGACCCACACTCATAGCCTTTGAGGCCGTCACTTCCATTCGCCACCTTGCGATGAAATTCCCTACTTCCACGGGAATATGCACTGTCCATGGCGATCAGCTTGCTGCCAGGGAATGCTACAGCATTTCCATGAAGGGAAAATCGAAATCTGGGCAGCTAGCAATGGCCATCCAAGGTGGTGGAGAGGAATCTCAGGAACCCTTAGCTGATCCTGAGATTGAAAAACCTCAGAGCGCCGAAGGGGAAAATATCGTCTTAAGTGAGGATATTGACCCCCAAATAGGCGAGGACAGGTCCGAGCTCCAGGCTGTTGAGGAGCTCGAAGAAGTAAACATCGATCCGCAGACCCCTTCACGGATGGTCAGGCTCGGAAAAAACCTCTGTAGCAAGAGGAAGGCAGAGCTGACCAAATTTCTGCAGGACAACCTGGATGTGTTTGCATGGTCACACGAGGACATGGTGGGAATCAGCCCAAGTATCATCATGCACACCCTTCATCTGGACAAAAGCGTTCCTGCGAAGTCCCAGAAGCAGAGGTGCCTCGGAACAACCCGGGCTGAAGCCTTAGAGGAAGAAGTAGCCCGGCTCAAGAAATTCGACTTTATCCGTGAAGCCAAGTTTCCGATTTGGGTCGCCAACCCCATGCTGGTCCCGAAGCCCAGCAGGAAGTGGAGGACCTGCATCGATTTCTCCAACCTGAATAAAGCCTGCCCCAAGGATTGTTTTCCATTGCCAAGGATTGACCAACTGATGGATGCCACGGCGGGGCACGAGCTCATGTCATTTATGGACGCGTACTCAGGCTACAATCAGATTGCAATGAATCCGGCGAATCAGGAGCACACCAGCTTCATGACCCCGACTAACGTTTATTGTTACAAGGTCATGCCATTCGGACTGAAGAACGCCGGTGCTACGTACCAAAGGTTAGTAAATAGAATGTTCGCAAACCAGATCGGGAAGAACATGGAAGTGTACGTTGATGACATGCTAGTCAAGTCAAAGACTACCGATAACCATGTTTCCGACCTGGAAGAATGCTTCAAGATACTACAGGAGTATGGCATGAGGCTTAATCTGCAAAAGTGCACTTTTGGAGTCGCATCGGGAAAATTCCTGGGTTTCATCGTCAATACCCGAGGAATCGAGGCAAACCCCGACAAGATCATATCATTGCTCAAGCTTCCCTCACCCAGGTCGCACAAAGATGTCCAAGGCCTGACAGGAAGGGTGGCAGCCCTCAATTGGTTTATTTCAAAATCCACCGATAAGTGCTTGCCATTCTACAACCTGCCATGTCCAAGGCGAGGGCGGCCTTGGTTGCCTCGACCTCGTGAAGCTTGGGACGGGCTTCTTCCAGCTCGGCCTGCGCGACTGCCAGGGCATCCTTAGCCATCTGCAAGGAAGTCTGGTGGGCGGCCACAACCGCCTAGTGCTCGCCCCTCATATCCTCGAGCTAGGCCTTGGTCCTGGCTATGCTCCTGTGAAGGGCCAAGGCGCTCTGCAAAAATGGAGAGGCAACTGCCTTAAGAAAAAGAGAAGGGAGAAAGGAAAAACAGGGCAAGGCATGCTAATCAAAGATCACAAAAGGATAAGGTCAGCTTACCGTAAGGGCCATGCCCAATGAAGATTCCAGCATGCTCACCGGGCTCCTTGTTTCGATGGCCCGTAGCTCCTTCTCGTTGAAGCGGTAGAAGTGGCTGACGGCGTAGTTCGCCATCTCGTACACCGTCCCCCTAAAGACATCTGGGATCTTCTCCAGATCCTGGGGGTCCACCGGGATGCGTACCTCGGGGGGCACAATCACCGAAGTCCCGGGCTCCGCCCCTGTGTCCCGGACGAAGGTCGGAACTCACGGAGGGGGTGGGGGCATGCTCCCCCCTACAGCAGGAGGTGCGGTTTCCTCGACCTGGGCGGCTGGGGGCTGCTCTTTCTCCTTTGCAGGAGACTTGGTTGGGGTCCCGGAGGCTTTCTTCGCCATCCAAAGCTTCTTCATTTTGGGCCTAGAGGCCCCAGCTGAGGGGTTCCCCCCGGCGAACACAGCCCGCAGATATTTTCCCCCGGACTAAGACATCTCCGCTGGCAAAACAAATATATGGTTAGTACACAAGTTAGCAGTCATGCAAAAACAAAAACAAAGGGAAAAAATGCAGAATTCAAGTATATATATGTACTAAAGGGAATCCTACCCCCTGAGCTAGAAGAAGAATCTATGGTTACGACCATCGGCCCCGGAGCTTCCGCGGGGGAATCTAAGGCAATTATTTCTCGAGCTGGCGCAGGTTCTGGATCCGAGGCTGTCTCAGGACTAGACTATTCTACGTATTGCCTAAGACCTGGAGCTACAGTACCCTCCTGGAGTGATGGCCATGACCGAAAGTTAGTCCCATACTCCACGAATAAGATCGACCTAAAAGCTAGGGTGTTGTCTACAACTATGGTACCCCTAGGGCGGCTACTTTCGTAATCCAGCACGTGCTGGTCGACGCAGTGGAGCAAGGTTTCATCTAAGTCTGGGTCACTTCGATGGTGTTGGATGATCTGTCTGGGATTGAATCTAGCTAACCGGGGGTCTGCAGTGGCCCTATCTAAGTTCCTAAACATATAAGGGTTACCTTGGCCGGAGGGACCTGCAGCTGCTCCGGACCGGATCCTCTCCTCGTCCGTTCTTCCTCCTCATCTTCATCCCCCGCGACCTCCTCCACGATGATAGGCCTCATATCGCGAGCTGGAGGAAGCACCAGGGGCCTCCTCAGGTTCAGAGTCTGGCCTGGGGAGATCAGCTTGCAGGCCAGCATCGTCTTGTCTGTCACGAACTGACGATAGTCCTTTTCACTGGGTGCCAAGCCCGCCAGTGTCTCGTACTAGCTCCCGAGGGTCACAGACTTCTCTGTCCTCGTGAAGATAACTGCAGAATTATTTTAAGTCAGAAATGGATATAGGGGGAGCTAACCGATACTTAACTTACGAGCTAAGGTTGAAAGACACTTACGAGGATGGTTGAAGTAGTGCAGCTCGCAATTTCGAAACCCTGTCGACATAAAGAATTGATCTTTGAAGTCATTGGAGTGGCTAGGCAGCTCGATGACCGCAGCCGTGTTGGGGAACCGGGTTAAGTAATAAAACCCGTCACCTCGCCCCCGCTGCTCCGGGCTGGCCTTGAGGTAGAAGAAATACAGAATGTCTGCAGGAGTGGGGACCTCCCACTCCTGTTTCAAGAACAAGTATCGTAACCCCGCCAATAAACGGTAAGAGTTAGGGGGGAGCTGGAATGGGGCCAACCTCACATAGTTGAGAAAATCGGCGAAGTACTGGTCCAACGGGAGGAAGGTCCCCGCCTTAAAATGTTAGTCGCTCCAGGCCGAGAACACCTCATCAAGCGGCGCGCAGCTCTGTTCACCTTCTAAGGGAGGTTGGGCAACCACGGTTCCTCTCCCCAGCTCGATGTTATGGGAGAGGAATATTTTCTTTACCCTCACTTGGTCAGTGATCTTCGAGATGATCCTCTCCGCCTCAAAGAATGCGTCAAGGGCCACCTCGAGCTCCCGTTCCACTGCTGGCCCGAAGTTGGGAATCGGGGATTCAGCCATCACCTCCTTTCCCTTGTTTTGTTGGGAGGACGAGCTGCCTATGGACTTCTTGGGAGCATTCTTCTTGGGTCCCATCTGGTCGCCTAGCGAACAAAAAGAAGAAATTTTAGAAGAAGGCGACCTAAAAATGGAGAAAAATTTGAATGTGTTTCCTTGACACGAGCTGAGGTAAACCCAGCCCGTGGAGAGTGAGACCATGCGGTTCTATGAACACGCACCTGTTCTCCCAAAAGATTCCTGATTACTCGGAATTCATGTGTTAGGAGGGTCAGGATAGAATTTTCCTTGGAAAGAAAGTTTCGGTAGGCAAGAGAGGCAAAACTGCCTGTGAAGCGTGTCCTCTAAGCTACCCGGTTTTGCACCCAAAATACTGGGTATTTTAAACAAACATACCTAAAATCCTATCTAGAAAATTTGCCCAGAAAACGCACCAATGCTCCTAAATGATTTTCTACTGCAAACGATACCCTAACCTAAAAGGCTTTAACCCTTCGTGCCCACAAAAAAAAAAACCAACAAAACCTTGCATGTGGCTACAGTAAATATTTACCTAAGCTACAGTGAATAATAATTTCAAAACATGCACAGTCAGGAGACTTACAGAATGTTCTGGTTGAGAAGAGGATGAAGGGAGCGCCTGGGTTGGGGCTTCGTCGGAGTAGTTGATTCCAAAGCTTCGAAGGAGCCCTTACACCTGAACTTCTTGAGTGCTGGGAATGACAGCCGGAAAGAAGAGGGTTTTTTCTTTTGAAAATAAAGAGAGAAGAAGAAGAAAATTTCTGAAAAATTTCAAATGAACGGGTGGCCCATGCGTAAGGTGGCCACCCCTTTTATATATGTGAAGAGCCACGTGAGGAGGGCCGTTGGATTTCCCTGATGTGGGATCCAAGGCTCTCCACTCGAAAGACGAAACGACGGCTGAGTATAGGCTAGGCCATTAAATGCGGTTCTCAGAGGACATACAGTCACCAACCATGATGTTCCACGTATTCGGCGCCTGCGTAAAATGTGGAATATGAAGAGTTCATGGGGAAGCCTAAAAGCCCCTACTATGGCCCTATACGACGTCGTGTACCACGAGCAGAGACTTGGGGGGCAAATGTACGCCCTGGTTTTCCCACGGGCTGTTAGCAAGCTGAGATACGGCCTAATCATGTCTACCACGTGGACATCCCCAAGACCGGAGCTGCCACTCGAAAGATCCTACCTCCTTAGCTCGAGGTAGCCTAAGGGTTCGCCAAGATTAGACTGAGTTTAGACTCTGAAGGCCACAGGTCGAGGGAAGCATCCAGCTCGTGGTACGAGCTAGAGTTGGAGGCTGTGACCTTTTATAAAGTCAAACACGCAAGGTAAACGTGCATATATCAGACATCACGTGTCTGATATATCCCTGACTTCTCGGACACGCAGCATGAATGTGCGCATTTAGACACCCACGACTGGGTTGGGTCGTGCGGCCCATTGTCCCCCTTACCTATTGATTAGACCACACATCATGTGTCAGGTTTTAGGAATTAATCATGAATGTTACAGAGTTGACATGATAGGTAAGAAGGTCACGGGATGACCTTCTTACCAACTCCCAGGTGCCCTCTCCTATAAATATGGAAACCCTAGGAGTTGCAAAGGGTTGGATTCTATTGTGTAAGAAATACCCTGTAAAAGAATACCAAGCATATAGTAATAATATTGACTGGTGGAGTAGAAGGATTTTAACCTTTGAACCACCAAAAAACGTAATTGTGTCACCAGCCCATTTCTAAAAGATCATTCATCTATTTCGGTTCAACATAAGCACTAATCCCTTCCTCTTATTTTCTTAATGACGTGTTGGCGAAGAACCGCGTCAACACTAACTAATTTGAGCTATTGGGCTTAGTGTATCAATTAGCATGATGTTTAGATGTTTAAAAAATATGTGTTCTTTAATCTTTTTATGGCAAGGGGGACTAAGAAGTTTCAAGAAATATTTTTGTTGTTGGTCTAATATATATGCTCATGCTTGCTGATTTTTGTTGAATTTGATGTTTGTTGTTATTTTTTATTTAAGATATATATTGGTTTCTTTAACTTTTATTGTGCTTGAATGCATTTTTAATTGAAATCAGAAGTAATTAACTAGCCATTGATTCTCATGGTCTTCTAAAGTAGCATCTTTCTGATTATAATGTATTGTATATATATATATGTTTGGTTGGTGTATCATTTGCATTTTCATTTCATAATCATAAAGTGTTTGAGCTAACTTTTCTAATGAGTATTTTACCAAGCATAAATTTTCAATCTTTCATGCCTATGTGCTGTAGTTAGTGTAATTGCATGGCTAGTTTATAAAGTCGTAATGAGTTTATTAACTTTCTTTCTTTTTGTACTATTTTAGTTTACTATTAACTCTAAGTTTAAGCATTAATTATTTAAACTCTTGTGTAGCTAAGAAAATCAACTTTACAACAAAGACAAGTGCACAATGGAATGGATGATGAATTGGAGGGTGGAGCAAGCTTCATGGTTTACTTTTTGTGTATCTTGTTATGTTTCTTGTTTTTACTTTTGAAGCACAAGATGTGCAAGACTATAGAGTTTTATTATGTATGCTTTCAAATTCAAGTTAGAACTAAGAACTTTTGAAATAGATAGTGTCATGGTTTGAAGTAGTTTGTCTTCAAATGAAAAAATACTCATGGTTTATCATATATATTGAATATTTTAAATTTTTTGATCTATTTAATATTACACTTGTGATCAATTGTGATTTTTTTAATCAAAATACAATAATAAAAACTTTTTATAACAATTAAAAATGCATATTACAAAATAACAAAATGTTATTAATGGGAGAATTTACAATAATTATGGTTGTTTTGTATAATATGTATAATTGGGACAAAAAGTTATGATTTATATAATAGAATGAACTAAAAATGTTATAAAATGATCAAATATAACAATTTTCATAACAGTTGGAAAGTGTTATTCATAAAGTATAAGATTAAACTCCAAATTTATAATCAAATACTCTAACTAAATGTTATTATTTGAATATTATAGCAACTAAAAATGTGTTATTGAATAGTTTAAGATAACATCGAACATAACATTCGAATACTGTTATAGAAAAGATAGGACTTTTAATAACAGGGGCTATGTTAGCGTTTTCAGAAGCGTTATCAATACTCCCAGTTAGCAGTTTTTAAGTGTTATGAATACTGTTTTTTCTTGTAGTGTAATGACCCCTTGGTGCTGACAGTCCAGCTTGAGAACAGGAGAGTACATCATGTCCTAGTACATAATGGAAGCTCTGTAGACATCCTACATCGCCCTGCTTTGGAGAAGATGGGACTGAGCATCCGGCACCTGAAGCCCTCCAATACCTCCCTTTACGGGTTTACAGGCGATTCGATACATCCCCTAGGTGCAATTGAGTTAGCCCTCACAATGGGGGAACAACCCAGGCAAACCACCATAATGGAAAACTTCGTTGTGGTGGATTGCGCCTCAGCCTTCAATGCAGTATTAGGTTGACCCTCCCTAAGAGAATTGAAGGCAATATTCTGTATACCACTTCGCTATGAAATTCCTGACTCCTGGGGGAATAACAAGCATGAAAGGAGAACAGAAGGAAGTGAGGGAATGTTATAACACATCCCTCCGCGCAGCCACAAAATCATCGGTGCCTAAGGCAATTGTTGTGCATGAAGGCGCGAACCCACACAAGTTGGACTCGTGAGTTGCAGAAGAAGCTAGAGCATGGAACGCATAACATCTTAAGAAATGTTATTGTTCTAGTGTGCAAGTCTAATGTAATAGCAATGACGTAGGAGGCTAAATTAGATTTCTTAATATGTTGTAGGAACAAAGTCACATTAAGTTACCATGTATTTCACTTATTTCTTCCAATGAATATGATGTGACAATTATTTGAACATGTAGTAAAAATTATGGTTTAAGCAAGAAGATTATCAAGATTCGTGAGTGGAATGATCAAAGTGCTTGCCGAGATGAATCCCGCCAACCACTTGAGGGGCAGAGTATATAGAAAAAAGGAGGATCCTAAAAGGACCCCCTATCATGAGGGTCCTAAAGAGACCTCTTATACTAGGATCCTAAAAGGACCCCTTATCAGGAGTAGCCTTAAAGGAACCCTTATATCAAGAGGATCCAAAAAGGACCACCTATCATAAAGATCCTAAAAGGGACCCCTTATAGCAGGATCCTAAAAGGACCCCTTATATCAAAGGGATCATAAAAGGACCCCTTAGACCAGGACTCTAAACAAGGCCCTTATATATATACCCAAAAAAAATGTGTGATAAACCCTTATAAACGAGGAAGAAGACCTTGCAAGGCATCACTTGAGTTTAAGGATTAGCTACCCTTGTGAACATCAAAGAGGCCAAAAGGTCCTACAAGAAAAACCTCCAAATAAAGGTGGATGCTCCCACGAGAGGAAAGGCCTTAAGAAGAGCACCCCAATAAGCCTAGAGCGGTCACCAAGCCGTCTAGCCAAAAAGGGTCCTAAAAGAGACCCTTGCAAAAATAGTACTATGAATAATGACGAGAAGGACGCTTCTCGCAAGAAATAATAAGCGTGCGCAAAAATATATAAAAGGATAACTAGAACCCAAGGGGTCAATATATCCTTATAAGAACAATCAAGAGGCACCAAAGAGGGCTCTATTGAACCCCTTCGGATGGGCTCCAAAGGACGTCAATCCTGATAAATGAAAAAGAGTTTTGATAACATAACAGGACTCGGAGAAATTACAAGCAAAATAGGGCTCGAACGAGCATACATCCATATTAGACTAACTGGCAAAAATCGCAAAATGATAATCTCAAGGCCTCCTGCCATGGGAGTTCCAATCAGCCGCCCGGGCAACGGCGTGCTCGCCAAAAGAGGAGAAATCAAAGTTAGGACTCTGCCTCCATACTCCGTAAAGGACGCGCTCTATGGACCTATACTCAATAGCCGCCTTGTCCACCACTATAGCCGCCTTGTCCGCCTCTAAGGAAGCGACCCTCCCCTTCAATGCTGCGATAGTAGCCTTGGCACCCTCAAGTTCGGTCTCTAAGCTAGTGACCCTTTCCTGCAGCATCCTGGCCTTGGAAATCGCCTTCTTATTCTTTTTTGATGAGGAAGAAGCCTTTGCCAGGGCCTTCTCTAGCTTAAGCCTGGTTTCAGCAAGTTCCCTCTTGAGCCCCTGGATCTGGACCGTAAGACGGTCCCTCTCAGCATTCGACATGGAGAGGTCTTGACCCGAGTCGACAAATTGTTGAGCCACTGTATAGGCCTGCACAAGAAAAAAGACAATAACAATGATAAGCAACAAAAAAAAAGAGAGAAAAGGGATAAGGCCAACATAAGATGCATGAACTCACCCAAGCGGCGGAATGCGCAAGAGTCTCCCCGAGCTCCGACATAGCAAAACTCCCAAGACCACTCCAATCAGCCTCAGGAAAATCTGTGGTGACCTGGAGATATCGTCGCCTATAAGAGGCCGCCATGCGGCCCACCCAGGGTGTCCCTTCCGAGCCAAGGGTGCATGGATAGGCAAAGACAAATGACCAGCTCGCCAAAGGAGAAGGGGGCGCAGGAAGATCAGAAAAATGAGCCCCCGATGGACCAGGATCAATGGGAGCCTGAGGGAAAGCATCGAAGTCCTCAAAATAAGGACAGACGAAACCCCTCAGCATGGCCTGTTGATCCTGGGAATGGGAGGCCATGTCATGGTCTGTAGGGGCTAAAGGAGGGCGCACCCTGGGAGACAAAGATGGTCGGCGGGGTTGCCCATGTTCAGGGGAGACCCCCTCTGGCACACGCACAGCCTCACCACCATCTGAGCGATGTTCCACTAAAGTAGCCTTCTTCTTCTTTGTTCAGGAAATAGTCCACAACAACCTGGGATCCAAAATCGAGGACAACTTGTGAAAGTTGAGTTTGTCCACGTTGAAGAGGTGTGCAGCCATTTTCTCAGCAGGGTCAGCCTCGAGAAATTTATCCACTGCATTCGCCTCCGACCCGACAACTCCAGGCGTGGAAAAATGCTCTGCACAATCAACAAAGTTGCCAACACAAACATAAGTTCCAAAATAGTACGTTTCAAAAAGAAAAAAAAAGGGGAGGGGGCTTGAAGTACTTACTAGGGGCAGAGCGAACGTGCTCACGAACAGAGAGGAGACGCTTCACAAATAAAATGTCCTGCTTCCAAGACCCTGTGTTGGATACAGCGCCCTCTATCAAGGGGACCGAAGTATTGACCTTCTGCAGGAAATAAAAGCCCTTGGACATAGGAGAGGGCATGAGATTGTACATGAAATGCACCTCTTGGGTCGTAGGAGAACGCTCGAAGTGATCCATATACGAAATGAAGAGGCAACTCAAGGTTAGCCAACTGTTGGGTGCCAGCTGGAGTGGAGCAAGGTCAAAATAATTGAGAACTGTGATGAAAAATGGGTGTAATGGGATTGTACCATCCGCTTTCAAGATATGCTCGATTATAGCCACGTAACCCGGATTCAGGCAGTCAGTCCGGCACTTGTTTGAAGGGACGTTTAATGTGTATTCTGGGGGAACATAGTAGTTCTCCATTATTTCCAACAATTTATTTTCGGACACATGGGACACAAAAGTGGATGCCAACAAGGGGCTAGTGTCCTGATCATCAGCAGTCACTTGTCGTCGCCCTCTCTTCGGCGTATCTACAAAACCAAAAGAAATAGGTGAGGTGGAAACAGGGCACTTTACCCTCCATTTTTTCCTCCTAGAAAGGGTCTTCCATCAAGGCACCAGGTGTGAAAGTGCTATGCAAGGGTAGATCGAGAATAAGGGTTGAGGAGAAGATGGGACGGCCCCGTGACGATCATTAGGGAAAAACGGGGTAGGAGGCTCAGGCGGGAGATTTCCCTCCATAAACTCTAACTCCATCTGCAAGTCTAAAACGGTCACCCTAAGGCTCGCTACATGGTCGATAAGTTCAAGGGGGAAAGATACTCCATCTCCCCTGAAGACCGAGTCTATTTCACTCTCTACCACCCAAATTTTATACCTAAGCTCAGCCATATGCTCAAGATGACGAATACGGGCCTGCCTTAAGGTGTCGTAGTCCTAGTGAGGATTGTCCTCGAGGGACTCTGAGTTAGAAGACAAGTCAACAAACTCGACCCTAGGAGGAATGTCGAATGGACCTTCACATGCCATGAGACCTCGTCCTGAAAGCAAAAAGGGTTCACGTATAAATGAGAGGATTACTACCAAACACAAAGGAATGGGCTCAAAACCTCTAGGTACAAGTGGTCTAAATAACCCACTACAGGGTATGAATAAGGGCATGCAACTGGGTTAACTCACGACAAGCTCAGGCCAAAATACCCCCTCCCGAGTGTTGCTAATTTGGACCCAATAAACATAAGGGAGAAAGAAAGTATACCTCAAGCAAGTAAAATTGGGTACTGTCGTGGTCAAAAGGAGGTCGGGGGCCGAAAGCATCGTCACGTTCAAACAGATGCAAGTGGTCGAAAGTACGCGTCTGCAAAAACAAAGGAAAAGGGTGTTTTAGTCCTCAAATTCCTACATGGATATAGACATACAAGAAATGAACTCAAATATATATGTATAAAAAAATGGAAAAAGAAGGGAAAAGATAACAAAAATGAGGTTTTGGGGGATTGAACCCCTCACCTCTTGAAAGGAGTAAGGATCCCAAAACCACTAAGCTAAAGAGGTAAGGTGTAAATAATAGGCTAGGCATGAAGGCCTATTTATAAGAATCAAAGAGAAGAGTCTACTAGAGCACCTAAAGGTCCTCTCCTAGACTGGGGGGCTAGTGTGGATGCTCAAAATTCCACACTTGTGATAGGTCCAAAACAAGCACATTTGGGTCTCTGCCGCAGAAAAGGTCCTTGGGCAGCTGGGCACATCATGCCCAGGCCAGCACCCCGTGCGCCCATGGCATCCCAGATGGCCTTACCTCGCCTCGGCCGTGTCACAAGGGCCTCGCGAAGGATGGCCCCGCCTCGCCCAGGCCAGCGCCTTGCGCGCTCGTGGCATCCCAGACGGCCTTGCCTCGTCTTGGCCACGTCATCAGGGCCTCGCGAAGGATGGCCCCGCCTTGCCTCGGCCGTGCCACCAGGGCCTCACGAAGGGCCTCGCGCAGCTGGGCACACCTCGCCCAGGCCAGCGCCTCACGTGCTTGTGGCATCCCAGACGGCCTTGCCTCGTCTCGGCCGTGTCACCAGGGCCTCGCAAAGGATGGCTCCGCCTTGCCTTGTTCGTGCCACCAGGGCCTTGTGAAGGGCCTCGCGTAGCTAAGCACACCTCACCTCGGCTGTGTCACCTCGGCCGTGTCACCTCGAGCGTCTGTGACATCCCAGATAGCCCTGCCTCACCTCAGCCGTGTCACCAAGGCCTCGCGAAGGATGGCCCCGCCGCGCCCAAGCCAGCGCCTCGCGCACCCATGGCATCCCAGACGGCCTTGACTGGCCTTGGCCGTGCCACCAGGGCCTCAGCAGGGATGCCTTCAGACGCCCACGAATGTCTCGCGCGCCAACAGGCTCTTTGCTGGTAGTGGCGTCTCGCACGTCTATCACCTGCATCTCAGGGGAGGCCTTGAGGTGTTTTGGAGCGTCTCGCGAAGAGGAGCACATCTTGCGCCAAGGGCCCAAGAACCCTGTCTCGCGCCGCGACCCATACATGCATCAGGTATCTCGCGCTCTGCACCTTAAGATGGTGTCTCCTATGAGGACCTGCGGAAACTCCAACGTTTAGAGGTAAAAGAACAAATATAATTCAAAAAGATCGTACAAGTACGAAGCTCATACGGGGTACGACCTGTAAGACCCTGTATGTTTGATCCAAATACTCATGTCAGACAAGTAGTGGGAGTGTCAGAGTCGACACCACCACCAGTACCCTACGCCTAGTGCCATTCCTCTGACACTTGTACCAAATAAGTAGTGGAGACATCCCCACGGAATCTGACCTTGTACAGGAGCCAACACCACTACCCCTGAGACCACTCTCCTAAGAGTGTACTTGTGTACTATCTGGTCCCCTGTACTACAATGTATCAGGGGCCATTAGAGCCCATGATAATAGGAATCCCACTTCCTCGTGGAAGGGGGTTGGAAAAAACATTGTAGCATCATACTACAAGAAATACAAGTTCTTTTTACCATTTTCTTTCTGCAACTATTCTCTAAGTTTCTATTTAGATTTTTGAAGTTCTTCATTGATAAGCTCTATACTATGATTTTTCTTACTTAACTTCGTTGACGAGTTCTCACCATCAACAGATACTAAATCTCAAAGAAGTATGTATGGGTGAGATCGTAGGGTAAGCTGGTAATGAACAAGTCAAAAGATTCAAATAATATTATTAGGAAAATATTATCACTCAGAATTAAGATCAACTTGACCTATGGTTAATGCTGTGACATTGATTAGATTCAATAACAACGACACTTATTTTTCTATCAATAATCAATATCGGTCCTACTCCAATGTACCCATATACATCTGATCTTATCTACTTGATCAATGTCTTGGATAAGACATCACACCCCGAATGCGTAGGTAGATCATATAAAAGATTACCAGATCAGTGAAAATCCAACGTACTAACATAATCTTAGGACTCGTTCTTGTGAACATATAAATACAATCATAATCCACTGTGACCTAATCACTATAATTGTAACTATTTATATGTGTGAAATTTTATAAATGTTTGTATTATTCCAATAATCATGTAATAAAACAAGCAAGCAAAACGATTGTCAAACTAAATAATTTCTACTACTTTTATTGACAATATAAAATCGCTTTACATGTCTCACATGTTTTTATAAGGGCATAAAACCCAACACATAATCTATTTAAATAAATTGAAAATTTAATATTGTGATAAATATGGGAAATCATCAAAGCTACCACTAAAATTATGTGTTGTAAGCCTTATAAATTTTTTTTAAAATGTATTATAAAAATTGAGCATTAAAATGAATACGCGTTAAAAACTATAAATAAGTTTTGATGTATTAAAAGTGTAATAAATTTAATTTTGTTTCATGAATTGTAAAATTATCTAAAAATATTTCTTTAAAATTAAAAATAATATAATAAAAATTTAATAATTTTAGTAAATTTATAAAATTAGGAGCCTCTTAAATATCATTTAACTAAGGCCAAGTAGTATAAATCATATTTTAAAATTGTTCCTATGTATTCGCACCATTTTCAAATAAATTAGGACATGTTTCTCAAAACCATTCATTCTACATGCTTAACAATTATGCTATCTGCTTATATCTTTGTAAAGGGATATGAAAAATTTTCTTCCAATGCTATGTTCATCACCTTCACATCACTCCTTCGCAACACATCCCCGATAATGTGGTATTTTCTCTCTATGCCTTGCTCTTTTGTGGCATCAACGTTCTTTCGAATTCGCTATTGCCTCATTATTGTCACTAGAGAAAATGAGGGGTTTATACATTTTTGTTAGAACACCGAGATCCTGAAATAACTTCCTCAGCCTGACTATTTCCTTAGCCACCACAAATACAACTATGTTCTCAGCCTCCTAGGTGGAATCTGAAACGGCAGGTATCCTAATGCTTCTCCAAATCACAGGTACTGAGATGGAAAATAACCTATCGCTTCTCCAAATCATTGCTCCACCCCCAAGAGTAAACACCTTTTTCAAAAGTAGACTTCCTATCATCAACATCTGTCTAAACTCTGAATCTGTGTAGCCTAACTAGTTCAAAAATCCACTAGAATAGACTAAAATATAGTCTCTAGTCCGTCTAAGATACCAACCGCTATCTAATGTTCATTTCCAAGGTTTCACTGGCACTTGCTCACCACTCCCACTGCATAGCAGATCTCCGCTTATAACGCACAACATAGCATGCAATAGACTTCAAATTGCAAATGCATAAGGAATTTGTTTCCATCTTTTTCTTTCTCTTGAGGAGTCCATGGAGACTGCAACTTAGAGAAATAAATTCCATGTCAATACTCTAAACATCTTTCCTCAGAATTTGTTATAGAGTAACCCCCAAGCACCTCACCTAAGTAGGCCACTCGAGTTAGATCCAAAATTTAGTTCATTTTATCCCTGATGATCTGGATACCATGAACACGACTTGTTATAAAAAAAATCTAAAAATTCATTTCCAGCCAATTCTTTATGTCTGATAATTTCTTGACATTGTTTCGAATGAGTAAGATATCATCTACATAAAGGATTAAGATCACCACAATGTCTTTTTCCTCAAGCTGGTTAAAGACAAGGCTCAACTACATTTTATTCAAATCCAAGGTCTTAATGTTTCCATGAATCCTTAAGTTCCAAGAACATGAAGCTTGTTTAAGTCCATTGATTGACCTATTCAGCTTGTCGACTTTCCTATCCAGCCACTTTAAATACTTCTTATTGATCAATGTTAATGGTCTCATCAAGATAGCCATTAAAATTCTTCTATGATGTTCATTTTCCTTATCTCTTAATCAACAGTTGCGGATATGGATAAAAGAAAATAAATTTTAACATTGATAATGGAGAAAAAGTTTTCTCTAAGTCAACATTCTCTCCCTGCCGGGAGTAGAGTTTTAAATGTCTCGACCTTTCCATCAGCTCATCTCTTCTTCTTATAGTCCACTTGCACCCCATGAGCCTAAAGTCTAATGGCGCATCTATAAGTTCTCAAACAAATTTAGAGTAGTTAGACTCAATTTCCTGGTACATGGTTGCGAGCCAAAGATCCCTTTCAGACATACCCATTGTAACACCCCAAGTTGCTAATAAGGTTTAGGACCTTGATTAGTGTGCCTGGAGGGCAATAAGTGAATTAACATGATAATATATGTGAATTTGAATGAATATGTGATTAGAATGCATGTTTAGGTGGTATAAATATGCATGTGGGCCCCGTTTGTATGTTAGGGGTAAATATGTAATTTTAGCCCGCTGAGGGCATAAATGTGATAATTGTATTATGTGATTTGTACCACGTGATTGTGGTGATATTAATGTGATGCACGTGCCGAGATGGTCCTAGGGAGCTAGTTAACTTAAAAGTCACAATGGGATTTTATACATGGCTCGGGAGGAGCCTAGGGGTACTTTGGGAATTTCTTAAGTTGAGTTGAGAATTAGGGGTTAATGGTTATTGGTGATAGAGTAACTTGAGTAACCATTAGTAACTGCTGAGAGTAACAAGTTGTGATGGGAAAATGGTAGAATAGTAACAGAGATGAAATGACAAAAGTGTCCTTGAGGTTTAGTTAGGAAAGAATTTTTATGGAAGGGTAGAATGGTCATTTGGCTAAGGGTAGATAAGTTTCAGCTGAAGGAAAGATGGTTCACGTTCAACACTTTAATATTTTGGTTTATGCTGAAATTGAAGAAAAGGCTAGAAAGAAAGGGAAGCAAGAAGGAAGGCTGAAACATGAGACCTAGGAGGAAATTCAAGAGGGATTGGAGACAACCAAGGTCAAATTCAAGAGGAAAGGATTATGCTCTACTTTTTCTTGAGCTTAAGGTTGATTTTTAGAGATTAAGTGTGGAAATTTAAAGATAGGATGGCTGGTTTTATTTGAAAATTCAGTTTGGATAATCAAAAGGAAGGTGGCTTGAAGCTAGGATTGAGGAGAATTCAAGCTAAGTTTTTGACTAACGTAAGAGTTTTAACATGTTTAAATTTTCGTACCTGATGTGGTTTAAGATTTTAGAGGCATGGTGTATAGTTTTCAAGCTCTGGGTTATGTTCTAGAAGCCATGATTTAAGCTTCTGAAATTTGGAACCCAAGGGTGGATTTTGGGTGTGATTGTATGTTTGAGTTTGTTGTTGGTGTTTATAGGTTGTATAATGGTTCATTTGGGGTTTTAAATTGGTTTTGGGGTTTAGGTATGTGTTTGGGTTATGTTGGAGGTGTTTTGGCTCGGGAAAAACGCAAGGGAAACCCAGATCTCTGGGTTCGCGAAGGGGCGTCGCGGCCCTGTTCTTTGGTACCGCGGCGCGAGGCTGCTTCTGAGCTGGGGGATACTTTCTGACTTTCTGGGCGCCGCGGCCCTCAAGGGCAGCGCTGCGGCGCTAGGCTATTTTCAGAACAAGGAATTTTTCATTTTTGGGCTTTCGCTCCGGGGGCTCGGGGGATGTTTCCGATGCATTGTTTTAGGAATTTGGGGATTCCAAGAGTGTGGGATTGGTCCCGGGAAGTAGTTTTGGATTGGTTAGTATTAAAGGATGTTTTATATGTGTTGTGACTAGGTCTTCGGAGAGGCTCGCGATATAGGACCGTGCTCGTGACTTTGTGCATTGTGAAGCTCGGGATACAGGTAAGAAAACTTTAGCACCCGTAGAGCAGGGCATGGGCCCATAGTTTTGTTTTAGGTCATGTCCCTAGATTGTTTTATTATTAGGATGTATCCTTGATTGAATTATTATATGTTCGTATGTTGTTTGAGAAGGCTACATGTGGTTATAGTAGAATGAACGGCAAAGGAGCCGGGAACGGCAAGGAGCCGAGAACGGCGAAGGCCAAGAACGGCAGTGGGGCCGGGAATATCACTTAGGACGTGGAGTGCTTATGGTTAGGGTGAGATCTCAATGGATACATGGGATATCCTTACAGTGTGGATCGAGAACCCAGGCTTCGGTAACGCTTCTGGGACAGCATGGCCGTATATGTGCTTAAATCTTATAGACTATTTGTTTATCTGTGGATTATCTGACATAATGGTTATATGTTATGCGTATGTTATGTGCTATGTGGGTTTTCTTGCTGGGCTTCAGCTCACGGGTGCTTTGTGTTGCAGGTAAAGGCAAGGAGAAAGTCAACCAGCCATGAGTACGGAGAGCGTGGGGGCGGCGCGTACATGTTTGGCCTGCTCGACTGCTTTGATAATTAGTCATCTGAAAACCTATTTTGAATTTTAAATATTTTACAAACCTCGTTTTGGGATTCCGAATGTTAAACTCTTGGAACTTTTAATGGAATAGATTACTTTCAAAGATTATAGCCTTGACTTTTTGCTTAATCACACATTTGTTCTAAAAACCTCGCTCAGCGAGTTAATTGCACATTTTAAACTCACTTAGTAATGGCTATAAGGTAGTAGGGCGTTACAACTTGGTATCAGAGCGAGCCAAGGTTTATTGGTTCTGGAGATTGATCGAACATGTAGCTTCCATTGAAAAGATCGACTTAGGCTTGATTGGTATGGTTGATTAATATGATTGAATATGTGTTTGAATGCCTTATTTGCCTACTTAGTTTATAAAGAGCATGATGAGTGAAATAACATATGCATGATGTCAGGGCAAGGCCCGTTGTGTGCTTTATGCTATCTGCATGTTATTTGGATTGTTGATCTTGGTTTGTTATTGTGATTGAGAGGTGGAATTGGATCTTGTTTTCATGCCTGATGAGCGGTGTCACTTATTGCAAGCATATAGTTGTATTGCCTCGACAATCATCTAGACTCCGCAGCAGTCGGGCCGAGGATGACAATCAGGGTTAGGACCCTCCACCTGCCCCACAGAACTGGCAATAGATATTAGCCAAAATGGAGGCTAGATTGCAGAGAACAGAGGAAGAACTTCGTCAGATGAGGAAACATGCCCCTTCAAAGGTTAGAGGGTTACCAATTCAGCAGAATGTGGTGCCAGTGCCGGTTCAGCCTGTGATTGAGAACAGGTGGGAACCCTTGTATGAAAGATTCAGAAAGCAACAACCTCCTACCTTTGAGGGTGGATCGGACCTACTGTGGACAGATCAGTGGATGAATATGATTTCCTTGATCTTAGACTTTATGAGGGTCGAAGGAAATGAAAGGGTAGCTTGTGCTAGCTACATGCTTAGGGAGGATGCCCGCATCTGGTGGGATGTACTGAGTCAGCAGAGGAATGTTACAGTTATGACCTAGGAAGAATTTAAGAGTATCTTTAATGAGAAATACTACAGCGTAGCAGTTCAAGCTGCGAAGGTTGATGAGTTTATCAACCTGACTCAGAATAGGTTATCAGTTACTGAGTATGCCCTGAGATTTGACAGACTGGCGAAGTTTGCGCCAGACTTAGTGCCGACAGATGCGGCCAGGAAAGATAGATTCATATGAGGGTTGAATGTGATGATCGCCCATGATGTGAATATTACGTTGATTCCAGAGACTACTACTTATGCTCAAGTAGTGGATAAGGCCCTTACTGCAGAGAGGGCTGAGGATCAGATATGGAAGCACAGCGCTGTTCGGCGTGATGCCAGGAGGACGGTGCCTCCTTTTGTTGGGTCTAGTCGGGGCAGTGGCCCCAGTGAGCCGAAAAGAAGGGTTCTATATTCATTTTCTCCTCCTAGTTCTAATAGGAGGGTACGAGGTTTTATTGGTGGTCGTTAGGGCGGAGGTGACAACTGGAGGAGTTTTCCAGTGTGTCCTCGGTGCAGGCGACGACATCAGGGTGAGTGCAGATTAGAGCATGTTTTATCTGTGGGAGTGCCAACCATCTGAAGAAGGACTTCCCATAAGCTAAGAAAGAAGAGCCAAAGCAGGGAGACAGTCTCGCTCCTGCCAGGGTATTCACATTGACTTAGACTGAGGCGGAGGCTAGTCCCTCAGTTGTGACAGGTCAGATCTCAAGCGCTGGTTCCTTGTATACTGCATTGATTGATTCAGGGGCTACCCACTCATTTGTATCTACTAGGGTGATAGACCAGCTTTGTAGACCTAGTATTGTGTATGCTAGGGGTTTTCAGACTTTGTTGCCAATAGGGGAACTGGTAGTCTCTAGGAGGTGGGTTAGAGCATTACCAGTAGAGATAGATGGTAGATAATTGTTTGTTGATCTAGTTGAATTAGACATGGATGACTTTGATATGATATTAGGGATGGATTGGTTAACGAGGTATGGAGCAACGATTGATTGCAAGCGGAGGATGGTGATTTTTGAACCAGAAGGCGAGGTACCTTTTGTGTTTGTGGGGACAGTGAATGGACCGCGAGTGCCTATGATCTCAGTACTTAAGGCTAGTGACCTGATGCAGGAAGGTTGCACAGGATTCCTAGCGAGTGTTGTAGATACCTCTAAGGTGGTGACAGTGGGACCGAATGAAACCAGATTGGTATGTGAGTTTCCTGACTTATTTCCGGCGGACTTGCCGGGGTTGCCGCCACAGCGAGAGATTGAGTTCTTCATATAGTTAGCACCGGGGGTGGAGCCAGTTTCCAGGGCACCCTATAGAATGGCTCCGACAGAGTTAAAAGAGTTGAAGATTCAGTTACAGGAGCTAATTGATTTGGGGTTCATTAGACCGAGTTTCTCACCATGGGGAGCTCCAGTACTATTTGTTAAGAAGAAGGATGGGTCACTTAGGATGTGCATTGATTACAGGTAGTTGAATAAGCTGACCATTAAGAATAAGTATCCACTGCCTAGGATTGATGATTTATTTGATCAGCTACATGGGAGTACGGTGTTTTCTAAGATTGATCTCCGGTCAGGCTATCATCAGTTGAGGATTAAGGAGGAGGACATACCAAAGACTTCTTTTCGGACAAGGTACGGGCATTATGAATTTCTGGTTATGTCCTTTGGATTAACCAATGCCCCAGTAGCTTTCATGGATATGATGATTAGAATTTTCAAGGACTACCTGGATAAGTTTGTGATTGTGTTTATCGATGATATACTGGTATACTCCCAGTCAGAGACAGAGCATGAGCATCATCTGCGCTTGGTATTGCAGCGATTGAGGGAGCATAAGTTATATGCTAAGTTTAGCAAGTGCGAGTTCTGGTTACCGCAAGTTACATTTCTAGGGCATATCGTTAGTAAGGAGGGGATACTGGTTGACCCGAGTAAGATAGAGGCGGTGAGGGATTGGCCTAGACCGAGCAGTGTTCCTGAAGTCAGAAGTTTTCTTGGATTGGCGGGGTACTACCGAAGATTTGTGGAGGGGTTCTCCAGAATTGCTACTCCATTGACAGAGTTGACAAGAAAGAAGACCAAGTATGTGTGGACAAATCGGTGTGAGAACAGTTTCAAGGAGTTGAAATGACAGTTGATTACTGCACCAGTGTTGAGCCTGCCAATAGACAATGAGAAGTTTGTGGTTTACTGTGACGCTTCTAGACAGGGTTTGGGATGTGTGCCGACGCAAGCTGGGAAGGTAATAGTTTATGCATCAAGGCAGTTAAAAGAGTATGAACAGAGATATCCTGCGCATGATCTGGAGTTGGCTGCAATGGTATTCGCACTTAAGGTTTGGATACATTACCTGTATGGCGAAAGGTGCGAGATATATACAGATCACAAGAGTTTAAAGTATTTCTTTACTCAGAAATATTTGAATATGCGCCAAAGGCAGTGGCTAGAGTTGGTAAAGGATTATGATTGTGAAATCCTATATCATCCTGGGAAGGCTAATGTGGTGGCTGATGCATTGAGCCGGAAGGGCCCAGGACAGTTGTTTAGTTCGAGGCAGGTATCAGACAAACTAGCTGAGGAGATGGCAAGAGCAGGTATAGAGTTAGTGGTTGGTAGGTTAGCCAACATTACTCTTCAGTCCACGCTCCTTGAAAGGATTAAGGAAGCATAGGGAAGGGATCCCCAATTAGTTGAATGTAGAGAGAATGTCCTAGCTGGAACAATTAGGGACTTCTCTATCTCAGAGATGGGCTTATTGAAGTACAAGGGACAGATTTGTGTTCCGATTGATCCAGATATTCGGCGAAAGATTCTGGATGAGTCTCATACCACTCCCTACTCTTTACACCCAGGTACTACGAAGATGTACCAAGACTTGAAAGTTTTGTACTGGTGGTTAGGCATGAAGAGGGATGTGGTGGACTATGTGGCTTGGTGCTTCACTTGTCAGCAGATCAAGGCTGAACATCAGAGGCCAGCAGGGTTATTGCAGCCTCTAGGGATTCCCGAGTGGAAATGGGAGGATATCACCATGGACTTTGTGGTTGGATTGCCGAAGACCGTGGGTCAGCATGATTCGGTGTTGGTGATTGTAGACAGGTATACTAAGTCCGCCCACTTTTTACCTGCGAGAACAACTTATACTGTGGAGCAATATGCTGAGCTTTAAGTGAAGGAAATTGTTCGACTTCAGGGGGTTCCGAGGTCGATAGTATCCGACAGGGACCCCACCTTCACCTCCAAGTTTTGGGAGAGCCTGCAGATGGCAATGGGCACACAGCTACGGTTCAGTACCGCTTATCATCCTCAGACAAATGGACAGTCTGAGAGGACGATTCAGATATTGGAGGATATGTTACGAGCCTGTGTGTTGGACTTTGGGGGATCTTGGAGTAAGTGTCTCCCATTGATTGAGTTCTCGTACAATAATAGCTATCAGGCACTACAAGAAAAAACAGTATTCATAACACTTAAAAACTGCTAACCGGGACTATTGATAACACTTCTGAAAATTCTAACACAGCCCCTGTTCTTAAAAGTCCAGTGTTTTCTATAACAGTATTTGAATGTTATGTTCGGTGTTATCTTAAACTATTCAATAACACATTTTTAGGTGCTATAATATTCAAATAATAACATTTAGATAGAGTTTTTGGTTATAAATTTGAAGTTTAATCTTATACTATTTTCATAACACTTTTCAACTGTTACATTTGATTATTTTGATAACATTTTTAGTTTGTTACATTATATAAACCATAACGATTTTTTACGCTTATAATATGTTTTTAAATCATAATATATAGTAATAAAATTTTAAATTTTATTTTGATAAGTATACTTATATGGTTTTTTTTTTAATTAAAAGATTTTCATTATTGTATTTTGATAAAAAAAAATTCAAAATTAATCATAAAATGTAATTCTCAATAGATTGATAAACCATAAGTATTACATTAAACAATAACTAATTCAAACCATGAATGTGTCTACTTCATGAGATCTTAGTTCTAACTTAAGTTTGAAAGCATAACATAATAAAGTTTGATAATCTTGAACAATTTTTACTTCAAAAATGAAAAATAGAAACATTACAAGATACACAAAAGTAAACGAAACTTGCTCCATCCTTCAATTCATCATCCTTTGTGCACTTGTCTTTGTTGTGAGTCCATTTGCTTAGCTATAACAAAATATAAATAATTAATGCTTCAACTTAAAGTTATAGTAAACTAAAAGAATACATAAAGAAAGTTAATTACCTAATTATAACTTTATCAGCTGGCCATGCAATTATACTACCTATTGCATCTTCTATAGTAGACATAAATGTTGAAGGCCTCCACAGAAATGCATCATTATTTCTCACAAGATCTATCCCCACTTTCATAGCACTAGGCCCAAGAGGAACATGGTGAACCTCATCCTTTGGGTCACTTGAAATAAAATAACCTTCCGCAACAATTTCTCCAGATTCAATCCAATCTAATATTTTGCATTTGGAGCCATTGATTTTAATGCAGATATTAGTGAAATAGCAACTATAATTGATACTACAACTCAAACTAATCCATACCTCTATAGGTGTTTGGCTAGAGTCAGAAAGTTTTAATGACAAACGTATGCCCCCAATCCCATCATAATAGAGAGGTACCTGCCAAGAAAGAGATGACGTTAACCATACAATCTACAAAACAAAAATTATTGGTGCTCACAAAATCATAAGTAAATTCACGACATAAAAAAATAAGCCTATAAACAGAACCAATACAGGGGAATATTTATCCCCAAGAGATTAAAATGGCCATGGCACTCACATGGCTTCAACAATAGTTGGGTATTTTTAGTTAATAAAATATTAAATAGTGCTTAATAAATACCTAAACTATGGCCACTATAAAGAAAAAATAAACATCATTCACACAAACCAAAAGAAACACAACTAATTGGGCTTCACTCAAAGACACATAGATATTGAATAAAACATTTCACAAATCCAAATTTTTAGACAATCAACCCCAACTCTAATTTAATTTTTTTAATAATTGTCTACTGTATTGCATTATTATTATTATTTGAAAAACAGAGAAGAAGATAAGACAATGTTAGCAGGATATACATATGTATGTATACGTTTTAGTATTGTTATTATTATTTGAAAGTCTTTTTTTAGTGTGTACAAATTATATTTAAAAAGAAAGTCACCGCCCCTGTAAATGTGCACAGCAAGCAGGAAAATCAGAAAATAAAAAAAACATAAATATATATTATTACATATATGGTGTATTCATATATCCACTTGATATCTATTTGATAATTTTGTGTAGTGATGAATGTTGATAATGCTATAGTTTGTGCTAATATAACTAGTTTTACTCAGGGTTGTACTGCAACAGTGCTTCTGGTATGGACTGATGGTGCTGAAAATTTCTTTGCACAATGTGCAAATGTGGGGGACTCAGCATGTGTTATGAAGTACGTATCATGTTATTTTTGTCTTCCTTAAATATATCTCTGTAAAATTATAATATCATGAACCAACCCAACCAGCAATGAAATTCAAATAAATCACAAACTCAGGCAGAATAAACTTAAGCAATTGATGAAACACATTAACGCACACATGACCATGACAATGAACTTATGATGTTTTAATACAGTTAAGTAACTACTTTCACGTATCATGTTATTTTTTTATTCCTTAAATATATCTCTGTAAAATTATTATTGTTTAATACTTATTAGATGTGGTCCAAATATAATTATAGAAGTACCTGCATTGTAATTTATACCAGCAGCATGATAATTTATACTGAATATGTTTAATTGTAGCAGTGCCAATGGGAAACCGATTAAGATGACTGAGGACCATAGAGTAGTTAGTCATACTGAAAGACTGAGAATGGAAGAAAGAGGAGAGCCACTGAGAGATGGGGAAACACGATTATGCGGTACTTAAACTTCATTTTTTTGTTTTTGGACTACCATAATCTTAAATAAAAAAGTAGTCAATTTTTGCCTCTTCTTCAGGCTTGAATCTTGCTCGGATGCTTGGAGACAAGTTTCTTAAAGAGCAAGATGCTCGGTTCACTTCAGAACCATTTTATATATTGGTTCTAGTCTTTGTACTATTAGAAGGGATAATGGTTTTTGTACACAGTTATAGACAGACAGTTTCCTTCGTGTTTATGTTTCTGGATCATAATTTTGATTCTATTTTCTAATATAAATTTCTAATTCTATTGTGACTATCAGTTTTTCTCTTTCTTTCCTTTGTGCCTAAATATAGTGAGGCTTGGACTCTACTTTGACTCTCAGATTATTCTCTTCTATGGATGAATATTCTGCTGAACTATAAAGGTGTGATTTAGTTTGGTTTTAGTATTTTAGGAGATGACTATATAAGGTGTGATGCAACTGTAGTGGTCAAGATGTATATGAATTATAATGGGTTTCTTTTTATTAAATCCATAATAGTCTACTTATATGCACTGCAAATAACATATGCCCATGCATCAGAGCAATTACACTTGATAATTGAAATGATCTATTGCAACATCTAGGAACTACTATATAGGAAAAGTTTAAGCTGCTACATGTTGCAGTATCTGGTTATTCTAAAAATTACTAATACTATCTGTAGGAATTGGTTCGGTCAGCTATGCTGACCTGTTCATTTCAGTCACTAACAACTTAACTGTTTTACTCTTCTTAGTAATGTTAGTTAAGTATAATTGTCTATAAATAAACATTACATTGTACAGGTTATTTTTAATGACAATTTACATTGTATTAGCTCTGTAATCTTGTAAACAAATTGATATAGAAGGGTTTCAAGATTGTAATGTGGATTGATATTCAGCAATAAAGAAAGTGGCCATTTCATTCAAATTCTCTTCTTCTTCTCACCTCTGTTTTTTAATTTTCTCTGTCAAAATTTCTATAAGATTATTCTTAAGTTATTTGATCAATTGTATTTGATTGGATTCACAACACTATCAGCAGAGATGATTATAGTCATAATCATTTTGATCCATTTGCACTCAATACTTGTTATGCACATGTATTGAAGATCAAGTTAAAGTTTGAGCTAATGAGCCACACCATTAATTGTTTTACGATGAGTAGTAGTTTGAGGAGTAAGAACCCATTGATGAGTATATAGAGAGAGAGATAAGACAGAAATATAATATTACTAAGAAAAGCTCCTATCTGTCCATACGAAATGGGGCTGAAAATGCAACTTATTCATTATCTTACTCCAAAGGTAACAATCTCAAAACCAAATTCCATGATACTAGTCCACTAACATTTATTCTCTTCTCTTCATAGATTTTATTGGAAAAACGAACTGGAATACCATAAAAAGTTTAGTTTCCTGGGATACAAACAGAACATTCAACTACCATGTGAAAATGACTTGTCTTGACCAGGGGAAAACTACAATAAAAAACTTCAGTTATTTGTATACTTTTTATATAGAAGAAATATATTTATTATCAGAATCTCTGTAATCTTTCTATTTAGTTATATAAATATTATATTCTTAATAAATTTGTTTTTGATATAGTATTAATGTTTGTTTGTTTTGCATAATTTAATTGGGAATCGTATGAGTTATGATGATTTTTGTATATAAAGCTCGATCTTGACTCTATTTTTGTTTTTGTTTTGTGGTGTCAGATATCTATCTGAGCTGCTTTCGGAGCGTCTCAAGCTCAATCCATTTGTGGCTGTGCTTCCATATTGCTACAGGTTATTAAACCAGGGTGAGTTTAGGTTCTACAACAACATAGTTTTTAAGTTTGCCATTGTTACCCCACTTTTCCCATAAAGTTAAGGGAAATTCTGATTTTTGGGATACTTTTTAATCTTCTGTGCTCATGGGGTTTCGATAAGAGTTAATAACATGTAAATATTGGAACCATTGTGTCTTAATGGTGTGTAAAAATAAGTTAGTGTTAAAATCATTACTGGGTGACTTTTCTCTTGGACATGAATGCACAGGTTCTTGTAAACTCAATTTTATATTCTATTCTTTCTTTTCTTTAGGAATATTCTGATGTATTTCTGTTGGCCAGAAATGATCAAATTAGTAACTACTAAGTTAGCTAATTGGTGTCAGCACAGCAAAGTCAAGACACACTTTGCTGCTGCATTTTTCATGTTTAAAAGTTTAAAATTATTGTTTTTTCCATTGGAAGTTCAATGAAGTGGCAAAGCAACTGTTTCTTTCTTTTCACTGAAAACAACAGCGTCAAATGTTTTCTCCCCATAAAGGCTAGCATTCTTGTAGAGTAAAGAGGAGAAATCTATCTAATGTTAAAAGGGGAAGTTTGCCTAAAAAATATGCATATTAAAGGTGTTATTCTGTTTTTCATTGAGGTTTCAGAATTTTGTTGTCTATATCATGTGAGTTACAATACATCTTGAGAGGAGTAGTATAAGTTTTTTGGGGTTATTACTAATTACATGTTGCCTAGAACCTGTATCATATTCCAATTGAGTTTTCTTTTTTTTCCTTTTCTCATAAATAGTTCTTTTGTTAATGGGATGTTACTCTTTCTTTTGTATTTGGATTTTGATGTATATATTCAAACTAAAAAAAATTATGTACTGGCCTTGCACTAAAAAATGTTTTACATTTTATTACCCAAGTTTTTGAATTGCAAGAAGCTATTTTTATAATTATTCTAATACATTTCCCCACATGGGTTTGGATTCTACTTTCAAATTTCTGTGAGTTTTTGAAGTTTATTAGATATACATCAAATAACTAACAGAAAATCAGAAAACATTTCAGCCATATTTATTAACCAACCATCAATCATTATCAATTCAAAATATTCAAACAACACACAAGTTTTCTTCCTTATCTCGCCGCAGCACACAAATTTCTCAGAACCTACTTCACTAAGACACACAAGTTCTCAACCTTCCGTTATCACCGCAACACACAATAATAATAATCTCAGGACCTACTTCACTATGGATGAATATCTAATATATTCAAACTCCTCTAACATTTGCAAAATATTTTAACAAAAATAAAAGAGAACATACCTCTTGCAAACTGCTGCAAATAAAGTTCCTTCCAATTTGAAATCCAATGAAGCCACTAAAATGAAAGCAAAATTACATACCAATTAATAAACTATCAACATCATTCGACCTTTAATTAGGAGTCATCATTAAAAAAAATTACAACTCTTACAACCAAGAAACTATCCAAACCCGCTATAGAGTCCTTGGAAACTAGAGCTTACAAAATAAAAAGAACAACAAAACTCTTAAATACAACGACAAGAGGCAGCAAAAGCAGCAGAAAAACTAAATTGAGAAAGAAATAAATAGAAACAGCCATTTACTTCTATCAGGGGAATGAAAAGTTAACTTTTTGTCTTTTGTACAATGCACCCAGACATTTACTTGAGCCGTGAATTATATAAATTTGACCCACAATAAAACTATCCATTACATAAATTCGTCTAATAGCTAAGCTATGTTCATAAAGAAAATTTAAAAAAAGTGCTACAATATGAATTCTTTGATAATGAATAGGAAGCTAATTGCACGGAAAAATTTTGCAGTGATCACAGGATGCATAACCAAGTTTTTCAAGTTTACAACTGAGATAAAAAAATCGTCAACTTTTTATGTGGTAGTGATATAATGGTATTTCCTCACCCTTAATTTAAATAACTAAGAAAAAAATATGATAATTTAATGAGGTAACACTTTGGTGGTGATTGAACATGTCCAGGAAAACATGGGTGGAAGGAGAATCATATCCCAATTTATTAATAAGAAAAAAACTAGTCTTTGCTAGAAATTTATTTTGCATCTATCTTGTGTTTAATATAAGAAAATAAAACCTAATAAGTACTAAGAATTTGAATAAATGTTTATGACAAACAAAAGTCAGTTGTCATCGAGACAGTACCTAAGGCCTAAAGCATCAGACTGTAAAGAGGCCTCAATAGCAGCATCATTGTATTCAGTAACAGGAGAAATTATTGGCTGGGTCTGAGGTGGAGTAAAGAATGGTACACTGCTCTTTTCTCGAGGTGGGAATTCAACTCCAGCAGCCTGTTATATATATTTATACATAGATTACTTAGAATACTTTATTATAAAAGTGAGGTAAGAAATCAAAATAGGTTCCTTTCCAAATACTATAGTAGCACATTAGCTATAAAAACTCTAAACAGAAAAAGGAGCACATAGCAAATTATATATCTTAGTCTTTATGAAAGAAGGCATTTTTTTGAAACAGCATAGTTTCAACAAACATCACAGTTACAAGAAGAAAACCAATAACAGACCTAGACGGGAAAAAAAAACTCACCATTCTACTAGATAATCAATTCGAGCAATTTTTGAGATGAGCATAGCTAACATGAGAGTTGTCTGTATCAGACATATAAAGAGCATAGTAAAAGTGGATTCTTTCACTAAAATAATGTCACCTCTAAAATAAATATATAAAAGAAAATCTCATATGAAGAGTTAGGACGAGGGCTAGGATGATGAATCTTAAACGATATATGATGAGATAGATATATTTATATACATATATTTAGAGAGAGAGAAAGAGACCATGTTCCATTTGTAAAAAAAAGAAGTAAGGGCAACAAACAACCAACGGCTAACAGCAAGCCTCAAAAAAGGATGAACTACAATACTTTTTTTTTATCAAGAAGAAAGGATGAACTTCATTAATCAAACAAGCAAAGATACACACTAAACCAACTCAAACAACCAACGGCTAACAGCAAGCTTCAAAAAACAACTTACAGCAAGCTAAAAGAAAAACCAATACAGGGAAAAACAGAGCAGAACACTAAACAATTACATAGTGAACTGAGCTAGTAAACGATTATCCTGGGCAGAAAGTTTCTTTTTGCTAATACTGATAAGCGTATGATGCAATAAAAGTTTAACTTCAGCAGCTAAACTAGAAGCAAACCGAGAACAATGATAAAAAACACAGCCATTTCAATTCCTCCAAATGCAGTACACTACAGCAGCTAACAACATAATATATATATGTGACAGTAATCCATTGTTTTTGCTAGAAATCCAATCTCTCCATTTGTTCTTTGCTTGTTCATTGCTTTTACTAAATCACATACTCGCATAAACGGATTGCCTTATATATGAAAATTAAAGAACTTTTCCACAGAATGGATAAGGGAAGCATTGGGACAACCTTACAGTGAGGACACAGAAAGGTGAAGACAGTCGTACTGTTGAGATTAGCTTACTCTAATTTTTGAAGAGCATAAAAAGCATAAAAAATGTAGAGCATAAAAACATAAAACAAAACTAGTTGCAGAGCATAAAAAATACCACTAACAGGAGCCTGAAATAGAGATCAAAATGTAGATGCAGGCAAGCTGTAAACAAAAGCAAACCCTACAAGCAAACAAAATTAACAGAAATTAGATGGAAATACTGAATACACCATAACAGAAGGAAATACTCATCATTTAAATGTCGCAATCTAAAAAATAGGGGACCGCCATTGATTAAACTAGAAAAGTCTGTCGCTCCTATGAGGGAAAAAAAATCAGAAGACAAGAGAGAGAGAGAGAGATTTAGAAGAGATACGTACCATCGAGCCTACAGCTCGCCTTTCCAAGCCCTGCCACCATCAAACCTCACAGCCACTGGTGCACCTGCAAAACAGAAAGAAATAAGCATAGCTAAGTGTCTAAGTCATTTGTAATTTATATTATGCACCCAAAAGCAAGCAATTTCTTCAACATCAATAAATTTATTGTCTAAAGCATTCTATAAATGAATAATAAATGATAGTATTCTCCATGAAACTAGAAAAGACTCAGATCATAACATTACATTATAATCAGAAAGATGCTACTTTAGAAGACCATGAGAATCAATGGCTACTTAATTACTTCTGATTTCAATTGAAAATGCATTCAAGCACAATAAAAGTTAAAGAAACCAACACTACTCAAGGCCACCAATTATAAAACTTTCAGTAAGGTTAATGTAAGATCTGGCTTATCAAATTCAATATAATTGAATATGTATGCAAACCGCACCAAATGAATCCCTTCCTACATATATTTACACACTGAAAGAATACGTGCGAGGTTTACTAACTAAAACAACTAAAATCCTAAGACACATGTCAAATCCAATGCTATAAACAAACTCTTATTTCTTTACAATCTCTAATAATAACAGAAGTATAACCTGATGAACTGTTAAGCAGCATTCTTTACAAGCTCAAGCCATCATAATGTGGTAGCATGACAGCCAATACGTGTATATTTAGATCAGTTTCATCTGCCTCACAGACCATCTTGTAAAATTCTGTCAAAAACAGAGAAAAATTTGACATAAAAATATAGCAAAACATAGATGAACGCTAACAGAACATAACTAATAACATAAATACACACAAATAGATTATAAATACATTTTTTATTGTTCAAGAGAATCAATTATATTTGTTCACCAATTAATACATAATAAAATTGATAATAAAAAAATGTCCAAAGAACAGAGAAAACAACATCAATACTATTATCTCTCACATAATTCAGACTCAAAACAGAACCATTAATAGCTAATTTATTTTAAGAATTAACTACAAGCACCAAAACTGTAATAGCTCCAAATACATTAGTATTACAAATAGGAAAAAGATTATTCAAAGTTCAAAAAATGGAAAATTCCTAACAAAAGAGGGGAAACTAAAATAAATAAATAAACTTATCTTTTATCAGAGGGTAATGAAATGCAAAATAAAAGGCCATGAAACTAACAAAAGCTACATTATCAAAAGCTATGAAACTATCAACTTTCATAAACCCAATAAAAAATATATTTTACATCATCAAGTTGTAATCTTTGCTTGATCAATCCCAAACAAACAATAATTCCATAAAAGGGAGAAACAGAGAACTAACATAGATATTAAAAATGATAGGTTCATATACAGTTTCTTTACCACCATGGACTATCTTGACTCTTGAGACCAATTTTATCCCCATCTAAGCCTTTCAATGAATACTAATAATAGCCAAGTAGAAAAGAAAATGCAGAGAACACCTCTTTGATTAAATAGGCCAACAATCAAATTCAACAAGAGTGGGATGGAGTGAAGAAAAGAGAAACCCTTAGATGGTTTAGCAGCAAAAACTCATCAAAACAAATGTAGATTACTTTATTTATTATAACCTATTAGAACAGTTCATGTATATGCATAGCTAAGAAAATACATCATATATTATCTTAATCAATAAAGAAAACTAGTAGAAGACCTCCTCCTACATTCAGACCCAGAAGAGACATATTTTTTGGGATGTTGTTCATACTTGTATATAAAACACAGTAAAAGCAAATTGGTATAACAAAAATGCAACTTTTTACCAAAATAAGCTCCAAAAAAACTTACTAGAGAAAAAGGCAACAATATACCAGACCTCAAAAAGAAGCTTGACACACCATTTGTGGTTACACATAATGGGTTGGATATGTTTGGCCACATTTTCAAGAATCTTCCAAGCTTTTTCCACCCCTGACTTCTTCAAGGCTTTAATTTCACAAAACTTGTGAAGATCACATTCATCTCTCTGAATACCAAACAAAATAAAAATAAAAAATCCACCCATAAACCAAAATTAAAAGAAGCTTTTGATGTTCAGAAAAGCATCAAGAAAAGATGGAAATCAAATCAAAAAAAATATTTTAATCCTAAATCAAAGATCAGTACGGTAAAGAGTTTATACTGTTCTTATTTCAGAGATTAGTACAGTAAGTTTTAATCAGGCATCAAAACTTTGTTGCACAAATAGAAAGAATCAATTTTTATGTCTTAAAAAGAAGGGTCAATATCATAAATGCTCTTTGACTATGTAAGTTTCATTGAACAGGTTGACTCAAGGTTTCACGTATATTACATCAAGAGTCAATCAAATTCCAGTTAATTACTTGGTATCACTCAAGATTTCACAGGTTGGCTAAAACGTAAGGAGGTCACCAACTATATAATTAATCCACATAAATAATGGAAAATCCATATAAAAATTATTTTAATAAATAAAATAATAATAATAAATTAAAAGAAAGAAAAGGAAAGATGAAACTGGCACAGTTGGTGTCTTTATTTCTACTTCTTTGAAAGTAAGCAAAGACATAAATAACTTCAATGAAGAGACAAGGCTATAAGATTGAAGCCATAGGGATCAACTACAAGATTCAAATAGAAAACACATTAGAGAAATCAAGTTCTTGGTCTAGAACCATAATAGTCACCTGAAGTAATTGAAAATTCGCTCAATAAAGGAGGCAGGCAAGTGTCAAAAGGGTTGAGCTATTAAGATAAAAAGAATTGAAAATCTAAATCATGCCATACTTATGGTTACTTCAAGGACATTTCAATTCTTTTCACACTACCATTGGGCATTCTTATGGTCTTTAGTAGAAATATCACCCAAAAAATTTCTTGTAGTAAATTAATAAAACAGTTTCAAGGCAAATGAATGAAACACCTAGAAACAAAGCAAGTTATAGAAAAAATTATGGACTGTCCAATACTCAAAAATATAACTTATATACATTTATGGATGGAATCTTATGAAATGGAAACAAACAATAAAAACACTTAATAAACTACCTGCCAATTTAATTTTCAAGATGATTACAATAAACACCACAACTTTAAACCTCACTGCATCACTTTTGGCAAATAAAGATAGAGTAAAAATATATGTACATATATATATAAATATTATAATATAGACCGAATTGGAGGAGAATACCCAGCAGAGAAAGTTGAAAAATAATTCGATACACTATAAGACAGCTGCAGGGGCACACTCTAAAAGAACAAAATCACCATTATTTTTTGCTATAAACAAGCAAAACATAGCAGCAAATTTTTTTGGTAGAAATACAAAGAGGATAAAATAAGTTACCACCCGACTATTTACACCATCAATAACTACCTTGTTTGCCATCACAACAAATGGAAACTTTCCAAGGCCAGATAGACTAGCCTAAAAATCATGACAGATTACATAAAGAGGGAGAGAACTTGAAAACAAAAATTATTACCACAATCAGATTAAGAACAAAAAATCATCACAAGAATTCTACTAACCTCACGAGTCAATCGCGAGCCTGAACGTACAAGTAAAATTTAAAAATATACTATCGATTTGAGAACTCATACCTTCATTTTATGCTCCAATAAACCAATAAAAAACTGATGCTAACTGTAAATAATGATTCACAAACTTTCTTTCTTGCTTCGAACATAGTACAATATATTCAATCCCTAATTTAAACAAAAATTCCCACAAATAATCACAATATTATAGTTATATATACACATGAGACAAAAAATTGCAGAAATCAAAATTGATGGAGCAATATTGAGAGATGAATGGTGAGGTTTTGGAACAGGGGAGGGAGGCCAGAAAGATGACAATGGAATGAGTGACTAGGAAAGAAGAACAACACCCAGATTCAAACTTCATTAAACTCATACTCATATTCAAAAATACACATATAATAACTAAAATGAAAGACAAAACATATACTATGAAGAACACCTATAAGATTATTAAACACACAGTAATTACAATACCCCATTCTAAGGCTTCGACTACCATGAACCAACTAACAACAACAAAAATAAGTCGAGAGGAAACATACCAGATCTCGCCTTCGTCGTGTGCTGAGGAGAAGAAGACCCACGCATCGTCGAACCCGTGACCTCACCTTTGCCTCTACCTCCGCCAGGCGCCGTCACCTATTCTTCCAAGAAAAAGAAGAATAACGGATAGGAGTGAGAGGAGGAGAGGGCAGCGGCTTAGGGCTCTCTCTCATTTACTGAAGAGTAAGAACCATTACCATAGTGAGGTCAGGACAAGAAAGAGTACCTTTGATGTTTGCTAAGTCGAGCCGATGGGGTGGAGAGGGACTTTGTGATGTTGGAGTAGACCGATCTGACTGCCGGTGGAGGAGAACGACGCCTTGTAGTTTGAGCACTCTCTCGTGGAGGCTAGAGAAAATCGATGAAATGAATGGTGAGAATGAAGGGATTTAGGTGTTTAGAGAGAACCCATATTCAGAATGAGAGTGTTGTGTAAAATAATAAAAAAAATGAAAAGTAAAGGTGCCATTACTAATTCACTTGGCGCTAAATTTCTCCCCGAATATTTTAGAGCTAAATCATTATTAACACTTTAAAAAATATGCTATATCTTAACGTAATATTTACTCAAAATTCTTGTAGTGAGGTGACTATCGGAGTGGCTCCGTATGAGATGATGTATGGGAGAAAGTGCAGGTCACCGATACACTGGGATGAGACAGGTGAGATAAGATATCTAGGTCCAAAGATGGTACAAAGGACCAATGAGGCAATTGAGAAGATTAGAGCTCGTATGCTCACCTCCCAGATTCGTCAAAAGAGTTACTCAGATCTGAGACGCAGTAGTGTAGAGTTTCAGGTCGGCGATTATGTATTCCTCAAGGTTTCACCCCTGAGAGGAGTGAAACGATTCGGTGTTCGGGGAAAGCTGAGTCCCAGGTTTGTTGGCCCCTTTGGGGTTGTGGAACGAGTTGGAGAGGTAGCTTACAGATTAGCGATGCCTCCAGCTTTATCAGGGGTTCATGATATGTTTCATGTGTCCATGCTTCGGAAATATGTATCAGATACTACTCATGTGCTGAGTTATGAGAACTTGGAGTTAGATCAGGATTTATCATACGAGGAAAAGCCTGTTCAGATCCTTGATAGGAAGGAAAAAGTCTTACGGAGCAAGACTATCGCCTTGGTTAAAGTGCTATGGAGGAACAGCAAGGTTGAAAAGGCGACGTGAGAGCTTGAGTCTGATATGCGGGAGCGGCATCCTGAGTTGTTCAGGTAATTTCGAGGACGGAATTCTTGTAAGGATGGGATAATTGTAACACCCCAAGTTGCTAATAAGGTTAAGAACCTTGATTAGCGTGCCTGGAGGGCAATAAGTGAATTAACATGATAATATATGTGAATCTGAATGAATATGTGATTAGAATGCATGTTTAGGTGGTATAAATATGCATGTGGGCCCCGTTTGTATGTTAGGGGTAAATTGGTAATTTTAGCCCACTGATGGCATAAATGTGATAATTGTATTATGTGATTTGTACCACGTGAGTATGGTGATATTAATGTGATGCACGTGCTGAGACGGCTCTAGGGAGCTAGTTAACTTAAAAGTCATAACGAGATTTTATACCCGGCTCGGGAAGAGCCTATGCGTACTTTGGGAATTTCGTAAGTTGAGTTGAGAATTAGTGGTTAATGGTTATTGGTGATAGAGTAACTTGAGTAACCATTAGTAACTGCTGAGAGTAACAAGTTGTGATGGGAAAATGGTAGAATAGTAATAGAGATGAAATGAAAAAAGTGTCCTTGAGGTTTAGTTAGGAAATAATTTTTATGGAAGGGTAGAATGGTCATTTGGCTAAGGGTAGATAAGTTTCAGCTGAAGGAAATATGGTTCACGTTCAACACTTTATTATTTTGGTTTATGCTGAAATTGAAGAAAAAGGCTAGAAAGAAAGGGAAGCAAGAAGGAGGGCTGCAACTTGAGACCTAGGAGGAAATTCAAGAGGGATTGGAGACAATCAAGGTCAAATTTAAGCTAGGACTACTCAGAGGTAAGATTTATGCTCTGTTTTTGCTTGAGCTTAAGGTTGATTTTCAAAGATTATGTCTGGAAATTTAAAGATAGGATGGCTGGTTTTATTTGAAAATTCAGTTTGGATAATCAAAAGGAAGGTGGCTTGAAGCTAGGATTGAGGAGAATTCAAGCTGAGTTTGTGACTGAGGTAAGAGTTTTAACATGTGTTAAATTTTTGTACCTGATGTGGTTTAAGATTTTAGAGGCATGGTGTATAGTTTTCAAGCTCTGGGTTATGTTCTAGAAGCCATGATTTAAGCTTCTGAAATTTGGAACCCAAGGGTGGATTTTGGGTGTGATTGTATGTTTGAGTTTGTTGTTGGTGTTTATAGGTTGTATAATGGTTCATTTGGGGTTTTAAATTGGTTTTGAGGTCTAGGTATGTGTTTGGGTCGAGTTGGAGGTGTTTTGGCTCGGGAAAAACGCAGAGGAAACCCAGATTTCTGGGTTCGCTAAGGGGCACCGTGGCCCTGTTCTTTGGCGCCGCGGCGCGAGGCTGCTTCAGGACTGGGGGATACTCTCTCACTTGCTGGGCGCCACGGCCCTCAAGGGCAGCGCCGCGACGCTAGGCTATTTTCAGAACAAGGAATTTTGCATATTTGGGTTTTCGCTCCGGGGGCTCGGGGGATGTTTCCGATGCATTGTTTTAGGAATTTGGGGATTCCGAGAGTGTGGGATTGATCCTGGGAAGTAGTTTTGGATTGGTTAGTATTAAAGGATGTTTTATATGTGTTGTGACTAGGTCTTCGGAGAGGCTCGGGATAGGGGACCGTGCTCGTGACTTTGGTGCATTGTGAAGCTCGGGATACAGGTAAGAGAACTGTAGCACCCGTAGAGCAGGGCATGGGCCCATAGTGTTGTTGTAGGGCATGACCCAAATTGTATTATTATTAGGGTGTATCCTTGATTGAATTATTATATGTTCGTATGTTGTTTGAGAATGCTACATGTTGTTATAGTAGAATGAACGGCAAGGAGCCGAGAACGGCGAAGGGTCGAGAACGGCGATGGCCGAGAACGACAGTGGGGCCGGGAATATCACTTAGCACGTGGAGTGCTTATGGTTAGGGTGAGACCCCAATGGATACATGGGATATCCTTACGGTGTGGACCGAAAACCCAGGCTTTGGTAACGCTTCTGGGACGGCATGGTCGTATATGTGTTTAAATCTTATAGACTATCTGTTTATCTGTGGATTATCTGACATAATGGTTATATGTTATGCGTATGTTATGTGCTGTGTGGGTTTTCTTGCTGGGCTTCAGCTCACGGGTGCTCTGTGTTGCAGGTAAAGGCAAGGAGAAAGTCAACCAGCCATGAGTACGGAGAGCGTCGGGGCGACGCGTACATGTTTGGCCTGCCCGACTGCTTCGGTTGGGGGCATTTTGAGAAATGGCTGTATTAAACTATGTTTTTGATAATTAGTCATCTGAAAACCTATTTTGAATTGTAAATATTTTACAAACCTCATTTTGGGATCCCGAATGTTAAACTCTTGGAACTTTTAATGGAATAGAGTACTTTCAAAGACTACAGCCTTGACATTTTTCTTTATCACACTTTTGTTCTAAAAACCTCGCTTAGCGAGTTAATTGCACATTTTAAACTCACTTAGTAATGGCTCTAAGGTAGTAAGTCGTTACACCCATAGCCTGTTTAAAAGCGAACAGATCATTGTTACGTATGTCCTCAACCAACTTGTGGGTTTCATTATCCTTCTCATAGGTACTGGGTTATGAGATACCCACCCACTAGAATGAGGAACCGTAACATTCTGACTTGAATTAGTTGTTTCTAAGTCTACTTTTTTTTCATCGACTGGCAATGGTGAGGATGGAAAAATATTTTATCATTTTTCATCTAATAGAATTTTGCTACGAGGTTTGAAATTCATTATGTAGTCGTTATCCATAAAAGTAGCGTTTGTAGAGCCAAACACTTTCTTGTCTACTGGACTATAAAATAGACCACCCTGAGTACCTTTAGGATAGCCAACAAACAAGCAAACCTTAGTTTGTTGTTCTAGCTTTCCTACCTTTTCTTTAGGACATGAGCAGGACACCCCCAAAATCCATAATGACGTAAACCAGGTTCACAACCATTCCATAATTCTAGTGGTATCTTTGAGACAGTTTTGATACGACACAACATTTAAAAAAATGTCACATGTGGTCTAGGTAGTATGTCTCCATAAAAGATCTAGTTAAGAAATCGGTTGAGTTGATTAGCTTATCATAGAACACACATTTTCATAATCACGCGATTTAGCCAGCTCAGCAACACCATTCTATTGCGGAATCCTTGGGCCAGTTTCTTTAGACAATTCTCCAAGTTTAATTAAATGAGTTTTGTTTTGAATATCCATACATCACCCACCCAATCAGATGGCATGATCATTAACGTTTAACCTAATTTTGTTTTAAAGCCATAGCAATGAATTCTTTGATCTTCTTGACAAATTCTCAAAATTCTTATGCTTTAGATACTTACATGAGTCTCTAGAGCAAACATCAATGAAGGATACAAAATACTTGTTGACGCAGATTTTGCCAATAGTGGATTAAGAAATTTGAAATAAAGATATTAGGTGTTTGCTAAACTATAATTGGATCAATAAAAAAGAATCACCCACACTTTTTACGTGATTCAGTGGTTAAAATCCACCTAGTCCAAAAGTCAATCTAATTAATCTATTTGTTTCTCACCATGAAATCGTTTGTCACAATTTCACCAGAGTTTTAGTATCTAAAATTTTCTCCCCCTTTATGTCCATTATCCCATGTATTTATAGGGAATTCTACCAAGACAATTTTGGGTAACCATGCATAAATATGGTAACATACATTTTTGGGTAACATCTCATTTACATACGTACATTAATGCCTATTGATCCCCCAATATCGAGAAATAAATATAGAATAATATATGAGCATTAATGAGTGCCTAAGGAATCTCTGAGTCTTTTGGGATCCTTCATTGTACGTCATGATCAAGCTTCCACGAGCTGAACACTTCCTTCAAGTTGGATAATGAAGAAATAACCTGAACTGACACGGGCACGTTCAGAGTTTGATGAAGGTGATTTGGCCATTGCGCACCTCGAACTAAGTTGTTGGCGCAAGAGGCGATCTAGAGACTATCTAGTTATCGTAAGCTGTCAAGTTTTACTCGAGCTGCTCAGTCCAGAGCTAGCTAGATGTTCTATCTGTACGCTTTCTTCATACGCTTGTCTACCAATTGTACCCCGTACTGAGTAATTCAGTTCGTATTTATTTTGGGATACAACAATACTCATAACCATCCCTCGTTTGAACATTCATTTGTCCGCAAACATCTGAATATACTAGCCCTAGTGGTTATTTGGCCCTTACTGTTATCACAGAGAATGGATGCTTTATCATTTTCCCCTAGAGACTAGATTCACTAACAGATAGGTCTCCCTAGGTGAGTTCCCTCAAAGGTCCAACCTTTATTAGTCTTTGAATCCAATCAAAGCAAATGTGACCAAAGCAAAGATGCCAAAGGTACGTCATTTCTAACGTTATTGACCTTTTGTCGTTTAATGGTGCTAGGTTTAGCTATCTTAAACAATTCGTTATTTAGTACATAGGGTTCATTTGGTTGCAATAGGTATAGTCTGTTTCCATACATCAACCCCACTATTCACATCCATTTAAAGAAATAGAATTTTATTACTTGTGAAAGTAACTACAAATTGTTGTTGATGTAAAAAGGGAAACTGATATTAAAATTTCCACTGAAAATTGGAATAAAATAAACATTTTTTGAAAACAATATATTTATTTCCAAAATTTATTCAAGCTTATCATTTTGCCTTGTCTTATCCAAGCATTTCTTTTTCATCCTTCACAGCTTTCCCAATGCTAAAAATTTACAAAAAAGTACATGCATGTTTAATGAATCCTTATTCAATGATCTAAACCAAAAGAATAATCCTCTAAAATAACATGCATCTAAGACAAATATTTCATTGTCTTGGGTTCTATATGTCTTTAGTGTCGGGCTGTAATTCCCATAATTTCCTAATAGGGTTTAGGACCTTGATTAGAAGGCTGGGAGGGCCATAATTGATTTATCATGGTATTAAATGATTATATGTATGTTAATGTGAATTATATTATTATATGATGATAAATACATGCATATGGGTGTATTTGTAATCATAAGGGCATTTTGGTAAATTGGCCTGTTGAGGGCATATTTGTAAATTGGGTGCATATTGTAATTTGTGAATGAGATTTTATTATTATAGAGATATATTCGAGCTATTAGGCATGAGACGATATTAGATTATTGCTTAGCGGTTTTTTCATAACGGGGTCGATTATTGGGTAATAAGAATGTTTATTTGGTGATAAATTGGGAGTATTTAAGGTCAGGAGGAAATTCTGGAAGTTTGGACTATAATGTCCCCGGGGGTGTTTTCGGGACCCCGAGCACTAGGTTTTATTTGAGGTTACTTAAGCTTGAAGTAGCTTGTCAGATAAGAACGTATGTTAGAAAATCTCTCTATCCCTTCCCGATAGCTTATTTTATCGTTCAAAGCCTTTTTAAAGGAATCTCGAGTTCTAGGAGTCGGAATCAAGCAAGGGTCGAGGCATAGCGATCCTAGGAAAGACTAGAAGCTTCTTAATCGAAGGATTTGATGGAAAACAACCCAATCAAGAGTAATCTAAGTTTAAGTTTTAAGTTTTCAAAGTTTTTAAGCTTAGAATTGGACTTTGTGAATCGTTGAGTTTTTGGTTCGTTTGAGCCTTGGGTTTTGATGGTTTTGGATCATTGGGAAGCTTGGGAAGTTTTATTTAATGATTTGGGAATGTTTAGTCCTGTTTTTGGAGGATTTGGGAAGTTGAAAATCATGTTTGGGGATGGCCTAAGGTTGGGGGCCGTAGCCCTATTCTTGTGTGCCGCGGCCCTAGCTCGATGAAGCAGGTGCCCCAGTTTTGCTCTTGCTGGGCGTCGCGGCCCTTGGTGTTGGGTGCCGCGGTGCTTTCTTTAGGTTGTGCTAGGGGTCGCGGCACAAGGTGCCAGGGCCGCGGCTCTTGGGCAGGGTTGAGCCCGTTTGTGTGTTTTGACCCCGGGAACATAGTTTTAGGCCTCGGGATGGTTCCTACTACTTGGATTAGTTTGGATTGATGTCCCGGAGGCTTGATTTTGGTTTGGAAACCTATGTTGATCATTTTCATTGATGGTGTCCCATATTTGGTTATGACTAGGTGACCTCTAAGGGCTTAAAGGTTGATCGTTCTCAAGGGTCGTTCTTATATTGATTCTAGCTCGAATCTGAGGTAAAAAAACTGCACCCTGTGTATATATGACATGCATGGTTATTCTTGATGCATGTTGGTTAATTAAATGTGATATGCATCGTTATTATTGGTGCATGTTGTATTATTAAATGTGGCATGCATGATTATTGTTGAGGCATGTCAGGTGGTTGAATATGATGCATATGATGCACGAGAAACATGTGATTATGACATGCTTTGTATACTGAGTATGATATTGTTCAGAGCTTGAGCCTCTGTGTTTATGCATGGTCCTAATTGTACTAGTACTTGTTAAGTAAGCATGTTGAATACTTTGTATACGGATATTGGATATGTGATATATGTTTGGTGGTGTTGCTTACTTGTTTATGGCACTGACTAGTCAAGGATATTGACCTAAGAGTCAGAAATGGCATAGCGTCATGAACGCCGAGCCAAATGAAGATTAGATCTAATCGATATCAGCATTGAATGGCTCTAAGGCATTAATGCTGGACTGACTCTAAGGTCGACGAACTTATAAGCGCTTGTCTAGTCTAAGACTAGTTATTAGAGTTGGGGCCTAGGGCCCAGGTGACGGCTTGTCACACGGCTAGGGAACGATGTTCCAAGCTTATGACTCTATGGTCATGAGGAAGGTTATGTTGGTGACTAATCACCATGCACCTATCCTATTTAAGCTATGGAAGGTTCACTTATCTGTTAAGCCTTGGTGACCATATCGTCACATGGCTAGAGGGGGCTGTACCCACTTTTGTGACTTTTGCGACTGTCACCTATTTGTTTGGACTGAAAGTCCTGGATGATTATTATGATCGTTGGTTGATGTATTATACTCAACATTGCGTTTCTATATTGGGGCTAAGAGTCCTGGATGATTATTATGATCATTGGTTGATGTGTTATACTCAACATTGTGGGGATCTGTTGCCTGATGGAATAGGGCTATATCTGCTAGGCGTGTGCCTTATGTTTCGATGACATGTTATAAATGTTCATGAGCATATTAAGTTTTCTTGCTGGGCTTCGGCTCATGGGTGCTATGCGGTGCAGGTAAAGGCAAAAGAAAATTGGACCATCCTTGAGTTGGAGAGCTTAGGTGATGATGTGTACATATGCAGCTGCTCGTCCACCACGGCCGAGGTTTGAAGAGGAACTAGGGTTAAACCCTGTTTTGCTGCATAGAACGGCCTGTTGTAAATATTTTCCTGTAGTAGACTCTAAAATTATAATTTTGGGATCCCAACATATATATTAAACGTTCTAATGAAACATTATATCTTTTCCAAAAAATTTAATCCCTAAACCGCTAATCATACTTAGTTACACAATTTTGGCCAAATGACTCGATTAGCGAGTTTAGCACTGTTTACAAGGCACACCGTAACGGTCCCTGGAGTTTAGAGCGTTACACGGGCAATCTTTTCCCAATTTCCAGTCTTCTTGCAGTTTGATACAGTCCCCTTTAGTGTACTTATAATCGGGTTTTGCTCCAAGATGATTTGCAGCATTTGGTGCCTTGCTAGTGGCCTTCTTGTTCTTTTTGTTTGAATTTCTTCCTCATTTTCTTTTCGAAGAAGAATCTTATGGCAGCTTCTCCTTGAGCATGTTTGGTAGTATTAACCTTCTTTACTTTTCTCGGTCCACCATCAACAATCCTCTTTGAATGATTTGGTGATCGTTGCATAGGAAAAATATGAATATCTTTAATTATCACGAACTTGATGTTGTTGGACAAACATTTCGTGAGTTTCTCCCCATAGAGTTACTTTTAGAGATTAGAGAGATTAGTGAGTGTGAAGCGTAAAACTACGATTATCAACTAAGTATAAATTAACGCATTGCTTGACAAACATATATTCATCAAATTTCTAGAAATAGCATAATATACAACATGTTTTGAGATAAGCTAAAACACTTATCTTCTATTTCTTAGGTACTTTATCTAGCCATGAACCCATGTGTCCAGGTAGGCGAGAGTCACAAATATTCACTTAGTTAAATCAAGAAACATCTGAATTAATAAAATGTACTAGACTTTCATTAACTACCTATCCATCCAATAAAAGTAACTATAATACATGTGTCTCGGAAGACAAGAGTCGCAAATATTTCTTACTTTATGAGTTTTACCCATTGTTTCGATTATTATATATTTAATTCCTATAGTCACCGTAGGAATGAGTCTATAGAAGGTTCATCTATATTCGTCTATCCTAAGAAATTTAACCATTTTAAGAAGTCCAGTGAACATCTTCCGTAGGGAGACGAAATCAAAGCGCCATGAGGTCCCACTGAACTCATACCATCTTAAATGAACAGTGGATATCAAATTCAAATTGTTTAAAACTCATTATTTAATTTTTCTCGACATAGTATTTATCATTTTTGAAAAATTATCAACTTAGGTTTGCCAAATTATTAAAATAATCAATAAATCATAGTTTATAATTTTCTATTAATTCTAGAATTACCCATTGAAAATTAATCCAAAAAAATAGAATTAATTTGTTTCTAATCATTTATTAGGTACGACTAAAAAGATTAACCTAATACAATTAAATCCAACTTAGGTAATGGGTCTGAACAATTTGAGCTTGTGTAGAAAAGAGTTGGGTTCAGTATGTCGTGCCCACTACTAATTAAGATTCTCTAACTTCCATACAAAGCCCAAAAAGAGAGGAATTTAAATCGTGGTATTATTAATTGTTATTCAATTGATTAGATCCATTCTAATAATGCAAAGCAAATAGGCCCAAATAAAACATTACATTTTATGAAAGTTTTATTTGAGTTTTCCCAAAATTTTCAAAACAAAAATTTGGAGATCATTATACTTATATTTAAAGCCTAAATATAAAAAATAACTTAATAATAATGCATGACATGTCAACAATTGGATGGGCATAGCATATCAATCTATATGGCATGTTACTCATTTGTGACATTTATTTCAAAAATAAACAATTTTGCCAAAAAAATATATCCTAACTAAACAAAAATAATTATGCATTTATCAATTTAAAAATAATTAATTAAATACAAGAATTGATCCAAAAAATTCAATTAATTAATTAAATTTACACTTGATTGTTAAGTTTAGAAAATATCTCACAAAACAAAGAAACTAAAAAAATAATAATTAATTTATTAACCAAAACTAATTTTAAATTAAATTTTTTTAAAAAAAATTATCAGTTTCCAAAAAAATATCAATTTTCAAAATTTATGATTTTCCAAATTTTTTATTTCAGAACCACATGTGCACAACATGAGCCCTCGCATGACAAATCAAAATAATTGCCAAAAAACACAAAAGTTCGACTTTTTTGTGCCAAAAATTATTCAAAACTTGTTTCTAATAATTTTTAGGGGTTTTAAAAATTCATAAAACACACATAAAAATTCATAAAACACACATAAAAATTTTAAAAAAACCAAAACAATCAATCTTTTAGGCAAACACACATAAAACTTAACCATGCTTCTAGAACATGCAACCATCCAATTTTCTAAACATTTCAAAGTTCATAAACATAATCATGTATTCAAAAACATCAAGATCTAGGAAAACTAGGCTTTGAGGCAAATTGTAGGATCTCAGAATTTAAAACTGGATGCATCCTCCTTTTTATTTTTCCAGAACATAATAGAAACATAAGAAAATTGTGGCATACATATCAACATCAGATTTGTAAATTATAAACAAACACAAATGTTTACCCAAAAACAAACTACCTGATGATGTGGCAGGATTGATCTACATGTGGGAAACACATGGCAGTTTTAAGTGAGCATATCCTCTTCGACCCTCGACCAGGAGATCATTAGCTTATCAAGTATCATAATCATGGGCGACCAGCCTGGTTGCATATATTCAGTTATTCCCTTCAAATATGCAATCTTGTAATTACGTATTAATTGTAATTTTCATTATTATTTAGATACTCATGTATTAAGTGTAATTAAGGCCCGTTGGCCCATGCAAAACCTCCATGAGCCTATAAATAAGAATCAAAGGGCTCAAGAGAGGCGATTTTTGGCTTTTCCAACATTTGGCTTGAGGCACTTGAGCTGAGAGTATCTAAGAGAGAAAAAGAGTGTTGTTATCCATGTATATGTTTGAGAAGAGTGAAACTCGTGAACCCTAGTTCATTGATCACTGTTCTTGGAATACTACATCAATAAGAACACTAAGTGGACGTAGGTTGTTACCATTCTATTGGGGCCGAACCACTATAAATTGTTTGTGTAGTTTATCTTTTTGCCTGGAGTTCTTCTCATTTTCATCTTACTTTATATCGTTTATCTGACTCCGTGTCGTTGACTAATTCGAGGGTCAGCATTTTGGTTCTTTCATTGAGAGCTGAACTCAAGACATTCAGAAAAATCAAATGGCGAAAACATCCCGAAAGACGGGACAAACTTCTGGTGCTGCATCCACCCAGCCTCCTCCACCAAATGTGGATGAAGATGAAACCTTGAGGACAACATTGAGTGTTGTAGGAGGAGTTAGCCAATATGAGGGCTAATCAGGATAATGTGGCTGAGACAATGGCGTTGTAACAGAGAGAAATTGATCGTCAACATCAAGAATTGAATGAACGACAGGCTGGCATGGACCACCGACAGAGAGATGCCACTGCCACCCTAGAAGCAGCCATTCAGTTGGCCTAGGGAAAACCTGTACTAACTTCTTAACTGGATCTGCCACCAAATGTACCACAACAACAAGGCACAAACTCAAGTCCTCCACCTCAGTTGGCAAGCCCTTTGAGGCCAAAACAACCTCCTGCGGCTCAACAAGATATTCCATTTCAAAATCCTGAGTAGCAACCATCTTCTCGTTCTAGTCGAGATAATCCCCAGCATTAAAGGCAGAATAGAGCCGGACAGCCTCCTCGAAGCCCTAGATGCAAAATTGTAGAGGAACTGAACCCACTGAACAGGGGAAAGTGTCCTTCTGCTGGCAGAAGACAAGTCAAGTTAGGCTCTACGGTCACGGGTCCCCCACAACATAATAATACCCGGGGACCCACCGACCAGCGCCGACCTCCCCCTGACACTCGGGATAGGCCAGCAAGAGGAGATGATAGTGTGATCGGCAGGTCACGACATAACCGGTCATATTTTAGAGATGGACATAACTACAATGAAGCTTGTACGCCCTAATTCTCCACGGTCTATTAGCGAGTTGAGGTATGGCATAATTATATCAGCCACGTGGATGCCACATACCCGGAGCTGCTATCGCCAGCTCCCATCTCTTTAGCTCAAGGTAACCAAAGGCTTACTGAGGATACTAAGGAGTCGGGTCCGACGTATAGACACCGCGGGTTAAGAAGACATCCAGCTCAAGGTACGGGCTTGAGTTGGAGGCTGTGACCCTTTATAAAGTCAACCACGCAATGGAAACGTGCATATATCAGACATCACGTGTCTGATATATCCCTGAATTCTCGGACACGTAACATAAACATGCGTGTTCAGGCACCCACGACTGGATTGGGCCGTGCAGCCCATTATCCCCCTTACCTATTGATTAGACCACACTTCATTTGTCAAGTTTTAGGAATTAATCATGAATGTCATAGAAGTGACATGATGGGTAAGAAGGTCACGGGATGACCCCCCTTGCCAACCCCCAGGTGCCCTCTCATATAAATTTGGAGACCTTGGGTGTTTCAAAGGGTTCGATTCTATTGTGTAAAGAAATACCATGTAGAGAATACCATAACTATAGCAATAATATTGGCTAGTGGAGTAGAAGGATTTTAACCTTTGAACCACCTAAAAAAGTATTCGTATCATCATTTTATTTTAAGATCATTCATCTGTTACGGTTCGTTACTTAGCACTAATCCCATCCTCTCATTCTATTAATTACCTGTTGGCGAAGAACCACGTCAACAGTTTGGTGCTTTCATTGAGAGCTTGTTAGATTGGTGCTATCGCAAATACCCAACCATGGTGGTCACTCGCTCAAGACTTGGTAACGAGGCAGACCAACATGATGGGCAGGAGGCCCATCATGTCGCCATGCCCGATGATCAGAACCCTGAGGTTCAACAGCGGTCGGGCAAGCAGCCAATAGGCCAAGATGACACTAGAAGTTCAGCTCCCCAGCCACCTAATCCGAACCCAGATTTCTACACGGAAGTGGAGATGGAGAATGCACAGTTGAGGAGTCAGCTGGCGAAAGCTAACCGGCAGATTCAAGAGGTGTTGGCCTGACTACCCCTTCTTACAATCGACGCTAACGTCGGAAAGAGGCAAGGCAAGACTCATAAGTCCCACTAAGGTAATCGGTCCAGGCCTAGCCGGTCGGCCAGACCCCCAACATCAAATTCTACTCCCTCATCGCACCACCGAGAGACCACTTTTGAAGAACTACCCAAGGCCGAGCTGCAGTACAGCCGATCAGTCCGAACTTCAACTCCCAGCTCACTTCCACCCTCGAATGCGCCCAGGAGGGCTCGAGAGAATTCTCGAAGGAGATTCAGAGAGGGCTCACAGCAACAGCCCATCCCGACCAGCCATCCTGCACCCTGCTCAGACCGCCGAGTTCAGGACCCGGAGGATGGTAGAGCCGAGCGGCACCGACCTAACCTAATTCGCCCTGACGGGACCAGGATTGCATCCCCGGTCAGGTATCCTCCTTCACCCATAAGATATCTGTCTCCTCCTCAGCCAGTCTGAGATATTCCAGCTCATGGGAGCAGTAGGAGAAATCCACCTTCTGCAGGACCTTCCCATCGTAGCAAGGCGCCCAGAGAAGTCCCGGACCCTCACCCCCAGAGGCGGGCTCCAAGCTTCTCAAACGGGAGCTATTGGACTGGAAGCCGCCGAAGTGACCTTTATGGCGGAGACCTGTGCCAACGCTTGAGCTCGGCGCAAAGTCCTCAAGCCACCCCGAGGGGCGACCTCTGAGATCGTCTAAACTCTCAAAGGGGAGACCCAGTGGGAAACGGCAGCCATGCTCGCCAGAGGGAAGACATGTCCGAGGTACGCGACAGTGGGAATGTCCCATATAACCTATCTCAAGATAGGAGGGACAATAACCTGCCAAACATGTACAATGGATCCGGAGCTGTTGAACTGCCCCGGAATAACCAAGGAAATCAGGACAAAACACTTGAGCACTTGCCTCAAATGGAGGAGCTGATGAGGAAGCTTCTATCAGAAAAAGAAAAGGACGAATATGATTCCGGGGACGAACTTGAGCTCTTCGCCCCCATCATAGCAGCAACGGCATACCTGCCCAGTTTTTGTATGCCGCACTTGTCCAAATTCAACGGAGATGGAGATCCGTTAAATCAACTAGGTATGTTCAATACCCTGATGATGGCCCACAACATTGGCCTCGAGCTAAGGTGTTTAATATTTCCCTCCACCTTGACTGGGCCGGCCAGACAGTGGTTCAAACAAAGTAAGAAACAGTCAATCAGCTCGTGGAAAACTTTCTCTATGGACTTCAAGAGAGCATTCCGAGATTCCCAGGCTGCCCACGTCAAGGCCGACACCCTGGCCAACGTAAGGAAACAACCCGACGAGCCTCTGAAGGCTTACTTGAGAAGATTCGCAAATGTCTCTGCTTGGGCCAGAGACACAAATGACAGCTCTAAGCTCATGGCTTTGAGGACTGGAATCCTCGTCGGAGGGGGGCTCTGGAATGAGATACAAAGGAAGGGAGTAAGCTCCGTAAAGGAATTCCTAAATAGGGCCCAGGGGTGGATCAACCTGGAGGAGGCGCAAGCCTCAGCCGCAGGAATTAGCCAGGCCCCTGATCAGCCCGCTAGAATGGGAACGGAGGTCGTGACAGCGACCCAGACCATTACACAGAATAACCAGTTTTGTGGAGGCAAGAGAAAGGGGAGCAGCGAGGGCAACCAGCACGGCCCAAAGAAGAATAAGTCCGTAGAAAAATTTAAGTCGGTCAATGCGACTTATACGGAGCTCACCCACTCTAGGGAGAACATCTATCTAGCAAATTCTGCTCACCTCCCCTGGAAAAAGCCTGAGCCGTTAAAGCACCAGAAGGGAAAGCGAGACCCTTCCAAGTTTTTTCGGTTCCACAACGACATTGGCCACAATACCGATGACTGTAGACACCTGAAGGATGAGATCGAGACTCTCATCAAAGCCGAACCCTTGGCTCAGTATGTGCAGAACAGGGTTCCCGCAAGTCGTCCAGCTCCGAAAGTCCCAATCAGTCAGCCCGGGTCTTGGATAGATCAGGACGTCCCTCCTCCAGTGATAGGAGGAGAGATCTCCATAATCTCGAGAGGTCCTCATTTAGCTTGCACGAGCAGAGGTTCCCAAAAGAGGTACGTCAACGAAATTAAGGCTCATAATGGAGTGGAGTTCGTGCCCGAGCAGCATCTGCGAAAGTAGCAACGATTGGAGAGGTAACCAATCATTTTTACTGAAGAAGATGCCAGCCACGTTCAGTTCCCTCATAACGACCCTCTGGTCGTAGCAGTGCATCTCGCTAATCGAAGGGTTAGGAGAGTGATAGTCGATAATGGGAGCTCGGTAAACCTTCTATTCAGGTCCATGCTGGAGAAGATGGGTTTGTCTGTCGCCGAGCTGAAAGCAACCTCCATGATGCTTTATGGTTTCTCTGGAGAAAGATCGGCGGTAGTAGGAGCGATCGAGCTGGTGATCACCTTAGGAGAGGGACCTCGGACAGTCTCAAAACTCCTCGTGTTCATGGTCATCGACTGTCCCCCCGCGTACAATGCCATTTGGGTCGACCTACACTTATAGCGTTCGAAGCCGTTACCTCCATCCGCCACCTCGCGTTGAAATTCCCCTCTTCCACGGGGATATGCACAGTCTATGGCGATCAACTCGCTGCCAGGGAATGCTACAGAATTTCCACGAAGGGAAGATTAAAACTCAGGCAGTTAACGATGACCGTCCAGGATAGAAATGAGGAATCTCAGGAACCTTTGCCTAATCCTGAGATTGAAAAACATCAAAGCACCGAAGAGGAAAGTATCGTCCTAAGTGATGATATTGACCCAAGAGTAGGCAAGGATAAGTCTGAGCTCCAAGCTATCGAAGAGCTCGAGGAGGTAAAAATCGATCCACAGAATCCCTCGCGGATGGTTAAGCTCGGGAAAAACCTCTGTGGCAAGAGGAAGGCAGAGCTGGTCATGTTCCTGCAGGAGAACCTGGATGTGTTCGCATGGTCACATGAGGACATGGTGGGGATCAGTCCAAGCATCATCATGCACACCCTCCATTTGGATAAGAGCGTACCCGCGAAGTCCCAGAAACAGAGGCGCCTGGGAACAACTCGAGCTGAAGCCCTAGAAGAAGAAGTAGCCCGGCTCAAAAAGTGCGGCTTTATCCGCGAAGCTAGGTTCCCGATCTTGGTCGCTAATCTTGTGTTGGACCCGAAGCCCAACGGGAAATGGCGGACCTGCATCGACTTCTCCGATCTGAACAAAGCTTTCCCTAAAGACTGTTTTCCCTTGCCAAGGATCGACCAATTGGTAGACCCCACGGCAGGGCACTAGCTCATGTCCTTTATGGATGCGTACTCGGGCTATAATCAGATCACCATGAATCCAGCGAACCAGGAGCACACTAGCTTCATGACCCCAACTAACGTGTATTGTTACAAGGTCATGCCATTCGGACTGAAGAACGTTGGTGCTACATACCAGAGATTGGTGAACAGGATGTTTGCCAACTAGATCAGGAAGAACATGGAAGTGTACATTGACGACATTCTGGTCAAGTCAAAAACTGTTGATAACCATGTTTCCAACCTGGAGGAATGCTTCAAGATACTAAGAGAATACGACATGAGGCTTAACCCGCAGAAGTGCACTTTCAGGGTCGCATCTGGAAAATTCATGGGTTTCATTGTCAACACTAGAGGAATCGAGGCAAACCCCGATAAGATCAGGTTGTTTCTCGAGCTACCCTCACCCCAGTCGCGAAAGGACGTTCAACGCCCGACAGGAAGGGTGGCAGCCCTCAATCGGTTTATTTGTAAATCCACCGACAAGTGCCTGCCATTCTACAACCTGCTCTGGGGGAATAAGAAGTTTGAATGGACAGAGGAGTGTGAACATGCCTTCCTCGACCTAAAAGCGCATCTGGCCGAGCCGCCCGTATTATCCAAACCAACGGCAGGAGAGCCTCTTTTCCTTTAACTAGCTATCACAGAAGATGCAGCTAGTGTCGTATTGGTCCGAGAAGAAGACCGGGTTCAAAAACCAGTCTATTACATCAGCAAGAGGCTTCTCGGAGATGAGTCCCGATATCCGTTGATGGAAAATATGGCATTATATCTCATCGCGGCCTCCCGAAAGCTCAGGTCGTATTTCCAATCCCACTCAATACATGTCATAACTGATCAACCTTTAAGGCAGGTTTTGCAAAAGCCTGAAGCATCAGGACGTTTGTTGAAGTGGGCTATTGAGCTCAGCCAGTTCGAGATCTTGTATACTCCGCGAACTGCAATAAAAAGCCAAGTCTTGGCTGATTTTGTTGCAGAATGCATAGGATTCTGAGAAGATCCTGTGGAAGATTCACCTTGAGCCACCTCGGCCCAGGCATCATGGAAGGTCTTCGTAGATGGCTCATGTAACGAGAACGGCTCTGGGGCTGGAATCATTTTGATATCCCCAGAAGGACATAGATTCTACTCGGCGTTGAGATTCGGATTCAAGGCTTCCAACAAAGAGGCCGAATACGAAGCTTTGCTGGCCGGGTTAAGGGTGGCCTAGGAGCCGAAGGCCAGCTCCGTTCAGTGCTTCAGCGATTTCCAGCTCGTGGTAAACCAGGTGCTAGGTGAATATCAAGCACGGGGAACCAAGATGGATGCTTACCTGGCCAAGGTAAGAGTCGAGTTGTCTTCATTTGAACGGGGCTCAATCGAGCAGATACCTCGGGAGCAGAATGCCAACGCAGACGCCCTCGCCAAGCTCGCTACCTCTGGGGAGACGAAGACCTTGGGGTTAGTACCGGTAGAGTTCTTGGAGAAACCAAGCATAGAAGTCGGGGTGGAGGTCGAGATGATCGACGCCAGACCGACCTGGATGACCCCCGTCCTCCAATATCTCACCGATGGAAAGTTACCTGAAGCAAAGACCATTTTACAAGAAGTGCATGAGGGTTTCTACGGAGATCACACTGGGGGGCAAAGTTTGGCTCTGAAGATCTTAAGGCAAGGGTATTACTGGCCCACTCTGTCGAAAGACTCGATCTCTTACGTCAAGAAATGTGACAAGTGCCAGCGATTCACCACAGTTGCCCGAGCTCCCCCAGTCGAGCTAAAGATGATCTCGTCCTCGTGGCCATTCGCGGTCTGGGGAATCGACTTGGTTGGCCCCCTCCCTACTGGAAAGGGAGGGGTCTGTTACGCGGTGGTGGCTATCATCTACTTCACCAAGTGGGCTGAGGCAGAACCCTTGGCAACAATCACTTCCAAGAGAGTCCTCGACTTCATGGTCAAGAGCATTATCTGCCGGTTCGGGCTGCCAAAGAAAATCGTATCAGACAATGGGACGCAGTTTGACAGTGACCTCTTCACCGAATTCTGTGAAAGGTACGACATTGTGAAAAGCTTCTCCTCCATGGCCTATCCCCTAGCAAATGGGCAGGTCGAGCCCGTCAATAAGACACTAAAGGCGAGCCTTAAGAAGAGACTGGATGAAGCCAAGGGAGTCTGGCTCAAACAGCTCCCCCAGGTACTGTGGGCGTACCGGACCTCGCATCGAACTCCGACAGGTCATACTCCTTTCTCCCTAGCTTTTGGGAGTGAGGCAGTCCTTCTTGTTGAGATAAAGGTATCTTCGCATAGAGTCTAGGCGTATGACCAGGACCGCAATCACGAACTACTTTGCGCGTCCCTCGACCTGATCGATGAAAGACGAGAAGATTCACAGCTCCAACTCGCGCATTACCAGCAAAAAATCACTTGTTATTTAAACTCAAAGGTCAAAAAGCGTGCCTTTAGCATTGGCGATCTGGTCCTCAGGAGAGTCTTTTTAGCCAGTAAAGATCCCAAAGACACATAAAGGAAGGAACCTACAAGTTAGCTCGGCTTAATGGAGAAGCAGTCCCACGAACATGGAACGCCATCCATTGGAAGCAATATTATCAGATAACCCTTGTAAGGCTTACTCAGAAAGGCCATTTTTTGTTTATTAAGCAATGAGAATTAAATCTTTTTTCATTATTGTGTATATTTGTGAGTGTAACCTCAAGTAACCACGAAAGACCCTTTCCTAATTACTTGGGGGGCATATGGTGCCTGGATACAACCAGGTCGCCCTAAAGACTTAGAAGTTGATTCAAATCGATTGATCGATGTTTTTCTTAAAAAGCACGAGATATTGATAAAGGATTAACGCAAACTAAGTTGTATCCTGGATATAACCAGGTCGCCCTAAAGACATAGAAGTTGATTCAAATTGATTGATCGATGTTTTTCTTAAAAAGCACGAGATATTGATAAAGGATTAACGCAAACTAAGTCGTATACTGGATATAACCAGGTCGCCCTAAAGACTTAGAAGTTGATTCAAATCGATTGATCGTTGTTTTTCTTAAAAAGCACGAGATATTGATAAAGGATTAACGCGAACTAAGTCGTATCCTGGATATAACCAGGTCGTCCTAAAACTTAGAAGTTAATTGAAATTGATTGATCGGTGTTTTTCTTAAAAAGCACAAGATATTAATCAAGGATTAACGCGAACTAAGTTGTATCCTAGACATAACCAGGTCGTCCTAAAACTGAGAAGTTAATTCAAATTGATTGATCGGTGTTTTTCTTAAAAAGCACAAGAAATTAATCAAGAATTAACGCAGACTAAGTTTTCAAATTAACGTCCTGGATATAACCATGTCCTAAAACTTAGAAGTTAATTCAAATTGATTGATCGGTGTTTTTCTTAAAAAGCACAAGATATTAATCAAGAATTAACGCAGAATAAGTTTTCAAATTAACGTCCTGGATATAACAAGGTCCTAAAACTTAGAAGTTAATTCAAATTGATTGGTTGGTGTTTTTCTTAAAAAGCACAAGATATTAATCAAGAATTAACGCGGACTAAGTTTTCAAATTAACGTCCTGGATATAACCAGGTCCTAAAACTTACGAGTTAATTCAAATTGATTGATCGTTGTTTTTCTTAAAAAGCACGAGATATTAATAAAAAATTAACACGAACTAAGTTTTTAGTTTAATGTCCAGGATAAAACTAGGACTTATATTAGAAGTTGGTTCAAAATTGATTAGCATGTTTTTCCTAGAAAAGCATAAAATGTCAATCATAGAACCAACAAAAAACTAAGACTATTACCAAAATGCATAAAGGCAAAAAGAGGTAAATCAATTAAAAGCAAAAGATTGATAAAGCCAATTGTCTCGAGGTTAGAAAAACCTCATACAAAGTTACAAAAAAAAATTTCGAATGGTAAAAATAAAAGAAGTCCTAGGCCCCGCCAAGCTACTCCGATGAGGTCACCACCTCGCCCTCCTGCTCGGTGGCTGCAGAGGTCTCCCTGGTCTCGAAGGGCGCCTCTTGCTAAAGGCGATCTTTAAACTTCTCCAGGAAGCTGTCCCATGCGTCTGCACCCATAAAGGAGAAGTCACCATCTGGGTTGAAGACCCAATAGTGGTACAGCATAGCCTCCATGGAGGAGCTAGGCTGCCCTCTCTGTCGCCAGGGCGGCCTTGGCCTCCTCGACGTTGGCTTTCGTGGCATCCAGTGTGGCCCAAACGGCCCTGGCCTCCTCGATCTCAGTCCTCGCAACGGCTAGAGCGGCCTTGGTAGCCTCGGCCTCCTGCAGCTTAGGTCGGGATGAGTCCAGCTTAGCCTGCACAGTCGCCAGGGCATCCTTGGCATCCTGTTCCTGCTTTCGGGCAGTCTTAAGGCCGGCCAAAGTAGTCTGGTGCTCGCCCTTCATATCCTCGAGCCGAGCCCTAGAGCGGGATATGCTCCGGTGGAGAGCCAAGGCACCCTACAGGAGCAAAAGATAATAAGGCAACTACCTTAGAAAAAAAAAAACAAACGGTATGAGTTAGGGGGGAGTTGGAAAAGAGCCAGTTTCACGTAATTAAGAAAATCCGCGAAGTACTGGTCTAGCAGAAGGAAGGCCCTAGCCTTGAAGTGCTCATCACTCCAGGCCGCATATTCCTCATCGAGCGGCGCGCAGCTCCGCTTGCCGTCTAGGGGAGGTCAAGCGTTTAGGGCGCCCCTCCCAATCTCAATATTGTGGGAAAGGAATATCTTATTCACTTTCCCCTGGTTGGTGATCTTCGAGACGATCCACGAAGAACGCGTCGGGCCCCACCTCGAGCTCCTGCTCCACGGCTGGACCGAAAACGGGGATTGGAGAGTCCATGACCACCTCTTTTCCCTTGGCTTGCTGAGAAGACGAGCTTCCAGCATTCTTCTTAGGGGCGTTCTTCTTTGGTCCCATCTGGTCGCCTAACGAACAAAAGAAGAAAATTTAGAAAAGGCGAACTAAGCATTAGAAAGAATCTGACGTGAAGTGTTTCCTTTACATGGGCTGAGGTAATCTCAGCCCGTGGAGAGTGAGACCACGCGGTTCTATGAACACGCGCCTATGCTCCCAACGGATCCCCGATTACTCAGAATCCATGTGTCAGGAGGGTCAGAATAAAAAAGTTTGCCTTAGAAGGAAAGCTTCAGTAGGCAAACAGTGCAAAACTGCCTGCGAAGCGTGTCCCCTAAGCTCCCCGGTTTCTGCACCCTAAAAGCTGGTTATTACAAACGAGCATATAAAAATTCTACCCAGAAAATTTCCCCAGAAGGTGTACCCTTTGAGTCGTACTCCTAAATGGTTTTTTCTACGGTCGATGACTTGGAATAAAAACCTACGCCTATCATACCCACAAAAACCAGCAGGATACTGCATGCAGCTACAGAAACAATTTACCTAAGCAACAGTGAAAAGGAAATTTAAAGCATGCATAAGCGGAGAACTTACAAAATGTTTTACTGTGAGGAGGCTGAAAGGGTCGTCTCGGTTGGAGTCCTATGGAAACTTCTGGTGCCAAAGCCTCAAAGGAGCTCTCACGCTTGAACTTCTGGAACGCTGGGAACAGAAACCGGAAGAAAGGGAGGGTTTTTTGAGACTGAGAAGGAAGAAGAAAATAAGAAAATTTCCAAATGAATGGGTGGGTCGTGCGTAAGGTGGCCACCCCTTTTATATACGTAAGAGGCCAAGTGAGGAGGGTCGTTGGATTTCCTTGATGTAGGATACGAGGATCTCTACTCGAAAGGCGAAACGACGGCCGAGTATAGGCTAGGCCATTTAATGCGATTCTCGGAAGACGTACCGTCACCAACCATGATGTCCACGTACTCGACGCCTACGTAATGAGCGGAATGTGAAGAGTCCACAAGGAAGCATAAAAGCACCCACTGTGGCCCCGGGTGACGTCATGTGCCACGAGCAGGGGCTTGGGGCAAATGTACGCCCTAATTCTCCACGAGCTATTAGCGAGCTAAGGTATGGCATAATTATATCAGCCACGTGGATGCCACGTACCCGAAGCTGCTATCGCCAGCTCCCACCTCTTTAGCTTGAGGTAACCAAAGGCTTACTGAGGAAACTAAGGAGCCGGGTCAGAGGTATAGACACCGCGGGTTAAGAAGACATCCAGCTCGAGGTACGGGCTTGAGTTGGAGGCTGTGACCCTTTATAAAGTCAACCACACAATGTAAAAGTGCATATATCAGACATCACGTGTCTGATATATCCCTGAATTCTCGAACACACAGCATAAACGCGCGTGTTCAGGCACCCACGACTGGGTTGGGCCGTGCGGCCCATTATCCCCCTTACCTATTGATTAGACCACACTTCATTTGTTAGGTTTTAGGAATTAATAAGAATGTAACAGAAGTGACATGATGGGTAAGAAGGTCATGGGATGACCCCCCTTGCCAACCCCGAGGTGCCCTCTCCTATAAATATGGAGACCCTGGGAGTTGCAAAGGGTTGGATTCTATTGTGTAAAGAAATACCCTGTAGAGAATACCAGAAATATAGCAATAATATTGGCTGGTGGAGTAGAAGGATTTTAACCTTTGAACCACCTAAAAAAGTATTCCTATCATCATTTTATTTTAAGATCATTCATCTGTTACGGTTCGTTACTTAGCACTAATCCCATCCTTTCATTCTATTGATTACCTGTTGGCAAAGAACTGTGTCAACAAAGCTGATTTCGACAGAGGAAATGCTGATCAATGACAAGGAGAGAGGGGTGGAGAATGGTATCCCACACTAAGAGAAACTAGGCCTACGAGCAAGAACACTGGGGGAAGCCTAGGCAACCTAACGTCTTTGATCGGTTGGGTGCTAGCGAGCAAAGGCGTAGAGATGACGACTTGAGGGATGTGCTCAACGATAGGCGGGAAAGGCATGATGAGTACGCTCCTCCAGCACCGATCGCCCCAGCTATAGCAAATGCAGTACACTCCCAGATCGATGTGCTGAATTAGGCCATACAACAGCTAGTGGGGAGCCAAACATCCCACATCGAGTATGATCGGAGAAGAGTCACTCCATTCATACAAAGAATAGCAATGGCAGAAACCCCAAGCAAATTTAAGATGCCAGTATTGCCCAACTTTGATGGATATGGGGACCCAGTATCTCATGTGAATAAATTTGAGATACAGATGGACATCCAAAAGGTGTCGAATGATGCTCGCTGCAGAATCATTCCAGCCACCTTATCCGATACTGCTCAGGAATGGTTTTTCAAATTCCCTCTTGCTAGCATAGTGTCATGGGAGATGTTCGTAAAGGAGTTCTACAATCAATTCTATGCTGGTTGAGTACATCAAACTGGTCGAGATACACCAGAAGGAGGGAGAATCCTTAAAGGAATATGTTCAGTGTTTTATGTGAGCGGTAGCTGGAGCTAAGAAGGTTGGCAATGAGGGGAAAATGATGGAACTTACTGCTAGAGTGTGGCGCCACTCACCCCTCTGGAATAGTTTAAGGAAGAATAGGGTGAAGAGTACCCAAGAATTCCTACATCGACCAGACATGGGGCCAAAGGAAGATGCCGCCAAAGCCGCCAATGGGTCAGATAAACCGAACGGCAACGGCAAAAATAATGGGAAAAATGGTGGAATAAGGGCAAATAATGAGCCATCGACATCTGAGAATAAGATCCCTAAGGGTAACAGATACGAGCCAAGATTCACCAATTACATGGCCCTAGTTGAAAGCAGAGTGGAGGTGTACCAGGCGACCAGCACCAATGTCCCTCATAAGCGACTAACTCCAATAAGGAAAGATATCTCCAAGAGAGATACAACCAAGTTTTGTCGTTTTCACAATGACTATGGTCATGACACCAATGAGTGCAACCAGCTGAAAGATGAAATTTAGTTCCTTATCAGACAAGGACACCTGAGGAGATATGTACAAGCCACTGGAGGTTCTTAGCGAGAGGCTCAAGGAGGCAACGAGCAGGAACCTGTATGCCGCTCACCCTTTTTAACAGCCAGCTCCTGTGGTGGGTACATTGCGAACCATCTGCGCTGGACCACACCTAGCAGGATATAGTGGAAAGGCAACAAAGTGATACGCCTGAACCTTACGCCATGACCAAGACATTTAAATACTGAATGTGGAGGAGTGAACTCCCAAGAAAGCTCAAACAAAGGAAGAATTGATAACTTTCTCTGAGCTTGACGCTCAGCACATCCAGTTCCTCCATTCGGACCCTATGGTCATGGATGTCCAAATCACCAATATGATGGTTGTGTGGGTGTTAGTGGACACAGGGAGCTAAGTAAATATTTTGTACAAGTCTTCGCAGGAAAGGTTGAAGTTGTCCGTGAAGGATTTGGAGCCATGCAACCAAACTAATCAAGCTTCTGGTCACAGCAGGAACTGCACCTACGAACAGGACATTACTCACTACTTTTATAGTAGTTGATTATCTTTCTGCATATACTGCTATGATTGGAAGGCCTATTCTAGTCGACCTACGAGCCGTAACCTCGGTCAGGCACCTCACCATGAAGATTCCAACTCAAGCAAGGATAGGATGCTTGTTGGGAAACCAACGAGAAGCACGGGAATGCTATAATTCCTTGATTACCAAGGCGAAAAGGGGTGGATTGAGGGAAGGAGCCAAAAAAAGGGTTGCAATTGGCTAATGAGATACAAGCCCAATCAGGGGGTTGCCCAAAGTAAGGATAGGGATTTAGATCCTCGCTCTGGGGATTCTAAGGAAGATGTAGGACCAGTCGAGGACCTCAAGGAGGTCAAACTTGATGAGTCAGATCCGACCAGGGTTGTGAAAGTCAGTAAACAATTAGAGAAAACAACAAAACAAAAGCTGGTGGAATTTTTGAAGAAGAACCAAGAGGTCTTTTCCTGATCGCACAAAGATATGGTTGGGATTTACCCAGCAGTTATCAGCCATGTCTTGAACATAGATAAAAAATTTCCACCAGTACAACCGAAAAGAAGGCTGCTCGACAAAGATAGATCAAAAGCACTAAAAGAAGAAGTCAAGAAGCTGAAGGAGAATGGATTCATCTGGGTAGCGTTTTATCAATCGTGGATCTCTAATCCCGTACTGGTTCCCAACCCAAATAACAAGTGGAGAACATGCGTGGATTTCACAGACCTTAATAAAGCTTGCCCGAAGGATTGTTTCCCACTCCCAAGGATCGACCAGCTGGTTGATGCCACTTCAGAGCACGAGATCCTATCATTAATGGATGCATATTGTGGGTATAATCAGATCAGTATGCACCCACCTAATGAGGACTACACTAGCTTGTGAACAGATACCGAGCTTTATTGTTACAAAGTAATGCCTTTCAGTTTGAAAAACGCTGGTACGACTTAGCAGGGAATAGTATATCACATGTTCAAAGAGCTAATCGATGTAAAATGGAAGTATATGTTGATGACATGCTGGTTAAGTCGAAGAAAGTAGAAGAACACATCGGGGACCAACAAGAGTGCTTTGACGTCTTAAACAACTATCAGATGAAGTTGAATCCCCTTAAGTGTTCCTTCGGAGTTGGATCAAGGAAATTCTTGGGATTTATAGTGAACTCACGAGTCATTGAAGATAATCCCGAAAAGATCAAGGCCCTCATCGAGGTGAAGTCGCCAACAAAGATAAAAGATGTTCAAAGCTTATCCGGGAGGATTGCTGCCTTAAGTAGATTTATTTCCAAATTTACAGACAAGTGCATCCCATTTTTTAATCTACTTAGGGGCAATAAGAAATTTGAATGGACAGAGGAATGCGAACAGGCTTTCCAGGCTCTAAAGTCTTATATATCGCAACCACCGATTTTATCTAAGCCGGTTGAAAAGGAAACTTTGTTCATCTATTTGACGGTCACAGAATATGCTGCTAGTGTTGTCCTGGTAAGCGAGGAGGAACATGTGCAAAAAGTTGTGTATTATATTAGCAAAAGCCTAATAGGAGCAAACTGCAATATCCGCCCATTGAGAAATTAGCCTATTGCTTGATCTTAGCGTCCAGAAAGCTGCAGCCATACTTCCAAGCTCACCCCATCACAGTGCTCACTGACCAGCCACTACGGCAAGTCCTGCAGAAACCAGAAGTCGATGGTCGATTATTGAAATGGGCAGTTGAACATCGACGGTTTGATATTTCTTATTTGCCACGAGCAACAGTGAAGGGACAAGCTCTAGTAGATTTTGTCGCAGAATTTATGGGGCTCTAGGACATTGAGCCGACAGAAGAGCCTGAACCTCAAAGCCAAACTTCCTCTTGGAAGTTCTTCGTAGATGGCTCTTCTAACGAGGAAAACACTGGAGCGGGTGTGATGGTGATCACACCTGAAGGACATCGTTTTCACTGCGCAATCATATTAGACTTCACAACATCCAATAACGAAGCTGAGTACGAAGCTTTGCTCGCAGGATTAAGATTAGCCAAGGCCATGAACATAAATTCGCTTGAAATCTATAGTGACTCCCAGTTAGTGGTTAATCAAATTACCAGAGAAAATCAAGCCAGGAGTCAAAAGATGGTTGCGTATTTAAACAAAGCAAAGGATTTGTTAGCACAATTTGAAAAATATACTCTCCAGTAGGTACCTCGCGACCAGAATTCAAATGCTGATGCTTTGGCCAAGTTAGCAAGTGCAAAGGATGCTGACACCTTAAATATAGTGCCTGTTAAATGTTTATCTGCACCAAGCATCCAAACAGAAGAAACCTCCTTGGTAATCAAAGCATCAGACACATGGATGGCACCTTTCATTGAGTACTTAGAACATGGAGTATTACCGTCGGACAGAAACAAAGCAAGAGCCCTCCAGAGGCAATCGGCTCGGTTTATCCTGGTTGACATAGTTTTATAAAGAAGGGGGTACTCAATGCCACTCCTAAGGTGTATTTCAAAAGAAAAGGCTAAAGAATTAAAGCGAGAAGTCCACAAAGGTTTTTGCGGAGATCTTGCTGGGGGCTGAGTTTATCAAAATATATCTTAAGGCAAGGATACATCTTGCCAACAATGAATGAAGACTCTCGGGATTTTGTTCGAAAGTGTGACAAGTGCCAAACATTTTTCAAGATACCACGAGTAGCCCTTAATGAGCTAAAACAGATGCAAATCCCACTGGAAAAGGCAACGTCAAGTATGTTGTAGTTGATGTTGACCACTTCACAAAGTTGGCCAAAGCTGAGCCACTTGCAACAATAATGACCAAGAAAGTTTGAAAGGCAACGTCAAGTATGTTGTATGGGCTACCAAGGAAGATTGTTTCAGATAATAGCACATAGTTCAATAGTGATATGTTCACTGATTTTTGTGAAAGGCATGGGATTGTGAAGAGTTTTTCTTCAATATCTCATCCACAGGCAAACGAACAGATTGAAGCTGTCAACAAGACACTGAAGGATACTCTGAAGAAAAGGCTTGAATAAGCGAAGGGGGCATGCATAGAACAGTTAACTGAAGTCATTTGGTCGTATAGAACATCCCACCAAACAGCAAAAGTCCATACTCCATTTTCCTTGGCCTATGGGTATAAGGATATGTTGCTAGTTGAATTAGATCTGCCATCGCACCGAAGGTTGGCATACGATCAAGACGTTAATAGTCAGTTATTGATGGAATCTCTGGATTTGGTCGATGAAAGGCGCGAGCAATCTCAACTCCGAGTAGCAGCTTACCAACAAAGGTCGCTCGGTATTTCAACTCTAAAGTATGTGAAAGAAAGTTTTATGTGGGAGATTTGGTACTCAGAAAAGTTTTCCTCAACACCCACGATCAAGCTGCTGGAGTTCTTGGATCTAACTGGGAAGGGCCATACCAAATCGAAGAAGTCCTAAATCCAGGAAATTATAAACTTGCTCGCTTAAATGGAGATCTCGTTCCTCGGTATTAGAATGGAGAACACCTACGCAAGTATTATCATTAAACAGTTCTTTTTAAAGAATTGGCTTTCGTTAATTTCACTTTTTACAAGTTTATGAACAAGAGTTAGTCAATCATATGACTGATCGCTTATAAATGTAAGATTAAATTTTTTATCGCTATTATAGACACGATTGTCCATTTATTATGAGAATTAAAAGGAACTGTGCGCAGCCAGTTATTCTTGCCAATTATTGTGTTTATTACAAGTATTTGCTCATTACGTGTGTTGTTTTTCTCTATTACCATTCCTATAAGTATTTATTCCGAGCAGTAATGTTCGAATAGGTCTTAGTCAAGGCAAGTGACTGAGGACCTTAAGCTCCTCAATCCCTTGGGGCAAAGCATAGCATATCAATAAGTATATGTAAACACATGAGCAAAATAAGGGAAAGCATGCTACTGTACTTAGAGTATTTTTCAGAATTTTGTTGAATTTTTTTTAAATCAAAACAGAGTGATATGCTAAGTTCATTCATGCGAACAGATGTTATAATAAAGTGTAAATATTATTGTTATCCAGATTTTCGGATAGCGTTTAAATTGATGTCCTTGGGGAAACAGAATTATCGATGTCTTTCACGGTAGGTGACCAAAGCTCGCGGATGGACAGAAAGGCTTCGCCTCTCTCGTTTAGTGTCCGGATTACTCTTCCAAGCAAACACAACACGAAAACTCGTCAACTCTCCCGGACTCCCGAAGGGGTATCCTTCGGGGAAGCCCCTTCCAGGAGAAGCTCTTCGAGTGGTCTCCGCGGAAACAGTTCCGTGCCTCGCACGGAACAAAACCAAACGGTCGAGTCCTGGAGGAGGCATATTTGGAATGATATCCGCCTGACACAGGATCCTGCCTGACACGCCCGTCAGGTCAAAGCCGCACACATCCCAGCACGCCTAAGGGTACCTTTTCGCCTACTGTTCCACTGACAACTTGGAAAAGACGGCTGACTTTGTGTGTTCCCCATACTTTCACGTAAATATACCCACATAGAGTCTTGTAGCCATGCTACGACAGTAATTGCATCCCCTATTTATGGCTGGTGTAGTTAAGACTCATGTACGTAGAGAAAAACCCTAATCCGAAACCCTAGCTATAAAGACCCCTTCATTTTACAAGAAGAGGGACGACCAACAAATCACAGAGCAAAAACTCTACCAAAATCTCTCTAGCTTCATCTTCTTCAAGAGAACCCGAGAGAAACACTGTGAGTGTGTGAAGTTCTTGTACACCAGCCATCTTACTGTAACCTTTTCCAAGGATAATAACATCGACTCGTGGACTAGGGCTTGTTAACGCCTGAACCACGTAAAAACACTGTTTGTTTAGTTACATTTCAGCACTTCTACAGTTCTTATCTTTTTATTATTCTGTTTGTATTCGTTTCTGAAAAACTCGGTAAACATTTTGGTGCTTTCATTGAGAGCTGTAGGAAGTTGTTAGTCAGCTCTTTTTCTGTGTACGTTTTCTGTATTCACTTCGTGCTGAAGAGATGGTGACTACGAGAAAATCCGCGGTTGACAAAAATTCTAGGGTCAACCCCGATACTGTGATGGAAGATGCGGTGCAGAACGAACCCTTGGACTACCAAGGTGAAGACCCGACATCCCGCCAGGATCGGGTCAGTACTGAAGATACGACATACTTAGAAGATGAAGAAGAGTATGTCCAAGACGGTTATTACAAGGACGGCTGCTACTATGAGAAGGACCCAGAACTGGTCCATGTAGCCGAAGAACTGGAGGTCACCAAAGCCAAGCTTGCTAAGCAGGAGCGCCTCTCCGAAAAAATGCAGCGCATGATGGAGCGCCTCCAAAGCAAGTTCGGAGACCTAGGCGACTCGGACGAGGATGCCTCTGTTTTAGGTGGTGCTGATGCCGCTATGCCGGATCCAGCCGCTGCTGGACCATCCAAAGCCGCCCCTAACAAGGGCAAAGAAAAATTTGGGGAGCCTGTGCGCACTAACGTCCCTGCACCTCCTAAAGGCATGAATCACCAGGCCGACTGCCCCCCCCCCCCGCGCGCAGAAGGTCTCTGGCGCTCCTAAGCCCAGACGTCCTTCAGCCCCAAGGGGGCACTCTGTGCCTAAAGGGCCTAGTGCTAAGGCACCCAGGCCTAGGGGAAGGAACAACCGCCCCAGTGATTCCGTCAACCAGGACGGTCGGGCTGCGAACTTGCACTCCGAAGATAGCTGGTCCACGGTGGACCTAAGAAGAAAGTTGGAGGCCAAATATGAAAAGGCCAAAGGAGAAAAGGCCCGGCCTCGCGGAGCTGACCTCCGAAATCATATCAATGACAAGCTCCGGGGACGTGACCTCCTGGAGAGTGATACGAAGAGGCTCGAGGAACAGATTGCTGCCTTGACCAAGCTGGTCCGGAAGCAAAGTGGGGCCCTGTCAGACTCTGAGGAGGAAGACCCGGAACCATGTATTCGGAGGATCGTGGAAACGTCCCTCCCGGATAACTTCAAAATGCCTCACATAGAATTATATGATGGGAGGACAGACCCGCGTACCCACCTAGCTAAATACAATAAAATGATGCAAGTGGCGCGTGTCAGTGAGGACGCCAAATGCATGTGCTTCTCACTCACCCTTACCAAGTCCGCGGAGGACTGGTGGAAAAGATTAGCTCCCGGATCAATCCACAGTTGGAAGGAGCTACAGTCCGCGTTAAGGAGGCAGTTCATTGCTGCCCGCGACCACGACATGGAGGTTGGTTCCTTAACCAACATCAAGCAGCAGCCCAATGAGAACCTCAAAGCTTTCATTCAGAGAATGATGGAAGCTGCTGCAAAGACCAAGGTCAGCGATGACATGAAGTTGATCGCCCTTCAATCGGGCCTTACTGTCGGCTCCCTGCTATGGGGGGAAATGCAAAGGAGACGGGCAGAAACGCTGTCCGAATTCATGTCAAAAGCTCAGGGAATCATCAACCTTGAGGATGCCTACCAGCAGGCCTTTGGAGTTCCCCCAGCTCCAACGCCTTCCGTGACTGCGCCGAGCTTTGCTTCGCAAGCTCCCGCACCAGCCCTCACGATTCCAGGAGCCCAATTCACTCCAAGTGTGTATGGGCCTTCCGCGTCCGCTCGGACGCCGAGTCAGACCCATTTCTCTGGGTACGGAGCTGTACAAACCGGATGTAGTATCGCTCCTGGCATGCCGCAGTCGCAAGCGGAAGCCCCAGAACGAAATTTGATCCAATCGCGGAGCAAACGAAGCGGAAGAAACTCCAACCGGGGAGACCATTCAAAGAAGCCCCGGAAGGACTATGAGCCCAAGTTCATGGAATATAGCAGTTTGATAGACTCGCGAGAGAATGTCTATCGGGCAACCTGTAATATGGTCAACTACAGGAAGCCCCCGAAAGTGTCTCACGGAGGAAGGCGTCCGCGAGACTCCAATAAAAGGTGTGAGTTCCACGGAGACGTGGGGCACACCACGAACGAGTGCGTTCAGCTGAAGGATGAGATCGAGTCCCTGGCAAGAGCGGGACACCTCGGTCAGTGGGTGAGGATACCCATTATCTATCCCGGACAGGGGGTAGTTCACGGAGCTGCATATTCCCCGGGACAGAGGGGGACCGCTAGCGCTCCTGGAGCCGGTCACCCCCAAGCTCCCGGGTCTCAGTTCCCAGCGCTTCCTGCTCCAGCCGCTCCGGCACCCATTGCCTTGTTGGCTCCAGGGCCTGGCAACCCATATCCGCCCGGCCTTGCTCCGCCACCCGTTGACGGACACGTAGCCACAATTTCCGGAGGACCGCACCTTGCCGGAAGCACCCGCAACTCCCAGAAGAGGTACTTGACGGAGTTAGAACACACCGGGGAGATGTGCGCCTTGGTTCAATCACCTGCTCAACGTCCCCGAATGATGGATCTTCCCATCACCTTCACGGAGGACGATGCTCGACATGTGCACTTCCCCCACAACGATCCCCTCGTGGTGGAAGCCCAGATTGCCAATAAGAAGGTCGCACGGATCTTGGTCGATAACGGAAGCTCCGTAAACATCCTCTTCAAAGCGGCCTTCCACGCGATCGGATTAACCGAGACTGACCTGGCCCCATGCCCCATCCAGCTTCAAGGGTTCAATGGGGACGCACTCATGCCATTAGGCAAAATTCAACTTCCAGTCACCCTCAGAGGAGAAAGCGACGCTTGCGCCTTCAAGCATAGCACATTCGTGGTGGTCGACTGCCCCACGGCGTATAATGCCATCTTAGGCCGACCGGTCCTAATTGATTGTGGGGCCATAACCTCGATACGCCACTTATGTTTGAAGTTTCCATGCGACGATGGGCGTATTGGCACCCTCCGAGGAGACCAACGAAGTGCACGGAGCTATTATAACGTCTCCGTCCGATCCGTCTACACCGTCCAGGAGACGTTTGCTGCCATTCCTTTGGCGGAAGAATTACCAGAAACTGGGGGTGCTCAGGAGGCATACTTTGACGAACTCGACCCAAGAGTGGGAATCGAGAAAGCAATAGAGCCGATGGAGGAAGTCGAAGAGGTGATCCTCAACCCGGGAGAACCCACCAAAGTCATTCAGGTGGGGAAAAACCTGCCGTCGGCCATTCGAGATAAGATCGTGGCCACTGTGAAGGATAATCAGGATATCCTGGCATGGTGCCACGCTGATATGACGGGGATTAATCCCAATGTAGCGTGCCACGCTCTCAACATAGACCCATCTGCAACTCCAATTCTCCAAAAGAGGAGGCCGTTAGACCCAGTGAGGGCCGAAGCCGTCAAAGCTGAAGTGGACAAGTTGATGTCCATAGGCTTTCTCCAGGAGTCGCACTATCCCGTGTGGTTGGCCAACCCAGTTCTGGTCCCAAAACCCGATGGGTCCTGGAGAATGTGCATTGACTTCACGGACCTAAACAAGGCCTGCCCGAAAGATTGTTTCCCTCTTCCGCGAATCGATCAGATGGTAGACGCTACTTCCGGGTACGAACTCTTATCCTTCATGGATGCGTACTCCGGATACAACCAGATCAAGATGCATGTCGCGGACCAGGAACACACCAGCTTCCTCACGGACAAGGGTGTCTACTGTTACGTGGTCATGCCTTTCGGTTTGAAGAATGCTGGGGCGACGTACCAGCGTCTAGTAAACAGAATGTTCAAGGACCAACTGAGGAGGAACATGGAGGTGTACGTGGACGACATGTTGGTAAAGTCCAAGACCTCCGGGGACCACAGTGACGACCTTGAGGAAGCTTTCGCCGTGATCCGAAAGTACGGGATGAAACTGAATCCAAAGAAATGTACTTTCGGGGTCTCGTCTGGGAAGTTCCTCGGTTTCATTGTCAGCTCCCGCGGAGTGGAAGCCAACCCTGAGAAAATAAAGGCGTTCATAGATATGCCTTCCCCCCGGAAACATAAGGATGTCCAGAGCGTTACCGGAAGGATAGCTGCTCTCAGCCGCTTCGTATCCAAGGCCATTGACAAGTGTATCCCCTTCTTCAATGTGTTGCGAGGAAACAAGAAGTTCGAGTGGACCCCCGAATGCGAAGCAGCCTTCCAACACCTCAAAGAACATTTAACCCGAGCTCCCATTCTGTCCAAACCTGTTGAAGGAGAGGCGTTGTTCTTATACTTAGCTGTGACTGAGCACGCAGTGAGTGCCGCTCTCGTCCGGGAAGATGGCCGTATCCAGCTCCCTGTGTATTACGTAAGCAAGAGGTTATTGGATGCCGAGTCCAGATATTCAATGATCGAGAAACTCTCCCTCTGCTTGCTAATTGCTTCACGGAAGCTGAGGCCATATTTCCAGGCGCACACCATCAAAGTACTCACCAACCACCCTCTCCGACAAGTCCTGCAGAAGCCCGAGTCTTCTGGCAGATTGCTTAAGTGGGCCATGGAACTGAGCCAGTTCGACGTCCACTACCAACCACGTGTTTCCATAAAAGGTCAAGCTCTCGCGGACTTTATTGTGGAATGCTCGGGAATGAATGACCTCCCGGAAGATCCTGTCCCGGAACTTCCCACATGGAAGGTCTATGTAGACGGAGCCTCAAATGAAAAAGGAGCTGGAGCAGGGGTCATCCTAATATCTCCCCAAGGGCATCAGCTCAAGAGCGCCATCCGTTTCGCGTTCCCAGCATCCAACAACGAGGCAGAACACGAAGCCATGTTAGCTGGATTACGACTGGCCAGAGAAGTCGGAGCCCAAAAAATCGAAGTATACAGCGACTCCCTACTTGTGGTAAACCAAATATCCGGGGAATACCAGACGAAAGGCGAAAGGATGGCTGCCTACTTGTCTCTCTCCCGCGACCTACTGTAGCATTTCAAAGGCTACCAAATCCGCCAGGTCCCCCGGGACCAGAACTCACTCGCGGACACGCTGGCCAAGCTTGCAACGGACCCGGAGATTGAACAGTATGGCTTAGTCCCCATCGGGCATTTAGAAGCCCCCAGTACTGAGACACGAAGGATAAACGCCATCATCGACCATTCCCACTCCTGGATAGGACCCATCCTCAGATTTCTCACCACCAGAGAGCTCCCCACTGATAAAGCTGACGCAAGGAAGCTCAAATATCAAGCTCCCCGATATGTGGTTATGGATGGAAAGCTTTACCGCAGGGGGTTGTCCATACCCTTCCTTAGGTGTGTTGCCGGAACCGAAGTCAGCACCATCATCCATGAGGTTCACGGAGGCTTCTGTGGCGATCATACCTCCGGGCTGAGCCTCTCCAAAAAGATCCTTCGACAAGGATACTTCTGGCCCACCATGAAGAAGGATTGTGTGGATTATGTCAGGAAATGTGAGCAGTGCCAGAGGTACGCCAAGGTTCCGCGAGCGCCGCCTACAGAAATTACCCTAATGACCAGCCCCTGGCCGTTCGCCGTTTGAGGCATTGACCTAGTAGGTTCCCTCCCAACTGGAAAGGGTGGAGTGAAGTATGCCATAGTCGCGGTAGACTACTTCACCAAATGGGCTGAAGCTGAACCTATGAACACGGTCACATCTAAAAAAGCACTGGACTTTGTCATCAGGAATATAGTGTGTCGTTTTGGGCTTCCATGAAAAATTGTGTCCGACAACGGAAAGCAATTTGACAGTGAACACTTCACGAACTTCTGTGCTTCGCATGGAATTATCAAAAGCTTTTCCGCAGTCGCCAGACCCCAGGCTAATGGGCAAGTGGAAGCTGTAAACAAAATTTTAAAGACCACGTTGAAGAAAAAACTCCAAGCCTGCAAGGCTCACTGGCCGGAAGAACTTCCGCGAGTACTTTGGGCCTATCGCACAACAGAGAGAACTTCGATGGGGCACACGCCTTATTCCATGACCTTCGGTTGCGAGGCCGTCATCCCAGTAGAAACTATGATCCCCTCTCACAGGCAAGATACCTACGACCCTACCCGGAACCATGCCCTTCTCCAAGAGTCCTTGGACATGATCGAAGAGCTCCGGGAGCAGTCGCAGGTCCAACTAAAAATGTACCAAGGCAAGATAGCCCGACACTTTAACACGAGAGTCAAGAGCCGTACATTCGAAGTTGGGGATCTTGTCCTACGGAGAGTATTTCCTGCTACGCAGGATCCGGGAGTAGGAGTCCTCGGACCTAACTGGGAAGGCCCCTATGAAGTCCAAGAAAAAGTGGGCCATGGGACGTATCACTTAAAGAGACTCGACGGATCTAAAGTCCCGCGCGCCTGGAACGCGGAGCACCTCCGCCGTTACTACCAGTAGGCCCCGGACCATCCAGTCGGAAGTCCTTGGTGAAATGAGCAAAAGTGAAAAATGTGGAAATAATCCTCCCTGTTGTAAAACTCACGCCTAGCAGGCTAATTTAATGAAACACGGAGAGATTCACTCCGGTTTTACTGCACTTTTTATCCCTGTGTTCAAAGCTGCGTTTAAACAAGTGACCACGCGGTCCGGAGACGTCCGGACCCCACACTCACTTGGGGGGGTATACATGGCTAAGGCATAGCCATACGCCCCTTGAACAAAACGTACCCAGAACACCACTTATGTGCTAGCATTGTGTTTGAAATTTTTAAATTGTTTGAAATGTTTAAATTGTTAAGCTTAGGTTTATTTGTTCCCATGAACATGCTTGCATTACGTGTCATATGTGCATTATGTGCTTATGTGAAAATTGCCATGGAAATGCCTGCCAGTATGTATCATGAAAATTATCTCCTGTGTAGCCCAGCGATGGACAGGACTGGGGGTTGAGGCACGTTCATAGAGCTACACCAAAACACCCCCAACTCCCTGACAAGTCCTTTGCAGAATACTCCGCGATCGCTGTAGAGCTTTGCTTCGCAAGCTCCAGCTCCGGGTCCCGCAAGGCGAAAGATGGCAAGATCCGCGATCGCTGTAGAGCTTTGCTTCGCAAGCTCCAGCTCCGGGTCCCGCAAGGCGAAAGATGGCAAGATCCGTGATCACTGTAGAGCTCTGCTTCGCAAGCTCCAGCTCCGGGTCCCGCAAGGCGAAAGATGACAAGATCCGCGACCGTTGTAAGCCTTGCTTCGCAGGCTCCAGCTCCGGATCTCACAAAATAATGCATGGCGAGCTCCTCGACCATTTCAAGTTTCAGCTCCAGGAGCAGACATGGTCGATCCCCCACTCACAGCAGGCCTTGCTTCGCAAAGCCCCTGCTCCAGGATCACACCTGGTGGGCGTGGCGATTTCCCCGACAGCAACGAGCCTTGCCTCGCAGGGCTCCATGCCAGGTCCCTGAAGTCAGCCACCATGAGGTTCGCAACAACAGTTAGTTTTGCTTCGCAAAGATCTAACCTTAAGTCTAGCGACGCTCACCAAAAGAACTCCCGTTCCAAACCATGGAACGGCTCACCTTAGCAATCCCAGCGAACAGTATAACTACAAGTCCCGGGATTGGCTATTTGCCTTAGGAAAGCTAAAATACGGTGAAAGGAGCCTGGCCGTTGGAACCAGGAAACCTTCGTAACCTAGAAACTACGTGGGAAAAGACATCATCCATTAGAGCTTCAAGTGGGAAGTGCATAGGTTTTGGCCGTTGGAACCAAAACCTCATACGCCCCTACAACAGTTTCTACCGTATAAAAGTCTACCCTAAGCGCAAAGATAAATAAAGAACTCGGCAGAAAAGAAAGGAGAATGCTATAATTATGGCAAATATGTCCGCAATGAAAAACTCAAAATGAAAAATAATTAAAGATAAAACCCCTTCAAGCATTGGGGGTAACTGCAGCTTCCACGACCGCGGCTTCGGGGGCATCGGCTTCAACTGAGGCTGGCGGAGTCGGCTCATTGGAAGGCGGAACTTTGTCATGAGAAGGTTCAGAGGTCCCCGCCTCTCCGGGATCTCCCACCTCAGGAGCTCCAGCACGTTCGTCAATGTTGTAAGTTTGGACGTATGCCTCTGGGCCTTGATCCCACACGAGTAGCTTCTCCCTCATGGCTTCGACATCATCTCCCAGATAGCCTAATACCTCCGGGTTCACTTTCAAGAGTTGATGCATGAGGACCACATGCGATATGTTAATCGTCCTGTTCAGTATCACCTCAGCATCCTCCTTCTCCTTCAAGCGCTCCGCCTCGGAGGTTGCCAGCTGTGCCTCCGCGACAGTTAGTTGAGCCCTCAATTTTTCCATTTCGGCCTTGGAGGCATCACGCTCCCCCTTAAGAGAATCAATCTCCTTGCACTGCTCCCTATTTTGGCTCAGCACGGATTGCTTCTCGGTCACATGCCGCTGGCAGTGAATTGCAAGGCCCCGATCTCTTTATCCTTCTCGGCGAGCCCCAACTGCAGCATAGACACGAGATCCCTGCTCCTCTTATGGAGTTGCTCCTCTTCGTGCAGCTTACTCTGAAGAGTGGAATATTCCTCTTGCTGCTTAAGGAGGAGATCATTTTTTGATTGCAAGCGAGCTTCCAAGGTATCCTTCTCCACCCTGGCATGGGACAGCTCTTCCCGAAGCTTGGAGTTTTCAGCCTTCATCCCATCCGACCGCTGTCTAAACTCATTCTCTGCCTTGGCCCGGTACTCTTGGTATTTGGCAAGATATTTCTTGTCCGCCTCTTCCTCAGCCGTGCGCCGGGCCTGATCAATCTTCTCCGAAGCCTCCAAGGCCTGTTGGGTCAGTTTCTGCTTCTCCGCCTCCAAGGCCTGGCGAGCCAGCTGGCTCTCCTCCAGTTGAACCAGAACTGCACCAACCTCCCAGAACGAGCGTTCCGCGATCATAGAGGCCTGCAAGGAAAGACAACAGAATGAGCTAAAGCCGGACCAAAAGACAGATGATCCCAAAAAACAACAACTGACGGCTTACCCCGGACAGTTGCTGCTTCACAGCGTGTGTCAGCAACAGCGGATCCTTACTGCTACTGATGGCCCATTTCTCAGAATTGAGCTCGCACAAGCTCAGGGCCATGTCCTCCATCATCTCAGCTCCGAACGGCGCCAATGCACGTCCGAGCCTAGGCACCAGCCTCTTCTCCAAGGCTGGACCATCCAAAACCGCTCCGGCCGGGTGAAGGGATCTCACCCCCTCGGCCAGCTCAGCTCTCTTCACGGCAGACAAGTTATCTGCCCTTCCCTGAGTAACAGCCTTTTCCGCCTCTAACCGCCTCTTCAAAAAACTATCGGCCCGTCTTACACCCTCCAGGAGGGCAGCGGGGAAACTGGTTGGCTTCCGCGGGAAGTGGAACTTCAGGCCAGGCAGAGGAAGGTTGGTTGTCTGAGAAGAAGGAGACCCCGGAAGGGTGGACCCCCTTTGGGCTGGAGGAGGAGGCAGACGGGGTATTAAGGCCCCGGTCTGTTGGTTTTGCTGCTGCGGCAGCAGAAGTAATTGCCCTTGTTGCTGCTGCTGGTTTGGATGTTGTTGTTGCTGCTGCTGTGACGTTGGTGATTGTCTCTGTTGTTCTTGTTGCTGCTGTTGTTGTAGTTGTGGTTGCTGTCGTTGCTGTTGTTGTTGCCTTCGACCAGGAGAAGAGTGTCTAAGGCGTTTCTTCTTAGCGCCCTCAGCATCTTCTCCGGGACGCTTGCTCACCCCAGTTGTCCTCACGGGGAACACAAGCCCTTCCCCGTCGCTGCTGCTACTCGAGACCATCATAGTCTCGGAAGGCCCGTCAGCAGAAGACTTCTCTACCCTCGGAGACGCTTGCGCCTCGCCACTTGTCTTCTTGGGGGAGGTAGCTTTACCTCCCCTACCAGCCTTGGTCTTCCGTCCTTTCCCCGTGGACGGGTTTTGGCTGGTGGCAGCCTTCTTAATGAGCAAAGTAACCCTACCCAACATCTTGGCTTCTGGATACTCTGCAAGAAACATACAAAGCAAGGTTAACGAACCAACAAGCAATGAGAAAGAAGATAAGCGGAAGACAAGACAATCAACAACATAAAAGCACAAGCAAGCCCGCCAGCAGGGAACAAGAAACAAGAAAAAGAAAAGTTTGAAAGGGACGACCATGCACGAGAAACGTGGATGGCCTTCCCCGAGCAAAACAAAACACCGCTTCCTGCTCCAGGAAGCTCCCGTTCTCCTTGAAGTCCGGGAATGACATGCTGAGGGAAGAAGGATCAACCATGATGACACCTTCTGGCAGACTACCGTCACTCAGACACCCGAGGAGCTCATCTACCCTATCGCAATATCTGTCGAAGGGTATCCTACGCGGATCTAGCCTAAGGAAACGGGGATCAAACCCCATCTGAGAGGTCCGGGAAACCTCAGACAGGCTGGGGGTGTGGATCAATCGAAAACTAGTCTTACCTCTCCCGGAGGTACTAGCCCCCGGAGCCCCTTCGTTAGGGTAAGCCGCGGCGTGGCGAGCCTCGATCTCCTCTTCCTCCGGCTGGGGGTCGGGGAACCTCTCCGCCCAACTAGGAGATAAAGTATTTTCGTCCCGGGCTCCTTGGGTGATCACCTTGGACAGCTCCAGGGCAATCTGCTCCCGGATGTCAGCTGACACCTGACTTTGCCCCCTGCCACTCACTGGCTCGATGTTTTGGAAAGAGGCGAGTAGCCCATACTCCCTCAACGATTCGGAGGTCACAAGTCCCTCCACTTTCAACTCTTCCTCAGAAAGCCCTTCGTAGAACTTGGACCTCCTTATCATCTCCGCACAGCGAGGTGTCCGCGGAACGACTTCTGCAAAATTCAAATACAAGCATTAGAGATCCTCCCAAAAGGCAAATCAAACGCAAAGAAACAAAGTTGAAAAGGAGAGGAAGGGGCACTTACCAGGGATTTTGAAGTCCAAAGATAAGGCTGGCACCCTCTTCAGCGGAAAGCCAGTCGTCAGGAACCAGTATTCCCGGAGGTCTGGAACCCTCGCGGTATGACAGGTGGGGCACATCACGTCCGGGTGCCTTTCCAGCCTGTAAAACCCCACCTTGTCTGAATGACCCCTCATAGGCTGAGATTTCAACCCGTAGAAGTACAGCACCTCCTCCGGGGTAGGAGCTTCCAGTTTCCGGGACTAGCAAAAGATGAACCACTCTGCTAGGAGCTTGTAGCTGGGAGGAATCAACTGGAAGGGGGAAATCCCCGCCTTCACACAGAAATTGGCAAAGTAACTCCTTAGGGGCAAGTGCGCCCCACACACTATGTGTGCCCAGCTCCAGGCACCAAAGCCCTCGTGACTCTGGCTAGCCGACTCGCCCAGCACCGACAGACGGTGCCACATCAGACCTGGGATGTTCTTCAGGCCTGCCTCGGAGGAATACAGCTCCAGCATGCCATAATTCCTGAAAAGGTTCGGCTTTTGGTCCATCTCCCAGATTGAACTATTGGAAGTCGGTGGGCTAGCCGCGACCACTTTTGCCTTTCCTTTCCCCTTTGCACCAGCGACAGGGGAACCCTTCTCCTGGGCAGAATCCGCCTCCCCCACAACAAGGAGTTGTTCCTTTGAGATGTTCGTCACTGGACAAAAGAAAGAAAGAAGAAAACACTCTAAGCAGTCAGCACCCTTGTCATGCCCTAGTGGTATCAAAGGCGTCGGGGAGACCCTCCCCGAAAACTGCTTGGAGAGGCTCCCACCGAGCTTACCGAGGGATCGGCACCAGGCCACCCGAAGGGCAGCAGGGAACCATACTCAGACTCCGAGCCTAAGCCCACCAAAAGAAGTGTTTTTCCAGAGAAAGACACCCTAAAGGCGTTCATGCTTATGCCCTAAAACAGCAAAACAAGGAACGACTTTCCAAACGCAAATCGCCAAAGCATGCAAAAAAGGCTACTTATCGACTCACATCAATCACATGCCTACCAAAGCCCTATTCACGCATGCACATAAGCGATAATGGCAGAAACCTCTACTCTAACAACTACCAACAACCTAAGGTTTGGGAGGAAAGAGCAAAGTAGAAATACTTACTGATATTCGGGTAGTTGGAGGTTGAAGGAGTAACTGGATCACTGCATAGCACGATCGCGAGAAGTAAAAGCTGCAAAGACGAACGGCGATTCAAACCAGGAACTTCGGCGAATAAACCCACTGCCAAATCAAAAGAAAAGTTTCCAGATCCTTACCAAGAGAAATGGCAAGTTCGGAGGAACGGAAGCTGGGAAGCCTGAGAGTTCAAAGGTTTGGAAATCTGAAAATCCGAAAGATAGAGAATTTGAAAGCGTAAAGAGGAAGAAAGGTCCTTTCCCTCGTTTTTATAGCAGGGAGGAAGTCGTTTCGAATTCCTCAAATGGACGGTCCCGATCTTCCCATTCCGTGTGCATCAGATCCAACGGCTGGAGATGAAGCGACGATCCTATTTATGACTCCTCGGATGGGAATAAAGTATTTATTTCCCATCATTACACCACCTCGGGCCCGGAGTACCATTAAAAACCGTCAAATCATTACTCAGATGACTGACGCACGCATACTCAACCAGTCGCCTCACGCACACGTCTTGGTCGCAGAACCATTCCCAGCATGACACGTGGTCCTTGCCGCACTTGAGTACCTGAGTTCAAACAGAAGAAATTCCCTTTCTTTTTCATACTAACACTCAGACGGGGAAAAGGAATCCTTCCGGGAACACAGAAGGTGGCCCCTCGCCTAATCTAAGAGACCGAAATACCCGGAGGACTGTACAAGCTCCCGGATCTCTCAAAGCTCCGTGACCTTGGGGGGTAAATGTTATCCAGATTTCCGGATAGCATTTAAATTGATGTCCTCGAGGAAACAGAATTATCGATGTCTTTCACGGTAGGTGACCAGAGCTCGCGGATGGACAGAAAGGCTTCGCCTCTCTCGTTTAGTGTCCGGATTACTCTTCCAAGCAAACACAACACGGAAACTCGTCAACTCTCCCGGACTCCCGAAGGGGTATCCTTCGGGGAAGCCCCTTCCAGGAGAAGCTCTTCGAGTGGTCTCCGCGGAAACTAAACCAAACGGTCGAGTCCTGGAGGAGGCATATTTGGAATGATATCCGCCTGACACAGGATCCCGCCTGACACGCCCATCAGGTCAAAGCCGCACACATCCCAGCACGCCTAAGGGTACCTTTTCGCCTACTGTTCCGCTGACAACTTGGAAAAGACGGCTGACTTTGTGTGTTCCCCATACTTTCACGTAAATATACCCACATAGAGTCTTGTAGCCATGCTACGACAGTAATTGCATCCCCTATTTATGGCTGGTGTAGTTAAGACTCATGTACGTAGAGAAAAACCCTAATCCGAAACCCTAGCTATAAAGACCCCTTCATTTTACAAGAAGAGGGACGGCCAACAAATCACAGAGCAAAAACTCTACCAAAATCTCTCTAGCTTCATCTTCTTCAAGAGAACCCGAGAGAAACACTGTGAGTGTGTGAAGTTCTTGTACACCAGCCATCTTACTGTAACCTTTTCCAAGGATAATAACATCGACTCGTGGACTAGGGCTTGTTAACGCCTGAACCACGTAAAAACACTGTTTGTTTAGTTACATTTCAGCACTTCTACTGTTCTTATCTTTTTATTATTCTGTTTGTATTCGTTTCCGAAAAACTCGGTAAACAATTATAATGTCAAAAGTAAAATCCTTTTCACTGGGAGCAGTTTCTGCTCGGATGAAATTGTTAATTAAAAGAAAGAGCTGCCCGTGCAGCAAAAAAGTAAATTGTCTTGACATCACGAACCGAGGTTCATGTGTCCCAAGTTAGAAATTAAAATAAATACATGTAAAAATTTATGAGGCAGCAGGAGGATCCTATTGACGCTCTCATGGTTGCTGGTTGACTGTGGCCCCAGCATCTTCATTGACGCCCTCCATACCTGTTGCCAAAGATATCTCAGGGGATCCCTGAGCCCTATCCTCCTCTTCTAGGCGAGCGACACACTTCTCCAGCTCAGCCTCCCTTATAGGGTCTGGTAAGTAGGTAAAGTCCGCCTTGGGATTGCTCTTCCAGAACATATAGAAGTACTAGAACGCCGCTCCCTCGTACTTCTCCCGGTTGCGAGCATTGGTCTCCTCAAGGTCGGCAACCTCTTTGCGGCTGATTTCCAACTCCGCTTGAAGTTTGTTGGCTTCTCGGTAGTTTATCTACAAGGCCTCCTTATACCTCTCCTTGGAGGCAGAAATTTTGACAACAGAGTCCTCATTCTTCTTTAGCTCCTCCTCAAGATTGGCGATCTTAGCCTTTGCTGTTCACAACTCCTCAGAATGCTAGGCCTCGACCATCTTGTGCTGCTTGGCAAGCCTTCCCTCAACCACCTTGATTTCTTCAGCATGCTTGGCGGTTGCCTCCTCCTAGCGGCGCCAACTGGTACTCATGGTCAGAATCCCCTGCGATCAGAGAAAAAAATAAAAAGTTGTTATTATCAATCAGAGAGATAAATAATCAAACCACAGTAAAAGCGGCGACTTACAGTGAGTAGTTTGTTTAGCACACGATTAAGAAGTTGGTCGGCCGGAATGGTGGGGGCGTTGCTGAAGGATTCCAAACTATGCCGGTGTCTGGACAGTTTCTTCAGCCTTTCGCTGGTCGAAGTGCAGGCCGAGTTCAAAATAGCCTCGACCAGAGTTTTATCTGGCTGAGCAACAAGGCTGGGGTTGGCGACAGCTGGAGGGTTTTGGTTGGTGGGAGCTAGAGGATTCTGGTCGACAGGACCTGAAGGAGGAGTCGTCTCTTTTGAAGGAGTTGGTGTAGGAGGGTCCTCCGTTCGAGCCCTTTTTGCGGATGGGTCACTACAGCGTTCTCTGGGCTGGCGCCGGTTTGATTTCTTCCTGCTCGAAGGAGTTTTGGTAGTAGGGTTGGTGTATATATCAAATGCCTTCTCAGCAGGCATGTCCACAGAAAAGAAACATACGATCAATCAGGGCAAGTTGTCATACAAAAAAGACAAGGAAATTGAGAGAAAATAAATTATAAGTAAAATACCCGAGCTACAATTACTGGTCGTTACATTATCTATTGTACTACTGCTACACTCACACTCTGCCATGAAGAGGTCTGAATCTAAACTAGTCGCATCTTTAAAGTTGTCATCACCGTCAAATAAATGACAGGGAGTGGGAAAAATGTCTAAGAGTGAGAAGTCAGTACCGTTCACATCCGAGGACTCAAGTATAGGCTCAGGGGTGTTCAGAAAGCCTCTGCTTTCCTTTTCCCTATTGAGCAGGGGCAGCACCTGCTCGCAGAGTGCTGGAGGGTGCCCTGATGGTCACTCCTGTAGTCCTCCTCCTCGGGGGATGTGACACATCTTGTTGCTGCTCGGGAACTTCTTCCCCAGTGGTACTTCCCACTATCGATTCCCTCACATCCTGGTGAGGCGCAAGAAGGCCGACCTCCCTCAGGTTATTCTCCATGACAAGCTCTTTGACACTCTTTTCGATGTCTGTCATGCTAGACAGGGCTGCCGCCCGTATCTCCATATCTCGAGTGGGTACTGGTCGATGCCATGGACCTGAATGACACCGAAGTTCTAAAATGTGTATAGAAAATCTAAAAGAAACAAAACGACCAGTCAGTAAATGACTTACCTCCTTTAGTGAAGGCCTAGTTTTGGGCGACCAGGTCTTGTGTTAAAAAGTACTCCTGGAAGTACTTCCCCACATTGGACATGTAGGTAGTGTCACTCGGGAAGGTGCAAGCAGATTCCTGGTTGTAGAAATGAAAGAACCCTGTGTTATTGTGGTTGGGGATAGATTTGAGATCAAACAAATAGTTCATCTCATGTGGCGAAGGTGCGGGCCACTTCTTGTGGTTGTAGACGATATAAAGGGTCAAAAGTACCCTATACCCATTTGGGGTGATCTGAAAAGGAGGGACCTCGAAATAATTGGCCACCCCTTAGAAAAATGGATGTAGAGGCAAGGTTGCCCCTGCCTCGATGTGATACCTCGACTAGGTGCTGAAGGTGCCCCCATGTAGGTTTGCCCGTTGGTCTATCGAAGGCTTGATGAGGGTTATCCCAAGAAGGGCGTACTTCTTGAGATAATTGGCTACCATCATAGTAATAATAATACTAGGAGGCGCTACCTACCATTCGACCTCTCGTCGGAGGACGTCGCGAGGTTGGGCTTTGGTTTGAATGTCTTACAGGGAAGTGTTTACAGGTTGAGGAGTGGTCAGAGGAGTTTCAGACCAAGGAGCAGACTGAGTAGTAGAATGCTTGGTTGTATTCTTTTTTCTTTGAGCGATGGACTTCACGTGACCCATATTTGTTGGGTTGGTCGGTGGTATGTTTGTAGAGTTGTGTTGAGAAAAGGGAATTTCTAAGAATTGCAGCAATGATTGTTCTTGAACTTCGAGCAGTAGCGCAAGCAAGTCGTCGTCGATTGGCCTCTCACCTCCCCACGGGTCATGCATGAAAATCTGCGAACAGAAAAAGAGAGATGAGAATCTACGACCAACAGACTAAAGAAGTGGAAGCGTTGGGATAACGTTGCTCGTGTATAAAAGTTAGGCTTTTATACCACCAGCAACATTCTAACGTAAACACTAAATAATATATGAACAGTTTGGAAATCAAATTAAAAAGTAGAAATGAAAAGGAGGGAAAACCCCAGTTTTTTCCAAATGCCTAAAAATCAATTTTTACTTCGATTTTGCGCCCTAAATTAGTAATTCCAATTCCTAAGTCAATTCCTAAGCCTCGTTTAGTGTTTTTCCTTATCCTGTCATGTTAATACCTACTAGCCCTATTACCCCAATCAATTTTTTTCAAAGAACATTTGGGAACTCAGAATCCAAAACGCACCAGAAAACTCAAAATATAACTATTACATGGCATCTCAGAGACAAAGAAGTTCAAAGGACTTACTTGAATAGAAAGTTGAAGGGGAGATACAAGAGTTAATTTGAGTGGCTGAACAAAGACTCCACGGATCACCGAAGTCTTCTGAGCTTTTTGGGTTCTTCGTATTTCGTTCTTCAGTTTGTGCTTCGTTCTTCAGTATACTTGAGGAAAAAAAGAAGAGTAAAAAGTAAAAAATGAAACTGAGGGGTTATTTATATTGGTCGTGGCGCGGTTAATAAGGTAATGATGGGGGATGATTTTTTTAGGCATGGAAAAATGTGATAGCCGTCAAATCGCCTTTTGAGAAACTGCAATGACATGATTGGTTAGCTTTTTCGAAAAGGCACTGGCGGCTCTAACAGGTCCAACAGGTCACACGAAGGGTTGATTGTTTAAGTTTACTTTATGTTGGTCGCAATAAAATAAACTTGGGGGGGGGGCAAATGTTTACCAAAAAACACACTATCTGATGACGTGGCAGGATTGATCTACACGTGGGAAACACGTGGCAGTTTTAAGTGAGCATATCCTCTTCGACCCTCGACCAGGAGATCATTAGCTTATCAAGTATCATAATCATGGGCGACCAACCTAGTCGCATATATTCAGTTATTTCCTTCAATTATGCAATCTTGTAATTACGTATTCATTGAAATTTTCATTATTATTTAGATACGCATTGTAACGACCTAAATTTGCTAATAAGGCTTGGGGCCTTGATTAGCGTGCCTGGGGGGCAATAAGTGAATTATTGTTATAACATGTAAATTTGTGTGAATATGAGATTAGCGATGCATGTTTAGGTGAATTAAATATGCATGTGGGCCCCGTCTGGTTATTAGGGGCATGATTGTAATTTTAGCCCGTTGAGGGCATAAACGTGATAATTGCGAGTAATTGTTATATATCTGTGTTGCAGGATCTGAGACAGTTTTAGGGAGAGGTTCGCTAGAAAGTCACAACGGGGTTGAAAATCCGACTCAGGGCGAGTCGAGGGGTATTTCAGGTATTAGATGTTTTATGGGGTTATCGGGTTATGGAAATAAATATTTGGAGATATATTCGAGTTTAGGAAATAAATATCGGGTTAGAATGTTTAGGAAAGAATATTGGGAAAATTTACCATTTTGCCCTCGGGGACGTTTTTCGCACCCCGAGCTCTTGAGGTAACCTTAGAGACTAAGTTAAATAAAACAAACATCAAAAACAGTGAGAATTTTCTAAACCGACCCTTTCTCTCTTTATCTCTCGGTTCTCTCTCTTTTCTTTTGGGAGTTTGGTGAATCTTGGTGAAAACTAACTAGAAGCTAAGGAATTGGGCTGGTTATCTTGGGAGCTAGAAGCTTGAAGCTTAAGGACCTAATTCAGAGACTCAACTCAGCTCAAGGTAAGCTTTGATCTTGGTGTATGATACTGGTTTTAACCTGAAATTCTAGAGTATTGCATGTGTGACGGGTGAGGAATTGTCTTTGAGTTTGACGAGGCTTTGAACTTGAATTCTTGTTGGGTTTTGTTATTGAATCCATAGTATAACCTCTGTGATGGATAGATTTAGTTGTTGGGTTGATTTTGGGATTAATTGGATGGGTTTCTGTGGAAAAAATGGAGGATTTTTCTGGGTTCGAAGGGTCGGGCGCGCCTGCCCTGTTTTGGGGCTACTCTCGGGTTTGGGGGCGGGCTGCAGCTCTTAGTGTAAGTTTGGGCTTTAAAGTGTGTTTAGGCTTGGGAACTCAAAGGTTAAGGCTCGGGATAGATTTTATCACCGGGATTGATAGAGTTCAAGGTCCCAGATTTTAGAATTATGGCTCGAAGTTATTAAATGGATTAGAACATGATGGATGAATATTGTTAATGCGTTGTGACTAGGGTTTCGGCGAGGCTCAAATCAGGGGACTGTGCTCGGGACATCGGTGCTTGGAAAGCTCGGGACACAGGTAAGAAAACTACTGTTCCCGTAGAGCTTGTATGCAGGGCACGACCCTATATGATTGTGTTGTAGGGCGTAGCCCTTTGATTGAGTTTATTCATGTTTGGTATTTGCTTTATTATGTTATGTATGCATATGTGTAAATGAATGGCAAGGGGCCGAGAACGGCGTTAAGCACGTGGAATGCAAGGCCGAGTGCGGCAAGAGGCCGGGAGCAGTGTTTAGCACGTGGAGTGCGAGTTGCCAGGGCGAGACCCTAAAGGATACTTGGGATATCCTCATGGTGTGGACCGCATACCGAGGGCCTGGTAAAGTGCCTAGGATGACATGGCCGTATGTGTATAGCCTATTGATGGCCTATTTATATACTAAGTTTTTGATATGCATATGTTATCTGCTTGTGAGGGATTTCTTGCTGGGCTTTGGCTCACGGGTGCTCTGTGATGCAGGTAAGGGCAAGGGAAAGGTCGACCAACCATGAGTACGGAGAGTGTGAAGTGGCGCGTACATGTTTGGCCTGCCTGGCTACCACGACCAGGGGTATTTTGGGAGATGATTGTACTAAACTTAGATTTTGTCATCTAGTCGACTCTACTTGTATTTATGTGTTGTAAACATTTCTAAACAGTGTTTTGGCATCCCAAATGTTAAATGCTTTATGTTTTTCAGTAAATGGAATTATTTTCAAAATTTATGACCCTGTTTATTGTTTAATTACACGTTTTCCTTAAAACCTCGATTAGTGAGTTATATGCACGTTTTAAACTCACTTAGTAACAGCTCTAAGGAAATAGGGTGTTACAACTTGGTATCAAAGTGAGCCAAGGTTTACGGTATCTGGAGATTGACTGAACATGTACGCTAGCTGTCAGTGACAAGCTTGACTCAGGTTGGCTGGTATGATTGATTAATAAGCTTGAATATGTGCTTGAATGCCCTGTGTGCCTGCTTATTTTTTATAGAGAATAATGAATGAGTTAACATATGCAGGATGCCAGGGCATGGCCCATTGTGTGTTATATGCTATATGTGTGTTATGTGGATTGTTGCTCATGGTTAACTGATGTGATTGGGAGGTGGCTATGGATGTTGTTATCATGCCTGATGAGCGTCATCATTGACTGCAGGCATATTTGTTGAGATGCCTCGGCAATCATCTAGACTCTGCGGCAGTCAGGCCGATGATGATAACCAAGGTCAGGACCCTCCACCTGAGGCGGAGGCTAGCCCCTCAGTTGTGACAGGTCAGATCTCTAGTGCTGGTTCTTCTTATACTGCATTATTTGATTCGGGAGCTACTCATTCGTTTGTGTCTGCTAGAGATATAGATTAGCTGTGTACACCTAGTGTTTTGTATGCTAGAGGTTTTCAGACTTTGTTGCCGATTGGGGAATTGGTAGTCTCTAGGAGGTGGATTAGAGCTTTACTAGTAGAGGTAGATGGTAGGGAAATCTTTGCTGGTCTGATTGAGCTTGCGATGGATGACTTCGATGTGATCCTAGGGATGGGTTAGCTATCAAAGTATGGGCGACAATTGACTGCAAGCGGAGGATGGTGACTTTTGAACCAGAAGGGGAGGTACCCTTTGTATTCGTGGGAACAGCTAGTGGACCGCGGTACCTATGATTTTAGCATTGAAGGCTAGAGACTTGATGCAGGAAGGTTGCATAGGATTCCTAGCGAGTATTTTGGATATCTCTAAGGCTGTGTCGGTTGGACTGGGGGAGACAAGACTGGTAAGCGAGTTTCCAGATTTATTTGCAGAAGATCTGCAAGGGTTACCGCCGCAGCGGGAGATTGATTTTGTTATAGAGTTGGTACCAGGGGCGGAGCCAGTATCTAGGAAACCTTACAGAATGGCTCAGGCGGAGTTGAAGGAGTTAAAGATTCAGTTGTAGGAGTTACTTGACTTGGGGTTCATCAGACTGAGTTTCTCACCATCGGGTGCTCCTGTGTTGTTCGTTAAGAAGAAGGATGGATATCTTCGAATGTGTATTGACTACAGGGAGCTGAATAAGTTAACCATTAAGAGCATGTATCCACTGCCTAGAATCAACGATTTATTTGATCAGTTACAGGGAAGAACAGTGTTTTCCAAGATAGACCTCCGATCAGATTACCATCAGTTAAGGATTAAAGAGGAGGACATACCAAAGACCGCTTTCCGAACAAGGTATGGACACTGTGAATTCCTGGTTATGTCCTTTGGATTAACCAACCCCCCTGCAGCTTTTATGGATATGTTGAATAGGGTTTTCAAGGATTATTTGGATAAGTTTGTGATTGTGTTCATCGACGACATTTTGGTGTACTCTCAGTCAGAGATAGAGCATGAGCAGCATCTGCGGTTGGTATTGCAGCGGTTAAGGGAGCATAGGTTATATGCTAAGTTCAGCAAGTGCGAGTTCTAGTTACCGCAAGTTACATTTCTTACCCATATCGTCAGTAAGGAGGGGATTCTGGTTGACCCAAATAAGATAAAGGCAGTAAGAGATTGGCCTAGACTGAGTAGCATTCCTGAAGTGAGGAGTTTTCTGGGATTGGCAGGATATTATCAGCAGTTTGTTGAGGGATTCTCCATAATAGCTATGTCGTTGATAGAATTGACAAAGAAGAAGACAAAGTATGTCTTCACAGACAGATGTGAGAATAGCTTCAAAGAGTTGAAGCGGCGACTGATCACCGTGCCAGTGTTGAGTCTGCCGATAGATAATGAGAAGTTTATGGTTTATTGTGATGCTTCCAAACAGGGTTTAGGGTGTGTGCTGATGCAAGATGGTAAGGTGATAGCCTATGCATCGAGACAGTTTAAGGAGTATGAGCAGAGATATCCCACGCATGATCTGGAGTTGGCAGCGGTGGTATTCGCACTTAAGATTTGGAGACACTATCTATATGGTGAGAAGTGCGAGATATACACTGACCATAAGAGTTTGAAGTACTTCTTTACTCAGAAGGATCTGAATATGCGCCAGAGACAGTGGCTGGAATTAGTTAAGGATTATGATTGTGATATCCTATACCATCCTGGGAAGGCTAATGTAGTGGTTGATGCATTGAGTGGGAAAGGCCCATGATAGTTGTTCAGTTCAAGACAAATATCTGATAAGCTAGCTGAGGAGATGACTAGAGCAGGTATAGAGTTGGTGGTTGGCCGGTTAGCCAACATCACTCTTCAGTCTACACTCCTTGAGAGGATCAAGGAGGCGCAGGGGAAGGATTCCCAGCTCAGAGGTCACAGAGAGAACATCTTAGTCAAAGCGGCTAAGGACTTTTCTATTTCAGAGATAGGGTTACTAAAGTAAACGGGTCGGATCTGCGTTCCGATGGATTCTGATATCCGGTGGGAGATCTTAGATGAATCGCATACCACTCCCTATTCCTTGCATCCGGGTACGATGAAGATGTACCAGGATTTGAGAGCTCTGTATTGGTGGTCAGGCATGAAAAGGAATGTGGTGGATTATGTGGCCAAGTGCTTAACTTGTCAGCAAGTCAAGGCTGAGCACCAGAGGCCAGCAGGATTGCTACAGCCTCTGGGGATTCCAGAATGGAAGTTGTAATGCCCCAAATTTCCTAATAAGGTTTAGGACCTTGATTAGGAGGCCGGGAGGGCCATAATTGATTTATTATGATATTTAATGATTATATGCATGTTTATGTGAATTATATTATTATATGATGGGTAATGCATGCATATGGGTTCATTTTTAATTATAAGGGTATTTTGGTAATTTGGCCCGTTGAGGGCGTGATTGTGTATTTTCATGCATGTGGGTGAATTATAAATAATACCACATTATATGTGGATTGGTTAGAGCCATTCGGCATGAGACGACCATGGAATGGAAGTTTTCAATCTAGTCATAACGGGATTAAGTTCGGGGCTCGGAGTGAGTCTCGGAGTAATTTGGTGATTAGAACGTTGCCGGGAATTAAAGGGTAATGGGATATGAATTATTGGTATTTAAGAATATCGAGAATAGCGGGAATCCGAGGGTGTTAATTATAATTAACGAGATAGCTGAGAAAGGATGATTTTCCCTTGGGAGTCTTTAGAAGCCTTTATTTGACCTAGGGGCAATATGGTATTTTCACCCTAAGGTTGTATTAAGCCATTAGAAGGATGTGGAAGTGTAAAAACAGAGCATCATTATCATCCTCATCTCTCCCTCCCCTACATGTTCTTCTCTCCTTCT